>NC_134157.1:18749893-19370662 GCF_033958435.1 Carettochelys insculpta
TCTGGGCAAAGTCAGACTTACTTCTGCTAAACTCTCCTGTCCAGTAGTTCTGCGTGAGCTGCCCAGGGACAAGCAGCATGAAAGGCTGTTGGGAACCCCTGGACCTGGGTTTGTGGGGGGCCTTATACCCTTTACAAAGTGCATTTCACATATTTACGGTGCAGTAAGACAATATGCCAGGTCCCTTCTGCGGTCTGAAGCTCTCTAGTCCAGCACCCTTGTGACCTGACCAGTGATGGACGAGAGAATTTGCCACACCATGGGAGGTCGATGTTGTCTAGCACATACCAACACTTCCACTGCTTATTGGGTTCTTAGAAGACACTAGGAAACTAGGAGCTAAATAACAGCACAGAACATTGACAGGCAAGACTGGTGACTGGAAACAAACTTTACGGGACCATGGGAAACTTGGCCACACCCAGGATAAGTGGACGGCTAACTAAAATCATGCCAAATTACAGATGTTGCCAGACCAGAGAGTACTGGACTAGTGAGTTTCAACCTGTAGTGCGGTTAGTGTGTTGTTATGAGAACAGGATTGTGGTGCTGTTGAAAGCTGTTGAGAAAGCAAGCAGCTAAAAAGGGCATCTGATACCTGGGCCCCATAAATCATTGTAGTGTTGTTTATCAGCTCCAAGTTTTATCACCCTCACTTGTCTCCATAAGGAAGACAGACTACATAGTGCAGCAACTCTAGATTTCTATGACAACGATAAAGACCATATATGTTGGAAATACCATAGGTGGGCACAATGATTTCTGCTCATCACAATGGCATTGTATTACTTATTGCTTATATGCAGGCTTGGCAGAATTTGAGTTGGTTTTTTTTTTTTAGTAATTTCAAGAGATAATATTGATGTTTATCTTAAGCATTTTTCTGGATGTCAGTGTTCACATTTGTGCTGAAATATGAGCTCTAAGCATTTTCTTCTGCTGTTCGCTGTGCCAAGCTTTTACAGTTGCAGATATGTATGGGGGTGAGGAAGAAAAGAAATAGTTATGTAATGACAATGGTTGCTGAGATTCAAAATGTTAAAGCTTCCTAACTTGCAGCCCTGCTGCAGCTCCCCTAACATTACCGAAGCATGTTTTAGAGGCATTGAGGCCAGACGACAATAATTTCTCAAGCAGCACGTTTCTCACCATGCCGGTGTGAATTTTTACAACTCTCGATGGAAATATTTTTGTTCATTTGCATATGCTTGGTGACATCAGTGTTCATCAACATTTACCAGTAAAGAAACTAACCCTTCCCAGCCTGTTTATATGGCATTGCAGAGGTTGATCAATGTTTCTACTAATCTTTTCCATCCATGTGCAGAATAAATTTTCCTATGTGTACTGAGGTGCAAATGTACACCACCACTAGAAACACAAACCTGACTGCGGACGCTCTGCTAATTAGCTGGATGGCATTTAACACTCACCTGATCAGCCGTGTAAGCACACAGCTTACAGGGAACACTGGTGCCAATGGTTTATCAGACAGCACCCCTCCCCTCATCTCCCATTTTGCTTTCACTGAAATAAACAGACGCCCAGTGTCCAAGAAGTCCCATTTTGACCTATCTGCACTGTCAGGAACAACAGGCCCTGGGAACTGTGGCTGTGATAGGAGCATTTTAATTTATTTTATCATTTCAACATTCACTTAAAACTATTTAAAAATGAAACAGAAGGCCAGAATTCTATTATTATCAAATATTATTGCAATTAGAACAGAAAAGAATGGATAAGAAAATCATGGCTTTACTATTACTTTCCCATTAACAGCCTACACTAAATGCACTATCTTAATCTTACAAGTATTATGATTCTCCTTTACGATCTTTTTAAAACTGTTTACATGTTTCATGTCCGACACAATACAAATTCTTCGTGGGCACAATGTCATTGGAATCACGGCTGGTAATGCAGCAGCACCTCTGTTGTGGGTCCTTGACTGGTCTTCACTAAGCGGCAAGTAACACTGACTCAGCTGTTTGACTGGACAACACACGGCTACTGGGAACTCCTGATTTACCAGACTCTGCCTCAGGCAGTAAACTCAGGCAGAGTTCTTCTGAAGCTATGCCATGAAACATTTTAACTGTATTAATATACACAGCCATGCTCTACTGTGAAATAAATTGTGAAATAAATAATACATTACAACTTTGGACATGGCAGTGATACTCTGTTTTACAGATACAGGACTGGATACCTTCATTTATAAGAGAGGGATCATATATATCATTTTTAAATAGAGAAAAACTTCACTTCAGTCACATATGGAGTCCCTTAAGGCCTGGTGCCCTAAGCAACCATGTAAGTCACCTACAGCAACGTTTCTCAACATTTTTGTACAAAGTACCCCCTTTAAAAAAATTATAAGTACCTCCAGTACCTACAATTTTCAGACACACATTTTTTTCAACCATTGCAACACATTTGTTCTACTGTATCAGAGCAAGTTATACTGCAGTGCAGTGTCACTGGTACACTTAATGTTCTAGAACTTCTGAAATCATTTTCTGAATAATTGCCTGAATATTACTGAGCAGGGGATTTCAACTTTCCAGATAAGTGTAGCCTTTCAGGAGTCTGATGGGCACACACAAGACCAAAGTTTCACCTCACTTTTAAAAACAACTTGCCTCCAGAATCAGACCTTAAAATACAAAAGGGTTACTACACACTATGGCTACGTCTACATGTGCCCCAAACTTCGAAATGGCCACGCAAATGGCCATTTCGAAGTTTACTCGCTTAAATGCATATTCAGCGCTTCATTAGCATGCGGGCGGCTGCGGCGCTTCGAAATTGATGCGCCTCGCCGAGACGGGGCTCCTTTTTGAAAGGACCCCGCCTACTTTGAAGTCCCCTTATTCCCATCATCTCATGGGAATAAGGGGACTTCGAAGTAGGCGGGGTCCTTTCGAAAAGGAGCCCCGTCTGGACGAGACACACGGCGGCGAGCTGCGTCAATTTCGAAGCGCCGTGGCCGCCCGCATGCTAATGAAGCACTGAATATGCATTTCAGCGAGTAAACTTCGAAATGGCCATTTGCGTGGCCATTTCAAAGTTTGGGGCTCATGTAAACATGGCCTATTACTGACAAATTGTTTCCCTTCTCCTGTGTACCGTAAAATTATAAAATAAATGAATTAGATTATAAATATTGTATAGTGAATACTTTCATATCTGGCATTCTATCATCCAGAACTCTCAAAGAACTGGCATTTTAACCATAAGTAAATTTTAGTTATGTTTTCCATAAATACAGTATAGTAAAAGTAAATACAAATAAATACAGTAAATACAGGATAAGTGTACAGTGTACAATACTACTGTTGGTAAATAAAGTGCTCTGCATGCATTTTTGCTTGTTTCTTGATATCAAATCGTTTTTCTTTAGTGTTATGCATTGCTAGGTACACCTCTCTATTATCCAGAATTATTTGAATATCTGGCAACCTCCTGGTCCCAGGGCTGCCAGATATGAAAGAGTTTACTGTATTTAAATCTGGGTGTGTAAAACACAGAGCTGTACAAACAAGTCATTGTCTGAATGAACTTTAGACTGTACCGACCTTGCTAGTGTTTTTATGTAGCCTGTTGTAAAATTAGGCAAATAGCTAGGTGAGTTGATGTACCCCCTGGAAGACCTCTGAGTGCCCCAATGGCTACAAGTACCCTGGTTGAGAACCACTGGCCTATGTGGTCAGGCAGGCCATGCCCCTGTCATTCCTGTGGATGTCTGAGTAGCCTCTGGTTTAACAACCACCCACTTGACCTGCCCCTAAGTCTGAGCTCTCGGTGGTTTCTGCAACTGCTGAAAGCTCAGTCACTGACATGTGCTCTGCCATAGCTAAGACGCTCCACTGGTCACTTCCTGCTCCTTTTATTTGTAACAGCACAAGCCCAGTTGCTGCTTTCAACACGCTCCCGTTGTGAGGCATTGACAAGAAGCAGGCGGTTGGGTCTGAGCCTTCAGGGATGCTGCAGGAAGTCTCGGGCAGAGGCTCAGTGAGGCAGCGCATAACATGGTTCTGTAAATAGAAAGGACTGCAGCCCTTGAGCCACTAAGTCTAAGATACACAGTGCGGTCTCCTGCTAGGCTATTCTCTCACAGTACAACCTTCACCCTCCAGCTGCAGGGCTCAGCTGTGCACAGAGTTATGCAAAATGATTGACTGTGCGGCTCCTTTGTCTGTAACTGTTCTCTCTGTCTCATCCCTTCTGGCCGCCCTGCATGCATGCCTAAGACACAGAACCTGCTCTCTCCCTTTCGTTTTCTAGGTGAAAGCTACAAACTCAGAATTGGCTGTTTCTTGCAGTTGCTCCCTTTTCTGTGCTGTTTCCATGGGAGGCAGTACATCAAAACAATTAAAAACTGAATAGAATAGTTTGGATTCTGCTCCACCCACCTATGTGAATTTAGCCTGATCTAAAATCAATAGAAAGACCCTTGGTTTAGATCTTTTTGGGGGGCACATTTATATATGTTGAACCCCTCTAATCCAGCATTCTCTCCTCCGACAACATGATTTTAGTTAGCCTGACAACCACTTATCATGGCTGTGGCCAAGTTTCCCAAGCCACTTCCTAACATCCACCTCTATGCCTGAGTTTCTAAGTTGGCATCAGAAATTTCTCCATTTCCTTCCCTGAGCAGATGCAGACCTATATTGTCTCCTTTGCCTTGCTCCAGCAGATCCATTAGAGAGCTCCAAGACAGGGGATTCATAGCTGAAATAGGCATTAACCCTTTATTAGAGACAGGTAGCGGAAATAAAACCAATAACACAATGATCTTTTTTATATTGTATTTGCGACCATCACTTCATGTCATCTTGAATTTTTTTTTTCTAATGGCACCCAACATTTTCAAGCAGGGACGCTTAAGTTCCTAAGAACAAAAGTGATATTTGTGGTGTCCAACCAGTGGCTACTGCTATAGTGAACTAGCCACGTTATTCTGAAAATGTAAATAAGTTGAACTTTTTTTTTTTAAATTCTCTGAAAAATGTTGGATTTTATTTAAAAAAATGTTTGAATGCAACAATTTTTGAGCTTTTATTGTTCAAGTCAATAACCACGGTCAACTGGCCAAAGAGCCACATGTGGCTAGTAGCTAGTGTGTTGGACACCGTGGGATAGATTGCGAGTGCCGTTCTGAACATGTCAGCCAAGGTGAGCATCATAAGTCAATGCATAGGTGCTCCAGCACTGACCAGAGCTCAGAGGTTTTCACAAACACCTACAGCATGGTGCAAAGTCTGAATACAGTATCTAGAGGCCAATAAAATAATGTTTCTTTGTGGCATTTGTGGGAATCATAAGGACAGCTGTGAGAGGTCACTGGGTGATGCTCTCTTGCATAATACTGGTGCAGGCAATTTTAAGGCCTGTGAGCCTGGATCTGTAGAAATAAGAGACATAACAGCTGTACTTGTCTCTCTTTTTTAAGTACTAAAGCAGCTTAGTTATCAGATCCTCCTTACAAGTGATGATAAAAAACCACAGACAGACTTTGTTTTTGCTAAGTGCTCATATGGGAAAGGTCTGTACCTCTGTTATAGAATGTGGGGATCATCGGGAAAGGACAAGAGGCTACACAAGGAGGATTTAACTAAAATGACCACATGGTGTTCAAGATCTGTTCTTTATTTGGGACTTTTAGGTCCTGATGTACAGCTTTCTTATTGACTTTAATGGGGTTAGAATTTCACAGATCGGGTCGATTGCAAACATCTATGAAACCAATGAAAATGATCTCATTGGTTTCAATTATCTCTTGACCAGGACGGTTGCAGCCACCATCAAGAATTGACTCAGTGAAGTCACGGGGCCTGATTTTGATATCACGGTTGTACAAAGGTGTGACTCCACTGAAGACAATGGGTTTATACCAGTGCAAAGCAAAAGCAGTAAAGCTCAGCAGTTCATTTGCAATTATCAGCACTTCACCTGGTATTGTTCGCAGGACTGAACCCTCATGGATTACTGAGAGCAACTTCATTTCTCACTGTTTCTGCTGCACATAGCTTCAAAAATTGCTAAATTGCAGTGTACTGTCATCTCCAACAATAGATAAACCAGTCAGAGAATGGTGAAAATTGAGATCACCTTTGAATCAGATCTCTATCATGTAGAATTTCCAGATCTCCCTGAGCAGTGTTATCAAGCTGCAAAGGAATGAAGAGGTGATGCATAATGTGATGGTGTGGCTGCAAATTAGGGCCACACAAGATACTGGGGATGTGTTTAGAATCTGAAAAACTCTAGCACTTTGGGAAACATTTACGTCTCTATTGAGAGATTATGCAGTTGAATGGGTACCAAAGAGCTTCCTGTGTGTTAAAGGGACAAAATCAATGGCCACCAAAATTTGATTTTGTTCAAACAAGCTTTTAGAGACCCTAAGTCCAGGAGACACATTCTCATGAATTAGGGGCGAAATAAAACTCCAAGTGAACTTAAACAACAAGCCCACTTTCATCCAGGTGGAAACTGGCTTCTTGACTACTCATGTGTGACAGCCATGCATTTCCTTGCAAGACATCCCAAGGACATGAGATGCCAGACTGAGGATGTCTGAGCTGACTTATACAGTAATGCCAGACTTCCCCAGGGCTCAGCTCAGGAGCAGAGACAACTTGTAAGGAACCAGTGGCAGGAACTAAACATAAGCCTGTATTTATTTTTATTTGCTTCATCTTATTTTTTCTCAATTCTTTATAGGCATTTAGGAGCCAGTTCTGCAAACAGGCCTACACAGACAGATTTCTACATCCACACAGGACCCTGTTGTGATGTCAAATCAGCAGAGCTCTGCATGCAGGTAAAAAGCCCACTTGCAGACCAGCTTGTGCAAGTGGTATGAAAGACTAAGGTTGGCATAGTTATCCCAGTGCAGACAGTCAATGCAGCTTATAGCTGCAAAAGAGTATTTTTACCAGTGTAGCTTATATCAGTTCTGCAAATGAAATAAGCTATACTGGCAAAATGCCTTTTTGTCATTGTAACTTGTGTCAACACTAGGGCCTTTGCAAGTGTAAAAGTGCTACAAGAAATTACCCCATTAAGTGACAGTATTATACAGGTAAAACTTCTAGTGTAGACCACACTGCAGATAATTATTTTAATCATTATCTTCTTTCATCTTAATATCCCCTCCCGAAATCTTGTGCATGTTTGTGTTAGCCCGTGTTTACTTCTGTTCCTGTGATACTTGTGCCATATCTGCACCACAGACTGATAAAGCTGCATGGGTCAGTGTGTAAATGATCCCAACCAACACACATGACAGCAGAAACCTGTAGCGTTGATAAAGTTAAGGTAGCAAAACTGAGCTTTTAGCAATGTAACTTGTTTGGCTTGGGATAGCTGGAATAAGCCAAGCTATCCCAATAAAAGCACAGCTTTGCCTGCGCAAACTGCAACAGAACTAGGAATGCTTTGCCCATAAGCATACTGCTCTACTACTTCAGAGCACGCCTAGCATCCATTTGGCTTTACTCACTTGAGCAGTCTCACTGCAGTCAAACATGATTCTACCTCCACCTTAACTGGGTTTTCAGTGGTGTACCTCCATGGCAGACCCATACGCAGGAACTTCTGGGGGGGAGGAGGTGTTTTTTGTAAATGTGCACCACAATTCTTTTACATATAAAGGAGTTCAAAATAATCGTGTGCACATGAAAGATCAAAATAGCCATGCAATGAGAGTGCATGAGAGAGGTTCATGATAAATTTGAGTGGAAACAGTGAACAAATTATATAATAATAAAAGTTGTGAAGTAATAAAGGTTTTATAGAAGTCACCTCCTGGGATCTTACTTTAACATTGGAAGTGAAAAACACTAGTTCCTCATCCGCCACACACACTCTTTCCTGTTGCTAGTGGTCAAGGGCATGGTAGGAAATGTAGTCCCTTCCCTGCTTCTGGGCTGGTTCTCCAGGCAGGAAGCTGGCCAAAGAACTACAACTCCCAGATTGCCTTGGTTTCCCCCATCTGCAGGGAGGAAGGGGGAGACACTGGCCATGCACTCTTCAAACACATCCTGTGTACAGGCCCGCATTGCCTTCAAGGGACCTGCTCCAGTGTAGACGAGTGTGAGCAGAAAAAAGCCTGATATCATCACTTGCATGAGTAAGAATTACAGTACTCATGCATTGCAGGAGCAGCTCTGCAGAGGGCAGATGCATGTGTGTGAATGGGAAGACTTGGTCTCTCTCCATAACAAATGTTTGGCAATGCTTGCTGACTTCTTAATTGCCATTTAGACTCTGACTGCCACCCTGCTGAGCTGCTCTCCCAGCACAGCGGCATCAACCCCAGCGCCCCCACTACGGCCACTTCAGCAACACAGCAAGTGTTCCCTCCACGGCAACGCACTGGAATATAGAACACTCGCTGACAATGAGAACGCAGTCGTTCCTATGTCTCATCAGTCCCTGGTCTCCAGTGAGCAGAGGGAAACTGGTAGATACAAAGCAGTCTAAATCCAGAGAGCAGCACCTGTGCAGCCATCCAGACAGAGGAGGGATGGAGGGGCAGAGACGCTCTGCACTCCAGCATCTGGAAGACAAGGGTTTTATCAGATTTCCTCAAATGAGCCCGAATCAGAAAAGCTGCTTCTCACAAAGAGATGACAAAAACTGGGCCTAACCTCGGGAGAAAGGAGGGGAGCCAACGTCAGCATCGCGTTGCACAGCAAGTTGCCATGGGATACAGAACGGACAAACGGACACCAGGAATCACAGCCTGGATGATGGACACAGCACGTGGCGCTCTCCTGGGAAGGTCAGAGACCCTTGTCCCTGATGGAGCCTTTCCCTTTGGCCTCTGTTGTGGTGCTTGACAAAGTCTCAGTAAATATTGCAGGAGGGGAACCCCAATGCTGAACAGCACAGGGCCTGGGCCAGAGGAGTTGGTGGGGGAAAATTATTCCCATGCTTCACCCCCCACCCCCGGTGATTGTGGCCTAATCACATCCACAGCTGAGAAGTGTCTGTTGGTGCACAGGTCCCAGGGAGAGAAAAAGTAAGGGGGCTTGTGTGGGGGAGGAGGGGGTAGAAACCGGGAGCGTGACACTTGGGTGGGCGTGTCAGGGTGAGCATGCGTGACGAGGGGGTGTGTCCGGGGAAGAGTGAGTCAGGGTGGGGGCAGGGAGGAAGTGTGTCAGGGTGCCCAGCCCCTTTTACACACGCACCCAGCAGGCTGAGGCTGAGGGCCTCGGAGGACCAGGCGCAGGGGGATTAGGAAACCCCCAGGCTCTGGGGCCGCTGAACCCGGACTCAACTTCTTCGGGGCTCGGCACGTTGCAGCCGACCGCAGCGTGTCGCGGGGCAAGCCGGGCGGGGGCAGAGGGCAGGGGAACGCGCTAGCGGGGCGTGGGCAGGGGCGTGCGTCGGCCAGGGCGCAGCGGGGCAGGCGGGTGCTGGGAGGAGGAAGGCGGCAGCTGGCGGCGCTGGGCGTGCCCGGGCGGTCCCTCCCCCGGCGGCGCGGCGCGGCGCGGCCGGCCCCTTAAGGGCGGCGGGGCGGCCCTCTGCCGGACTGGCCTTTCGGGGCTGATCGCCGCGGCATGGAGCCGAGCTGGCTGCTGGGGGGCGCCGCCCTGCTGCTGCTCCTCATGCTGCCCGCGCTCCTGGTGCTCAGCCCCGCCGCACGCGTCCGGCTCAAGATCGGCCTCTACTGCGCGCTGTGCCTGACGGCCTCGGCGCTGGCCGTCCCGCTCTGCCTGCTGCGGCACGGCGGCCGCACCGTGCGCAACATGAGGCGAGTGCTACGGGACGGGGCCGGCGGCAGCCCGGCCGCCGCGCTCCGCCCCCGGGCCCCGGCTCCGGCCGGCGTGGGCAGTCCCGGGGGCGGAGCCGGGCGGCCGATCCCCTGCCTGGGGTCAGGGGGGAGGTGAACCTCTCGGGCCAGCGCCTGGGCTGCTCCCCGCGGCCGCTGCTGCTCACCTGGGCCGTGCACACGCCCTGGCACTAGCATTGCACGGGGGGAAGGGGGCATTTGCCCCCGGGCGGGGCCGTTCCTGCGCCCGAGGGGCGGTGGCTGCTTGTTAAACCCCGCGGCTGGGTCAGCGCGTCGCCGCAAGCCCCAGTTCAGGGCAGGGCAGCGCAGCCCGGGGGGGCAGCGGCTGTGCCCACCCCGGAGCCCGAATGCCCCGGCTGTGCCTTCCGCGATGGGGCCTCCCGGAGTCACGGGCGCCAGCCAGTCCTGTGCTGGCAACGCAGCAACTAAGTCGCACATCCTGTCCCGTGGCGGCTGGCAGGGAGCGAGGCGTGGGCTGGGCGGCCGGAAGGACGGGTACCTGCTGTCTGTCGGGCCAGGCAGCGGCGGGGGAAGAGCGGGGATGATGGGGCTGTTCCCCAGCCGCCCGCACAGCCACCACGGCGCGCTTCCCTGGAAACTTCCAAGCGAAACAGCGGCAGCTCCTGAACTGTGGCCCACTTACCAGACTCGGGGGTGTGCTGAGGGATGGCCGGGTGCTGCCTCTCTTCCTTTCCAGCTGCTAAACTGCACGAGAAGGGGGCTAAAAATACACGAACGACTTTCCTAACTTGGTTTGTCCCATAGCAATCGCTCTTGCGGCCTCAGGGATGTTCAGGTTACAGCAAACAGGCAGGGATAAAGCCAAAACCTGTGTGGCTGTGGAGGAGCAGTCTCCAGCAAGCATCTGTTAAGTTGCAGTCTGCCCCATAAACATACTCAGGAGGACATCCCGATAATGATAGTGACCTGTCACTTCTGTGCCTGTGGCTGTTTGCTGTGAAGTGGGCATGGATGTTTGCTGGGTTCAATGCAGTTAGTTGCTATTTGGAAAGCATGTTAGTTGGAAGGAGTGTGGGTGTGGTGGGTGTGGCTTTTTTTTTTTTTAATACAGTATTGTGTGAGCATTTTTAATCTCCTAGGGTTCCCTTGCCCCTCCACCCCCAGCTCCTGTGCCTAGAATAAAACACAGCAGGCTGAGTGTGGGAATGGGTCAGTAGACTGCACAACTCATCCCTTATTTAGCAATAGTGCACCTGCGCCAATTGGAGCCTGGGCTCATTTTGCATCTGCTTAACAACCTGACCTAATGAGCGTTTAGCTGCAATACTCTGCTTCCTTCCCGAGACCCCAGGGAGAGTGATGTGTTGTGCAAAAGCTTCAGTTGGTGGAAAAGATAAGACACCTATAAGGCCATGTCAGTGCTACCCTTAGAAGTTACACTGCCCTGATCCTGGCAGGGTTCACCCCAGCCAGGACTGAGGATCTGTGGGAAATCGCTTAGTGACAAGCTTTTGAAAATGTTGGGACTTTCGCTACAGGAGTTTATCGATATCGTTGCCTTTCAGCAGCACTGAAAGTGGTGGTGTAGGCAGGCTGAAGATAGCTGTAGATCTTCCTGTCACTGTCCTGATTTACTTAAGGGCTAGATCCTCTGACTGAATAAATGTGTTCTGCTGAAACTGGGCTTGGGGTGGGGTGGGTGGTTGCAGGGAGTGGGTAAGGGACAGGGAGGGCCGCTGAAAAGAGATTGGTGCCACTTCCTGTCAAAGGCATATGTGCCCTGACTGTCTCCCAGAAATCTGAAAGTATGAAAGATCCATTGCGTTAGCTTCAAGTTAGTGGTGGTGTGATGGATTTAGAGCAGGGCTAGTCAGGTGGGTTTTTGGTTTTTTGTTGGGTCCAGACTCCAGAGACAATAATAAAGACAAATATTTTGGGGTCTGTTCAAAAGTGTCTGGCTCTCCAGACTTCATGCTGGTCTGCCTGTTGACTAGCCCTGGTTGAGAGTTGCTGTGTAATAATGAACGCTGTATGCCCAGGTTTTTGGGATCCTTGCCGTTGTGGTTTAATTCAGTGGAGGTCTGGGGTGTGAGCAACAGGACTCAAGATAAGCTGCTTCTCAGCAAGCATTTGAGAATTTGATGATGCCAGGATAGGAATGGGCCTGGCAGTACAGGCTATCAGAAGAGCAGTGGCAGGCTTGGAAAAGGAACGCTCTTGGCAATCCTAGAATAGTGGAACTGGAAGGGACCTTGAGAGGTCATCAAATCCAGTCACCTGCACTCACAGTAGGACCAAGCACCACTTAGATCATCCCTGACAGATGCCTGTCCACCCTGCTCTTAAAGTCTCCAGTGGTGGAGATTCCGCAACATTACTCAGCAATTAATTCCAGTGCTTAATCCCCCGATTAAAAAGTGTTTTGTTTTGTTTTTTTTTTCCTTCCTCCAACCTAAACCTCCCTTGCTATGACTTAAGCCCATTGCTGCTTGTCCTGCCATCAGAGGTCAAGGAGAACAATTTCCTCACTCTTCCTTGTAACATCTTTTTAGGTATTTGAAAGGTGATACTGTGCTCCCTCTGTCTTCTCTTTCACAAACTAAACAAACCCTGTTCTTCCAGTTTCCCCTTTACAGGTCATGTTTTCTAGCCATCTAATTTTTTTTGGTTGCTGTTCTCTGGACCCTCTCCAGTGTCTCCGCCTCTCTCCTGAAATGTGGGACCCAGAGCTGGACACAATGCTCCAATTAAGTCCTAATGAGCACAGAGTAGAGCGGAAGAATACTTCTTGTCTTTCTCACAGCATTCCTGTTAATGCATTCCACCATCATGTTTGCTATTTTGCAACAGTGTCAGTGTGTTTTAGCAAGTGTGACTGGTATGCAGGAACCTGCTATGGTGCTTGTAGAAGCTAGGCCTTTCTAGGTTCCCATCACAGATCTTTAGGTAAGATGGATATATTGGTAAACTTACGATCTAAATGGGGTAGTCTAATGGTCAGACCCAGCATCTTAACAAACACAGTCACGTCTGCAGAATAAGAACAGCTGGTAGAACCATGGGGGGAAAAGGGAGAACAGTGTCATTCTGCCCCGGAACAGGTGAAGGCATGAAGCCTGTGGCATGAGAGCTGCACTTGGAGATCAGCAAGTGTTCATAGGGGCAGGACATTGAAGCCTCTCCTATAATAGGGCAATACTACAGTGGAAATTTCTCTTCTGCTGCTGCTTGCTGTGCTGGGAGCCTTCCTGTGAAGGGCTGCTGGCTGTTTAAATCATCCTGGGGATCCCCTCCTCAGAGCAGAGTTAAACATCCTTATTCCCAAAATGTCCCTCTAAATTCTAGCTTCTGAAAGTAGCGTGGTTTTCGGCTTATACCTCATTGCTGTGCTCCAACATCCAGGTTCTGCTTCTATTCTCTGTACATGTTCCACATGTGGCAGCTTCATCTGTGTCACCTGCCCTAGAACCATATTTTCCCCATACTGCCCTGCTTCTTGCAAACTAATTTAACCCGTAATTACAGGTGTTCCAGTTTGGTGTCTGGGTGCTTCTGTGTTAGTCATACAAGTTTAATTGCACTCTTGTGGGCATCCAAAGGGGTTTTCAAAGAGCAAACACTGATCTAGTCCGATGCTTAAAAAATTGTCATTTTTCTCCCATTACTCTGGGTTAGGGTTTCTTAAACTATGTTCCACAGAACACGTGTTCAGTGAACTGCTTGCAGGTGTGCCGCAAGCATCTGATACTTCTTGATATCGTATGCAGAAGGTGTATATTTTCTATCATTTAAAAACCACATACAATGTTACTACTTCATAGCTATGATACCTGATTAAATTGCTTCATTTTGTTTTTGCTGGATATGTTGGTGTGGTTCCCCCCCCCCCTCCCCGCCCGGTTGGACAACAATATTTTGGAAGAATTTTCATAGGTGTTCTGCCTAAAAATATATCCTTGGGTGTTCTGTGGTCTGAGAGTTTAAGAACACTGCTCTAAAGTGTGTAGCTGGTGATGCTGCCTTTTGAATGAGGGCGTGTCTATGCTGTCTGGAGGGGTTGATGGTCCAGGAGTCAGTATTACAGGGTTTTGTGGCTGTGAGGCAACACATTCAGCTACACACCTTAGAGATAAGGAGACACAAATGATAACTTTTAGCATTGGACTAGATCAGTGTTTGCTCTTTGAAAACCCCTTTGGATGCCTACAAAAGTACAATTATGCTTATATGATCCTAATACAGAAGCATCCACATGCTGAACTACAGCTGCAATCCTGAATCAAGAGAACTAAAGGAAATTGATGGGAGAAATTTTCCTGTTGACCTCCCACTGTGGGGAGGCCACAGAAAAATCAGTGCAAGGTATGTTGACTCCAGCTACGCTGTTCGTGTGACTGGAGTTGTGTGTCTTTTGATCTTTTTTTTGCTAGTGTAGATCTGGCATGAGATGTGAAAAACAGAAGCTGACCAAGAGGTGTCTAACCTGCCCCTCTTCTGAAGTGTAGGGGTGCTAAAACCTTTGAGTCCTAGCTGAATTCCTGGAACATCAGGCCCTGAAACCATTCTTTGCATCCCATCTCTAAGCAGTGTAGTATACAGCTGAGCAGCTGTTGTGTACCATGCTGGGCTAGCTGTGTTTCACTGGTGGGTAGAGTGAGATGCTCATGGATAGCAAAAGATTATGAAGCAAGGGACATCCTGTTCTTACCACAGGTTGAATATGTTTGATCTGGCACTCTGTCATCCAGCAACATCCATAATCCAGCATGACTTTAGTTAGTTAGCTAGACAATCGCTTACCATGGGTGTGGCCAAGTTTCCTGTGGTCCCATGAAGTTTGTTTCCAGCCACCAGTCCTGGCTGTCAGTGTTCAGTGCTGTTATTTAGCTGTAATTTACCCCTAAATATCTTCTTAGAGCCCAGTAAGGGTGGAAGTGTTGGTAACGTATTAGAAAATATTGACGTACCGTGGTCTGGCAAATTCTCTTGTTCAACACTCATCAGGAACCAAAGGTGCAGGATTAGAGAGGCTCATCCTGTACTGTGCAGTGGGAATAAGACTGTTGCAGAACTTGAGTCACTGGAGTGTGACTTTTGTAGGTAAACTATATTATCTGGGCTGCAGGAACAAGCTGCTCTGAGCCTGTGCCAAATGAACAGCTTCAGAATACCCGTTTCCCTGCATGCTTCAGAGCTATATCTGAAATGCATAGGTGGCGTTGTCGAACCAGTGCCCTGTTTCTGCTGTGTACCTTTGAACAGGAATGACCTGCCACTGTCAGATCAGAAGAGCCCACCTAGGCTACGTCCACTGGATACAGAAGTGGGCCACTAATGCACAATTTTAGCTGTGCCAATTGTGTAGCTAAAATCGACTTATCAGAGGTCGACTGCAGTATCTATACAGAAGAAGGTGGACAGAAGCGTTTCTCCTGCTGATCTTCCTTAATCCAGGGTTGACTTTGACCCCAGAAAGGGCATGAAACAGAATGTTGGGAAGATCAGCCCTGAGTTTGGTGAATCTTCTGCTGTAGTATAGTGCTTTAAGTGGCATCCCTGTATCTTTATGTACCCCTCTTAAGGCATCCATAATGCACAGCAGCAGGTATTGGTTTTTTAAAAACCCAGGAGCCTCACTGCATGTTATACACTGGCATCTTACCTGTCCATTGGCTCTTTACATATACAGCCGTCTCTCTCGGAACGCTATTCTGAGAGGAGCCAGTGCTTTAAGGGTATTTCTGCCAAGTGTCTACTTCATCTCAGGGTACAGACGTGTTTGTAGGAACCATCACAACTTCAACTCTTCAGTATATCGTGAATGTACCTCTGTCCTTTTAACAGGCTGAAAATGGGCTGAATACAAAAGTACTTATAAAAGCAAAAAGCTCTCCTGGACTCTCACTGTTAATTGTGCTACTATGACCTCTCTTTAGATCCAGAGGGAGGACGAAAAATCTAATCCATACTCGGTTTGACCTCCAAGGAGGTGTTTTTGTGTTGTCAAAGCAACTGCTGTACTTCAGGGGAAAGTCACGCTGCAGCTGGAGGTTGAAAATTTTTTTTCCTTGGTTAAAGACTGAGAACTCTAGATCACACGCTGCTTTCCCATGTGTTTTTTCTTGGGCTCCTGGTTTCTGTGTGGCCCATCATGAGGTTCTGTTGCCTTGATAAAATGAGCAAAAGGGTTCTGATAAAATATCAGCACGTTGGGGAACTTGTTTGTTGTGGTATCCTAGCACTTGTAGTTGCAACATTGAGTCTGAAGACCCCCACTTCAGGAGGGGATTATTAAAGAGCGTTCCCTTTCCAGCAAGCATTCTTTGGAGAGCTGACTGGCTTTTCCATTTGGTATCTGAGGGGTAGCTCTGTTACTCTATCCTCAAAAACAATGAGAAGTCCTGTGACACTTTATGGACCAACAGATATACTGGAACCTAAGCTTTTGTGGGTAAAGACCTGTTTTGTCAGATGTATGGTCTGTGTATTTATACCTGCCTCTGGAATTTCCCCTCAGTGCATCTGACAAAGTGGGTCTCTTTATTCTCCAATATGTCTGTTAGTCTGTAAGGTGTCACAGGACTTCTTGCTGTGTGTCTGTCCTTTGGCAGTCCAAGTTTTTAAATGAGTCCTCTGCATACCATGATTCTGTTTCCAACATCTCAGCTCTGGTCTCTTTGTCTTGCCTACGCGTGTGAAAGGGATGTGTAGAGCAGAAACGCAAGACTGCAGAATTGTGCTGGGAGGATCTAAAGAGTTTGGACTTTTTCTGATGGTTGGAATGATGGGCTTGGACTCTCCTGAGTGGGGAGGATTTTTTTTTTTCTTTTTCCCCCCACTAGGGTGGATGAGGAGGTTGAGAACAGCAAGAATAGTGACACGCATAGAAGGCGAGCTGGCAGGGGAATAAGTGGCGGACAGAAGTAGCAGATAGGGAAACTGAAGGCCAGATGTAACTACAAGTCTGGTATTGTACTCACTCTAAATGGATTCCGGGATGGGGGAACCCAGTGATCCAATGCATGTAAATGTATACAAATTAATTGCTGTCCTCTGCTTCCTGGAACGTTCCCAGCCTGACCCTGTATGCTGCAAAGGTTGTACGCAACTGACCTGCAGTTCTGTGGTTGCAAACTTCCCTGGGAAAGGATCCAAATCGAGCTCCTTCATGGAACGCTTCTGTTAGGATCCAGAGGTTTGCAGAACTGTCTGGATATTGGTGCTAAACCCCACAACCGTGCCCGTTAAGCGCTACATGTACTAGCTGCCCAGCGAAACCAGCACTGGTGTTCATACATCCTGGCAGGGGCAGGATGATGTGCTTTGCAATCTGTCAACTTGAAATGTATTGTGTCCTCTGAGCGCACGGTAGTTCCCTCCTAGGCAAGCCGATACCCTGCCCTCTTAACTGCATGACAGTTCTCATCAGGGGATGAAAGGACTGCAAGCACCAAGTATTCTGCTTTCTCTATGGGTTGGACATCCAGACACAGGCTCTTAGGCCAACAAAGGGTATGTCTGCACTGCAGTTAAAAATCCTGATTTCTATTGTATTTATGGGCCATTTTTACACATGCCACTTAAACAGCCCAAAGTATGCTAATGAGGTGTGGATGTAAATTCCTGGCACCTCATTAACATAAGGTCACATAACTTGGAGTCAGGAAGAAGCTCTTCTGGACTCCAAACCATGTGACCTTATGCTAATGAGGTGCCAGGAATTTACATCTGTACCTCATTAGCATATGTTGGGCCATTTATTTGTAGAAACAGCCATAGACTCTGGTTCTGGCTCTGCGGCTGTTTTAATTGTGGTGTGGGCTTTAGAACATAGACTGTAGCCCAAGGTCTGGGACCTTCACCTGGCCTTAGAGCTTGGAAGCCTACACAGCAGGTGAGCAGCCCTGAGGCGTGAGCCAGGGTTGGCAGGCTCAGGCCAGCCCTGGGTGTCTGACTGCAGTGACTGTACTCAAACTTATTGTCCGGTATGGGTGTGGTGCCTACAAACTCAGAGCCTTGCTGTCTACTCGATGACCCTGCAGTCTTCCCCTGAGTTGCTTACGATGCCTCTGAGAAGGGAACCCCTGGCTCTATGGGCCTGTTGTTGGGAAGTGCGTGAGTGTTCAGGTGCCCTGGATATCACCAGCTAAAGAGACAACCTTCCAGGGGCCATGGGGCCCATTAGAGCCCAGGGAAACGTTTGGATTTTAAGAGATGAGGAGTTTTAGACTTGTCAGTGTTTTGCTGTGCTTGACAATGTTGCCCTTTCATGCAATCTGCTGCTCGTCAGTGCTTTTAACACAGGATAACTTCATCACTATTTTGGCCTTTCTGATAATTAGGGGTAGCACATCCTCTCCCCACCCTGCTAGCTAGTGCTGGGCCTTCCTGCAGGAAGATATGCCTACAAAGGGAAGCTGTTGTGGGGGTGGGGGACAACTCGTTCTGGTTAGAACAAAGGTCAGGTTATTTTAAAAGTCCTGCTCCACCGAGACAGGATTGCGCATGCTGAATGACGCTTTCTGGCATGGCAGCTTCATGGGTTGTATGTGAGCCAAGTTCCCCATCAGGAGTGGGAGAGAATCCATGCTTGGTACAGAATAGGCTCTTTCTATCAAAAGAGGTGAGGCTCATGCTGCCCGTTCCCAAGAGAACAGATCAGCTCTGCTGGAAAGCCTGGCCTGGCAAGGTTTGTGGCTGCTGTTTTTGAGCACAGCTGAAGTGCCTGTGCCTGTGTGTGTACTTGAAATAGTGCTGTGCCCTGGAATTTCTGTAAGCAGCTGGTGCTTAATCAGCTCTGTGTGTCGAAGTCCTGAGCCAGGTGAACTGATGTGTAATCTGTGCACCTGCAGCAGCTCTGCATTCAAATATTGGGTTTATTCTCTTCTCTGATGTCAGAGATGGCCTATTGCTGTCTTTGGATAGCAGCACTGAAGTCTCTGCAGTTTCTCCCTCTCTCCCGGCAAAGGTTGGAGTGGGCCACGGTAGGAGGGATAAGTCTGTGGATTATTGGCTTTCAACTCCTGGCATGTCACCCTGGTCCTATCACGTCTCGCCACCTAGGCTAGTGGATTTAAGGTTTAACCTGCACTGACACAAGCTGACAAAGAAATGAATGACGTAGGCAACTTTAGAGATAGCAGTGTCAGTCTGACCTGATACAGAGATCTTTGCCCCACACCTGCCCGCCCTGCCACGGAGTTAGTTTCTGGTTCCCTAAAGCCAAGACAAGCATGACTGGGAAGAGGTTACTAGAGGCCAATGTTAGGCTGACTTGTGACACACATCTGATGGTGAAAACGCATTACATTATAACCTGCCCCATTAGAACTGTGAAATCTCAGTCCTGAGGGGTGCTGGGGTGTGCTCAGCAGTTCACCCTTAGCTGACACAGGCTTGTGGGGCTGTTGTAATGGTGGTGTGGAATATCTGCTTGACCTGCAGCCAGAGCTCTGCACCTTCCCACCTCAGGGGGTCCTAGAGTTCGGGTACTTGTGTCTACTCTGCAGTTAAACTGTCCCACCACCCACGCTCCAGGAGTGTGACTCAGCTGGCCCAGGCCAGAGCTGGGTTCCTAGTTGCAGCATAGCAGTGCCCTTGGAGGCCTCAAAGGATTTCCTAGAATATATTGGCTGACTGATTAGACTAATGCTTGTTACACAAACAAGTGTGATTTGAGGCTTGTGAAATCCGTCTGGTGACGAGGAACCTCTCCCAGGTGAGTGCCCATGACTCCAGAAGAATAACTTGGTCAGTGGCATGTAGGGTTGGAAAGAACTTCACGAACCTGCCATGAGCGCGGCTGATCCGGTGCTGTGTACACACAGGTGGCAGAGCCCGGCACGAATGCAAACCTTGTATCTGTAGCAGCTAAAACAAGCTGCAGTGGGTGGTGGCCTTGCAGCCTCTCTCCATCTGGGATCTGACTGAGCAGCAGCAGGCTGGCTGCTCTTTCTAACCCCAGGGGCAGCCTTGAAACTAGGTCAGTTTAGTCTGGTTGCTACTCATAAAGTTCCCCTGGGCAGCATCCGCTGGCTCCCTAGGCTTGCTGTGTCCAGTATGTTCGCCACTTGCCACATGTGGCAAATAGGAGGCTGTGTTTGTGGCAAATACGGGGGTGGTCAACCCGCAGGTCTGGAGTCGCATGCGGATGCTCCTGAGAGCCGCACGTGGGGAATGCCACCGTCTGCCCCCTCCGTGCAGATGTGCCCCCCCCCCCCCCCCCCGCACCATGTGGCGGCCCCAGAGGCTCTGGTGAGTCACTAGCATAGAATTAGAATGAGGGGGCTGGGGGTGCCTGGCCCTGTGGGAGGGGAAGGCATTTATTTAGTGGGGGGGGGAGGTATTCATTTAGATAACTTATGTAATAACATGGCGAATATGGGGGGGGAAAAAGCCACACTTGCGGCTGTTTATCTTTGCATTCCTATTGGCCACCACTGCCCTAGACGGCTTTGAGGAGCAGTGGGCACTGGTGGGGCTCTCTGCTCTGTGTCCCTCTCTGGTTCCCTCCTTTTAAACCTGTGACCTGCATCCCTGCCCCTGGTTTCTCATTAGTAGTCCCAAGAACTCAGTTGGGTCCTGGGTCCAGTAGCCCCTCCCTATAGGCTGGGGGACGGGCCTCAGCACAGGGCGGGCACCCAGCCCCCAAATAGTACAGTACTCCATAAAGCTGTGAACAGGGATTGGAGGAAGATGGAGGGTTTCTGTGCTACAGAGCCTGGCCAGCAGTTTTTCCACGTTACCCCAAGTTTCTCCTGCCCTCCTACCCCAGGACTAACCGGGGGGGTAAAAGGAACACGTTTCCTCCTGTCCCCAGCAGGTGTTGCTCCGTAGCATGAGGCATGTGACCTTGCCAATGGTGTCAGTTGTACAGAAAGTGGAAACCCTCATCCCAGCTCTGCTCCAGATCAGTACTTCACCTCAGTGCTCTGAACAGTCTTGAGAAACCTCTGCCTTGTTGTGCAACATGGGCCTTCTAGCTGGCGGGTGAGGGAAGGGTGGCTGGTGTGTTGCATGTGCCTTTGGGTAATGTGTAACCACCGCCTCCTGCTTCCTGCTCAGCAGCCTGATTTCCAAAGCAGTGACCTCTCCTTTGGTTCAGAGACAGAAGGGAGGCGGGGTTGGAATTTGGGCCAGTCTCCTGGCTAGCAGACTAGCAACCCTTATGCTTGCTTTGTGTCGCAGGGAGGGGTATCGCCACACCCCTTTGACAGTGCCCGGAGTGGGCTGACCTTTGGGAAGTGCTGTTGCAGGTGAGCCTGCTCCCAGGAGTTGAGAGCTCCTTTCAGTCCCAGGCCTAGCTGCACCTCTGGAGGCTGGCTGGTCTCTGAGCTTACCTGCTGCTTGTGAGTCCTGCAGAGAATTAGTTGGGATGGTGGCAAAATTCCTGTGTGCGCTAGGTCTGAGCACTTGCCTCCTCTTCGTTACTCCAGAGCAGGAAAACGATCTGTCCAGGTAGACTTGAATGCAGCCTGGGCTGGTATTGACTGGGAGCTCCCATTTGCGGGTATGGAGCACTGGCTCATTTGGACACAGTAGGAACCAGAAAAAAGGATAACTCGAGCAGTCATTTACCAGGCAGGAGCTGTTAGCTTGCCCCTGGAGGCTAGCTGGCTTCCTGAGGGCCAGCCTGTGGGGAGTGACTGGCTAAATCTTCTCGGCTTTCTCGGAGGGTAGGTGTCAGTGGTACTAACCATGCCTGCAGCTGGAGGGAAGTGGGGCATTCTCCCAAGCCTTGGCACAGGCCAAGCGGTGTAGGCCCCAGGATCAGGACTTCTCTGCCCTGATGCACTCCTGTTGCCAGTGCCCAAGCTCTGTCCATCCTGGAGATCAAGGACGTGGCTGGGTCTGCCACATCCGTCCCTCCCAGTACCAGTACTCTGCTGGTGTGATGAGCTCGGGGAGTGAGCGCCGTTCTGTCAGACCTGATTGATGTCTCTCGATTTGAGTAGTGACCCAGGAGGACACGTTTCCCTCTCTGACCTTCCTTCCTTTTGAGGAAAACAAATAGCTGCTGAGTAGGACTAGTCAGAGGCTTCTACAGGTTGTAGCTTCCTCATCCAGCACTCTCGGGACCTGAGTGGTCCCAGACAAGGGGATCTGCTGGCTGAGAGAGGGTCAGGCTGGCTGCCTGGAGGGGGGACCCACTCCTGCAGGGCTCCCCCGCAGGGCTGTCAGGCTTCCTCCATGCCCAGCAGAGGACCCCTCATCTGGGGTTAGCAGCAGGGCTCTGTGCCCCAGCCAGCTCTGAGCTGTGGTGCTGTCAGCTGTGGCTGCTCTCTGGTTCAGCCACATCCATTGTCCTGCTGGATATGAGATGTTTCCAGACAAGGGAGTTTGAACCTGTATCAGTTTTTGACCAAATGAAACTCTTTGCAGAAAACTTCTGCTTCTCTCACTCTTTTCTCATCCAGAAGACTGCTTGGCGCAAGTCTGGTGGTTTCCACAGTTGTACTGTTCCTGAGGGGGGAAACTTGAACACGTGGCAAAACTGTCAATTTTCAACCCCCTTTCTGCCAAGGAAGACTGTCCTCACTAGCTGAGCTCCTGGCACTGTGCCTTCCGCCAGGCGTGGACATCCGCTGCTTCTTGTGGCCCACTCAGCAGGCTGTAAAAACCCCATTCTGTTCAGCCCAGACCGTAACGACTTGCAGAGTCGTTGCAAACCTAGCAGGGTTTGAATGAGGTGGTTCTTTCCTGGTGTGGGCTGCGCATGCGGGGCCTGAGCAGAGCTGAAGGGTCCACTCGGGACAGCCACGTTGTAAGGAAGAAAATCCCTGACAGAGGAAGTGTGTAGAGAGGGGTCCTAGCAGCCAGAGGACTGGGCCTTGGGTGAGTGGCGTTCTATTTCTGCCTTTGACCCCACTCTGCAGGGCCCGTGCCTCGGTTTCCCTATCTGAGAACACTGACCTCCTTTAGCAAGCGTTCTGAGCTCTGTAGATGAGAGGTGCCCCCGAGGAGCTGGGTGGCAGTGAGGGTCAGGAGAGAGAACCCGAACATGCAGCATGGACAAGGGCGCTCCTGACCCTCCTGTAGGCTCGACGGGCTCTAGATGTGACTTGTGGCTGGAACATGGCTAGTAACCAGGCCTGACCCCTAACAGAGGCCTAGGGCCATGGCGGAGCTATGTTTTTGTTTCCTGTGGAGGGCAGGAATCTCTCAGCTGTGGTAACCTGCTTTAGCCAGCCCCCCCCCCGCCCCGTGCAGTGCTGGGAGGTGCAAAGCACCATGCTGCTGTGCGAACGCCGCCGTCCCTCTGTGCTAGAGGGCATCCAGCTGAGGCAGGCCAGGTGGTGGCTTTGGCTGCACAGTTCTGCTGGCAGAAGCCTCTGTGCAGGCACAAATGAAACCAGAGCCTTTACCCACCCGGCTACGGAATTGCTGCTCTGTGCCAGCTGGGGGCGAGTCCGGGCAGGCGCAGAGGCGGCAGCCAGCGGGAGGGTTGGAAATGGCCGTCCCCTTTGTTGGAGGGTGGGGAGCGTTACCGGGGAGGTGAGGGTGCCCAGCCCTTCCGGTTCCATGTGTTTGGTGTGTGCATGAGACGTCCGTCTCGGCGCCTGGGCTGTGCCAGGCTGCCTGCTGTGTCCGTGCAGAGAGCAGCTGCTGCCACCGGTGGTAGAGGGTTTGGTTAGTGTGTTGGTACCTTCCGCTTCCAAGCCGAGAGAGAGACAAGTCTGGCTCTGCCCTTCCCCCTGCCAGCGCTACCGGAGCACGTGTGCACTTGTTCACCTTCGGTGCAGCTCCTCTTCCCCTGCCGCCCCCGCCTCTCTCTGAAACAGACAGCATGTGCTGGTCGGCTGATCTCTGGGCCTCAGCCTGGGGCGTGACCATCTCTTTGGCTTCTGTACACCAATCCACAGGCACTGTTCTCCCTTTTCATCCTACAATTAGCTGCCCCCTGCCCCAGCCTGCCTAATGTAATCCAAGCTGACAGAAATTTGGGTTATGTCCATATAGCAGGAAAAAAATCAACCTTTTGGCACCTGTAAGGAAACGAGTCTGTAGAATGTAAAATTGCAGGGGGTGGGGGTGGATATCTCAGTGGGTTGAGCATTGGCCTGCTAAACCCAGGGCTGTGAGCTCAGTCCTTGAGGAGGCTCTGTAGGGACTGGCACAAATAGATGTCAGGGATGGTGCTTGGCCCTGCCATGAGGGCAGGGGACTGGACTAGATGACCTCCCAAGATCCCTTCCAGTTCTAGGAAATGTTTCTCCCTTATATATATATAAAATCTCTGTCAGCATGAATATAGAGACATCAAAACAGTCACATTTCAACACTTTTTAATGAGCCTGAGATCCCACAGCTGATCATGCTGTGCCCCCACCCATTAAACTTCCGCCCGCCCCACTTTGCACGCTCATGCTTTAAGACAAAATGGTCTAAAGCAGCCCATGTGCTCAGTAATGGGCTGCAGTCATTGAGAGCAAACTGGGGTTAGCAACCCAGCACCAGGAGAATCTCAGGCAGACACAGGAAAGAAAAAGCCCACATGTGAGTTACATGCAGGCCGTATGAGTCTTAGCATCCCTCAGCAGGTGCAGGCAATGTTCATTTATAGCATGCCTCTGCCTCTCCAACAGCAATGCCTGCTAGCTGTCCCCATTGCCTGCCCAACATAATTGTCAGCATGCCAGAGGCAAAGGACAAGGCATTGGAGTCACAAACAGGGTTCCCTCTAATATTGTTCCATTCATGGGCAGAGTAATCTTTGATATGTGCACCCAGGCATAGGGCGATGTGCACCACCAATAGATACACATACTGCCAGCTGTGGGTGCTCTGCTAATCAGATGGGCAGCACTTGACTGTCTTCGGGGCGGCTGCCCAAGCGCTCAGCTTACAGGGAACACTGGCAGTGAAGTGAGGGGACTGTCCGGCGCAGCAGCCTTGGTGGTTGGCTCCCCCTCTTTTTCCCCTTTATTCCCTTCCTTTTCAGTGCTAGCCACAGATCGGCAGTTCCTCTCTGTGCAAGCTGCTGAATGCCCCCAGCCCTGTGGCACTGCTGTGTTCCTCTCTGCCGTATGGCATGCCAGGAGGAGGGATGGGAGGCTTGTAATGGGGAATTCTGCTTTTCAATGGCTAACCTCAATGTAAGCAAAACTCTGGCTTGGCACTTTAGGGCAGTAAGGGCTCTGTGTACTCCAACTTTCAGGACAGTCCTGACCACTGCTTGCTGGCAGGGAGCTAGCATGTGTCCTTGTGCCACCTTAAAGACCTCACCCTGTGAGAATCTCCTGTCTCTGCTCCACAGAACTCCCACCACAAGAAGCCGAACTCTCACCCAATTGATGAGACTCTCCTTTGGCACGTGGCCGAATGAGCTAAAGGTGCTCCTTTGCTTTCAGAAAGAAGGGCTCTGGCTGTCGTGCCCTCTCGTCACTGGGAGCTAAACTCCCCTGAAAACATGGCCCCTCCTGCCTCAAGGCCGTGGGCAAGACAGAGCCCTTTCTAGCCCCACCCTCTGGATTGCCCCATCTCCGACAGGGTCAGGAACCCACTTTCTCTTGCCAGAGCAAAGCAACAGTGGGCTCTCTACAGCCAGAGCCCTCTACCTGCATGGGGAGCCTCCTGAAGCAGATACAGAGCGCTCCTCTGAAGGCACTGGAGCCTTCTGACTTAGAAGGAATACCTGACCAGGATGGCACTGAGTAAGAGCCCAAGCTGCTCTGTCCCTTCTCACAAAGCACCCTGCAGGGAGCATCTCTCCAAAGCAGCTGCCTTGGGCAGATACCTAAAGGGGCCTGGCAGGTGATGAATCCATGGAATGACCCCTGAGCAGGTGTCACTGGAGAGAGCTTCCCCCAGCAGATGGCAGTGTCTTACAGGGATGGCCCAGAGAGATGTGCAGAGAAACGGGACTTCTAGGGAGAGGAACAGTCTACAAAATCCAGTAAGGGATGAACCTCTATCTGGAATCCTTGGAACCTGACTGAGAGAATTTGCTGGACCTCTTAAGGTCTCTCTTGTCTAGCAGTATTGCCAACACTTTCATTGCTTTCTGGGCTCTTAGAAGAAGTTTACGGGTAAATTACAGCTAAATAACAGCCTGGAACATTGAGAGCCAGGACTGGTGGCTGGAAACAAACTTCATGGGACTGTGGGAAACTTGGCCACAGACACAAGTAGTTATGCAGCTAATTAAATTTGTGCCAGATTATGGATATTGCTGGATGACAGAATGCCAGACGAGAGAGGTTCAACTTGTTGCTTGTGTCTTTGATCATTGAGCCCAGTAAGTCCCTGAAAGGCCCATATACACAAAGGACAAATGAGTTATGTAGCTTGGACTGAGAAA
The DNA here is from genome assembly GCF_033958435.1 of Carettochelys insculpta. Taxonomy (NCBI): domain Eukaryota; kingdom Metazoa; phylum Chordata; order Testudines; family Carettochelyidae; genus Carettochelys; species Carettochelys insculpta. The sequence goes on from NC_134157.1 coordinate 18,775,966, forward strand.
GTCAAACGTCCCAGGTTGGGGAAGAAGATGACCCCTTCTTGGAGTGCAGCCAGCCTGTCAGACTTGGGCAAGAGTGGGAGAGAAAATGGTAGCACACTTCAGTGCCAACACAAGTCCAGCTATGAGGGGTTTATGGTTTCCCTGCACCCCTCTGATCAGGGAAGGGGGATCGTTCTGTGGAGCTGTGTACTGATCAGAGGAGGGAGCTGGCCCATAGGGACCCTGCGTAAGACCTGCACTGGTCTTTTAATGTAACCTATCAGTTGCAGTGAAAACAAATGGCAAACCCTTGACCAGGGAGGGGAAGTGTGCCTAGACAGTGTAACTGGGGCTGGAGTTCTGGGACAGCTGTTGGGGTCCAGGAATTGAAGGGATACTACATACTCCTGGCCCTCCTAATAAACTGCAGGGCAAATGCCATGCTGTAACCTAGATGTGATTTGACTCTGAGACTCATAGAACACTAGAATTGGAAGGGACCTCAAGAGGTCGAATCCAGCCCCCTGCAATCACGACAGGACCAAGCACTGTCTAGACCATCCCCGATGTCTGTCTAACCTGCTCTTAAATATCTCCAGTGATGGAGACTCTACAGCTTCCCTAGGCAATTTATTCCACTGATTAACCACGCTGACAATTAAGTTTTTCCTAATGTTCAACCTAAACGTCCCTTGCTGCAGTTTAAGCCCGTTTCTCTTCAGCCTTAGAGAATAGGACAGGAAGCAGTTTTCCTCCCTCCTTCTTGCAACCCTCCTTTAGGTACTTGTAAACCGCTGTCAGAATCCTGCGGGCATCTGACATCCTTCTCTCTTCTATGCAGGATCATCGCAAATATGGTCAAGACCTTCAAGTATGTTTATGGCCTGAGGTTTGAGGTGAAAGGTCTGGAGAACTTCCAGATCGAAGGGCCGTGTGTCATTGTGTCCAACCACCAGAGCATCCTGGACATGATGGGTGAGCTGCTTGGGGCTGGCGAAAGAGGCCTGGTTTGAACTGTAGGGGGGCACTCCACTTTGCTGTTTGGTAAATCTTTTGTGGGCTCCTAATGGGGAGAGTCTCCAGGCCTTGCAGTGGCAGGTCCATGTAATCCAGTGTCCTGTCAGTGACAGCTGCTGGATGCTCAGGATGAGACATGAGAACAGCTGTGGGATAATCCCACTTGGGTGTACAAGACATAGAGCAGGACATAGAGCAGTGGAGTGAGTCCTAGTCTGAACTGTCCTTGACTGGCTGTATGCTTCCCTCCCCCTGCTCGCGGGGAGAGGAAAGTGACTGCCCCTTCCCCTAGCCACTGCTCTGTTCTGTCCATGCTCTCCAGTGATCTCCTGCAAGATGCTTGTGACTACAGCTAGCTCAGGCTCTGAGCAGGTATAGCCAGGAGGTGGTGGGTGAGGGCACAGCTACAGAAAGCAAGCCCAAGCCCTCCCGCTTCCACTCCGAGGCTCTGTCCCTTCCACAACCTTCTCTTCCCCACACCAGAGCCCTGGACCCCAGCCCACCAGGGCAGCCAAGCGTATAGGCACTGCCTTCCCAAAATTGCCTTCCCTTGCCTAAATCACCAGCTGCCCATGTACCACCCTGATTATATACTGACTGGTGGTGGGACTGGGTCAAGTTGAGGCCTCTATTTCAAGGCAAGGGACAAGAACCTCTTGCCTAGTCCATTTTATCCTCTTTGACATGGCCAGGCCTCTTCTGTACCTTAAGGTGCTGAAGGACATCAGATGCTTTGAGAGCAGGCTATGGCCCTGATGCAGCAAGGGAGCATCTCTGCAAAGCTCCCTGACTACTGCTGCTGCCTCCGCTCTGCCTGCCTTGCTGTACGTTGTACCCATTCGCACCAGGTGCTGCCCACAAGCCTGCGTGGGCTCTCCTACCCAGCCCATCTGGCTTGTGTGTGGAGAGGAGGCTGCTCTCATCATGGCTGGCCGAGTGGGCCTCTGACTCTGTCTTTGCTCCGGGCTTAGGGTTGATGGAAATCCTCCCCGATAACTGTATTCAGATCGGCAAGAAGGAGCTGCTGTACACAGGGCCAGTGGGCCTGATCATGTACTTGGGCGGTGTCATCTTCATTAACAGGAAGAGCACGAGCAATGCCAAGACGGTGATGTCCAGGGTGGCGCAGACCATGCTGGAGGAGAAGGTGAGTGTGGTTTAGGCCAGGAGGCTTTGTGAGAGCTGGGCACTGCATGCATCTATTGGAGCAGATGGCTGCAGGTGCTGCAACATCAGTGGATTCAGTGCAGGAAGAAGGTGGGATGGTTGTAAGAACTGTTATCTAATGTCTAGTACCTAGTGGCTATGTGGCCTTCATCTGCCAGTCCTGTTTGTACCTACATCCCCCAGCAAAATCTTCTGGGGATTCCAAACTGCTAGGAACAGAATCCTGCCATCTGTAATCTGACACTGCCCTGGAGAGGCTGTGTGAGTTAATCTAATGCTACCGCTCAGCAAATGGAATTGGCAGTTTCTCTCCCTGTCTTACAGGTGAAGGTTTGGGTGTACCCCGAGGGCACGAGGAACGGGAATGGGGACTTGCTGCCCTTCAAAAAAGGAGCTTTCCATCTGGCTGTGCAGGCGCAGGTAGAGCTTGCTGACGTCTTTTGCGGGTCTGAGACCTGAACAGGCCTTCCGGGGAAAGGGTTGTCATTGGCAACAGGAACTGTTTAGGGGTTTATAAATGTGAGCATGGTAAATGACACTGGGGCCCTTTGAAGTGAACGCTGTCTTCAATGCCACTCTGCACTTTGCTCTCTTGGGCGCAGGTGGCTCACCAGATCCCCTGGAATAGATGTCCCCTTGGGAAGGGTCATCTCAAACACGTTCAGAGGTGGCTTTGAGGCACGTGGGTGCGGACCAGAGGGGTTACAACCAGGCCTGCTTTGGCTTGTGCGTGGGGATAATTGTGTGGGAAGAGCTCTAGCCTGAGACTTGAGGTGGTTCCCAACAATGCTGCAAGCTCCTTGAGGTCACTTGGGCCCAGTTGCCATGTATGTCAATGGGAGTTAAGTGCCTAATACCTCTTCATGATCTGGGCCTTCAATCTTTGCCTCCAGTTTACATATGGGAACAGAGGTGGCAGCTTTCTCCTCCCCTCTGTTCTTGGGCTTGGCCTGCATGTTCATCAGGGTTAGGCCCCTCTGCTCTGCTCTGTCTGTGGAGGATTTAGCACAGTGGGCCCTGCTGTTGGCTGGGGTCATGCTATTGTAATACCAGGTGCCCTTTCACCTTCTCGTACTCTGTCTCCTCCAAGGTTCCAGTTATTGCGGTGGTGTATTCCTCCTTCAACTCGTTCTACAATCCAGCTAAGAACCTCTTTATATCAGGTACTGTGTGCTTTGAACTCTTCTGGCTTAGTCATTTGAAATCCAGCGTATCGGAGGGGTGGCGGTGTTAGTTTCATTGTTTTGTTTGATTTTTGCAGACACTGAAGTCCTGCGGTGCCTTACAGACTTCCAAATTTATTGGAACAGAAGCTTTCTTGGGCAAAGTCCCACGTGCATTCGACCAAGGGGGTTTCTACCCACAAAAGCTTATGCTCCAGTAAATGTTAGTCTATAGGGTGTCACTCTGGCCTGTAGCTAGGTCCACCTTGTTTACAGGTGGACTCGGTGTTTTTGCTCCCCAGCAGGAGAAAAGCTGGGCTCCACGCAGAGGTGCTGAGGCCCTTTTTGGGGTGGGGGTGGGGGGGGGTGGCGTTTCCAGATCATCCAACGTACCCAGTGGCCATGATCTGGGTTAGATTATTCCTGTTTTGTTTTCAGGAAGCTCACAGGCAATTCAGTTTTCTTGGCCATCCAGAAAAGGAGCTGAGCTCTTCTGAAAAGCCACCCCCAAATTGTCATGTAAACTGTTGCAGACTGTCCCGTGTACTGTTTGGACAACAGGGAGCAGAGCTTGCTCATGGGCTAGGATTGTGTGTCTCTGCTGTGCTGGCCCAGCTACTCTGTAACGCACCCCGCTGTGCTGTGCAGCTTTGGAAGGTTGCAAGTGTCCTGAGGCCTGTGGATGGAACGTGCTAGGAAGAGCTAGGCCACGGGAGTCCTTCTGTCAGACACCCAGAGTTATCTTTCAATGTTTTCCCCACAAATTGGGGCATGAGGGAGAGAGGAACACCCTGCTGCTCTTGTATTGCTCCAGTTAATGCTCCTCTGGCCCTGCTGGCAGCAGATAATGGGCAAAAAGAGGAACAGGTGATACAAGCTACTGCCTGCTGTGCATGATCCAGTACTGCCAACCGCCTCCTCAGCAGACTTTGCATGTGTCCCTGCCTCCTCTCAGCATATGCAGGCTAGGTCTCAGGGTTGGCTCTTTTTTTGCTGACTCGTTATCTCAAGAGGGTCTCAATGCACCTGGCCCTGAAAGAGGGAGCACCTGAAGGGCTTCTGCTGGCTGGTCAACACTCTCTCGTAAGAGGAGGGAGGTTCTTTATCTGCTCACTCAGGAGCTTTTTGGCTTCAAAGGCTCAAATTCCAGCTCTCTCCTGAAGGACTCCTGAGCGCAGTCCTCGCTGGGTTCTGCGGCACCTGCTCTGACGCCTGGGAACTGGGTAAGGCCGTTTCAGAAGTGCTGTTGCTCTCTTTGAGCGAGGGCTTGGCAGCCCTGTTGGGCTACCTATACGCCATTGTGTGCCACAGCAGTTCCTGCTCCTGCCCAGAAACAGCTGCGGTGTGTGGCTTGCTCCTAGCAGCCTTGTTGCAACAGCACAAACTGTTTAACTCCCCTTTCTTCGCCTCCCCAACCCCCACCAAAAGCATTCGTGCTCTGCCCAGCAGTAACCGCCCCAGAGAGCTGTACTGCCGCACAAGGATGTTGTCCAAGCCAGCGGAGGGCCTGCCTGGGTTCCAAATGAACGTTTGCACAGTGGGTATGGGAGGGCTCAGAGCTAAATACCCAAATCAAAGGGGTGAAGCACCTTGGCTTGACTGTACCTTTCAGTGAGAGGGGCCTGGTCAGAATAGGAAGTCCAGGGGATGCACAGCTCAGCAGAGGAGCAGAAGCAGAGCTTTGCTGATCAAGTGGCAATACTTTGCTTCAGATCATGCTCTTGTTACTGTGTGTCTCTAGCTCGCTTCTGTGATCCCACCAAATACTCTTTGGGAACATTTGGAACAGAGGTCAGCAATCCCCAGCACGGGTGCCAACAGTGGCATGTGAGCTGACTTTCGTTGGCACACAAGGCAGGTGCTCAGCCCTGCCCCTCCTCCCTGATGAGTAAGCTCCCAGCTGCAAAGCCAGGCTGTCTATGGGTTAACAAAAGACCAGCTAATGCTACCAACCACCACCTACACAGGAAAGCTCTGCATCTTTATTTATGAATGAAGCTGTTGTAAGCAGGACTATGAGTGACTTTAAAAAGTATCACTGGCACTCAGACTGTACATAGGGCTCCAAAGGTCACATTCTAGTACTCATCCTTGGAAAGGATGCTGACCCGTTTTAGATTCTCAGAGGTAACAGCTTGCTCCAAGTGTGGAGGCCACAGGGGTGTGCTTGGGTATTGAATGTAGAAATGCAAAACCAGGAGTGTTACCTTCCATGTTGCATAACATGGACTTCATGACATGACACATCCAGGGAAATCCACTTAGTTGAATGCGAATCTCTGCTTGCCTGTGTACGTGATTGGGCTATGCTGTCAAAATCCTCTGGTGGTAATTCTTTCTGTGTAACCGCTACTACTGTAGAAATTACCCTGCTTTCTAGAAAGGTTACGCGAGTTACCTTTTGCAGTAGACATCCATTAGAGGCTCTTGTGGGCCCTGCCACTAGCCTGCTAGGGACAGAGAAGAAGTTACAAGTTCTGCTGGGCTAGTCCATGGCCTGCCCGACAGCTGTCATTTGCAGGTGTTTCCTGCACTAGGAAACCACGTACGCCTGAGCTCTGGATGCCCACTGCCAGGAGTGACTTGCACCCAGCTTGGATCATATATGGAAATGAGCTATTCCCTCTAATGACTGTTACAGATCAGGCATTGGTGAACTTTGACTGCATCTTGGGTCTCTGATCTTGCGCATGTGAGCTTTGCTGTGCAGTCTGCTCTGGCCCCACCTGCTGGGCTTGTGTGGGGTGGGAGGGGGCATGTTGAAAGTGGGGATCACTACTGGTATTTAAATCCATAAGGCGGGAAGTCCATATGGTCCTCTGATTGGAATCTAAATCATTTTGAGATTCCACAGGGCCAGGTTAGACAAACATCTGTTGTATATGCTCTAGATAAGACTTGCTGCTATGAGTGCAGGGGACTGGATGGGAAGGCTTCTCAAGGACCCTTCCTGCCCTGTAACCCTATGAAAATGCAGAACTGACGTCTCTGCTCTTTTTTCTTTTTTCCTCTTCCCCCATAGGTAAAATCCGGGTTGAGGTGCTCCAGCCAATTGAGACCAAGGGCCTGAAGACAGAGGATGTCGCTGACCTCACTGAGAGATGCTACTGCCTCATGAGAGAGACCTTTTTCAGATTGTCTGGCACAGCAAGCGAGGCGAATGGCTCTGCCCAGGCCCTTAACCAGTAGTATTCCCAACCAGCAGGGACTGAAAGGACCTGTTTCTGTTGCCAAAATATCCCAGGGGTTTCTCCTTCCTCTGCAGGAAGTTCAGGCAAATCCCAACTTGGCTTAGGGAAACCTTAGTTGACAAACACCACTTGGTGGCCCAGGTCTACAGTTTGGTGAATCTCTTTGGTGGGTTCTTCACCTCCCAGGGGGAAGCATCACCTGCATCCAGACACCCTACCAGTGCTAGTGAAGGGCTCCTGGGCAGATGCCCACTGCTTTGAGCTCTTCTTAGGCTCCTGCCACCCTGGAGCTGCTGGGAAGCAGGTGTTACAGAACACATTTAAAAGCTCTGGTGTTGGCTGCAGTAAGCCTGGCCCTTGCCAGCACTGAACCATTAGATGCCAAAGACCATGTTCCATATGTCTTTTCAGCCTTTAGATAATTAAAACCCACTTTGATCCTGTTGCTGCTGGAAGAGGTGAGAGTGCGAGGGGTCCAGGTGGAGCTCTTCCCATGGCTGTGCTCTGCTTGTAGGTCCTCAGCATCTTATGCCTAAGGAATCGGTCCCTGCCAATAAGTCTAATTCGCAGCTGAAATTCAGCTTCTAAGCTCTGTCTTGTTCATCCCAGCTGCTCCCCTCTGACAGGATGGACTCTGCTAAATCAGCTTGTTTTGGTGTCTGTCTTTGCACACTTGGCATATGGGTTGCTGCTCAGAGACAAAGATGGGAGACCAACCACTCTCTTCCCCACCTTCTGCCATGCTCCTCTAATTTAAGGACCTGGCAGGGGTCTGAAATGTACAGAAGTCCCGAGGCAAGGTTTGCACAGATGTCTGTCCCCTACTTGCTTTCGAGACCAGTGAATTCCCCACCAGTACTTGTAGTAATCCTGCATCCTAAGGCTTTCTGTGGGAGGGCTTCTACCCACGCTTCCTTCACATTCAGCAGGTCTGACAGGTGGCCCTTCTAGGGCTGGCTGTTTTAGATGCTGCTCTTTAGTGAAGTCAACATTGTGTCCACTGAGTGAACCAGCTTCATGAACACTGATTTAGGGATGGATGGGTGGGAAACCTAAAAAAAACCCAACCCAATCTGATCTCCGGTGTTGGGATCAAACCTACGAAGACACTCTAGCCTGATTACTACCATGATGTAAACTCAATGGGGACTTTATCTCTAAACCAAAATCCCCCAGGGAAGGGATCTGTTAACATACCTCCATAAGAGCTGCACTCTGTTTCCAAGAGTGGAGCAAAACTAGAAGGATGAGACAAACCCACAAAGACAGGGACCCTTCTCTTTTCATTCCCACTTTCATATTTCTGCCTGCACCCCTGACTTAGTATTTGGTTTTGTTCTCTACCAATAGCTGCTTGGATTTTTTTTTTGTTAAGCCTGGGGCCAGGTACGATAGGCTGAGGGTGGATGTGACGCCTCCTTGGTATTTGTTGTGTTCTCATGCTCTTGCTTCCTGAGAGGTCTTTTTTTTTTTTTTTTGTGCAGCGTTTTCAAGCACCACTTGTGAAGCATTGACCAAAACCTGGTGTTTGCTGTACAATCCTGTGTTGGCATGTCTGCCTTACTAGGGTGGCTAATGTCACCTGTGAAATCAGTGATGTTCATGCAAAATGAGTTGGATGGGAAGGGTGTGATGGCCCTGAATCAAGGTTTCCCTCTGTCTGAATGTACCTGCTGGGAAGCAGCAGCTCGGGATTCCTGTTGAGTCTGACAGATGGGTGTGAAGGATTCCTGGTAACCTGAGTTTTTTAGCCTCTTCTCCCCCAGGTGTGGAAATGAAGAGCCCCTCCACTAGAGGAACAGCAGAGATGTTTATGTTCCTGAGCTGGGCTTGGCCATGAAAACTCCCAGGGATTAGCTTAGAGGCCTTGTGGGAATGTTGCCTTCAGCTGCCCCAGGCAGTGTTTCTCTTTGCATAAATGAATCTCTTGCAATGCATCATCCCCTTGCCCGCTGCTTGGGGAGAGGCGTGCTTCATGGTTTTTCCATAAAGTACACCAAATCAGATGTGTAAAGCACTAATGCATAATGGAGAGAAACCAAATAGAGAAGGTGGAGGGGGGTAGTTAGCTCCACCTGGCCACAGAAAGAGCTGCAGTTACAAATGAATAGTTGAGTATGTGCATGGTACGATCCAGATCTGAGATGTGAAAACCAGAGGGATGGCTGGCTTCCTTTCATTGGGTCTGACCTGAAATCACACCAGCACTTTCTTTGTCTGCCATCCTTCTGGAAGGGAGGGAAAGGCACGATAACTGAAGCATGCGCCAGGCTCTGGTGGAGCATTCCGAACTCCTGCCCAGCAGCTCTGCACTAGGTGAGCAGCTGGGCTGGTTAAGGTGATTGTAAGCCGTGGGTATTTTTCTTCAGCCAAAGATGACTTTGTATTAATGTATAAATCTAATCCTGCTTTGAGCAAGGTGGGAAAAGGGATTGAGTGTACACAAAGGCCGTTGTCTGTTCAGTTTTTAGCTGTTAAATAATGTACATTTGATCAAAAAATTTTTATAAAGCAGTTATTTAACTAGAAAGTCTAGTGTGGGGTTTTCTTTTTTTTAAAAAAAAAAAAAAAGTTCAGGTGAATTCCCTGAAGGAGCTCCCTATTGTGTATAGGTGGTGTATCCAGTGCTGTCCAATTCATGCTGGGTATCTGAGCATCTGCCTCACCTGCAGGGGCAAAAGTTCGACTAAGGTGAAGTCACAGGGAGCTGTGAGCACCAAAGCTGAAGGGCCGTTCCTGCACCTCCCCTCTCACAGGCATTGATTGCGATTTGTGAGGTACAGGTTTGAGCAACAGTCAGCAGGCATGACCGTGAGGCTCACTGCTGAAGATGCTGCTCTGATGGCCACTTCTGTGGAATATTGTTTGTGTTCTCACAAACCACAAGGTAGCTTGGGCGAGGTGGGCCAGGCGCACGTGGCCCCTGTTAAAGTGCAGGAGCAACTCTTGCATAGGGGAGTCAAATATGGTACTACAAGCATCTGCATGGCCTGTGGCAGGCCAGGGTGTGAAGCCTACATGGATGCAAAAATCTATTCCAGCCTGTGCTGCAAACAGGGTCTGTGGAGATCCATGGAAGGTTGGTGGCTTTCTTTTGTGGGGGGGCAGGAGGGAAGAGAATAGGCTAAATAGTAACAAGCTGGTCATTGGAATGCTTGTAGGCAAAGCAGTACACCGACCCAAGTGTGTGACGGGAGCTCCTGCGTCCTCTTAGCCCTGGGGAATGTGCCACCTCCTCCCCATACAGAACCAGGAGATAGGAGGAGAAGCAGCAGCTCTTTCCTGCTCCTGAATAGCTTCTTTCACCAGCCCTGCCCCTCTGCTACTGTGGCTCCAGGACAGCTGACTAGGCTGGTGGAGCAGGCTGCTCTCCAGGAGACCCGCTGCCAGCTCTCAAGGGTTTCCATTCCATGCCCCTAAGGAGGGCAGCTGTTTGTACCCCCACCCTCCTGCTGAACCCCACTCCCCTCTGCTGGTCATGAAGGGGACGTGCTCCTGCCTTGCCAGGCTTATGGCTGTATTCGTGCAGGCAGGGGTGACAGAGATACGTCTCCACCTGCTTCTTCTGACTTGGGTCTATGTGCATTTCAATCAACCAGCAGCTGCCCCTGTCTCCATCCAACCTCCCTGCCTCTGCAGTAATTGGCTGGCTGTAGGCGGGAATGAGCAACGCTTCCTTGAGCAAAGTTCTGATGGGGTAGACTAATGCCATCTCACATTTGAGGGGCAGTGAGCCTCCTTCGCATGATGACTCAAGTCTGTCACGTGCCTCTTATTAACCAACCAACGACAAGCCACACGAGCTGTACAGCACATAACTTTTAATGCAAACTCTGCACCAGTGTATGGGGCTTGGCTGAGACTCCAGCTGCTTGCGGGCAGGGAAGTGGTGTACTATAGAAGACTCGCTTAGTTTTCTAGAACTGGTGGGCTCCTTCCTGCCCCAGCATAAGGAGTAGCAGGAGTGCTGCAGCCTTCGCCCCTAGCACTGTGCATCCATTCCTACTTTAACTACAGTGGTTCTGCCCCTCCTGGCTAACAGGCCAGGGGCTGGTTTGCCTCATCATGTAGAGCAGGAAGTGGGCCAGGCATCGCGTATGAATGAAGCTAATTTTTAAGATGCAAAAAGATTCTCTCTTCCCTCTTCTCCCACCCACTAGCATTTTAGTCCTCTCATGAGGAAAGCCCAAGGGCCAACACTGGACCTGGGCCATTTTGAATCTGTTTTTGAGTTCCGGCACCAGTGAAAAGGAATGGTGCAAAAGCCTGGGAGCCGAATCCAACGTTCCTGTCTCTCCAGCCCCTGCTCCAACTGTGAAGCAATAATGACTTAGGCAAAACTGCCCCCTGGCGTGGTAGGAATAGAGGGGTCTGATTTCTAAGGGCTCTTCCTCCTTAAGAACAGACTTCTAAGCTAACCAGCTTCTCCTTGCACAGCTTATCCCATACTGCTGTACTCCAGTTGAATTTGTTTCTGACAGTATGTTAGGTGAAGTCCTGGGCCAACAATTAAGCCCTGCAGGGTTTCCCTTTTGCAAGTCTCTTGTGTGGTACTGGCTGATGCTGTGCCAGCTGGACAACCCCTTGGAAGATGCCATGAGGACAAGGGATGGACACACAGCATTTATTTTGTTATGAAAGGCCCAATCCTGTTTTTCTAAGAATCAAAACTCTTGGTGACAGCTTGTAAAGTGGATTCATTTTTTGCCTTTCTGCCAGAGTTGTAGGAGACACTCAGAGGTTTAACACTTTCTTCTGCCCGGCTGGATCAAGAGGTGCTGAGACAGGAAATGGTTGGGGGGGGGGCGTTATCCATGCACTGCTTCCCCCAGTGAAGTGCCACTCCTCTTACTAATGTTCGGTCTTGCATGAACCTGAAAGCAGACCATTGCAAAGCCAGCATTAGGTAGGGGCAGGCTGGGTCCCAGCACCAGGGCTTAGGCCTGATCTGATCTAACTTCTGAGGGTGGGACTGGGCTTTAGTTTTCAAATTGTCTGAGCTGCTGACATTTTATGTTCAAGCTGAGGGTGTTTCTTTGTTAAAAGGCAACAAGTCCTAAATGTCGATGTCCTAAGCATTAATGGGTAGAATCCTGGCTGATACAGTGTGGGAATGAATATAAACCCAAACTTCTAATAACATCAAATGCTAAACAGCTGAACCACAGACAAACAAACCAGCCCCATAAAATCTTAATATTAGCTGAAAGTGGTCTCTCTTCCACAAAGCATTTCCCCCTTTAATGCTTCTATCCCATACTGCAGGGGGCTCAGAATTGCAGCACACAGTATGAAAGAGGTAGCCAAAGGTCACTCTTATCTCAGTACTGTGGGGCTGTCAAGCTTTGCCAGGCCTGATGCTAAACCAAGAACAGCTGTTTGTGCCTGTCTGTGACTGGTGATTTCTTACTACACTAAGTACCTCATCTGCAGCACCATGCAGAAATGAAACTGTGCCTGCAACAGTGCCCCCCCCCCCCGCCTTTTTTTAAAAAAAGAACAACCTTATTCAATGAGGATGGAGGGGAAATTCCAGACACTTACTGCAGTCTCAGGTTTTGCACCCTCATTACTATTTAATGTAATGTGATGGGTCTTTGTTCCCATCTTATGTTTTCAAAGTTCTTATTTTAAAAGGGCAGAAATGTCCTTCTGCCTGGAGGTGGCCTGGCACCACTTTAGTTGCTGGTATGAACTTCAAGCATCATCACAAGGTGGGGTGGGAATATTCATAGATTCCTAGGGCTGGAAGAGACATCAGGTCATCCCATCAGGATCATACCCAACTAAATCATTCCAGCCAGGCCTTTGTCAATCCTGAATTTAAAAACCTCTAGGGATGGGGATTCCACCACCTTTCTAGGTAACACATATTCCAGCTTACAGCTCCCCTGTCCTGTGCTGTGCTGGTGATAAGAATGGCTATGTGTGAGACTGAGTTGGTTTCTGATAATGATGCTACAGAGCAGCTTCTGTAATGCTTTTGCTGAAACAACCTTAAATGATGGGAAAATACCAGAAAAAGCACTGCAACTTTTCAGCTGGTTCCTGTTCTAAACTGCCTCTCTCTGGTAGGCCCTGTGTTCTTACCCCCATAAGCAACAGCTATTGGGACTAGGTATATTGTAGGCCTTTCTTTACCATTTAGAGGCAGGATAGCTAATCAGGCATTAAGCTGTGTTGTTGCTGTACACCAGTCCTGAGCAGCCAAACGATTGGGTTTCCTTTCAAGTTTGATCAAACGCAGTTAATGGAAAACCAGGCTATTAAATGCACACGTTGTAAAAGGCTGGCAAATTGCATACTAAAACAAAGCACTTAAAATTGTAATGGGAAATAAAACATTATATTAGCACAAGTGACAGCATTCCACTGAGGGCTCTGTACATGGAAATTAATGCAGCTGTGTGAAAACACCACCCTCCATGAGGCTTCATGCTGAAATTAACAGCCAGCATTATGTTGATACTTATGTCCATCATGGAAATTGATACAGCTTGGTGAGATATTAGCTGGATAACTACAGCTGCCATGAACGTTGTGGGGGGAATTAAGCCCCAGGCATGGTCTTTATTCAGCAGTTACATTTTTTCAGTAGCTGAGGTTTTCATCAAATGCTTTTGTCCAAAGTTGTGGTGTGATTTGGCCTTTTCTAAACAGTACTGATTTGCTGCACCACAGAGAGAAAATGTGTTTGGTGCATGTTGCTCCTGAAAGCTTACAGTGTTCCTTGTACTCATGAATCTGACTAGTTCTGCACTCACCTGACTTACTTGAACATACTTTTGGATTGAGTTTTGCTAATGATTCAGTTCTGACATTATAGCCACAAACCCCAGAGTCAGAGGCAGTTTCTGATGTAGACGCCCATGGAGCCTGAACAGCAGCAGCAGGAAAAGGAGCTGAGATAATATGTACCCTTGCCGCTGCCCAAAAAAATGCAATTCCCCATGCTGCTGTTTATGATCTTTGGATGCTGCACAAAGGGATCTGATTCAGCACCCACCCAAACAGCCTTGAAATGGCTGTTTGCCACCATCTTTTATTAATTACGTGCGGCTGGTTTGGGAGTGAGTGGAAGCAGATGAACTGTGGCAAAGCCATCACTGATGCAGTTGGGCGGCATGCATGCGGCATGTCCGCTTTACAAAAGGGAAGCCAGCTGGCATTTTGCACTTTAAAGGGCCAGGTTTTGTGCATTTTTAATGGCTGAATCCAAGCATGTCTCTGTCCTCCTCCCACAGCTCCCCCGGGTGGGCGTGGGGCTTTTGGAAGTGAGCCTGTACAGCTAATGAACAGGTGTGACATTCCCAGCGTGCTCCCCCGAAGTGCAGGCGATTACTGTCCTGTTTAAGTAAAAGGGTTCTGAGAGGCAGAGGCGGTAACGTGCTCCCACAAGGTCAAGCTGGGATAAGAATTCAGGAGCAGGTGGCCATGGCGGTGTCACTGAAACAGCAAAAGGTGCAGCAGAGAAGAGCATGTGCTGGCACAATCTCTAGCTCTGACCCAAATCAAGGGGCTTCCCCTGGCTGCGCCTGGCCCACCTCCTCCTGCCACTTACACGTCTCCAGTCGCTCCTCCAGGAAGGAGATCTGTTCGCTCAAGGAGTCGATTCTGTCCAGCTGCCGCAGGGTGTGGAGCAGCAGGCTGCTGGCATCTGTGCTGGTGTCCTCCACTGCCGATGGCAGGAGGTTATGGAATGGAGCCAACACCAACTGGAGTTTCTTTAGGGAGAGAAGGAAAGGAGACGGTTAGTGTTCATCCCGCTACGTTACACTCAGACCACCCAGGGTGCCTTGCCCTGCAGCTTGGAGAAGCCACACAGGCTCCACCCCCTCCAGTGGCGGCAGAGGGGAATGGTAGCCGGGGGTGACTCGGGCTCTCCCCGAGCAGATTGTTCCTGTGTTTGCTGCAGGCACCGGGCCATGCAGCTGGGCTGGCTGAGCCCAGAGCGTGAGACTAGAGTAGGTGGCACAATTAAAAATAGACGTGGGGCAAAGCTGTGACCTGCTGCGCCAGGAAGCACCGGAGCCAAACACGGTGGCCCTAATGAGAGGGGCATGGGACTAAGGCTGATGCCCAGTGGCCTGTGTCCCTGGCAGCAGCTCACCTGCTCCAGCACCTCCACCCGGCTCCTGAGGGCTTGCATGTCTTCCCTCAGCTCCCTGGAGGCGCCTGCTGGGAGCAATCGACACAAACACCGCAGGAGTTAGGAAAATCCCCACCACCACCTCAACCAGCCTCTGCAGAAGCAGGCTGGGATGGCGCAGGCAGGGCTGCCACCTCTGCCCTGCAAACACCCTAACAGCACAGGGCTGGCGGTGTGGACTGAGCCCCAGTGGATCTCCCACCAGCCTGGGACCACCTGGACAAGAGGCAGCATTGGGGGGGTGGGCGGCAGCCGGAGTGTTAACCCAGAGGCTGCCCGACTGGGGGGAACCAGCTGCTTGTGTTCTGTCCCTGTGGCAGGGTGGGGCCAGGAGAGGAAAAGACAGGAGTGAAAACAGAGCAGAGATGGAGCTGACAATCAAAGCGGGAGCAGCTGAGGAGTAGGTTGCCCTAAAGCAATTAGGGCCAGCTGATCCTACTCAGGGCTACCTTTATAAGCCCTTCTCCACGCAGGGTTGGGGAGGGCGGTTAAGGAGAGTTTGGGAGGTGAGTGAGGAGAAGGAAGGCGACTTAGAGGAACACCAGAGACCACAAAAGAGGAGAGGAGCCTCAGCACCCCAGGGGGGCTGGGCTACCCCAGTCCAGGGGAGGGCCTGTAGTGGCATCAGATACTGTGAGGATCAGGTCAGCTGGAGGAGCCAAACAAAGGAGGGGACTTGCTGCCACGGCTACCACTAGTGGAAGGAGGTACCGGGGGAATCGTTCGGGGAAGTGGCCCAGGGAGAGGCGCTGCAGCGGCCAGGGCGAAGGGAGTCAGCGCTCACGGGTAGCGGCCATCCAGGGTCCTGTGCCGGAACCTGGAATGAGTGGGTGGGGACCAGGTTCCCTCCCGCCCAGACTGCCCCCTGCCCCAGCAAGAGTAACGGGGTTCACATGTTGGGGCCAGTGGACTGAACAGAGGACCTGGGGCCTAGGAATGAGACTGACCCTGCCACAGTCCCCCCTAAACGTGGAGCGCTGGCCTGCTTGGTGAGACCACGGTGCTGCATGGGGTGTTCGTGGCTCAGCTGCCGGAATGAAAACAAGTGGTGACAGTGCAGGCTTCCTCTAGCCCAGTCTATGTGCTAGTCAGAAATCCCCACAAAAAGTCTATCAGCGGCCCACCCTCTGCGCTTCCTGCTGCCTAAGCTAACCCAGAAGCTGTGGAAAGGGGGTGGGTAGCAGCCTTTTCCGCCCATTGCTATGCAAACGCAGGCCAGCCCGCAGAGACGTAGCGCTCAGTCACGTCACCAAAAACACCCAAGCAGTCCCATAGCACCTTAAAAACTCAACTTCATTTCTGAGGTAATGAGCGTTGGCAGGCGAGCCCCCCAGTGACTGCCTGCTGGGCGCTCCTTAACCTGCTCTCCTTCCCAAACCGTTCTGCCCTCGGGCTGACAACCCCGACGAGCTCTGTGCTATTAGTTCGCGCTGCCTCAGTTTCCAGGATCTGCTTGGGCCGCAGGGCACGGTCTCATTCACACACACCTGCCACAGCGTGTGCCCTCTATGCGCCTGTGAGGGGTTTGTGATACAGGAACCCCGTGGGGGAACATACACAGTCCGCCCTCCATAGCACTGAGCGGCCCTTTGGGTTTTTGCAGCACTACGCCACACCAGACTCTCCCCTGCCGTCCCCTGGCAGTCGGTCTGCGGCGGCCACTAACACTACCGCAGCTCTGGCCTAAAGCAGGCAAGCAAGCCACGTGTACAAGCCATGCCTGTATTTGCTGGCGAACGTGGTCTTTGCACTGTCACAAATCAGGAGGCGTTGGACCACGGAGACCTGACCAAGCCGCAGCCTGGGACCATAACCCTGCGGGCAGGTTACCCCACATGCTGCAACAGCCTCTGCCCTTCCCAGAGCAGCAAAGCATAGGCCCAAAATGTGCGCCTGGGGGCGGGGGCACAGCAGGGGAACTGCCTTTGTTCTGAGCAGAGAAGACGAACGCTTCGCATGCTGGGCTGCCCGACACTGATTGATCCCTGGAGCCGCCTCCTGGGCTTCCACCCCAGGCTATTAATGAGCCGAAAGGGCCTTGGCCAGAGAGGTCCAGGTCCCAAAGGCATTTGACAGTGATTCGTTTTCATGCCTTGGCTTTGGCAGGTTCCCAAAGGGCAGTTTCGGGGCTTGCAATGCACCGGGCCCTAGCGCTCCGCTCGTCCAGCACAGCAGGCCGGCCCCGACACCCAGCCCACAAGAGTGGGCAGTAGCAAGGCCCATCAGCAAGGGGGCACCTCCAGGTCCCATGCCAGTGAGCGTCCTCCTGCAGACACTGGGTAGCACTGTGCTTTCCCGCAGTGAGCTGGACGCAGCCTGAGCGCCAGCAGCAAAACCCAGACGACTCGCCCCCATCACCTGCTGGGGGGAGCTGGTGTTGCTAGGCAGTGCCAGGCTGTAGTGTATGTCCTACCGGTCCCCCAGCACGGACAGCAGCCACACCGGGTTGGTGCCACAGCTGAGGGGAGTCAGCCACAATGCCATGGACTTCAGTGGGGCTGTAGCTACCCCACGGGAAGAGTAAAACGGCACCTTCTCCCTGATCACAGGGCTGTGCCCCGCTCCTCACCCACAGCAAGGGGGCTCAGCCAGTCAGGATTTCCCCTCCCTGGGCTCAGGCTGTCATTGCTTCCTGCTACCGGGCTCCATTCCCCATTTACTTCTCGTAAAGTCACAGGCCCCCATGAATTCTTGTTGCCTGTGGCCTGGCCGTGATGGCTACTAAAAATAAGCATGACCCATTAGCAGTCTGTAGTGAGCGAGTAGCAGCCAGCAAGGAGGGAAAGGCCCTGCGAGGGAAAGGGTCCTGCCCCTGTGGCTCTGCAGACAGGAAAGCAGAAAGGTCTGGGCAGGAGGGATCCCATCCACAGCCGATCGGTTGCCAGTGCTGGCCGCAGCGCATTATTACTCACGGTACGAGTTTGAAGTGTCACAGCGCGTACCAAAAGTAATAATGGGCCGGCACCAGCGTCGCCGCCGTGCCCATCCTGGGGGCGCTGCAGTCCCACGCAGAGAAAAGACGACGGTGTGTCGAGTTGCTCCGGCGACCGCTGAGTTTCTGGCCTGGCTGTAACTGGCTTCCAGTGTCCCTAAGTCTCACCAGCTGGGTGTCTCACCCAAGAGTCACTTAAACCTCACACCAAGATGTTCTCCCAAGGTCACGGGCCAGGCATAGGGCAGCTGACTGACCGAGGACAGGCCTCAGAACCTGACCCAGGAATCCTGCCTCCCAGCCCCCCGGCTCTACTCCCCCTGCCTCCCACACTCCAGTTACGGACATGCAATTAACACTCAACCCAGCCTTACACTGCCCAGGAAGAGTTCCCATCCACGCAGACGTGGCTGTTACCTGATCGGTTGAGGGCAGGGGTGGCAGAGGCCTGGGTCTCAGGGGGTGGGTCCTGGGCGTGGCATGATTTCCCATCAGCGGAGAGCCTCTGCCCTGCCTGACAGGCACAGCGATAGCTCCCAGGTGTGTTGACACAACGCTGGTGGCAGCCGTGGCTCCGGCCGGTGCATTCATCCACGTCTGAAAGCACAGGGGATGGTTCGGAGAGGCTTGGGCTGATGTGCGCCAGCGGGAACCAGCCCGTGTTAAGCTGGTGACATAAGTCAGCTGCTAAATCTCCAGGGCTCTGTGCAAACCCTAAGCTCTGCATGGTCCCCTTGCAAAATCGCATCCATGGCCCGGGGGGGTTAGTGGTGGGACAGCTACGACCACAGAGCTGTCAGCCATCTTTTGTGGGAGTGCTGAATCCAGGCCACAGGCTGGGAGACCTGTGTGGTGACAGCAGGCCAGATTCCTTGGGGAGCTAGAGAGAACCCCACAGGGTCTGTCCGTACCCAGCACCCCAGTAAAGAGCCTCCTTTGCTGTCCATGCAGCCACCTCAGGTCTCTCTTCTAGCAGGAGTTAAACGTCGTGGTCCCAATTCTCCACTGTGTGACTCCCGTTTTAGGCCACTCTTGCTATCCCAGGTAAAAGAGGAGCAACCCTATGACACACAAGTCCCAGCGTGCCTGAGGAAGGGCAAAACCAAAGCCCCTGCTCTGAACAGTCCCAAATGCCAGCTCTGGAGCCACACGTTCCTGGCTTGGGTGTAAGTCGTCGTACTGGTTCTGGGGCTCAGCTGGTCAAAGTGATCAGCCCTCGCAGGGTGTGTAAAGCCCAGTGCCCTCACCCCATGCAGGGACTGTTAGAGCCGGGCCCACAAGGGGATATGAGCATGACGGGGCCTCGCCCAGGCCTGGGCATTTCTGCTCTAGGCACCAGGAGAATCACGTCCACTCTCTGAGCTGGGCACCAACATGACACGACAGTGTGCCTGGGAGTGCTGCCTAAACCAGTGTGTCAACGCCACATGAATGCAGGGAGCTTACCAACGCACCAATGCTGGTGAAAATCAGGGCTGCTTTAACAGCTGTGATTTACACCCCAGGGGGACCTGCCTCCACCAATGCACTTGACCTACCAGGCCTCTGATTCAGACTGCGTTTTATGCCGGTCTAATCCGTAGCTAGTCCTGCCTTCCACCGCCAGAAGTGAGCAGAGATGCAGCATTGAGGGCTGAGGAGCCGTTGCCTGCGCTATGGTGAGATTTACTTGAGCTGCGCTGGCCTGGAGCAGCGACAGCAACGCACAGCACTCGGGGGGTATAACAGCGTCGCTCCGTTGGCATCGCTGGAGCCGGGACTGATTTCACACCAGCTGCAGTTTGGGCGGGTCTCTGCCAGGGCGGAGAGACTGCCACCCGAAAGACACACTGCCTGGCACACCGCCTGCGCAGGAGGCTGCGATGGGTTTCAATTCCCAGTGGTGGGGCTGGGCTGGGCAGGCCTATGTGTGACCCAGGAATGGTACATGAGGGCCCCAAACTGAGGCCTCCCAAGGGCATCGAGGGGTGGACTTTCAATGGGCGTAATGCAGCTGGGAGCCTGTCAAGTCGCAGGCACATCCCCCCCCAGCAGAGGCTTTTCAGCAGAGTGCAGTCGCAGCTCCGAGCACGAGCGGCAGGGGCAGGCAATGGAGGGAAGTCCTGGAGCACGTCCCCCAGGCAGCGCCTCTAAATCCATGGGGCAGGCTGAACTCCTCACCTCAGTCTGGCAGCTACAAGCTAACCTCCACCTCTCTCTGCTGGGGCAACAGCGTTAAGCCAGCCAGTCCCTTTGGCCGGCTGCATCTCCCCGCTTCCCGCCTGGTGGCCTGCCAGAGCACTGAACAGTGCTCGGTCCCCTCCGCTGAACTTCTCACAGGCAGCAAAGTCAGCCAGTGGCAAAGGCCAAATCTCCCATCGCGCCCCCCCCGAGCTCTGCCAGGGAAGCATGGAGGTTGTTTTGCACAAGCGTTTGAGGTGAAGGCACAAGGGAAGGGGCAGGAGATGCGTGACGGCTCATTATGCGCCTTGGGTCCAGCACTGACTCCTTGAGAGGGCAGTGCCGAGGTATTTGAGGTGCTGACATGAACCCCAAAGCGAATAATGGAGGCGCCATGCAGCTGACTGCTGGCGTCATGCGTGGGCACGTGCGCTGGGCCCACCTTTACAGGCAGGGCCATATAAAGAATCTATTCCAGCTCACAGAGCATGGAGTTACTCTCTTGGACAAAGGGGAAGGGGCCTGAGCCTGGAGGTGCACAGCGCAGGAGCCGACAGAGGAAACCATTAGGCCTATACCCCCTTCACAGTGCCACTGGCTGATCCAAGAGATTATCGTCAGCTACTGCAAATCTCCTTTTACAAGTCACCTGACTTATCCCCTCCCTGCCTGCACCCCCAGCATTGCAGGGCACTCCAGAGCCGATGCTCGTGTGCAAAACAGGGAATCCAGAGCTGTTACCTGTCTGGCACGATTTCCCCATCCACCCTGACGGGCAAGTGCATCTGTCTGGGGCTGAGCAGCTCCCGCCGTGTTGACAAGGCAACCTGCAAATTGCTGTAAAACAACAGTGCATGGTCACGGTGTTGCCAGGGCAAATGTCTGGGTCTCCTGACACATGCAGACGCGTCCGTGTACCCACCATCGCAAATTCCTGGTGTCTGGGAGATTTTAGTACCCAGGCAGGGGCCTTCTGCATTCCATCCCCGCCAAATGCAGGAGAACGTTAAAAAGGAGCGAAAACAGGGCTGGATCCTTGCTTGGCATTGAGACCCATAGCTCCATTAATGTCAGGCAGAGGACCCCACCCCACCAATGCAACAGTTTCCATGTGAATCGGATCTGTATTACACTCCCTAAGTGGAACTTCCAGCAAGGCCAAAAGTTCTGCAGGAGCCAGGTGGTGCAATACACCACAGGGACTCGCAGAGGGTGCAGGCTGTGAATGCATCACTCCCATGGTCAAGCAACCAGAGACCATGTGTGCAAAGAGCCGCTCCCAGCGGAAGGAAGAGGCTCACTGTTTGTCCTGGGCTGGTCAGAGCTCCTCGAGCAGAGCAGAAAGGAGGATCTGGCCCCAGAAGCACAGTGTTTTCATAAGGCACCTCTACAGGTGGAATCTCTTGAGTCCGGCACCCTCGGGACCTGACCGGTGCCAAACCAGAGACTTTGCCCAACCACAGGACGTTGATATTGTCTGACAGCATCATCACCACTCCTGCTGCTTAGCAGGCTCTTCGAACAGGGGTGTGCAAAGTCGGGGGTGTGAAATTTAATAAGCTGGGCACAGCATAATCAGTGGCTGGGTCTCAGGTTCATCCATCTGATTAAATATGTTGAAATAGGTGACTGCTTTTATGTCCTGTGTGTTCACATTTATCTACTGATGAATGAAGTTTTTACGTCCTACAGACTTGCTTTCTCTTGCATGTGCTGAAAGGTGTTTGTTTGTTTTAATATGAACTTCAACTTTCCATCCGTTTGGATTACATACAACAGGTTGAAGGGGGCCCTGCTAACTGCAGGGATGAAAAATGAGGCCTGACACAAAAGGTTTGCTCAGCCCTGCCTTCGAAGACAGAGGTAAAGCACAGCTATATAACAGCACAGCACGCTGGCAGTCTGGACTAGTGACTGTAAATAAACTTTATGGAACTGTGGGAAACGTGGCCACACCCATAGTAAGTGGACCTCCGGATAACTAAAATCATTCCAGATTATGGATGTTGTCAGACGAGACAGTGCTGAACTGGAGAGGCTCAACCTGCAGTAACTCCAGGAGCTCATCAAATGAAGCAACAGCTCTAGGATAGAGTCTAGAGTGTCACTGAGGCAGTGCCTGGAAAGCAGAAGCGCCTGCCTTTCCGCCGATGTCCGCTAGCTCCACAAACAGCCTTTCCTTGGCAGCTTAACCCCTCTCACCCCTGGAAAGAGGAAGATGTCCTGAGAGTTTTGCTCTTCTTTCCTCCTGCTCCCTGCCCCGTCTGCAACAGCAGCAGCAGCAGCAGCAGCTCTCAATCAGTGATGGGCTCTGGGGAGCATTATTCTAGTTCAGTCTGGTTTGATCTGGTACGGGAGGAGAAGCTGATGTGCTTGATGTCTCATTAGTGCCATACATCACCATTTCCCCCCTGAAAACCGAGCTGTTCCATTACTGCTGATTTATGTGGAAAAGGGTTATTAATTTTCCTGCTGGTCTGAGCCAAGCTCCTAACACTGTATGGCAGAGCAAGGCAAGCAGAGCAGCACCGAATGGCTAATGGAAACAGATTTGTCCTCACATGTGGGGGCTGGAAGGATTAGTGTCTGCTTACAAGAGAGAACGGCACTGGGTTCAGACAGGGCCGGTAATGAGCGACTGGCTGGGCAGGATTTTCAGGCACACTCTGCTGGTGATGGGAGAGGTGTAAAGTGCCCACTACATGGTGTAACCAGCTCCGGTCTGTGCTGTTTCCTTCCCACCGGCAGTCTCCACTAGTACATTCTCTCCTGCCAGCCACCAGCACAGCTGCTAACAGTTTTCACGCAGAGATCTCCGAACACAAAACTCTTTGCCACTGACTTGGTGGGGCCATGTGCAAATCACACCCTTCTTGGCATCTCAGTTCAGCCCCCTGTCAGAAAGCTGGCCAAGTCAGGAGCAGCATCCGCATCTTGACTCATGCTCAGCCCCTGCAGCTGTCCATTTCCGGGCTCTGGGACCGATTCTGTTCTCATTTACACCAGTGGTGATCAGGCAGAAACCCACTAGCATCCATGAAAATATGGGCATAAAATGGGTGTAAGGGAGAACAGGACCCATGCGCCGCGGGGGAGATGCTGCTGTCTCATCACGCTCCGTAGTCTCTCCCTGCACACCTTTACCTTTGCTGCATCCGACCGCGTGGGTGTTCACCCGTCTCCATCCTGGGCAGCACACGTACATGGGCTGGGAAAGTCTCCGGAAGGCCTGGCGATAGGCAACAACGTACGTGGTTCTGCAATAAGGTTCAGGAAAGGAGTTAGCGACTGAGCCTGCGCAAGGTACAGATAGAGCCAAATCCTGTCCCACCTTACTCTGCAGGTTGGGGAGTGACTTGGGTCTTACGCTATTGTGTCAGCCGGGCCATGCCCACTCTCTGCCACATGCTCCCAGGAGTAGGGGCTGTGCCCTTAGCCACACCCCAGAGCCAGGCAGCACTGTCTCCCCACTCCCAGCAGGCAGGGTGTAAGAACCAGGAACAGTGCCAGGTTAGCATAAGGGCAAAAGAGGCAGTTGCCCTGGGATCCCCAGGCATAAGACGCCCCAAGGCTCCATAACTCCATTGTGTTTAAACTATTCACCTTGATGGAACAAAAGAAATGTGTCATGTCGCTCTTATTTTAAAATGAATTTAAGTGTCATTTTATTATACATCATGAGAAACAAGAAGCATGACTAGATTTTAAAGCATACATAATGATGTTACTTTAATGTTTTAATATACTGGGGGCTTCTTGTGACTGTTTTCTCCCAGGGCCCCACTTGTTGTTAATCCGGCCCTACCCAGGAGAGATTCAAATGCTGCACATCCGATTAGCACAGCACCCATCGTGGGCAGCCTGTGTTTCTATTGGTGGTGTACATCCACACATACCACGGTGCATGACCAAATTTATTCCACACGGGGTGGACAAAACTTGTGGGAACACAGATAAACCTTGGACTCAGCTCCCCCAGAGACTGTAATCTGACCCTGGAGCAGAGCGGCCATTCCAGATGGCGCCCGTCACTCGCTGAAGCCAGAGGCTCTCCTCACCTGTACGTACTGCAGAGCCGATGTCCCTGGCACGTGGTGAGGTAGGGCTGGTAGACAGGCTGCACGTAGGACTCCACATACGGCACGGCTCTGTGGCGTACCTCTGACAAGCACACTCTGCGGCTAGACAAGGCACTGCGTCTCAGGCAAAAGGAAAACGCCCAGTGGAAAGCGGGGCGGGTGTAGAATCAGGCCCAGAGGCAGGTGTTGGAATGCAGGTAAGGAATGTGATGTGAAAATCTCAGCATGGGCCCAGTCCAGCTCCAGGGTGAGGGGATGCAACACTGTGGCCACCTGTGCAACTGTGCCCTCTTCAGCCAGTGCTGAATTTGGCCCCTGGGAGACCCAATTCTCAGCTAGCGTCAGTGGTCCCATGGCTTCGGCGGAGCTGCGCCAATTCCCCCTAGCAGGGAATCTGGCCAAGAACCTCGCAGAGGGTCAGGTATGCTGCAATTGCCAAGGCTCCCTTCAGCGCTGGAAGGAGTTACAGGTACAATTGGGGTGAGGCGCTGATAGGGGCTGCCACGGATTAACCCAAGTAAAGCCCATGGAAATCAGCGCTATGTCCCGTCCCGCTGCTGTGGGCTCCACGCATCTGTGAGCTTATCCTCCTCCCATCTCGCATGAGGTTCTGCCCTCACCATAAGGCTCCCTTCTGCCCTCAGCACTGCATGGCTACCTCTACCGTTTGGGTGGGCCAGGCAGGGCTCCTGTAAGCACCATCACTGAGAACAATGCTGCTCGTTCCAAGCCTGGGAACAGATATCTGCAGCGAATGGGCTGCTGGAGTGGGTGTAATGGACTGTCCCGGAACAGAGTCCTATGAAGCCTGCGGTGAAATCACCAGGCTAAAAAGAAGAATCCAGATCCCCTCGAGGGGAATCATTTTCCCATGAGTAGCAGATGACCCCACACCAAGATTAAAGGGGACATGACAAGGCTGTAAGAAAAATCATTTGCTTTTTAGCCGGCCTGCAATTTGTTTGCATTCCAAGATTGTGGCAGAACTGAAAACCACACCTCAGTGAGGACCAAAAATCAACAGCAAGGGCCAGATTCTACTCAGTGGGCTAAAATCCCTTCCAAGCTCTGGACTATTGAGATCAGGATCTGCCTCCTCCCCCGCTGCCCCAAGCACACCACCCCCAAAGCAAGACGTTAATGAAATTCACATCCAAAGAGTTCTTGGTAACAGGTTTTGGTACTATTTTGCCTTTGGCCAGCTGGAGAGGTTCTGTGCAGCTGGACATTGCCTGGCACAGATCTTAGCCTCTGATGTAGGAGCCCATTAAGAAACCCAATTATTTGTGTCAGCTTCCCTGCCACATTAGAAACTTGAATTCAAAGTACCGAAAATTAACACTAACATCAGATGCCTTCCATTAACTCAGGATAACCCATTTCACCCTGCTTGGATTAGTGGGTGGGATGAGGCAGTTTTGCTGACATTCTTGTAAAGATATATGTACTCTGGGTGTGTACACATCAGCAGCCAGCCTTCCTTCTCAGTGTGTGTGTACGCATGTCCGTTCATGCACCTGTGTGCCCACATTTCCATGTGCATGTGCACAAGACAGAGAGATTCAGGGTGTGGACTTCATTACTACAGGACTGCAGAAGATTCAACGCTGTAGGAAGGGCCGGATTCTTCACTGGAAACCTAACCAGAAAAGTCAGAACTACAAAACTGGGCTCCGCAAATAAGTGTGTTAACTGGGGCCAGGAGTCAAGTTCAGAGTTCCCTACATTTCAACATGGCAGTCAGGAGGGAGTTTTGCTTTGGTACTGAGATGCGGATTTGACTCCTTGGAGAGCTGAGGGTTCACCACACAGCTCATCTCCAAATCTGAATTTCCCCGTGGTTCAGTGTGTTTGGAGCCAGAGATTTTGTTCAAACCCATTAAATAAATAAATAACGATAGCAACAATACAACAGAAGTTATACATGACTAGACAGGGGACAACAAGTCTCATACTTCAGGGCACAAACTCTCACTGTGGCCAGGAAGAAATGGTTCCACCATCTCCAGCTGTACACACTTCGCCAAGTACATTAGGGTTGTGAGATTTTGCCCTAATCTGATGTATCACATATTGGCTGTCAACAGCGAGTGAGCTGCTCTGTAACAACAAACCTGTTTGTCACGACACACCCTACAATAACAAAGCAGACACTGAACTTGGTGAACCAGTCATTTGTGCGTACATGCATAGACATGCATACAGGGGTGTGCACCTGGAGTGTGTATGTGTGTGTGAACACCTATGGATGGGTGTGGTGGTGGTGTGTGTGTGTGTGTGTGTTTATGCTTGAGTGGGAGTGTATGCATTCAGGTGTGTGCACTAAATACACAACAAGGAATCATTAGCAGCATAAATGCTCGTTAGCTCTTTGACTCCTCCCCAAGCCAACTGGCAAAGACACTCTCTTTGTATACACTGCAGGGCACTAAACTGATACACTTGAGTTGATTTGGAGGACTTTCTGCTTGATAGACAGCAAACAAATACCAAAGATGGCCAAGACCTCCACTACCCCCGGAAGAACCTGCACAGTATTCTCATGCTTGGCCCCTCACTTAGAAAGCTGCTCATTCACCTGCTGCAGACTTGCTGAACTCAGCTTTAATGTCTCCTTGCACCTCACCCCCCGAACGCCAAACTATTGTAGCCTGCAGAGGAGCCCAGCGGGATGCGTACAGCAAGCCAGACTTTTGAAGGATGGACAAAGAAGAGGCTTACCCTGGACGGGCAAAACACTCAGTGCCAGTCACACCGAGAATGAAGACAAATCCGGTGAGGAGGCAGCTGATTCTCTGCATTTCCTGTCTTCTGCTGGGTCTTTCTCTCCTGCTGTGCAATGCAGTGTGGTATGAAGGAGTGTCCCTTGTGGATGGGGAGCACTGGCTCTTACTGCATGTCTCTTTTCAACGGGGAACCCTGGAACCAAAAGAACAACAGCTTTACCATGCTGGGAGGATGACATCTCAGTGCATCCTTTGGAGCTATAGCAAAAGGAGCTCAGGGAATAAGATGTATTGCCACTTTAACTCCACAGGATTGGGAATTCCCCTGCTGTGCACTAGCAAAGCAGTTCAGGATTTGCTTTTACAGTGTGCGCTAAGCAGATTTTAAAAGTGCAGGGGAGGCAGAAATGATCATTTCGTGGTGAGGTCCCTGGCGTGGGACTAAGCAGATGGAGTTATTCCTCGCTCAGTGGACTCCTCACATATGAGCAGAGGGAAATCACGTATGCTCTTGGTGCCCCACTGGGCAATGAGGATAGTAATATCCTTTGTCTCTTTCAACCCTAAGCATTTTGGGACAGCACTGGCATTTCTTATTGGTCTGGCCAGCATCTGGATGGGCTACATATTACTGTGCTGTTGCAGGTTGAACCGCTCTAGTCCAGCACTCTCTCGTCTGGCAACATCCGTAATCTGGCATGATTTTAGCTAGCCAGAGGACCACTTATCGTGGGTGTGACCAAGCTTCCCGTGGTCCCATACATTTGTTTACAGACAGTAGTCCTGGCTCTCGGTGATCTGTGCTGCTATTTAGCTGCAGTTTACCCCAAATGTCTTCTAAGAGTCCAGTAAGTAGTGGAAGTGGTGATAATGATGCTAAACAATATTGACCTCCTCTGATCCACCAGATTCTATGGTTCGGTACCAGTCAAGGCCGTAAGGTGCCAGCCTAGGGAGGTTCAACCTGTAGTAACATAGGAATCACTCTCATGGGTTTAAAAATAAACAAACATCACTAATGCCAGCCACCTACTGATTACAAGTAACCCTACAATAACAAGAGCATGTGTAGCCCTTCCCTCAAGAGTGAGTTGCCCTGTAACAACAAACCTGACTGTCACGACACACCCTACAATAACAAAGCACCCCTGCAGCCTGTAGCTCACAAGTCACTTCTACAATAACAACTCAGGATGCATGTAATAGGGTGGTTGCCCTGCACTGATACAGAAAGGGTTAAAACACTCTGGGACAGGGCTGTCCCAGGAGCCAATCAAACATAAGGCATGTGGCAGCCAATCAGAACCCAGGAGGGCTGTACATAAAAGAGATGACTGGCCAGGGTGAACTGATGCTCTTGCTCTATCCTGAGAGGGAGAGGAATCTGGCTGCATGCTGGAGTAGGGTGTCATGACAGAGCAGTGCTGGGGAAAGGCAGGGTGAGCCTGGGGAGCTCTGGCCTGAGTTAGCCCAGGCTGAGGCCTACTGACAGGAACCTGGGGGTGGAGGAAGGTGCTAGGGCTGCAGGAAGGCAGCAGGACCTAAACCCCCTTGCTAATGCTGAGTGGTCATTTCAGACTGAAGATCTGGGCCCACATGTTTTAGGAAGATTTTCGTTTTTCTAGGGGTAGAGTAATGGCTTATTGAGCTGAGAGAACATCTGTATCACTCTGAAATATGTGCTAGTACCAGGCAGGGAGGCCCACACACAAATCTACACTGTAGCATCAGAAAGCCATGTGATTCTCACCAAATGAAATAGCAAAATCAGGTCTCCTTTCCTCTTAAACACAAGGGTCCTCTCCAGTGCTTTAGATGCTACATGTGCTCTCTGCAAAGTCAATACTAAGCAAGAGGGGAATAAAGAGGCATTGATTCTGCTAGCAAATATTTAAGGTGGCATCCTACCAGGTCAATATCAATATCTAATTTAAACAAATTATTGACCTCCAAGTGATAGAAATTAAAGGGAGAGGTGGGTTGGGGGAAAGCCAAGCTCAAATTTAAGAAGGTTGAAGAGGGTCAGTCTTTCTGTTTATACCCCGTGGAGCAAGCCACTCGTATTAGGCTTTTTGTTTTGATAGTACATAGACTAGCACAGCTCCCTCTCTGTTACTATTCAATGTATTAGGCTCTGTGAGCTCAATAAGATACATCCCACATATGTGGGGCAATGTCACACTGCTATCACAAAAAGCTTGTAAAAAGGGAACTCAAGGCTGGGAGTAGAGTTGGAACAATTTAAGCTCACGTCATGGCATCTCTTTAGAAGAATTTCCAGCTCTCCAGATCTTCAGCTGGTGTCAAGTGGCAAACCTCCACTGAAGCCCCGTGCGACACCTGCTGAGTGTTTGGTTCAAAGCAGCAAAGATGCAGCTAATAATGGTGATGGGGCATGAACAAACACTTGGTGGACTGGAGCCTATGTCCAGATGTACCCCAGCAAGGTCAGAAGCAGCAAGGGAGGTCTGGGAGCATACAGGGGGAAGTGAGATCTAGAACAGAGGAGAAAGCACTAGAGAAAAGATAACACAGGCCCTTGATCCAAACACTCTTACTCAAGGAGTGACCTGATTAGCTCAGCTGCAGTGGCTGAGGGCATTCCTATTACCAGCTGGATAATATTGTAGAGGACAAGTGAGACAATGTTCAGGCACAAAAACACCCTGGCATAGCCAACAGCTTCATCCAAAGACCACTTAAAACTGGCAAGTCCATTGACACCAATGGGATCTGGACTGGGGCCCTGGGGAACAGGAGGGAAATGGCCCCTAGAAGCCATTGAGAAGGAGAGAGACGGCTTGAATCCAGTTAAACTCCTGAGCTCAGTTTCACCCCTGAAATTCCCTGGACTAGATTCATCGAGTTGAAGGCCAGAAGGGACTTTATAGTCACCTGGCCCTTCCATCCTTCTTGCAGTGCAAGGAACTGACCCAGACAGGCCTACATTTTGCATACACTTGATATGTAGAATACACTGTGCAAATCTGCAACAAAAAATGCAAAAATTAATATCACATAATATGGAAAAACTAACACTGCCTTCCCCATGATGCTGAAAGTTTGTTCTGGTTTCTTGCCCCTGGGTAAATACAATGATTTCACTGGGTTGTTTTGGGGACTGGGGAGGGGGGCGGTCTTTTTACTACTATCCCCTTGGGAAATACAAGAGATAAAATTAAGTCTGTCAGCAGCCTTTTGTCCCAGCTCCCAGCTCCTCACAGTCAATGGTTCATTACTGGCAGCAGGAGCGCTGCCCAGCTTTGTACAGCTGTGTACTAATAAGCAGATTCCATCTCATGGCAAGTAACCGTGAATTTTTACTTCTTTAGACTCAACCAGATCCTCAGCTTTTCAATGGGACAATTAACCCTCTCTGAGGATCCAGCCAGAAAGGCACAGCTCTGACACCATCAGAAGGCAGATGACTCAACCTCCCTCTTCCTGTGAAGGCATGGAGACCACCATCACATCACTTTTTTGTCGGATTAATCCCAAGTAATTTGGTTTTAGGATCTTTGATCGTGTTGGCTGCCTCCCATGTGCCCCCTTGTGGCCAGGCAGCCTGTGCAGTGCCCTCTCTCTATTTTGCCCTTCCTCACCTGGAAGCCAATATACTCTTCCCTCCTTGAGTACACACAAGCCAATCTCAGTACAGCTCCTGTCTCTCCAGGAACCAAACTTGCTCTCAAACAGCTGCTTCTTCAAGCCAGCTGCAGCTCCTTCACCTTCTGTTTCCCCTCCCCAGTTCCTACCCTTCACTGTAGCCACCTATTACTCTTTACAGGGAATTACTTGACCCTGTTCAGGTTGGACTCATCCTGCTCTGAGGCCTGGCTTAGCTCTAGGCTCTCCAGCTATGGGGCAGGCCAGCCCATTACTGGTGCCAAATCATCATCAAGTTGTTTTGTTGGATCTTTGAGGGGAGAACCTTGTGCTTGGCTGCCTATAGAGAATTTCACCCTCTAGCTAGTAATTCATGGTGCCGCCCGCCACAACTCAAGCACAGATTCATTTACAGAAACAACAGCAGCATCCACAACCAACAGAACAGAAACTCGTTTGCACACGTCAACACACTTGGAGACATCTTAGCCAGGGTCATCAGACCACTCAGCACATTCTAACTCTCTCCGAGCCCACCTAGACTAGTGTACAATGCAAATTCATCTGCATGGAGGGTGGCAAAGGATGAGAGGCAGAGGTCTCAATGGACAATTGGTTTTGTTCTGTTTTTAAGAATCAAAGACATAAGTCAGAATGGACTCAGCATCCACTGTGCCTTACGATCACCATTGTTCAACATCAGATAGAAACCCTATCTTGCTAAATTAGAGACGTTTTAATGCACGTACTAAACGAGGACCCCTAAGAGCTGCAGAAAAATGCCTAATACTTGTTTGTCAGATTGTAATTTACCACTGGCTTTTCTCTGAGAGCTTTTCTAAAATGACTGGCAGTGGTTACAATGCTGCTTCTGTTTATGTCACAGAAAAACCTTTGTATGATAACAAAGAAACTTCAACCCAGGACATATTTGCACACTCTCCCTCATCTTAACAGTGTCTTGAGCTTTAGAATGTAAAGCATGTTGCTGTCTTTGTACTAAACTATCGCGTGTAGCAATATGCTCCTGAAATGTTAGGAGGCTTCAAAGCTTTGTCACACAAGTCTCTGTAGCCAGATGTGATTCCAGTGGCTGCATCTGACTTTTATCCAAAAGCATATGCTAAAATTCCTGCCCTCAGAGCTGTTGCCTAAACTTCTGCAGGAGCCAAAAGAAAACATTATCCCATGTTGTGTGTGTCAAATATGCTACTCTCTCCAGCTCTGCAGAAGAAACCCAAACACCAGCTAAAGACTACTATTGAATCATTGTGTCAAGGTCTATGTTCTGCATCGTGCCAGGATTCAGCGCCGCAGCTCCCATTCACCTCAGCAGGAGTGCAGATGGTCCTTCTGGATCCATTCTGATGTTCTTCAGGTGGGACTTCTGGGAATCACATTCTGTCAATAAAGGGACTGATCATACATGGGGATGTGTAACTCTTCTGGACTTGAGCAAGAGACAGGGCAACTTCCATAGGGACGAATCCCCAAACTACTCACAACAATTCTTCCTCCAGACTGCCAGGGCTCCTCTTTGCACCACAGCCTGTTGCAGCAGGGTACTGGGTAGCTGAAGTGTCATTCACTAAGCCAGTGCTCCGCAATCGGTGTGCCATGGCACACTGGTGTTCCACGAAGCAGTGCTTAATATGCCTCAGAGCCATGTGCCAGGAGTGCTGTCTGCTGCTCCGTGCACGCACCCCAAAGCTTGTTGGAAGAAGTGTGTGGCAGAGGCTCTGGGTCAGCAGCAGTTAGAGGTGCTGCTCTGGGTCAGCACTGAGTTAGAGTAGGTGGGGGCTGAGGTTGCCTCGCTCTGGGAGAGGGCACTGAGGTAGAGCGGGGGGCGGGAGCTGGGGACGCCTTGCTCTGGGGAATGGGTAGGGGATTGGTTTCTATTTATTGGGTGTGCCATGAAATTATAACTAGTGCTGAAGTGCGCCATGAGGTATAAAATTTGCTGAGCACTGCACTAAGCATATTACAACCAGATTCTGCAGTCAATGGTGCTAAAGATTAGATAGATGGATAGCTAGATGGATAGAAAAAAGGAGCAGTGCACATGCTCTAATTTTTTTCCATCTGTGTGGAATAACTGTTGTTATGTGCACCAAGGCATGAGCAAATGTGTACCACCAGCAGAAACATGAAGAGCTGCTATGAAACACTAACCCTGCCAATCTGGCAGACAGATAAACGTTTCAGATGCAAACTTCCCCAAACTCAGCCGTGTCCCATTAAACAGCTGACATCTCTATTTTTTAAAAATTGGTTAATTAAAAAAAAAATTCCATTCAAATTCTGCCTTCCTGGTTCACCAGGAAGATGTATCTCCTCTCTCAAGTACAAAGGCCAGAGAGGGGCAGTCTAGGCTAATGAGTGGGCTGCATGAGTGGTCTTGCTTCACCTCAGTGGGTCACAAGATTGTCCTAACCCAGAGGGTAGGGGGTAGCTTTGCTAAGTGTGCTGGCACACCTAAAACCTGCAAGCTGTGCTGACTGCACCGCAGCAGCATTTTGAATGCAGAGGGAGTGCTTGGCTCTCATAGTCACTGTCGTGTGCAATCACCGTTCCCCTCACTTCACCTGCCCCCGCTTTGCGTGCCTGTCACTTTAGTAACACTAGGAGGAAAAAAAACTATGTGGACTGAAACCAGCCAAATCGTGGGCAACAGTAAACAAAGCGTCTCGTGGGCCACAGGCCGAATCCTGATGGGCCGCAGGTTGTCCACCACTGGCCATGACAGTCAGACCTGAAGGTGCATCACCCGCTTATGACAACTGTCAACACCCCTCAACTTCCTGAACTGCAGACCTGTCCCTGTCTTCCTGGGACCCCAGGAGATGAGAGCAGGAAGAGACCTCAGCGTGCATCTAGTCCAGCCCCTGCTCAAATGAGGACCAACCCCAAGGGAGCCTGCAGCTGGCTCCTCCTCCTCCTCCGGGCATTTCAGCCTCAGAGCCGCTGGAGGGAGACCTTTCCTAGGGGCCAAGCAGCCCGCGGGGATTTCTGAGCTCGCCGGCTGCACGAGAGGAGCCGAGGGTGGCGCGCGCTGCAGTCCCAGCGTCACCAGCTGGGGAAAGCCCAGGCCCCCCGGCTGCTCCACAAACTCTCCGCCTGGCCCAGTCCGAGCGCCCCGGGAGGGCCTGATCCTGCGGCTCTGGGACCCGCTCCTGCAAGGCGCGCGAGAGTTTGCAAATGACCCAGTGCTCCCCCGACGTTGCCTCTTTGCAAGAAGGAGCCGCCCCAGCCCCCGAGTGAGCCCCCAACGGACGGCGCACGAGGAGAATCCCAATTGCAAAGGGGTGGGAGCAGTGCGGTTTGCAAGCCCAGGGTTTAGCGCCCCCCAACAGGTACCCTCCCCGGGTAGAAGCCTACTTACTTTGCCGGCCCGGCAGGAGGAAGGCGAGCTTGCACCGAGCGAGCCCGCCCCGAGCTCGCCAGCTGCTGCGCACACGCCGAGCTCCTGCCCCCGGCTTTTGCCTCCTTCATAGACCAGCCAGCGCCGTGTGGCCCCTTTGCATTTCTTCCCCCCACCCCACCCCCCAGCGCCGCGTCCCTCTCTTGTTAATCCAATGAGCTGGTGGGCAGGACCAAAGCCGGGCCCTGCAGCAGCTCAGGGGAATCCTTGCACCCTGCCCCCTGCAACAGGGGGCTCCCCCTGCAGCCTGTCCCTGGGTGAGCCCCTTCCTGCCCGCCTCCTCTCGGAGAGGGGGGAATCCCCCCCCACACACCCGCCTTTGCAACAGCGCCTCAGAGCCACCTCCCCCGGGGTTAGCCTCCGCCGCGGTCCCTGGTGTCAGGATCGGGCCCTGCGGGCGACTCTTCACCCATCGCAAAGAGGGGCAGCGCGGAAGGGGCCGGGGGCGAATTCCGGTGGGGGTGGGTGTCCCCCGCACTGTGCGGTGCCCTGAATTGGTTTCTAAAATCACCCCCTTCTCTAGGAAAGCGAAGGGCGCTCTGCGCCAGCCAATGCAGGCGTCGGATTTCAAGGGACTCCCTCCTGGTTGGCAGGGAGCGCTCCCCGGGTCCTCCCAGCGGGGCTCAGACACACCTCCTGGCCGGCAGCCAGCGCAGAACTGCCCGGGCCGTGGTGGGGAGATGCGTTGGCTGGTCCAAGCCGCCGCTGCTCATAGTCCCATTGTGCTGACTAGGGGGCGCCAAGCAAGCCACCCATCTCAACCTCCGCTGCACCCCCACAGCTTGTGGGGGCAACCCTCCCTTCTCCCCGTCTGTTTCTTTGGCTGGTTAACTGGTTCTCCCTCCAACACCCTCCAAACTGCCTGGTGTAGACAGCTGCTGCCGAAAAGAGAAAACGAAATTCATTCCAGGATTCGGGGGGGGGGGGGGGGGGGAAGGCTGGTTTAACACGTGCCCAATAAAATGCAAATTTAAACCATCTGAAGCTTAATGGCTCATATGTTTTACACCGTTGTTTTAATGCACCTTAGAGCAGTTTTCCACCCCCTTTTTCATGTAAATAGCAGGGTGCGGTTAGAGGGTATTTTGTTTCTTTTTCTTTTGGGGGGAGTGGAGGGGTTTCATGCTAACTTTTATTAACCTGCTTTCCCAATCGTCTCATTGTGATTAAAGGGTTGGGGTTATTTTCAGTCTAATCTGCAAACTCTCTTTCCAGATGTTTGTTGAGACTCACTAGGCAAGAGGTTCACTCAGAAGCAAATCTGTTTCTCTTTGCAAAATTTTGAACAACTTTGCCTAGTGGCATTTGAGCTACACAAAAACAGCAGTGGCAGTCTGGATTTCTCAGGTGCATGACTGAGGAATGGCGTTAATTATCAAAGCGGCTCGTGTGCACGCAATGAGTGATGGTTAATGTGAGGCCTTGACTGTGAGTCAGTGAAATATCCTTCCAAACTCTGTTACCACACCATCAAACGGTGTGTCTAAAGTGCCAGCACAGACCTTGGTGCAGCTGCTTTCTACAGAGGGGAAGGGGTTTTTCCACATACGTGGTTAATTCATCTCTCTGGCTACAGTTACACTAGCAAGTTTTGCTGACAAAAATCCAGTTTTGTCAATAAAACTGGTGGACCATCTGCACACAAAATGCTTTTCGTTGACAGTTTGTCAACAAAACTCAGCGCTTTTGCTGGCAGAGTTCTGCCTCTCAGCCGTGTCTCAGCTGCTGTCAACAGATCTTTTAAACAAAAAAAATATGCGGATGCTCTGGGGCGGGGCGGGGGGGGGTGAGTGGAGGCGTCTCTTGACAGCCAGGGCATCCAGAACAATGGGAAGCCCTGTCTGCTGTGCTTTCCCGTGACTATTTTGTCAAGAGAACAGCCGGACAGTTGGTCTCCTCTGTCAACAGAGCAGAGCACTCTCCTGATTGGCTTTTTTGTGTGGCTGCACTCTATCGACAGAAGTTTTGTCGGGAAAACTCTTCCAACAGTGACTTCTGTTGACAGAACACTGTAGTGTAACCATAGCCTCTGAGAGCTAGTAATTAAATCAGTGGAAGAATTCTTCCTCAAGGTTAGCTACATCTATGCAGAGTCAATTTAGATGTGGTATTGTATTGTGAGGAGTATTGTAAGGAGACACAAGAAGTAACTCTTCTGCTCTACTCTGCGCTGATTAGGCCTCAACTGGAGTATTGTGTCCAGTTCTGAGCCCCACATTTTAGAAAAGATGGGGAGAAATTGGAGAAGGTCCAGAGAAGAGCAGCAAAAATTATTCAAGATTGAAAGAACTGGGTTTGATGAATTTGGAAAAGAGAGGACTCAGAGGGGACAGGATGCAGCTTTCAAGTACTTCAAAGGTTGTTACAATCAGGGGGGAGAAAAATTATTCTCCCTAGACTCTGATGATAGGACAAGAAGCAATGGGCTTAAATTGCAGCAAGGGAGGTTTAGGCTGGACATTAGGAAAAACGTCCTGTCAGGGTGATTAAGTAAGCTGAAATACGTTGATGAGGAAAGTTGTGAAATCACCATTACTGGATATATTTAAAGGCAGGTTAGACAAACGTCTGTCAGGCATGATCAGTGTTTCCCAAAGTGTGGTACACA
This sequence comes from Carettochelys insculpta, assembly GCF_033958435.1. NCBI lineage: Eukaryota > Metazoa > Chordata > Testudines > Carettochelyidae > Carettochelys > Carettochelys insculpta. Next base: position 18,812,164 of record NC_134157.1, read on the forward strand.
TACCACCAGATTTCCAGGGATACATGGCAGAAAATAAATTACTAAAAAGCGGGAGATAAGCACTGTGATGGCACCGGGAGAGGGGGTGCGCCGACAAGGCTGAAATCCCAAAAGGGGTACGCAAATGTTTTAAGTGGGAGAAACACTGATCTAAATGGTGCTTCGTCCTGTCGTGAGTGCGGTGACCTGTGTCAATGACACGGAGCAGGGGAGTGTAGGACAAGATGCAGTGCAAGTGTGGAGAAGATCCGATCTCTACAGAGGATAACCAGCCCCGTCTCTGGTGGGGGAGCACATCTTGCATTATGTAAGCATGAACCAGGACTTGTTTTACTCCTCTGTCTGAATCCAGCTCGCCCCCTGGGCATTACTTAAACTCATTTAATCTCCTAAACTCAAAGCACAAGCAGCCCTTCCCCAGAGCCCCACAGGGACGGTAATAATCTTAATGCACAGTCTTCCTATCGCAGTACTAGTGCCTGGGGAAAATGTACAGTGCCTGCAATTGAACTCTCTTTCCAAATATATTTCTAACTCCCAGGTGAGTGAAAAGCTTTTCCATAAAGGTGTTGGGTCTCATTTCACCACTGTGCCACTCACCCAATCTGTTGAAATCAGTCATTTGTCATGAGCAGGGGCTGCTTCCTTTAAACCGCACCAGGATTTCTTACTGTTGGAACAAAGAAAACCACAGTTATGTAGTACCTTTCGCCAGGCGTATGATTTTCTTTATTCACATCTGGATCTCTCTGGCCTTGTTCTTGGATTCCTTGTGCACCCACAAGGGGGTAGGAGGAGGACAACAGCAGCAGGAGTACAGGATCAGGCCCGATCTCTATGCACATTTGTAGCAAATATTTATAACGAAACCACCATACAAAAATACAGCCATGTGTTGATGGAGAGAGGATGGAAAGAAGTGACTAGAGTTATTGCAGGATGGCGCCTATGCTTTAGCAGAGTACATTTTCTTCTGTGCAATACAAGTCCCCGGGGACAAATTTTCACAGTGGGGTTGATTCTTCTCTCATTTAAACTGGTCTAAATTGGGAGTAATCTCACCAAAGTCAGTGGAGTTCCTCTGATGTAAAACTTGGCACAGGGGAAACAAGGACCTGGATGACTATAGATTACATCAAACTGCAGTTATACAATAGACAGGAAAATAAACATGTTGATTCTAAAGACCAACATGTGGGACTACCTCACTCAGGCCAGGTTTTCATTGCCCAAGCAACATGTTAGGATGGACCCAATATTCATTTCAATGCAATGGGTGCGGCTGAGATTTTCAAAGGAACCCAAGGGAATTAGGTGCTTAATTCCCATTGAATTCTGATGGGCTGGGAAAATCCATCTTCTGTAAGCTCTTTTGGAAATCCCAGTTTTAAACCTTCCCTCCACATCCCCACTACTCCTCCCTAAGGCTCATCTGCATGGAGAAAGAGCCCAGAATAGCTAGTCTGAGCACCATGTGGATGCACCTATTCCAGACCGGAAGTTTGTTTGGGCAGTTTAACTTAATCCACTTTGGAAGCAAAAAGGCACTTCAAGAGCACACCTTAGTGTATTTCAAAATAGCTTCCCTACCGAGCATGCTGTGCTATTTGCAGTCCACCACCAGGAATACGTGACACCGTCCTTAAACTGGGAGTTATTCCATCCCCAGCACTCGCCCTCAAGCAATATTTGACCATACCACATCAGTGCTCATCTCTGAGCCTGCAGGACTTTCAGACTACTATGGTAAATCTGCCAACAAACACAGCAACACAACTCAATGGGCAAATAGTGTAGTTCTCTATGAATTCCTAGCATGTATAATGCTCCCGCAACACTGCACAGTGATTCCTTATTTCATCCCTTGAAGGAAGTGATATTAACCCCTTTCTGCTAATGGGGAGATGCCCGCAGAGAGGTTTTGTAACTCAGCAAAGACCCCAGAAAGAGTTGGTATCAAAGCTAGACATATAATGCAGGAATTGCTGGTGCCCTGGCTGTGCTCCACCCACTACACTATAACACACTTTGCCAAACTGTATGTGTATTTAAGGCAGAACAATTAACTGCAAATTTGGGGCCCAATCCTGTGAGGTTCCATGCACCCTCAACTTCAAAGTCAACAACTGCCAGATTCTCTGCTTTGCAGGGTCATTCCTTAGTTATATAACAGAAATGTAAAATCGTACTCAGCTATCCATGTGTGAATTAGGGTGAATTAATTCACACCCACCTGCATTCATGGTGTACCGCTTTTAGCCTCACATCTAATAACAACAGTCAAGGTGGGAATAAATGCACCATAATTCAAGTTCTCCTTTATCTTACGTCTTAATTAGGTCTTAAGTGCACTGTAGCAATTTATAACTGCAATTATGTTAGTTGCAAAAATGTTTGCATTTTGATTCCCTTTTCAAGGGCAAATCTTTATTCAGGCAAACTCCAGCTGACATCTGTGCACTTGAGTCAGGACTGAGGATAAATTGATAAAAGTCTATTTGATCCCATGTCTTTAAGGAAGCTGAGGACCATAATTTCACTTTATTGGGCCAGCATCCAGATCTTCAAAGTTATTTAAGTACCACTGTCTGGGCACAGATCCTCAACTAGTGTAAACTGGGATCACTCTGCTGATTTAAACGGAACTATGATGATTTACATCCCTGCTGATGTGCTCTGTTAATGCGAACACTATAGGATTTCTGAAAAAAATTGACACGTGTTTTCGTTCTTGAGTTGAGGTTTGTCTGGATTTGATAACAACCTTAACCAGCTATTCTGGAGGATTCACCCAAAATGCACCCCCTCAGACGTTCAAAGTGGACTTCTGCTGCTTCTACTATTGTGTCTCAAGACCAAGAAACGAACATTTGGGCAGAATCACTTCCTGTTATCAACAAAATTGAAATCTCTGTGCCAATGCAGTCTTATATTAGCAGTGCAGCTTTCTTCCCCTGGATCCCATGCACGCAAACCCAAAACTAAAATGTAAATTATTACACACTCAAAATGCTTCACAACATCAATTTTAAATTAAAAGCCATGTTAAAAATTAGGGGTAAAATTCTTCTCTCACATCCTCACTCTCATATCACCTGCAGTCCAGAGTCTTAGAGTCTGTGCAGCAGACGTTCTAGGCACACAGCTCTGTTGATGTCAGTGGATTTATGGAAAACAGCCATGAAATCGTAGGTCTCACTGCTGGCTGGCTAAGGGCTAAAGGTGTGATCCTGGATTCCTTGCACCCCAGGATCCCAATGACATCAGAGTTCCCAGTGCTGCAGTAGGGCCCTGAGGAAGGTGTATAGGGAGTGGTGGCTCTGAAAGAAAATGATGCCCTGCATGTATGAAAAATGGGTATGAATGACTAACAGAGGGGACACAATAGGAGATGCAGTAGTAAGACTCCATTTCAGAAAACAATCCCTGTTCAGAAAGGTGTGTACATAAGAGCATAAGAACAGCCACACAGAGTCACATCAATGGTCCATCTAGCCCAGTGTCCTGTCTTCAGACAGCGGCCAATACCGGATGTTTCAGAAGGAATGAACAGAGCAGGGCAGTGTATCAAGGGATCCATCCCCTGTCATCCATTTCCAGGGAATCCCAATTAAATCAATGGGGCTTAAGCATGTGCTTAAGTGTTTTCCTGAACTGGGGCATTAGAGGCAGTAATGGGCTAATGGGCAGGAGAGAGAGTAAGCTGGAGATAGATAGACAGGGCTTTATGAAGATAGAGTGTATGGGGGTAGATAGATACATACATACATAGATGGCTTGTATCGTGCTAGACAGACATATAGATGAAGGGGGATGTATGGAGATAGATAGAGTGTATGGGGAGAGATAGCTACATACATACATAGATGGAGTGTATTGGATAGATACATACATACATAGATGGAGTGTATGGGGAAAGACAGACCGACTGATAGAAGGCGGGTATGGAGCTAGCTAGCTAGATAAAAGCAAATTCTTAAAATCTATTTACAATAATTTTGCTATCAAATCAGGCCTGACCCAATACTTGTTCTATACAATGATCACTCCTTGACTGCAGTGGAGTTGGGGGTTGCACGTAGTATAACAGATCCCTACATTGACAATGATCTTTTAGTGCTTCTTTTTGTAAGATACCCAAAGTTTCCTTTTTGAAGGGAAACCTTCTTCAGTTGGGATACTGGAAAGACTTTTAAATGAGTCTTTTAAATTAAGGAAATGGAGGAGTCCCCCAGCCCCCGCCATTCCACAAAGCTTGGTAGGGAAAAAGATTGCCTAGTGTGCTGTTCACTATTGCGCCTGCTGTAAGCCAGATTCTGATCTCATTTTCAGAGTGTAAATCCAGAGCAGCTCCACCAGAGTCAGTGCAACTTAAAGTGAGTGAAACGGAGGTGAGAATGTGGCCCGTAGCCATCAGCCCATCAGCTCCTCTGTCACCCTGGGCTATAAGCACATCTGGTCCCAAGTCTACAGTCATTACTCAGGCATAACTTGCAAAGTTTTGCCAGTGTAAAGACAATCACTGAATGAGGCCCTCAGGGCTGGCCTGTTGTAATTACCCACTATGGCAATATCTCATCGCAGGCTAACTTTCACCCCCATAAAACAAATGCATGAACAACATTAGCATCTTTTAATATTTAGCCATGATTATTTTAGATGGTTACGTGTACTTGCATATTCTTTGTGTCGCATTTAGATGATACGGCAATGGTAGCTGCATGAAAATCAGAGAAACTTGCAAAACACGGTTCTGTATTGCACCTGAATCAGACCCCCAGAGTAACTCCATTAATGTCAGTGGAATTACATGGGTGTAATATTGGCATAAACCAGGACAGTCAATGCCTGTGGTTTTTCTGGATGCTCGCACAGCAAAAGTACTCTCTAAGGAACACATGGCCCTCAATCCACAGTGGGAATCCAGCTGTGCTGCCTGCAAGGATCAAATTGGTCTTTATATTATGCCGAGGCTGACAAATAGTTGCTTCAAGAAGAAATCATTTTAGAATAGATCATTTTGTTCTTATGACCCCTTTGATTTTAAGTGTCTATTTCTGGTTCAAAAGCAATTGTACAGAAGCCTGCATGAAATGGATCAAAGTAGAGTTTTCCTAGCTGATCTCATGTACAAGAAACAGGTCCACTAAGGATACACAACTCTTGAGTGGGTATTGTAATAGGAGAGGGCAGAGAGAGATTGAATATGGGAACATTTTAAATTATCCAATTTGCTTTTTTGGATATCAGTTCTCTTCCCTGTCATTCCCTTTTTTTGTTCTTTTACACATTAAATCTGCCCCTTACGCTCCAAACTGACTTACTCTCACCCATGTATATTGATTGAGACTTAGGTTTATTTTGCTGCAATTGGTAAATCTCCTGCCCCTCCACAGAATCCATATCACAAAGAAATATGTTGTGATGAGCAAGCTTCTGAGATTCAGTTTCTCTACATTAGCTGTGGGGCAACCTAATAGAGTTGAGTCAGATATTACCAAGGGGTGTGATTCAGATATCAGAATTCGTCTGCGGATCATAGGGAATAATGTTTAAAAAGTCAAACACCCATTATAGGTACAGTGTTTCCTAACTCTGCTATGATCCACAGTAGATCTGGATTTAGGGTGGAGGACAGGATCTGAGTCCAGCTAATATATCTGCGTCACTGACTCGTTCACTCAGGTTCCCACGGCCTGAGGAAGACACTGGCAGAAGCTTGCCCATCAGTTCACCCTGCAATTCCTAGTTGCTTTTGTTCCTTTCGTCTTTGCTCAGTGAATTAACCCGACTGCCATTGCTGCCCCCCTGCCATGAGAAATATGCAAAATCAGGTTTTCCCTTAGAAAAAAATGCCCAAGGAGAGAGAGACCCCTAACATAATTCTGCAGAGCCTCTCTCTCTCGTGCCAGCCACCTTTTGGCTCTTAGAATAACTGACATCCAAAGTAGCCTACAAACTAAGGACAAATATTGTCCTCAGACCATGGGCCACCCGGCCTGCCACCCGCATTGCATTCTGCCGTGGATCGAGGGCAGTATCTGGCTGTATACACACTTCAGGCCGAGAGAACATTACCTAGCGCTGAAATGCAGCCCCCTCTGGGGTGAAATGGGACAGCTCTCGAGTAGCACTCAGAACTTGGCCTGCTCTCTGTGCAGTTGTGAGTAGCACAAAGTAGGTAACTCACCCAGCCCTAGCGCTGTAACTTCAGATGAGCTTTGACTCCTTACTTACCAGAATCTGATAATTATCAGCAAGTAGAATCCCTGTTGAGATTCGTGGAATGTTCCCAGCCCCAGGGATCATTCAGTGCTTTTTCACCTAATGACTTTTTTTATTATTGCTAATCAAAACCAATTGGATCTGATTAGAGAAAAGTGTCACATGAGAGATCATTGAATCCCTGTCGCATGGGGGACAAGAGGAGGAGAGAGTGGTGCATATTTACGCAGTATATGTATAATATGCCATAGCGACAGCACTATGAATCATTGTACCACTACAGAGCAGGGGGAAAAGAGACAGAAACGTCAAAGAAATAAATGTGTCGTTCCTGCCCCTGCCTGGGTGCTCTCCCCCAGCCTGAAAAACCAGGCTTTGAACTACACAGGTGCAATACAGACATGATCCTTCTTTCCTTTGTCCGCTGTCACTCTTCTGTTCCAGACAAACTGCTGGAGTGGCAGTGAAGTGAAGTCAAAATTAGCACCAAGGCTTCGAGTCTGCCCTCAGAAATACTGCAGTCAAAGGAATTCCTCTGGATTTACCCCAGTGTAACCGAGAGCAGAGTTGGCCCTCCTGTGCTCTTTTTGAAAGAAGCCAATAGTTGCTTTAAAAAAACTGCACTATTGCTCATAAGCCTTCCCCTTTGCTGCAGTAATGATTCGCTGTGGTTGTTTATTGAGCTAAACCCTGAAGTTCTGACTCACTTTCTCTGATGGTGAAAGCAGCATTGAACCACTGGATAGAGCCCTCAGGAACTGGCCTGTTGTTACAGGGATTAATAGGCATCTCTTCTATTCCTCAAGTGCTGGCTTTCCTACGCATCCCCAGCACCCTGCAGGTCTTGGGCATTGTGCCCACAATGGCATACGGTACCTGCTCTGTCCTCTCCGCCTCTCTGTGCCCTGCTGCCACGGCCATGGAAAACAGTGCCGCCTTCTCCCGCTCCAAGCCACTCTCCACAACCCAGCTGCCACCTCCTCTGCTGTTTGCTGCTGCTGCTGCATGGCCCAGGCCTCTCCTCCCCAGCTGGTTGCCTCGGCTTCTCTCCTGTGCCTCCCCAGCGTGGCTGGTCACTGGTGCTGCTGGTAGGCAGGAGGTCCCTTTAGAGGTGGAAGGGCGGCTTTTTATGCTTTTCTTCCTGTATAAATCAGGATTGGAATGGACAATCCCAGACAGGACTTCCTGTGTGTGTTGCTTGCTGATAACAAGCTCTGTGAGCAGAACAAACACGGGGGACGGCTCACAGTGGGCCGAGAGAGGGAGAGGACCTAGGGACAAAGCAGCCCCCAGAAGCTCCCCACCCCCTGCTGCCAGGGGCCCAACAGTCTCCTCAGGGGTCCCCTGAGCTGATGCTAGAGCGGACGCACCCACACACCCAGCCAACGGCCCGAGGAAGGGAGAGGGCTAGGCCCAGCCCTACGATACCCCAGTCACAACCGGGGGGCCAGGCAAAGAGTGACTCCAGGCCACCAGAAAGCGGTGTGCTGCTCGGACCGGCAGACTGACAGACCACGGACAGCCCGAAGTGGCTGCGGGGAGAGCCCTCCTCATGGGCTCCCTGAGCTATTCTGAGGGTCAAGCCCCAAATGGGGCCAGTGATGGGATGCATTCAGAGACACTGGCGCTTCTCAGCTTTGAGCAATGGCCCTGACCACTTCTCGGGCCCTGTGTTAAGCCCTGCGCATTAAACCTGCCCACTGAAAAACAAGGCCCCCTTGTTCCACAGCTCTGAGATTGGTGCTGAGGGAGAGCTGGGCAGCCCCTTGTGCTCCAGGTAGAACTGTCCTCCCTTCCCCCATCCCCGAGCCTATCCCGGTGCTCTTTGTGGACATTCCAGTGGCCCTCAGCCTGGCCAAGATCAAGTGGGACTATTTCTAGAGGCATTAAACCCCTCCCAGAACACAGCCTCCCATTCGCTCCCACTGCACTGAATCTGCTTATCTACAGGAGATATTAAACTCATGGGCTCTCAGACGGCTTAGGGGTGAAGAAAATTACCCACCCCTAACACCTGGGCAGAAGACAATGAGACTTTCCTATCTGCTCCATCAGTTGAAACTCAACCCAGGGCAGCAGAGACTGGAAACCAGTAGCATCTGTTGCTGTCCGGCAACCTACACAAAACGAGTCTCAGGCAAGTTCCCAAGAGGGAGGTGTGCTGGAAACTAAGGGTTGAAATCCCACACTGACAGGAGAAGCTTGCACAGTTTTGCTGGGCCTGGATTTGGATTCATATCAGATTATATCTATTATTAATCAATATGTGAGTCATCTTTCAGTATGGAATGATACATCACAATCATTAAGGGATTTTTTTTTTTTAAATTCTACCTTGTGAGGTAGAAAAGGGTTACTCCCATTTTACAGATGGGGAACTGAGTGACAGGTCGAATAAGTGATTTGTCCCAAATTGCACAGGAAATTTATAGTCAAGCTGGGAAGTGACCTTAACAGGCCGTCCTTCCTCCTTTAGTATTTAGTCGAGAGATTGCCATCTGCCACTTAGCATCTGCCCTAAATTCTTTGGGAAACAAAAGAGGAAAATATCAAGCTGCATAATATTACAACCCATCAGTGCATGAGAATCTTGTCAAAATGTCTCCAGGGCAACCCTCCAATGTTTTCATTAAAATTTTGTCAAAATTTCCAAATTCCCCACAATTCAATGCTCAGCCAGTTGTAGCTGGTCAAAAACTGGGGGAGAAGGCAGCTAGAAATTCAAGCGTTTTACCCTTTTTAAAAATACAGAAATACATCATTTTGATTTTTTTTTTAAAAAATCACATTTGGAAAAACATGCAATGCCTTGTAAAATATTTGAAGCTGTTGCTAATTTTATTCAATCCACTTGAAAGGAAATAATCTGAGAACCAGCACGTCTCTATAGCTATGCTGCCTCAGTTTCCCTATGCTGCTAGGGGTGAGAGCTTTAAAACCGTGCTCGTTTACTCTGTGATGCAGTCAAACTCTTAAGTATGTCCACACACCCCTGTTCAGCACAGCATTTACTCATGAGAACAAGCTCATTGAAATCAGTGCCACTCCACATGTCTAAAGTTCTGTGCATACTCAGCTGTTTTAAAGTCTTGGGACAGCACAAGACTTTAGCATGTGCTTAACTTTAAGCACACACATGAGCTATTCAGCCCATCACTGACCCTAACCCTAGCCCTAACCCTAACCCTAACCCTAACCCTAGCCCTTAGCATGAATTTAATCTTAGCTGAATTGGAACCTTATTTATTTCCAATATTTACTTATTATTTTTAGTGGGAACCTTTTCATTGTTTTTTTTACTACCATCTTTTTAATTTGAATTTATTTAACAATATGTAGTTTTAAATTGTGTACAATTCATTATCATTATGAGTATTGTTTTCAGAAGCATTATTTGTTGCCCATCACATGGTATATGGATGCCCACTCAGTAGTGTCTGTTGTACTGAACAGTGCATTTAGGCCTTTTCCAAAGTCTGTTGAAATCCATGGGATGACTTCCATTGACCTGAGTGGGCTTTGGATTAGGCTTGCACAGATGCATTACAACAAAAAGCAATACAGAAATATAACTAACCAGAGCTAGGAGGAAGGCATAAGCTCAGATCAGAGACCCTGCAACACTGGGAAGATCAGATCCAGAGCTGATCTAAGGGTCTATAACGTGCGGTCCTGGGTTCAGTTTTGCAAGGGGTTGAGCGCTCCCATGAAGTCCTGATCTCATGTCCCAAGATCTCTGGGTCACCAAAATCATCCTGAGTTTGGGAGGGTTCTGACCAGACCTGCTATCAGCTTCAGAGACTACTGCTAACCTTACCCCATCCTTTCTCGTATCTTTTGTCTATTCATAGCAGTAGGTCACAATTCATTGTTGAGGGCACGTCAGCCACCCACCCAGCCATAGATCACGTGGAGAGCAACACAGAACTCTTTTTCCGACCTCTTCATTCAAGCCAGCGGGAGTGAAAAATGCAATGTGTGGAAAACATTTCCTGTTTACTGTTCATGTTAGCTGGTGAGGCAGGAAACAGTCACAAGAGGCCACACCGTTGTGTATTTTTAAATTCAAAATAAAGACACTTCATCACCCAGAGATTCGTTATCCTCTTGTGGAGGTCAGGACTTTGGAAAACAGGAGTTGGTTCGAAACTGTGTGTGTGTATGTGGGTGTGTGTTCACATCAAATTGCTGTCTTGATTTGTAGCTAGTACTTCAGTCTGTGTGTGTGTGTGTGTGTGTGCACATTCAAAGCGCCGTATTGGCTACTCAGCACTGAGATCTGCTTGTGTGTGTGGTTCTGTGCTCAGCTGTAGGCAGCTGCCGCCTGTGATGAGCTCCTGGATCTGAATGGCAGCACATCATGCTATATGTGCCCCAAGGGGCAGCAAAGACAAGCTGAAGGCCATGCTGCGGAAGAGAAGGCAGAGGTGCTCAGGCGAGCTGAAGGCATGCTGTGGAAGAGAAGGCAGAGGTGCTCAGGCTAGCTGAAGGCATGCTGCGGAAGAGAAGGCAGAGGTGCTCAGGCTAGCTGAAGGCATGCTGTGGAAGAGAAGGCAGAGGTGCTCAGGCGAGCTGAAGGCATGCTGCAGAAGAGAAGGCAGAGGTGCTCAGGGAAGCTGAAGGCATGCTGCGGAAGAGAAGGCAGAGGTGCTCAGGGAAGCTGAAGGCATGCTGCGGAAGAGAAGGCAGAGGTGCTCAGGCTAGCTGAAGGCATGCTGCGGAAGAGAAGGCAGAGGTGCTCAGGCGAGCTGAAGGCATGCTGCGGAAGAGAAGGCAGAGGTGCTCAGGGAAGCTGAAGACATGCTGCGGAAGAGAAGGCAGAGGTGCTCAGGCTAGCTGAAGGCCATGCTGCGGAAGAGAAGGCAGAGGTGCTCAGGCTAGCTGAAGGCCATGCTGCGGAAGAGAAGGCAGAGGTGCTCAGGCTAGCTGAAGGCCATGCTGCGGAAGAGAAGGCAGAGGTGCTCAGGCTAGCTGAAGGCATGCTGCAGAAGAGAAGGCAGAGGTGCTCAGGCTAGCTGAAGGCCATGCTGTGGAAGAGAAGGCAGAGGTGCTCAGGCGAGCTGAAGGCATGCTGCGGAAGAGAAGGCAGAGGTGCTCAGGCTAGCTGAAGGCATGCTGCGGAAGAGAAGGCAGAGGTGCTCAGGCTAGCTGAAGGCATGCTGCGGAAGAGAAGGCAGAGGTGCTCAGGGAAGCTGAAGGCATGCTGCGGAAGAGAAGGCAGAGGTGCTCAGGGAAGCTGAAGGCATGCTGCGGAAGAGAAGGCAGAGGTGCTCAGGCTAGCTGAAGGCATGCTGCGGAAGAGAAGGCAGAGGTGCTCAGGCTAGCTGAAGGCCATGCTGTGGAAGAGAAGGCAGAGGTGCTCAGGCGAGCTGAAGGCATGCTGCGGAAGAGAAGGCAGAGGTGCTCAGGCTAGCTGAAGGCATGCTGCGGAAGAGAAGGCAGAGGTGCTCAGGCGAGCTGAAGGCATGCTGCGGAAGAGAAGGCAGAGGTGCTCAGGGAAGCTGAAGGCATGCTGCGGAAGAGAAGGCAGAGGTGCTCAGGCTAGCTGAAGGCATGCTGCAGAAGAGAAGGCAGAGGTGCTCAGGCTAGCTGAAGGCCATGCTGTGGAAGAGAAGGCAGAGGTGCTCAGGCGAGCTGAAGGCCATGCTGCGGAAGAGAAGGCAGAGGTGCTCAGGCGAGCTGAAGGCATGCTGCGGAAGAGAAGGCAGAGGTGCTCAGGCGAGCTGAAGGCATGCTGCGGAAGAGAAGGCAGAGGTGCTCAGGCTAGCTGAAGGCATGCTGCGGAAGAGAAGGCAGAGGTGCTCAGGGAAGCTGAAGGCCATGCTGCGGAAGAGAAGGCAGAGGTGCTCAGGCGAGCTGAAGGCATGCTGTGGAAGAGAAGGCAGAGGTGCTCAGGGAAGCTGAAGGCATGCTGCGGAAGAGAAGGCAGAGGTGCTCAGGGAAGCTGAAGGCATGCTGCGGAAGAGAAGGCAGAGGTGCTCAGGCTAGCTGAAGGCATGCTGCGGAAGAGAAGGCAGAGGTGCTCAGGCGAGCTGAAGGCATGCTGCGGAAGAGAAGGCAGAGGTGCTCAGGCTAGCTGAAGGCATGCTGCGGAAGAGAAGGCAGAGGTGCTCAGGGAAGCTGAAGGCATGCTGCGGAAGAGAAGGCAGAGGTGCTCAGGGAAGCTGAAGGCATGCTGCGGAAGAGAAGGCAGAGGTGCTCAGGCTAGGGCACTTGTGGGAAATAACCAATGTTGAAGCGAATCCAAACGACGAACAAGCAGGGCTTCCTTGCCTGTGGGAAGGACAATGAAAAAAAATGCTGCGGGCCAAGTGGTGCCGTTTCATCTACCTTGAGTGGGGGTGTGTACAGAACTTCACGATCATTTAACCTGCTCTCTCCAGGCACCTGTCTCCCCTTTTGGGACAATTTGCCTCCCAGGGCATATGCAGGGGCCATCCTCCTTACCCACTGCACCTCAGGGTTTCCCTGTGGTTCCCCCTACCGTGAATTCCACTAGCCAGGTATTGCCATGGAGACCAAATCTATCAGCTCAGTACAGAGATGGCCCAAGGCAACACACTGGCAGCGGGGCCTGGCCGGTGGGCAGCAGATGCTCTACTCAGTTGGAGCATGGGGGGCCATGGGGCCTTGCTCATCTTGCCCTAAGGCTGGGCCTGGCTCAGTACTCATGTAGGGCGCTTCACTCATGATGGGCACTTCAGAAAAACCCAAGAGGAGAGAGCGAGAAAGAGAGAAACCGGGACATTTATTTTCCAAGCAGGTGACCTTGATCCCAAAGTTGTTCTCTGGCTAAGCAGCGTTCCATGGCTGTGATCCTGTGTCTCAAAGCCAGGAGATGACCCACTAGCTTATTTTCTGCATTATTGTGCCACAGCAGAGCTGCGTCTACACGTGCACGCTACTTCGAAGTAGCGGCACCAACTTCGAAATAGCGCCCGTCGCGTCTACACGCGTCGGGCGCTATTTCGAAGTTAACTTCGACGTTAGGCGGCGAGACGTCGAAGTCGCTAACCTCATGAGGAGATAGGAATAGCGCCCTACTTCGACGTTCAACGTCGAAGTAGGGACCGTGTAGACGATCCGCGTCCCGCAACGTCGAAATTGCTGGGTCCTCCATGGTGGCCATCAGCTGGGGGGTTGAGAGATGCTCTCTCTCCAGCCCCTGCGGGGCTGTATGGTCACCATGGGCAGCAGCCCTTAGCCCAGGGCTTCTGGCTGCTTCTGCGGCAGCTGGGGATCTATGCTGCAGGCACAGGGTCTGCAACCAGTTGTCAGCTCTGTGTATCTTGTGTTGTTTAGTGCAACTGTGTCTGGGAGGGGCCCTTTAAGGGAGCGGCTTGCTGTTGAGTCCGCCCTGTGACCCTGTCTGCAGCTGTGCCTGGCATCCCTATTTCGATGTGTGCTACTTTGACGTGTAGACGTTCCCTCGCTGCGCCTATTTCGATGTTGGGCTGAGCAACGTCGAAGTTGAACATCGACGTTGCTGGCCCTGGAGGACGTGTAGACATTATTCATCGAAATAGACTATTTCAATGTTGGCTGCACGTGTAGACGTAGCCCAGGAGAGCCATTTGCTCAGAAATGTTTATTACCCTCATATTCAAAGTCTCATCTCTTTTGTAGAGAAGCCAAATTCTGCCTGCTTTGAACATTCACTTTTCAGAAGCTATTGGCCTCAACTCGGCTGGTGCCCAGTATGATCTGTTTGCTGGCATTTTAATCAGGAGCCAGAGTGATTCTTCTGGGAGATGCGAGATGCGATGGTTTAATTAACGAGTGTAATGTAACGTTAAAAGAAGCAGGGAGCAAACACAAGCAGATGGCAAAAGCACCGTTACATTCCACCGAGTTTTAATTTGACGAGATTTCCACTAAACCAACTCCTTTTACGCTGCTTCTCCTTGCTCATCTCACATTTCTTGAGGCACCTGTGAGGGGGTGCGGGGGGGGCACATCCTCAGCTGGTGTAAATCAGCATCACTTCATTAGTTTCAGTAGCACTACACAGACTTACACCAGTGATTCTTTAGCACTGAATTTTGTTAAGTTTACAGAGACCCTATCAAATGCTGCCACTGAATGAAACAATAGCTAGGGAGCAGTATGAACCCTTTGCAGGTTTCTAGGGCAGGGGTGAGCAAACTTTTTGTGTCAGGCCCCACTTTTCAGCCCTGCAGTTAGCAGGACCTCCTCACCCCCAGATCTGTCTAATGTAATCGAAACTGACAGAAACTCTGGTTATGTTCATATGGGAAAAACAAACAAACAAACCAACCTTTTGGCAGACGTAAGAAAATAAGTCTGTAGAATGTAAAAATGTTATGGATCAGTAGATAACTGTGAATACCCAGACATCAAAACAGTCACATAGTTCAAAATTTTTAACGAGATGGATGAATCTGAGGCCCAGCCCCCAATTGCGCTGCACTCCCCTTACAAAATTTCATGTCCTCTATATGGGGCCACCCCCATCTCTGCTGCGTCGCTGTTGTAGGGCAACATGTTGAGTTTTGGAGTGTTAGCTAGTGATCAGGTTTGGCTCCCAAGCCTCCAGCATTCTGCTCCCAGTGACTTCGTGTGTGATCTTGGGTAGTTATTTCACTCTCCTGCCTCCATTTTCTCATCAGGCATAAGAACATCTCCTGTCCTATCACAGGGTGTTGTGGTGCTAAAAGTCTATAAAGCGTTTTTGTAGATTAATGCATGAAATGTGCTAAGAAACTGGGGCTTCTTTTATTCCCGATGACATGGAATACTGCCAGCTTTCTTTCCTTTGCTGAAAAAGAAATCAGATGCTTACCTGGGCTGGCAAAGGTATTTTAAACCTGAAACTCTCTGGAGACCAGGGATTAAAAAGAAAACCCTTCTGTGTGGGGCCTCCATTGCACCTGGCTGGCTTCTCTCATCCCTTCATGCTCCATTATTTGCTAGAAGCAGGGGCTCACCTGTCAGTAGCACAGCAGGTGTTTGTCACCGCGGAGGACTGGAGGGAACAGAAAACCCTGAAATACAAGCTGCTCTCTAACATGTCCCTATTGCTCCAATTGATTGCGTAGCCACATGTGCATATCCATGAACATGGGCCCAATGCGTCACATCAAACTTCACCTCTAAAGTGCTTCCTGTTTCAGAGAATCCTATGCCCTGCATTGCATTGCAGCTATTCTCTTATTTAGGTACCCATATTCCAAGGACATAATTAAATTTAAGCTTATGCAAAGATTTCAAGAAGGTATTGAATACACTGACCTCAATGATACTTTGTCTAAATAAAAGGCCTGGTATAGCAGGACCACGGTATAGTAATAAGTAGTAAGTAATTACTGTGAGGAAAAAGTGAATAAGGGGGTCACCAAATGAAATGAATGGGTAATGCAGGGAGTCCGTCGTGTCCAATGATGCCATCTTGAAATTTCACAGGCTCATCGGTTGTGGAGTCATGTGGCTGAGGAGACCAAGCTTTGAACGGCATGGGCGTTCACAGTGGAGGCAAGGGAGTTGTCCTGGCTCTGTTGGTGCGGCTGCTGCTGTTCCTTTCTTCCTCTCATGAGCATCAATGAGGGTAACAGCGGGTTTAAAACTAACAAAAGGAAGCTTTTCTTCACAAAGTGCATGGCAGACCTGTGGAACTCCTTGCTAGAGGTTGTTGTGAAGACCAAGGCTTTACAGTCAAAAAAAGAGATAAATTCATGGAGGTTCAGCCCATCAATGGGCCAGGATGGGTAGGGATGATGTCCCTAGCCTCTGTTTGTCAAAGGTTGGAAATGGATGACAGGAAGAGGATCACTCTGCGATTACCTGTTCTGTTCATTCCCTCTGGGGCATATGGCATTGGCCTCCGTCAGAAGACAGGCTACTGGACTAGATGGACCTTTGGTCTGACCCTGTGTGGCTATTCTTATGTTCTTCACATTAATAGGATTCCAGCAGTGGATAGAGCTAGGGATGGACTGGAAGGTTATGATCAAGGCCTCCTCTGGGACTTGCATGCACAGCTCTCAGTAATTGCACTTGGAATTAGCTATGGGGATCCCAGCTGCCCAGATCCTAGAGAGATTCCCCCAACCTTTGTATTGACACAAATAAGGAAGAGACTGCCCCTAAGGAATCCATCCCAGATTTTACCGTAAACCAGACTTTGGGAAGTTAGGCAGTGCTGTGTGACTACCCATGTGGTACCCACAAAACAGAGCTCAGAGTTTTTGTTCTTCATTCTTAACAAGCTGTGCTTTAGGAAGAAAGCTTCCACAGAGAGCACAACTGGCCGAAAAACATGGCTGAGGGAACCTGGCAAAAAGTGTGGACCAAAATGAAAAAGATTTTTTCTACATTTCTCATCAGATGTTTTGCGGATTTCACAGAAAATCTGAAAACTGCAAGTACAAACCAAAGCAGCCAACCACTAGTTTTCTGAGCTTTGAAAACAAGGAGTCACTGGCAGAGGGTATTTCCCAGGGCCGCTTGTTTTGATGAAACAGCCATTTCTGTTTAGAAAAAACAAGGATAACATCAAACAACATGAAAAACAAACGCAAAGATTTCAATACAAAATTTCAGCCAGGGCTAACCAGTATTTCTCAGCAGGGAATGACACAATGCAGTTGGATACCAAGACAATGGGAAATGGAGGGTGTAGAAATTTCTCATATAGACAGATTAAACAGATTCATCAACAACACGATCAAGAGCTTCAAAATGGTTAACGCTTTGGGTTGCTTGTGTCTGTGGGTGTCCAACCAAAGCCCAAAATAATGGAAGCTGCAAAATGAGAAATCGCTTTGGCATTAGTGGGACATATTTTTAATGCTCCTACTTTCATGAGCGGGTCTCAAACAAACCTTTTTAAAAATAAACATTTTGGAAACTCTGTTCATTTTGAGTCGGTCCCATATTCATATTTTGAGTCTGTCCAATATTGTTTCAGCCTGCCTGAGGCTTGTTATAGATGCATATTTCACAGAAAGTGTTTCCTAGTAGTGTGGAGATGCAACCTGGAACCAGTACGTAGGTTCTGACACCAAAGGCAATAACTAGAAAGATCAGATTCTACCCCAACACAGATCTTGTTCCACTCTCATCTCCAGTCCTCAGACAGAATTCAAGAATAGGATTTTCTTGGGGCAAGAGCCATCTGTCATCTGTGTTTGTACAGCAGTGAGTGAACTGGGGCCTGACCCACTACTTGGCCCGCTGGCTGCTAGAAGAATATAAATAGACAATTCACGAACAGCCTGATCCAGCTGCACTGAGGTCAGTGTGAGTCTTTCTATAGGGATCAGGCCTTTTATTTCTGATTGTCATGACTGAACACCAGGAGTTAATCATTACCGATTCCCAGATTCTGAAACTCCCTGGGCTCAGCCTCATATTGGAAGTGACAAGAGTTTTGACCCACCACAGACTGAGGATCTGATCCCACAAATGCCGACTTGCAGGAGCGCTCCTTCTTGAGGCGAATGGCCTCACCGATTTTAGTGGAACAACTTGGTCAGCTAAGGACTTCTTGGGCAGAGTCGGGATTTAAGGCCTCCGACTCAGGAAGATGTCTCTTTGGTGGAAATACTTCAGAACATGTTTATAGTTAAATGCATGCTTATGTGCTGTCTGGAGAAAGGGACGGACAGGAACACATGCTAAAGGGCTTTTCTGAATTGGGACCCAGGTGAGAACTGATCACAGAGCAACACTGAAGTGATCATCACTTGTTCTATCTTGGCAATGTCATGCATACTCCAAAACTTCAGTGAGTTGGAGAGAAATGTCCTGAATGTAACAAACAAAGCAGCACGGATGATTCAGCTGATATGTATTAGGTGAAGGGAATGAACTCATCTCCACACTATATTCTAAGCAGTCAGCCCTTCGTATTATTACATGAAGTGTGAGAGAGTCTAGGATGCAAAGTATATCCTTGAGAGTAGTTTCACAGCCTCTCTTTATCCAATAGTAACAGAGAGATCACTGGGTTTCTGTACTGCAGCAAAACAAAGTGGCAGAAATGTAGCACTCTGAAGACTAATAAAATGATTTATTTGGTGATAAGCTTTTGTGGGGCAGACCCACTTCTTCAGATCAATTTCATTTCTCTTTATCCAAGCTGACTTGGTAAAAGTTTCCTGAGGGCTTTATCTTCTCTTTGATGTGGGAAAATGGTTCAGGTTTGTCTTGCCAGAAAGAATTTTTCCTTATCTCCAAGATAACTCCCTTCTTCGAGCTAGGTGTTGCCCACCACATATTTGTGCAGGTCACGGTCTCTGTGAAGCCACAGAAGAAGGAAAGAAAGGGAAGGTGGGGCAATCACATTGTTGCTTTCGGGTGTTTCTCATTGTACAGCTGGGTACTAATGGGCTGTGTTCAGAAGAGGCACTCTGCACCAAGGTAAATACCTTTACTCAAGGGCTCAGCAACTTGCAGGATTGAACCCGATCTTCAACTGAAGTCCATGATGAAAAGGATTCCCATGGCCTGAAGGTGAACCTGAGTATTTGGCCCTAAACGATTTACACTTGCCGATTTACATTGATTTAAAGATAGAATCATAAAATACTAGAACTGGAAGGGACCTCGAGAAGTCATCAAGTCCCCTGCCCTCATGGCAAGACCAAGAACTGTCTAGACCACCGCAATAGGTATCTATCTACCCTGCTCTTAAATATCTCCAGTGATGGAGATTCCACAGTCTCCCTAGCCAATTTATTCCAGTGTTTAACCACCTTGACATTTAGGAAGTTTTTCCTAATGTCCAACCTAAACCTCCCTTGTTGCAGTTTAAGTCCATTGCTTCTTGTCCTATCCTGAGCGGCCAAGGACAACAATTTTTCATCCTACTCCTCGTAACACTTTGTTAGCTACTTGTAAACTGCTATCATGCCCCTCTCAGTCTTCCCTTTTCTAAACTAAACAAACCCAATTCTTTCAATCTTCCCTCATAGCTCATGTTCTCTAGACCTTTAATCATTCTTGTCGCTCTTTTCTGGACCTTCTCCAATTACCCTTCATCAATAGGGTAGAGTGTGTGTACGATCCATGCATTCTTTGAATGTAAAAAAGATGAAATCCCTGGATTTACCAGCATCTGATCCAAATCTCAGAGATGCCAAAGTGCCCCATTGTGCATAGCAAGGGCTTTGTACATTATAAAACATATATAAATCCAATCATTAATTTCACTCAGTTAATATCAGCTATCTTTAATTTCCATTACAAGGCTATGTACAAAAAGTTAACCATGATTTCCATAATCATGCTTATCTGTTTTGGAAGCAAATAGACCTTAATATTTGTTTCTATTTTTCATTTCCCCTCTTGTTTATATCAGCACAGGATATGTCAACAGATCCTTACCTAATGGCTGCTATCTGCTGCATGCTGTCTGCAATTATGTGCTTCCTAAGGCAATTTTTTTTTTCTACCAACCACTTGCCAACAAAGTGTAACTCCCAAAGCAGGGCTCCTCTTTCAGCAAGTAAATAAAACATACTATAAAACGTATGGAATGTTCTCTAGTAAATGACATGAAGTGATTGAAAGAGTTTAAATCCCAGACACTTCCTACACTGTGGAGATGCTGCAAAGAAACATTTTTCCTTGTTCTCAACCTTAATGAGCTGCTTGTCTGGGGGATGAAATTTTTTGGAAGTAAATCAAGGCTAAATTTATTTAAAAAACGTATAAAAAATCAGTATGTTGCCAATGAGTGATATATCTCATTTCAATCTTTTGCTCTTTCTCTGTCACGCATGTGCACACACATACAAAAAGCATGAACTGGATTTTTGCTGGACCAATAACTATTGTCTGCAAATGCCTTTGCCTGTGTTGGCCCATTGCTTCTGATATAGGGCACCTGCTTATCCAGGTTTATGAGAGCTTCTTCTGTCTTAAAGTCCCCTTCAAGGTTGGGCATCTATGCAGCATTAGAGTTCCCTGTAAGCTGAGCAGTTGGGTGGCCTCCCAGGAGAGATTCAGGTGCTGACCAGCTGATTGGCAGAGTGCCCACAATCACCCATGGTGGGCAGTATGTTTCTATTGGTAGTGCACATCCACACATGCCTCGGCGCACACAACAAAATTTATTCTGCCCATGGATGGAAAAAATTAGAGGGAACCCTGCACAGCACCATGAGGTCTGCTCCCAAAAAGGTGATGGGTGAGCAAAAAAGGGCCCAGAGAATGAAATCCATCCCTAAGCCGCATAAAGCTGTTGCACCATTTAATCCCATGCCAGCCAATGCAACTCATCAGATGAGCAAGTGGGATTTAAATGGTCCACAGGGAATTAGTCCTCCTAGGGCTGAAGTAGGGGTTGAGTGGTACATCTCTGTTGCCCTTCCGCAGAGGTGGATTTGACCCAATATGAACAGACCTTACAATGAGAAAGCAAATGTTTTCCCTGCCTTCTCCAAACAGAGCCCTTTTTATGAATGGCTCAAGATAGGGTTAGAACCTAGAGGCTGTTTCTATGCAACACGCCCATCAATCTCAGCTGTCGTAACATGCACATCACTGAGTGTCTGATTCCAGCCATCTTATTAAAGGCAGGTAAAGAATATGAAAGCAAAGAGATCTTTGGAATGGAAGCACGGAAGAAAGGAGTAAACCCCGCAGCCACTTAGAGAGGTTGATAGTTGATAATGAGGTGTTCTTGGAAGGACAAGAAAACCTTTGCAGGTTCAGGCCTGTTATTGATAAATAGAATAATATTGAGCAATGAAGATTTTCTTTATTAAAAATCTAGTTGTGGGGAACACTGTAGTCTAAGAGCTTGGTTACATTACTGTGCTGCACCTTTCGTGCTCGGGGTGTGAAACACCTGCACACAGCCCAAACACAGCAAGTTACAGCTTTGGAAAACACCACTATAAACAGGCTGCTAGTGCTGTTAGTTACTTCCCTCATGGAGATGGTTCACCTACCATGCTGGGAGAGCTCTCTCCCACGACTGGTGCTATGACCACAATGTTGTGTTAAAGCACCCTGGGCTTTAAAATTACAAAGCCTAAGAAGATAACTCTGATCTCAACGGCACAGGTGGAAATCCAATTTTTTCCTTTCAAGTGCAGAATAAATTTTGTTATGTGCCCCAACGTATATTCAGATGTGCACCATCAATAGAAAAACATGCTACTGGCTGTGGGTGGCTGTGGCACTCTCTGCTAATCAGCTGGGAAGCACCTGAATCTCCCCTGGGCGGCCTCCCAAGCACTCAGTTTAAAGGGAACACTGTAAGTCCAGATTAGCTTTCCTCCTGGAACAGTCCTATAAGATGTAATAAATACTGAATTAATAGGGTTCTAGAGAAATGAACTGGGGATCTAGTGATATTACACAAACACCTACAAAATTTATTGCAACATGATATCTTTCTATAGAATCATTAAAACAACCTATAGCATGGAATCAAAAATTATATCCCCACCACAAATGTTCCCCCTATTCCTTTAAAGACTCTGTACAAAAGAGGCTCTCTGTCTTTCCTTCTGACCTCACCAGATTTACCCCAGCGTAGCACACAAGCAGAATTCTGTCCCAACAGTCACACAGTGAATGCAGAAGTCAAAACTTAGGCAATGAGAGCAACAAAAAAGAACTGTTTTGATATGCCTTTTCTTTGAGATTTGACATGAATCAAAACAGCCATGGCCATTTGTTCTGTTGAAGCACTTATCTCAATCGAAGGAAGAGGAAATTCCCAAGAATGTGTGTTTGTTAAAAATATTAACTAGATCTGGTGATTATTTTTGGTAGCTGAAACTTCCTGGGCTGAGGGTTTTCTGAGTGTGCTGGGCTTTACTGAATATTTCAGGGCAAGTTTCATAAATGCCTATCCTGGTCAACTCACTACACAGTTTACAATGCAATTGAAAAAGGGTGGAGATGTATTTCTCTTTCTTTTGTTTTGCAACCCACTGGTGAAGTGCACATAGTTGAAGTGAATTAGCTTTGGGTTATTTTCTTGTATCCTCAAATAAAGGACGCTGGTTCACACAGTCAGAAATCTCTGTTTCCTCTCTGGCAGGAAACAGGAAGTAAATGCAAGGGAGAGATTTGGAGTTTGCTCCTAAGAACAATTAAACTCCCATCCAGAGAGGAAAGGGATCTGCGTCAAGGGGGATTTTTTTTTTTTTGAAGGGAAGGGAGAATGACCTTTAGTTTAAAAGCCTGGAAGAATAAAAAGCCTGGACATTTAGAGCTGCCTGCACAAATACAGTCATAAAGACCTTTTCCTGATGAACAGTTTTCCACCAGCCACCAGTGACATAAGGGGTTCATAGTCATTGGAGTAGTGGGTTCTTACTGAAAATGCATTGAGTCTAAATGCTGGGCGTTGCTCACAGCTGCCAACTGTTCCTGTTTAGGAGAGACAGTCCTCGAGCTGTGAGCAAAACATTTACCGCTTTTTTCTGCACCCCTCCATAAAGGTCACCCAGCCCGAGGCACATGAATGGGCTTTAAAGGATTGTCCTTGTCTTCGATCCCAAATATGCCTATTTATAGCTCTCCTACGCTGGCCAGTAGGAGTTCTTGCCACCTGCCACCGAGACAAGAATTAACAGCGGAACAGCCAGTGCTGCTCCCTTTAAGGTCATGGAACTTTCTCAGTCCAGGTTGTGTCCTTGTGCCCTGATCTACCCGGCTCTCCCCACCCCTATAAAAGGAATTAAGGAGAGTATTTCATCAACTTCACCAGCTGTTGAAATAAGCCCTTAATTAGTGAACAGGGTCCACTCTAGGAGCCATATAGAATGGTGTTATCTGTGTGTAAAAATAAAATAAAAGATGATAATTTCAATGCTTCCCAAGGGATGGGGCAGCCACTTCCTGCTAAAATGAATGAGAATTAGGGGTCTGAATTGCGTCAGCAGCACTCAAGATCTCACGTTGACTCAAGTTTTTATTCATTTGGTACCTAGTCCTTATTCAGATTTAAATGTGGTCTGGGAATCATCAAAATACAAAACCTAATTTAGGATTTATCAGAGCCTCACACTTCCAACATAAAATTCTAGAGCAGAACGTAGGGGAATGACAATGTACGACAAGTCCACACCATCTTCAAAGGGGCTCAGACAATTTCTCTGTATGTTTTGGTCCAGAACAGGCTCAAACCAAGATCTAGTCACACAGTGCGGCCAAGAAAACATGAACGCTGAGATACCAGGAAGCGCTGGAGAGGGATTGGCCATGTGTTTCACATGGAAATCGATTCCTTCCCCAGGATAGCATTAAGATATATACTTGAAGGCGAGGGAAAAGGAGGCCATCTGGAAAAAAA
This sequence comes from Carettochelys insculpta, assembly GCF_033958435.1. Classification (NCBI taxonomy): domain Eukaryota; kingdom Metazoa; phylum Chordata; order Testudines; family Carettochelyidae; genus Carettochelys; species Carettochelys insculpta. The sequence continues at coordinate 18,835,667 of NC_134157.1, forward strand.
CATGGCAAAGGACTGCGGAAGCTGAGCTGAATATTTTGGGGCACAGCTGGAGACCCATTGAAAGAGCTGCCAGAAACAGACAGGGTGCAGAAAGCTTTAATCTCTGCCCTCAGCTCCGGAGGTGTAATGAGTAAAGGTTGAACCTCTCTAGTCCGGCACTCTCTTGTCCAGCAACTTCTGTAGTCCAGCATGATTTTAGTTAACTGGATGTCCACTTATCATGGGTATGGCCAAGTTTCCCGCAGTCCCATAAAGTTTGTTGACAGGCACCAGTCCTGGCTCTCAGGGTTCTGTGCTGTTATTTAGCTGCAATTTACTCCTAAATGTCTTCTAAGAGCCCAGTAAGCAGCAGAAGTGTTGGTGATGTGCTGGACAATATTGACCTCCCGTGGTCCAGCAAATTCTCTTGTTCAGCATCTGTCAGGTCCCAAGCATGTCAGATTAGAGAGGTTCAACCTGTATTAACTAACTTACTCAGGGAAGGTTCCCATTGGAGATGAAGCCACTGGGGGCTCTGAAGGGGTGAGCATGGAGAGGCTGATGCTGTGGGATCAGGCACCCTGAATGCCCATGAAAGTCAACGCTGTTCTACACTGTTCAGGATGAGCCCCTGCAATACAACCTCAGAACTTGTCCCACTGTAACTAAACACAGGGGAATCACATGTTTCACCTCTCTCGGGTGTTTTTTGCCTGAAGCTTCTGCAAACAGCTCACAAACTCTCATTAGACCGTTCAGTGGCCCCACTGAAGAAGGATCTGTTGAACTTGCTGTGCGGAGGGAACAGTAGAGGCAATGCCTGGCAAAGCTGTGACTAGAACCTAAGAGCCTTGCTTCCAGGACTTCCGCTCTAATTACTATGCTCCTTGGGTCAGAGCCTCAGCTGGTGTATCCCAGCAGCGCTCTGCCAGCTGCAGCGAAGCTATGCCACCCTTTGCACCGGCTAAGGATCTGCTCCGCTGCCATACAGGGATGCTCCGGCTCTAGCAGCCAAATGTGAGGTGACAACTGGAACGTTGCTGTCCCCGTCATGCTTGCCACAAGCGCGATAGGTAATTTACAAGGGGGTGGCTGATTGAGGGCCTTTGGGATGTTGCTAGAATTCTGCTTCCCACGTCTTTAAACAAGCTACTTCCAACCCCTTTTTCTCTCCTCCAAACAAAATATTTGTCCAGCTCGGGAGACCACAGCTGGGCAATGTCTGCAGTGAAGGTTGGTGCAGTGTCAGTGGAAGGAAAAGAAACTAATTAGACAAAAGGGGCCAAATGCCTCCCTGGCAGAACTGCACTGAAATCGACACAGGCATGCTAGGGTACTGAATTTTGCCCGGGCCACAGTTCTGTGCTGCCTTCGCTCATGGACCGGCTTCACTCAGGCAAGCAGACCCACTGATCTCCATGTGTGTGGGAGTGTGCCCCGAACCAGGTCCTTAGCACCCAAACCCAATGCAAATGGACTCACGGAGATCAGACTACGACCCAGTGACCATACTGATTTATTCAGGGCAATCTGCACTGGCTGCCCAGCAAGTACCCGGTACTAAGGCTCTGGGGACAAAAACTGGTCTTACTGAAGTCAGCGGGAGTTGACACACAGGCCAGCTGAAGGGGAGGGACGGGGCAGTTGCCCCCAGGCCCACCATTTCAAAGGGGCCCGGAGCGCCAGCCACTGCCACCACTGAAGTAGCAGCAGCAGCAGCCAGAGCTCTGGGCCCCTTTGAAATGCCCTAAAGCACTGTGCTGTGGCTCTGTGTGCAGCTCTGAGGGATAGTGGGAGACACAGGGCTGACTGCCCTAAGCCCGATCCCTTCCCAAACTGGCCCCACCAGTTCCGGGCAGGGAGCCTGACCCCATCTCCTACCTTGTCCCAGGCCTGCAGCGGCTCTCGGTGCTGCAGTTGACACAGGTTTGAACCATAGTCTTTTTGTCTCTCAAGCCCTCATAGGCTAGAACAGGGATCAGCAACCCCCGGCACGGGTGCCAGAAAGGCACTTGAGCCGATGATTTTCATCAGCACTCAAGGCGGGAGCTCAGCTCTCCCCTTCTCCCCAGTGCAGCCGGGAGCTTGCTCAAAGGCAGGCCGGCTGTGTATTAACAAAAGACCAGCTAATGCTACCAACCGCCACCTACGCAGCAAAGCTCTGCATCTTCATTTATGCATTAATGAAGCTGTTGCAAGTAGAACTATGAGTGACTTTAAACCGTATCACCAGCACTCGGGCTGTACCTAGAGGTCAAAAACTCAAATTTCGGCACTCCGCCTTGGGTAGGTTGCTGACCCCTGGGCTAGTCTAGGCCTTGCAGTGTAACAATGCGCCCCTCTGAGATAGCTACAATCCATGGGGAAGCTAATGCCGGTGGGGTCCCCAGTTCAGACTCTGTGGGAGCAGATCCACATTGCGTTCAGCACTAGGGTGTTGGTCATGGCATTCACAGCCAAGGCAGCTAGACTGAGCCTATGCTGTGCTACTTGTAGGCAGCACAGCTCTTTTTCTGCACATCTTCTCTCCCATACTGCCTGGAGGAACTGTCCCCGGTGCGGACTCTAGAGAATGCATCTCCTAAAGCTGATTCCGCCTAAATGACGGCTTAAATCTGCCCACGGGCTGGGAGAGAGGATGCCCTCCAGCTCTTAAATGTAATGATTGCTACCAGTGTTCCCTGTAAGCTGAGTGCATAGAAAGATTCAGGCACTGCCCAGCTGATGAGCAGAGCACCCACAGCCACTCACAGCCAGCAGCCTGTGTTTCTAGTATTGGTACACATCCACACATGCCTTGGTGCACATAAAATTTATTCTGCCCATGGATGGAAAAGAATAGAGGGAACCCTGATCACCCACCCCATCTTGCCTCACTAATATCCTGGGGCTGACACACCCTGTAACAACACTTCATAGAATACAACACTCTATAAGCTGCTCTCTGATTACATCAGCTTTTGATGCTAAAACTGCCATCCTCCAGCTGTATCTTGGCAGAAATCCATGTTCCTCCTTCTAAGGACCTGGCTTCAATTTGCATGCAGCTGGAGTCGTGTCTCCATCTGTCCAGCACTTGGAAACCGCCGCAGAGATCACAGAGGACTTTAGTAAAAGATGTATTTGTGAATGGAGCGAGCATCATCTTTGTCAAGATCGTGTGTCATCTGAGCCCGGTGCTGGACAAAGGTGCATCTGGAAATGGCCTTTATTGGTATCAGTCACTATTTCAGGAAATGATGTTATTCTCGATGGCTGCTCAGACTGTCTTCGGCAGTATCATTCCCAACGTTCGCCTCTCAGCTGCTCAGAATTTACAATCTTGTACCTTATTAGCTTATTCGTTTCACCCAAAGCTTAATGACCGGAGCCAACCAACCAACAGCAATGCAACAGAATTCATTAGAATTCAAGGATGAAATTCTCGTGGCCCTGAAGACTTCAGTGAGATTTCTCTCCTTATGTATTAAGCGGTCTCTTTAACATATTAAGTCCTGGTCAGAGAGGACAATAACGAGGCTATGCATCCAAGTATGGTTTATGCACAAGAATGAATAAGAATGTTCACTATCAGGCTGAACTCTATTCCATTCATATTTCTGGTTCTATTTGAAATCCTAGACAGCCTGGCATAAAACTCTCTAAACTCTCCGCAAGGCAAGGGGACAGCAGAGCTTCCATTAGCAATTGTATCTTCTTTCTCAAGAGGCCAGCTACGCACGCTCTTTATCCATCTCGCTATCTTTCCCTCTCTGCTATAGACCAGTGTCTCCCATCATTTTTTCTATAAAGTACCCCTTTAAAAATGATAAGTACACCCAGTATCTACAATTTTCAGACATACAAAATTTTTTTCTACCATTGCAACACATTTGTTTAAACAACTTAATTGTAATGGGTTGGTTGGAAGAAATTGCCTATAGCTACAGCTCTCAACCTTTCCAGATGTCTGTACCCCTTTCAGAATTTGTCTTTCATAACCTAAGTTTAACCCAGCAAATGGTTCTTAGAAAAGCCAGGAGCTGACTTTGTTCTGGATAGAACAGAGTGCTCCATAGCACCGATACCCCACATGTATTTTGTCTTCCATGGGGAAGGATAGTTCTGGGAAGTCACAATGCTGGAGTGGAGAATTGGGAGATCTCTGTTCCCTTCCCAACCCTGCTACACCCTGAGTTCAATTACCTGGAGCACGTCACTTTGACCATCTGTGCCTCAGTTTTCCCTCTGGGCAAAGAGGGGCTAACACCTATTCCTATTCTTACTCCTAAAGGACTTTGAGGAAAGGGACTGTAGGAGGACCCAGTGATGAGCTCAGGAAAGTTGTGCTGCACTCAAGGGGGCTGGCAGAAGAACGTATGGAGGTGACCATGTGTGAAGCTGACAAGCAGCTGGACAAGACAGGGAGTGAGTAGCAAAACTTGATGAGCGCTCTTGTCCAGACAGCTCCACAGGCTGCTTTCAGCACAGAGGCCCTGTTCATTTTGTGCTCCATCCTTTTATATTTAGGCTTCCCTGAAATCAGTGGGACCTCCCCTGGAAATGAGCTGGATGAAAACTGGCCCAGGAATGGACCTCAAGAGTTAGACCTTGAGCTGTGTATGTGAGTTCCATCTATATGCATTACATGCTTGTGCAGAGAGGAGAGCACAAGGTTATGCAGATATGCTAGAAGCAGCTATAGTTTTCTGCGTGCTCCAAGGAGAATCTGGAGATGTTATGGCTTTTTCTCTATGGCTATAGGATCTTCCTGTCTCAACAAAACACAGTGGAACCACCACAAGCCAAAGAGGCCAAGATTTGCTGGTGGAAAGAAAAATAACCTTTTAGCTACTTTATTCCTGGAAGACATTGGGCTGCAAGGAATCAAGCTGTGGAAAAGCTGCTCCCTCACTGTCTGGCATGTACAATGGGTCTGCTCACTATGCCAGCGAGGACTTCGAAGGTCAGTAAAGGCACAGAGAGTTATGTCATGGACAAAGTGATAACATCTCCCCCGTGGGTTGATGGAAAAAAATCAACTCATTGGGCCAGAACATCATCACATGACCAATGCCTACTGCTTTGAAAGCAAACATTTCAGTTTCAAGACATTCCTTTTCCATCAATGCCTCAAGCTTTTGCTTTGATCTTGAGCAGGGTAGAAGCAGAAGACCATTATCTCCAGAGAAGCTTCATAGCTTCTGAACACTCTGGAGTCCTATGGCTGTTCTCTACCAGATTATGTATCTGGAAGTCCGAATCATTTGGAATACAATGGAATAGATCAAATACGTGTTTCATCTGCTTGGTTTCCTTTGTGTACTTTTTGTTTTTCTGGTCTGAGACCTAACACAGCAACACACCCTACAGTTAATTCAAAGGAAGGAGTGTTTTAGCAAGGACACTGTTTTGAGATGCAGTTTGTTCCAAATTTTCATTTGCTTGCACCTTGGTGGCTGATGCAGTTTATTGTGAGAGCCATTCACGAGGGACGGACCATACATGGACTGGGCAGCCCTTTGCACTCAAACGATTTTGTTCAGGAGAGAACAGCATGTGGGCTTTGTGTCCAGGGGGATGATATTCATTTCCCTATCAGCATTGCTTTTAGCATGCCAGGGAATATGGCAGGGAACAACATGCTCATCAGGAGCTATTTTCAAAAAGAAACACTGGGAAAGAGATAAGAAACTGAATTTTTGCAGAGCTGGGAAGCCCTGGTGCAAAAGGAGAAAGACAAAGAAACGAGAAAGCACTTTACTTGTGACAAATTTTCCAGGCAGGGCAGCCAAACAGGACATCCTGCTTCAGTTCTCCTTCCTCTCCTTAATTAGCATTGTGTTCAGGACCCCACCATTACTGTTGGCTCAGCATTTCCATTGCAAAGGCCTGTTCTCGAGACAGTTTAGGAACTTGGCCCTAGAAAATTTGCTGTCAACATTACCCTGCTGAGCAAAGGGTTGTCTCTCTCTTTCTCTTTTCCAGGGGAAAGCAGGACCACTGTATGTTGCTATTGTCATGATCGTTATGCAAAACGGATGAGTTCAATGAGCAGGGGGAATGTTTACTTTGTTCTGTACTTACAGACAAAGACAAGTCTGAAACCATAGATCCACATGCCTCTGGACTTTGGAAAAGTTTTGATTCAGCTCCAAACTCTCCATCATGGGCTCATCTCAACTTGAGCTGTTGTCTTGGTTATCTGAAATGTTCCAGACGCTGAAATCTATCAGCCTGATTGAAAATTCGGAGGGCTGCATTTTTCAAGAATGCCTAGTGATACTAGATGCCTCGATTTTCAGGTGACCTATGTGAAATACTTTACGTGATGGTTTTCCATGGAGGAGTGCTCATCCCCACTGGAAAATCATTTTCAAGGGTCTCATTTTGGGCCCTGTAAAATCAAGGCACTCAAAATCTCTAGTCACCTAGAACATTTAGAGTATGGTATCTTCATATAAGATCTGCATTTTCAGCTTCATTCTTCCGCCTGAAATTAACATCAGTCCAATTTCTCAAATATCCTACATTAAAGTGAACTCCAATTTCTCACTGGAAAAGCATCAAGTTAGATTGTTGATTGTTCCATATTTTTATACCAATGTTTTAGTTCCTTCTCAACAGAGCTCAGGGCTTAGAGTATTTCAGTACTTTCCTAAGCAAGTTTTAAAGGGTTCTACCTTTTTTGCTCTTTCTCACACATGCAGGAAAACCAACTACAGCAAATTTTTACGTGCTGTAAAAATGCTGTTTACAATAATAAACTAAATTATATGGGGGAATGCAAGAGGGTTGTAAACTAAGTAACAGGACCACAGATCCCCTGCAGGCTGGGTGGGAACAACATGACATTAATGGCCATGCGGGCAAATGGTTTAGCTATCAAGTGTCTTGTAAAACGGACTTTTGATCACCCCCAACTGAAGCCAAAGAAATACGGGGAAAGGTGGTTTGTTATGAGGCGTAGTCTGACTGGTGGGAATCCTCTTGCAAGAAACCCAGCTCAGACCCAATTTAGCTTTATGGGATTAAAACGTCAAATGAAACCACCTCATTTTAGGTCTGTCCTTCAATGGCAGGTCCCATAGAGAGAAAGGTGTATTTTAGTAGCCTGAGTAGCAGGCAGGAATTTTTCACTTCCCATCATTAACACAGTACGCTCTGTAGCACTCAAAGTTACCTCCCTGTGATGCAGGAACCTACTCATAGTAGTGTAGATACAAGTGATTAATGAGTGAAATGCAGCCCGGGGTGCTGAGTAAAGCAGCGGTGTGCAAACTTTTTACACTGGGCCCCACTTTCATCCCTGCAGTTAGCAGCTCCCCTCCAACCTGTCTCACGTCATCCAAGCCGATGGAAGTTTCGGCTATGTTCATATGGGAACAAAACGCTTTCGGCCCATGTAAGAAAAGAAGTCTGTAGAGTGTAAAACCTCTGTTAATCAGTTTATAAATGTGAGTGACAGATATCAAACCAGTCACGTATTTCAACATTTTTAATGAGCTGGATGAGCCTGAGACCCAGCAGCTGATTGTTCTGCATACCCATTTCACTCTCACAGGCCTTGGGAGGCAGGCCTGTCCTCGCCTACAGCCAGCCTGCCAACCTTAAACAAATCCTCTCCAGCCACTTATAGATCACAACACAATAACTCTAAACCTGGAACCAATCCCTGCAACAAACCTCGCTGCCAGCTCTGCTCACATATCTACACCACTGATATCATCACAGGACCTAATAACACCCACACCGTCAGGGGCTCCTTTACCTGCACATCTACTAAGATAATAGATGCCATCATGTGCCAGCAATGCCCCACTGCAATTTACATTGGCCAAACTGGACAGTCGCTATGTAAAAGAATAAATGGACATAAATCAGATATCAGGAACGGTAATGTACAGCAACCTCTGGGGGAACACTTCAATCTCCCCGGACACTCAGAAACAGATTTAAAAGTAACAGTCCTAAAACAAAGAAATCTCAAAAATCAAATGGAGAGAGAAATCTCTGAGCTGCAATTTATTTGCAAATTGGACTCCATCAACCAAGGATTAAACAGAGACTGGGAGTGGCTCGCCCCTTACAAAAGCAGCTTCTCTGCCCTGGGTATTAGTATCTCCCCATCAGACTCTGACAATGGGCCACTTCCCCCTGTCTGATCTGACTTGGTTTTTCCTCTTTTGATACATATTACTTATAATGGGACATTTCCACCTTGCTGAACAGACCTTGTCAGCTCTGGCCCTCCCTTTTACTGCGCCCCCCACCCTCTTTAAATACCCCTTTGAATGCCCCCCCATGCATCTGATGAAGCAGGTCTTTGCCCACGAAGGCTTATGATCCAAAATATCTGTTAGTCTATAAGGTGCCACAGGACTTCTTGTTGTTCTCGTCCCCATTACGAAATTTTCATGCCCCGCACTTTGCCCACCCCTGGATTAAAGCACAAAGTAGAAGAAGCGTTTCTATACTGTATACAGCACAGCGGTCTGATCGATCATATCTTTGTGTTTCTTGCAGGCCTACCACACAAGAGAAAATAGTTCCCCTCTGTATAGCGGGTCACTCTAGTACCTGCTGGTATTTACAGAGCAGTAACTCTGGAAGAAGCTACAAAGCTGCATTTCAGCAGAGGATAGCGAGAGGCCCTAACCGAAGACAGAGTCGAGCCAGACACCCTTTCAGTTCATCCAGCATAGAACTGGCCTTTCCCATTTCAAAGGCAGCGGTCCAGCAAGCCTGTCTGCCCTGTAGAAATGCAGGGTTGGGGGATCCCCTCGCCTCACTGCCATCCCTAAAGCATGTTTAGAGCCCAATCTGGTCTTGTTCAGCCATCAGGGCAAGCAGTTCTCAGCTGTGGGCTTTGCAGGGGTGTAGCACCCACCGGGAATGCAATTGAACTATGATTTAGCTCCCGTCTATGCTGCAAATTCAAGCTTCAATCATATTGGGGGACTGAGTGTTGAAACAGGTGCCCTGGTGTGATGCTTCCTCAAGTGTGTATGGAGCCTACAACACACAGCGCACGTGTCAAAAAAGTGCATCAATAGTCAGAGAATCTTCATTAATAAAGCCTATTTCAAACAGTCCAGAGCAGAACCTTCAGCCCTGACAAATTCTGCCAGACTTTAGCTTCCCCCCGCCCACCCCCACGACTGCACCTTTCCTAAACAATGGCCTTTATTTACGTTAGACCTCTGGCCTGTGTCCAGAACCCTTCGCCGCATGCTCCTGTTTTCAGAGCTGCTGTGTCATTAGCGATTACCACCCTGGACTGAGACATGTGGGGACAGTTGTTAACAACAGATTTTCTTGTCCAGGAGTCTTGTAAACAAATGCTCTGGAGACTTCTCCCTTTGAGCCAATGAAGCAGGGATGGAGAGGGGGCTTGAATTAAACTGACAGGAGGGGAAAACATGAATTCCCCTGCCTCAGTAAATCCCAGTCTTGTTTGTTCATCGCCAGCTTTAACAACGGCAGCTGAGTCCCAGGAAGGGAGATTGTACTATTTATTATCACTGCTAGATTCGGAGCAGGGGTATGATGGAGAGAGGTGGCTCCCCTCATCAGACACTAGGATTTTCCACACATCAGAGCGGGAGATTTTGCTATCCAGTGTCCATGACATTTAATTTTAATGGGACTTAGGCCAAAAGTAGTGTTACCGTATTTGACCTTTGAAAACAAAGGACACACCTGACTGTGAGGGAATGTATCTGTATCAGCATTGACCAACTCATGCTGTATTCATGTACTATGTATATGATAACACATGAATACAATGTGAATTGGTCCATAGTGATACAGATACACTCCCTCGCAGGGGTGCCCTCTCTTTTATACGGTAACCCTACTTTAGGCAGCTTTGGAAATGCAGAGCTCATGGAAGGGGAGCCACAGCACAGGCCCTGCCTGGCCAGTGGCAGATTCCCCAGTCACGCCATGCCAGCACACTGCCAGCCTCACTCACGGAGCAAAAGAGGTTTTCCGCCTCAGTCCCAGGCCGCTCTGCTAACTGGAGCTATGAAGCCAGAACGGGGGCTGTGTGGTGGATGATGGTCATTGGGGGAGCTGGGGTGGGACCATGAAGTTCATTTCACAGACGGCACCAAATAGCTGTCAGCTGGGGAGGACGTGGTCCTGACCTGGGCTGCACTGGGTTTTGGTTAACATGCTCACTGTTCTGCACCGGGGCTCCTGAACCGGTGTGCCGTGCCTGTGGCAGAGGTGGCAGCAGCTCTGGTGAGTCGCCGGCATTACGGCAGAGTGGGGGAGGGGTCTGGCACTGGGGGAGGGGGAGGGTGATTGGGTTAGAGTGGAGGCCTGGGGGGCGCCTGGCTCTGGGGGATGGGGCGGGATTGGGTTATACACATGGGGTGTGCTGTGAAATTCTAACGGGCGCTGAAATGTGCCACAAGGCGATAAGGGTCGCTGAGCACTGTACTACCCCACGCTGGGCAAGATGTAACGATGCCCGGAGAGAGGCAGCTCTCATGTAACTGCACCACGGGCACGAGCTCCATTTGTTAATGACTTTCATTAGCTCCCATCCTTTCAAAGCTTTTCAGTGAGCCCCCAGCCCAGCAAAGCTGACGCCGGCCCCGTTGGGACCACGCACTGTGGACTTACCCCAGTGCAAGCGCCTCTCAGGAGATCAGAGAACTTCTAGCTCTGCTGAGAACTACCAATAAAAGCATTTGCACTGCTGTTGGGGCAGGCAGCTGCCCCTGGGGCTGGACTCCATCACCCCTACAGAGCTCTCAAGGTGGTGCTGTCATAAGACTGCCCCAGGCAGCCACCACAAGCAGAAGGCTTCTAGGATCAACCCCTCATTCTCGTGTTTGGTAAACCACAGCTCTCATGCTCCGCCGAGGCAGGAAGAGCCCTGGCGGAGATGAGTATTTCCTGCTTCTCTGGCATGAAACAGAAAAGAGCCGTCAGTCAACAGTCCCCCAAGTGCAACGGCGAGATAACTTCAGATACGGCCGGCATCACTTCCGCCTTTTGTCCCTGGCTTTTTTCAGGCCTTCCTGAAGAGCCGCGTTCCGTCTCCAAAGGAATTTTGTTTCCACCAGCCGGGCAAGCTGCTCGTGAGACCCTGTGCGGCCACCTTGTCGGCTGCTTTCTTTTCACACCGTACGAGCGTATGCTGGCAGGGCCTTTACAACTCATTGTGGATGGCACTGTTGAGTCAATTCATTGTTGGATTCTTTGCTCGGGGCTCCAGGGTCTACCAAACAGACACACTCACTGAAGGCAGGTGGGGAGGGTGTGATTTTGTGGGAAATGTCCGATCTGCTGATTTGCCATGTAGCGGGTGCTGGAAAAGTGAGACCTGAAAAGGGGGTAAAAAGGGCACCTCCTGTCCATTCCTGACCTTAGTTGCTGCATAGTTTGGAGTAGAATGACCCTTAGTTGTGACTCTCAAGGGATCCCCATAGGAAATAGCCCTGGTCAGATAAAGGCAGGAAAAATTTTGCCTCAGTGACCCTGTGCCGTATTCATGGCTGGTACCAAGCTGGCTGTGCACCAGGGCAGAGCCGCGTGAAGGCTGCAGCTGCCCCTGTGGCCCATATGGCACCTGTTGTGCACACACACCCCGTCCCCACCCACTCCCCCTGCTACACACGTCCCCCCCAACACCAACATGCTGCAGCACTGAGTTGCATGGACCCACCTCCAGCTGTGAAAATGACAATTCCAAACCCCTGTCCTCGCCTACTCCAGGCCTCTGTAGCCAGACAGCCAGCCAGCCCCCTCTCAGACCAGCATTGCTGGGAACACAAGGGAGCCAAAACAACAGGGCACTTAACATAAATTCCAGCACAGCCTTTGAAGCTGTGAGAAAGCACAGGTGTGCTGCTACAATGTGCCTCTGGGAACATATACAACGATTAGGCTCACAGCAGACAGAGAAGCTGTGACAGACATGGCTCTTAGCCCCTACTAAATAACGTGATGCACACACACCCACATCCTAGGTGGGAAAATATTTACCCTAATAAAAGAATGTCCAGTAGTTGAAACTTATTGTTTCTCTCCCTTGCAAGTGTAAACTACTCTTGCGAGAGCTGGCGTCGCCCAGACAGACCAGCCCCAATTTGGCATAAGAAAGGAGAAAGAGAATAAAGGAGTACAGAGGTATAAGTATGGGACCTACAGCACCATGATTTTTGAGTGCTTTTCACTATCTATCTGCTGGTCAGATAAGTGACAGCCTCCCAAGGCTTCTGCAGCTAAAGGGGTCCCTAAGCCTTGTCCCTTATTCGTCTTTCCGCGGAATTGAGTGACCGATCCTGGCTTGGCACCGCTGGAATCGAGAGATGCAAGGAGGGTAAGAAGCACCCACACCTGATCTCCTATCTTTAGTGTACACATATTTTGACATAGAGCTCTATACTTTGTTTTCTTTCTTTGGGATCGTGGCTTCAGTTTTGTAACTCGTTTGTGTGTGTAACATCTATACATTTAAATAAGTAGGCACTAGCAAGTTTGTAACCATATGATTAGAATCTAGTTTAATAAATTTTTGATAACCGTTTGTGCATAAGCCTGACTTGTTTTCTCTGGGTTACTGTAAAGCAGCCAACACAATTAAAGAACCTCAGCCGTTTTGGCAATAAAGCCTGGCCATTAGGTGAGAGTACTAAGAGCCTAGCGTTGAGTTGTGCCGCCTCCACAGGGCAAACTCTTGGGGCGCCTGTCAGTCAATCCTGACTGCCCACTGCGAAGGGGCTCTGAGCTCTAGCAGTTAAAGTCACGGGTGTGGAAAGGCTCTTAGTGCTGCCATTGGGGCACCTGTCAGTCAGTGTTGACTGCCCACTGCGAAGGGGCTCTGAGCTCTACCAGTTAAAGTCACGGGTGTGGAAAGGCTCTTAGTGCTGCCATTGGGGCACCTGTCAGTCAGTGTTGACTGCCCACTGCGAAGGGGCTCTGAGCTCTAGCAGTTAAAGTCACGGGTGTGGAAAGGCTCTTAGTGCTGCCATTGGGGCACCTGTCAGTCAGTGTTGACTGCCCACTGCGAAGGGGCTCTGAGCTCTAGCAGTTAAAGTCACGGGTGGTTAGGACCTTGGGGCATCCGTCAGCCTAGCCCGGGCTGCCCGCCGCGAAGGGACAGTGCGTCCTAGCGGTTAAAGTCACGGATGGTATAAAACGGGCATAGCTGGCACCTCACCAAACATCCTTGGCCGTCGGCTAACAGCCTCTCAGCACGAACAACCCTAGGTGTGACCTTTGCTGGGGGGGTTGTGAGGTGGAGAGGGGACTGGAACCACTCGGTTCCCATAGGCCCCTAAGCAGCCATCAGGGCGTGCCAGTTTCAGTCTCGGGGTGGGGGGAGCTGTCCCAGGGGTGGATCCGTGTCTGCTCCAGACTCGACGGGCGAGCCAAGAGGTGCAGATTAAAGATGCCAGAGAGTGCAGCGCCCCCCCCCAGTAAAAACAGTGCGAATGCAGCAGTGGGCCAGGGATTGCGCCTGCACAACCATCCCAAGAGTCTGAAATTATCCAGCCCAGGGCTGTGCACGTGGCATAGCACTTGGTGACGGGACTTACGCTGCTCTGGGTTCTGTGGATGTTTCCAGGGATGTAGATGCAAGTCAAGATTTATTGATGTCAGAAGATCAGGTGCTTTATTACCCGTGTACCCAGCAGTCACTGCTCTCTAGAGGATGGGGCAGGTCTAAACCAACCACCTTCTAGAGGAGACTGAAAACTAAATTTGATGAAAGCTTGGCCAGCCATTATGCCACAGGTGAGACTGGGTAGTCAGAGGGGTCTCTGGAAGTCTTCCCAAAGCTACACACCTCCTTCAGTGTCTGAGCTTTAAGAGCCCATAAGGTGGAGGGCTGCACAGTTTGGAGGCGGAACGAATCCATGGGGGTAAGAATTAGAATTTTAGGATCTGTTCTGAGCAGTCTCTTGGCAACTGCGGGTCTCTTCATGTCCGTTTCCCCATTTTATAATCACGCTTGCCCCCATCTCACACTGCTCTGAGATGCAGAGCTGCAGATTGCACTCTCGTTATGTTACTATCAGTGCTACGTGTCAGAGGGGAAGCCGAGTTTGTCCATATCATCAAAAACAACAAGAAGTCCTGTGGCATCTTATGGACTAACAGACATTCTGGAGCATAAGCTTTCACGGGCAACATGCATCTGGCAAAGCAGGTCTTTGCCCATGAAAGCGAATGCTCCAAAGTATCTGTTAGTCCATAAGGTGCCACAGGACATCTTGTTATTATCAATGCTGTAACTGATCGCGCTGAGTCTGGGAACAAGCAGGTATAAGGTTACGTCTACGCCACAAATGAGGTGTCTAACCCCCAGCTGGCATTATATTTATTGCCAGTTGTGATGGAGTTCAGGGGTACCCCTGCACTGCACCCCGTCCGCTGGCAGGAGTGACTCTCACTCAGCAGGTACAACAGGAGGTTTATTAGGCAACAAATGCCCAGTTTCTCACAGAAGCATCAGTGCAGCAGTCAGAGACAGTCCTTCCACCCCGTCCTGGGGAGAAGACCCCGAGGGGTGCCCCTCTGGGGTGTAGCTTTCCCCCTCCCCAGGCTTGCTGCCTTCCCTCTCTCTTCCCCTCACCTCTAACTGCTGCCCCCGATTCAAAAACCCAGCTCGGCTCCTCCCTCCTCTTTGTTCAGGGCAGAGGTGTTACCTGCCAGTTGTAGCCCCAGGGTCATCCTTAGCCACTGGGAGCTGATCTGCTTGCCTCTCACGTCCAGCCTGAGTCTCGCATTCGCACTCCCCCCACTCCATCACACCAGTGCTGTATCTGATCACACTAACGCTGGGGACACGCAGGTCTAGGGTCCTGTCTACACTACAGGTGAGGTGTCTAACCTCCAGCTCACACCCATGTGCTTGCGCGAGTGCTCATTGAGTGAGGATGCCTGTAAATAACAGCGTGACCAAGGTAGCACGGATTGTGACAGGCTGAGGCGTGAATAACACGTGCCTGCTTGACGCCAGCGGGAGCCCACTCAGCACAGCCAGCCACACCTCCACAGCCACTCCTTGTGCTGCCAAGGCCAGGCTGCCATTTATGCCTGTGCTCGCACAACCAGCCAGTGCCAGGGTGTGCGCACTAGGACTGCACAGCGCTGGTGGGGTATTCACTGGAGTTACAGCTGTGTAAAATTTCTCTAAACAACACATACATCCCCTTTACTGAAAGCAAACAATGAACAATTCACGTCTCGGTGCAGGGGTGGAGTTCCCATTGACCCCACTGGCCCCAACAGTCAGGAGGGACAAGGCGCACGCCCTGGCCGTCACACCCTGGGGAGTATGTGGCGCTGTCCTCTTGTCTGGAATCCGATGGGTAGAGCCATCCGAGACTGGGACTCCTGTAGGGCTCCTCAGTTTGAGGGGGGGTTGATTTCCAGGGGTGCTGAGCACCCACTAGTCCATTTGGAGCCAGTGGAAGCCATCGGTGTCTAAAAGTGTGCCCCCCACTGAGAAGCTGCTCGCCTCTCTCTGCCTCTTTGCTTCACCATCTGTACAATGGAATACTGCTTCCCTATCTCAGGCTCATTAGGAGGCTGGATTAATCCACGCACGGAAAACTCCCCAGACGGGAGGCGCTAAAATATTTCTCTGTTATGACCCAACTACACATCAAAGGAAAATTATGTTTCCAAGATTTGGATTGTTCTCAAGACTTGGATCAGAAATTGCTCTGCCAGGAGTTGCTCCTAGTAGATAGAGACACTCCTGACCTTAAATCCTGGAAGGATGAATGTGTGGTTGAAGGCACTGGGTTGGGACATAGGAGGATCTGAGGTCATTTCCTGGCTCTGCCACGGCTCCTTGTATGCTCTTGGGTAAGTCAGTTAACCCTTCCGGGCTTTGGTTCCTCTTACATAAAATGGAGATAATGACCCTTCGCCCAGCTTGTTTACATAAACCTGGGCTTCTGAAGGTGTTTAGGTGCCTAACCCTCCTCTCTTGGAAATCAGTGGGCATTTGGTACCTGACTACCTTTACAATCTGTTTCTTTGATCCCAAATGCCATATGTGGTGCAGGGAATAATTTCACCTAGGTCAGATTAGCAGTGACCTTGGGGGAGAAGGGTTTCAACTTCCTTTGTGGGTCTGTCCCACGAAAGCTCATCACCTAATAAATCATTCTGTTAGTCTTTAAAGTGCTACATGACTGCTGGTTTGTTTTTCTGCAGTGTGCAGTGGGGGGTCGCTTGCCTGCACTACCTGGGCTTATCTCATTTCATCCTTTCCCTACCTTTGCTGGGGTCTGAGGCTCAGGTCCCCCTCATCTTCTCTGCCTGTGGCACATCATGGGCTAGTCTCCTAAGGGCCATGACACTTGGGTCTTGTTTCCATTGTTGGGTTCAGCAGGAAAGCATAGGGTGGGGTTGGAGACCTGTGACAGGCAGATGAGCTTCGGTGTTCCAGTGGTCCCCTGTGGCCTGAAACTCTGCCGCTCTTTGCGATCTCTGAGGCAGTAGCTCTGTCTTCATATGCTACCGTCCATTGTTGGACACACCAGGCTCTGATCTCAGCTGGAACCTCCAGGAGCTGCACGTAGCAAATCATAATTGTAAACAGCCCTGAACTTTGGCTTGGTTCAGAAGCCAGACCAGATTTGTCACCCATATTTTACACCCGGTCCCCCTGAGACACGACTGTAGCCAAAGATCCCAGAATGAGGAAGCATCAGATTAAAAGACCACTGAAGAATTTCACTTCTTCATGAGAGGAGCAGAGCTGATATGAGTCTTCAAAGCAGCACAGGGAAATTAAGGGCTGTAAGTAGCAGGGTCCTGGCCATCTTGCAGAACTGGGCCCTAGAACTGGGCAGCACCCACACTTTCAAAGAGAAATCCAGAATATTAGTCTTTTGTATTTTGCTTCACAAATACCCCTTTAAGGACACACACACACACACACACAAATACCCCTTTAAGGACACACACACACACACACACACACACACACACATTTCCCGCCTGGGGTCCTTCCTTACCAATCATTGTCCCCTCTAACCCCATCTCATTTCCAGCAGGAAATAACTACTTAGAGATAACCAGCCCTTTGGATGATGTTTAATGGTTGCCAGGTACCCGAGACGTGTGTGCATCTGTCATCTCTACATATTCTTTCCACTCTCTAAAACTTTCTGTTATGATACAGCCTCTGCCACACGACCCTGTCTCTCAACTCCAGGGAATGCCAGATGATGGATCTTTGCCCTACCCTGACCTCGCTCCGTCATTCAAAATGTTTACCATAAAGAGGGACCAATGCCTGTTGCAGACAGATCCGTGTATACACAGCATCCAGCCCGCACCTTGGAACATCACTGCAGAGGTGGTCAGGGCACAGGGTGGCTCAGTTTTAAAGCCTTCCTCCTGGCTGCTAATGGCTCAGCCATGAATATTTGTGCCCAGCTGCAGATTTCCTGGCTGGGATCTTAGCCTGAGACCTGTTTTTGTTTGAAATAATCATATGCTGGATGTTTACTTTTCATCCTCCTCTTGGTTAAAAATGGCTTCAGTCTAAAACTAATAATAATAGTAAATCCAGGACGGCAGCTTTAGGGTTTTTTAAAAGAACTAAGGAAACCCAGGGCCAAAAATGTTGTTTTGGCTCATGTCATCTCAGCAATTGAAACAAGACCTGACTCAGCCCTTGACCTCATGTTACTTTGGGGACTTAGCTGATGACTTCACAGGTTGTCAGAGCTAACTGGGGCTCTGGGTAGCGTCGGGTTCTTTTGCAGGCAGCTGGATCCAAAGCAAAGCCCTGGATGTCCATCGCTGTTTTCAGTGCTATTTGGAAGGCACTTTGGAGCCAGACCTTCTGATGGTGTTAATGGCTGGGGATCTGCCCCGAGGGCCTGTAATACAAACAGATGAAAGACCACATGGTGTGTGGGATTCCTGTGCAGTCTCGGGGGCTACCTTCACATGCTGTTCCTAGGTAGCAGACGCTCCCTAACATCAGTGGTTACTCAGCGTGAGGAAGCAGAGCAGGATACACGTCGCTGCAGGGCCGAGGGAATCTGCCCGGAGAAGAGAGCCCTTGCTCTGCTCCCAGCCCCTCCTGCCACACACATGCACGGCCATTTGCACCTTTCCACTATGTCAAAACTAGGGCTGCTGCTACACTACCACAGTCCCATCGGAGGGGCATGGTAATGAGGCGATTCGAAACAAGCTAATGAGGCGCTGATATGCACATTCAGTGCCTCGTTAGCGTAATGGTGGCCATGCGAGCAAAGGTCGATTTTCAGGTTGACAGTGAAGATGGGGGCAGCTTCGAAACAAGCGCCCCGCTTCGACATTCCCGTACTCCCACAGAACTAGATCGGAGTAAGGGAACGTCAAAGCAGGGCGCTTACTTAGAAATTGCCCCCATCTTGACTATCAATCTGAAAATCGACGCGGCCGCCATTATGCTAATGAGGCAGTGAATACGTACGTCAGCACCTCATTAGTTTGCTTCAAATTGCTTCATTACCATAGCCCCTCTGATGGGACCATGGTAGTGTAACCACAGCCTAGCTGTCACTGCGGGAAAGGTGATGGTTCCCATCTGACAGTGGCAATGAGTCTGAGGGCTTGGCTAGACTACCAGGAAGATCGCCCAGTCAGGGTTGCTCTTCCAGGGTTTGATTCTGTGTGCCTGGTAGAGATGCACCAAATCAAACCATCTGGGGTCGGCAGTTGGCCCCTGTACTCCTCAATATTGCGAGAGTTTCTCCCGTTGACCTCCCTCGACGGGAGGTGCAGATAGCCGGGTAAGTCAGTTGCAGATGCCAATTCAAGCCACACAATTGCCTTACCTAGAACTGCATCTCTGCAATCAACTTACCTGCCTAGTACAGACATACCCTGAGTTCCAATCACTCTGGATTTAGAATTCAAGGTTGTTCACGTGCGGGGTCAGGCCACCTCCGGCTTCTGGGGCACAACACAAAGATTGTTCTTCAGTGCTGGTCACGTGAGTGGGCACACCCCTCAGCTCGTCCTAGGCACACACCCCTCAGTTCATCCCAGCCGGTGAAGCAGAGGGAGTTTGGCAAAGAACCAAGAGGCAGGGGAGCTTGTTACAGCAACAGCTCACAGCTCGACGGGTCTGACTCTCAGTCCACAGACCTCAGTGATTGGGTCACTCCCTATGGGAAGCAGCCAGGTCTCCCTCTATTTTTTTTCCCCTCTGGGGTGGAATAAATTTTGTTATGTGCACCAAGGCATGTGCAGATGTGCACCCCCAATAGAAACACACTCTGCTGGCTGTAGGTGCCCTGCTAATCAGCTGGGCAGCACCTGAATCTCTCCTGGGCGGCTGCCAACACACTCAGCTTAGAGGGAACACTGGAAGTAGCTCAGACTTTCCTTTCCCTTTGCTGCAGACAGAGGGCCAAGCTCCAACGGACATAAAAGGTGGAGCCCGTTGCAGCACCATAGCAGCCCCCATGTGCAGGCTGAGTGGGTGTGTTTACAGCTAAGGGAGCATGAGCGTCTGTCTATACGGCAATAAGAGCCCCAGTGGGGATCACACAGCTGGGCTATAAACTGCAGTGCAGACATTCATGCTCAGGCCCAAAGCTGGGCTCTCAGACCCCAGCATGAGTGATATGCTCCACTGCCATTTTTCGCCCTGCAGCCCAATCCCCACGAGCCTGAGTCACTCGAGAGTCAGTGCTCTGGTTTCTATAACAGTGTAGATGCCCTCTGAGCATCCCAGGGGCACCACATGATGCCTCACCTCTGGCCCTGGCCTTCTATGAGACACTTGTCCTGTAGTCTTTCCCCTGCGTGTGTAAAGCGTCTCCCTCTAGGCGAGAAAAGGCTCCTCTGGCGGCCGGAGGGAAGGAGGGAGGGAGCCAGCCAGAAAGGAAAAGGATATCACGCTAGGAGCGGCAGCCGTTGGGAGGCTACAAAGGGCTGTGGGCCGGAGTGTATCCAATCTCTCGGAACAGACATTTCCGCCTGCGCCGTTCTTGTGCTCCATTAATAAATCACGCTCCCCTCCTGCCTGTGGCTGGCCTTGGAGAGGAAAGAGGAACATGTGCTAGTGTGGAGGGGCGCCTGGGTGTGTGACAGCCGGCTCCACGCAGAGCAACAAAACCCTTTGTGCTTCTAGCGGGGTTTGCAGTTGTTTGATGCCCATCCTTGGGCTGGGAGCTCCAACTGGCCCATGACGTGGTAGGTCTTTACTCACAGACCATGGCAATCCGCCTGCTTGGAACAAGTGAGGCTCTGCTGTAACGATCTCTTGGGAGTGCCCTTTTGTAGTGACAGTGTGGCGAACTTCCTCACAGCAGTGCCCTCCAGATAAGCTAACAGCCTTGCCAGCTGTCAGGTGTGGCCCGGCATGTTCCAGCCCTCAGCTTCCCTTCTCCAACGGGGGAAAACCAGGAGCACGGACTGCAGGCAGGCTATTCATGTTGCTTTCTCGCCTCAAGGCTGAGTCAGCATTTCTACTGAGCAGCCTCTGCAGCAGGAGGTGTCTAACTCAGCTGCTGAGGAGGCCCTGCAGCAGGAGATCTGGCACCCCAGAGTCCTGGGTCAGACAGCCCATTTGGTTTCCAACAAACACACTCACCATCAGTGTTGCTACAACAGGATCCTTGGGAGGACACAGCATGGGCGTCGGTTGATGAGCTGGATGGCGGGGTGTGCTCAGGGAAAGGGAGGCGGACGTTAGCCTCACAAAGAGCCACTTCAGTAATCAAGAAATTACAACAGACCCTGATCCCCGCAAGAGATGGGATAAAGCCCCTGGGTTCACCAGTGACATCAATTATCAGACCGAACCAGAGAGCAAAGGGAAAGTGACCATTTTCTCTGAGTGTTGCGTGCGTTTTCCAGCCTGGGCGAGGTCTGACCCAAAATGACTGGTGCCTGCAGCTGGGCTGATGGTTCAGTGGGAGGAGCCAGCAGCTTACAACCCAACTGCTAAAACTGCTTCTTTGCTCCCTTCCGGACAAGGCTCTCCAAGCACTCTGGGGATTCATTCTTGCACCTGCCTAGTGAAGTGCTATTATCCCATGGCATGGAAAGAAAGGCTGATGCTCAGAGCAGCCAGGAGAATTTAGAACCACTTGATGTGCAAATCAAGAGAAGGAAGTGGGGGTGGCCTGGCCACGCTCTCAGAAAGCCATCATCCAGCACAGTCCGTCAAGCTCTCACATGGAACCCGCGAGGAAAATGCAAAAGAGGAAGACCTCGGACAACGTGGAGAAGATCTACTGAGACTGGAGGACAACAGCTAGGGTACTCCTGGGGTCAGCTGGAAGTTTTGTCCTGAGACACAGAGAGGTGGAGGAGGCTTGCAGATGACCTGTGCGACACTTGGAGTACGAGTTTAAGTCAAGTAAGTCACACACTGTGAGTTGGTAGCAGAGCAGGAAAAAGAAGTCTGCCTCTGACAACTGCAGTCCCTTTTTTTGTGTAGCTCAGCTCATGAGAACCTGAAAGGCGCATGAAAGAAGACAGGCCCCGTGCAGCTCATCGTGGAAAGAAACGCCTGAGACAACATCAGCTAAATCTCTCCTTGCTCGGTCCCCACACTGCAGGGCACATGCCTGTTTTACAATGCTGCACTGACCATTAGGCTCTGCTCTGGGCGACAGCCTTAAAAGAGGGCAGAGGAGACGCAGCTTTTAATCTATCTGGAATACGAAATCAAAGAGAGATCCCTTCGCATTTTCAACATCACAGTCCACAGTTGTATCCCCTAAATCACTCGTTGTTCCTTTCCCCACCAGAGCTACCTCGCTGGTCCCTGGTATCTCATGACCCCATGTGTCCTTGCTCATGTCTCTCCAGGTGCATCATCATCATCATCTTTAATGCATTTAGCCTTGCAACACCCCTTTGGGAGAGGACGGGACTATTGTATGGGTGGAGGTACAGAGAGATTGACCACTATCGCTCAGGATCGCTTGTGGCAGAGGAAGGATGGAGTCAAAGTCACGCATGCCCCATGGAAGCCCTTTACACACCAGCTGGTCATAATAATAATTGGAGATACCTATCTCCTAGAACTGGAAGGGACCTCAGGAGGTCTTCTAATCCAGCCCTCTTGGCAAGACCAAGCACCATCCCTGGCATCTATTTGCCCCAGTTCCTAAATGACCTCCTCAAGGAGTGAGCTCACAACCCTGGGGTTTAGCAGGCTCATGCTCAAACCATTGAGCTATCCCTCTCCCCGAACCACTGAGCCATACCTCCTTCCCCAGTCCTTCCTCCCACAACAGTATTTGGGGGCAGAGTCACTCTTGCTTCCTGCAGTTGGGTTCCCCATAGTGGCAAGCTCCAGGCTTAGTAAGGCAGGAGTGAATCAGACCCTTAACCCAGGGGGTGAGCAAACTTTTTACATTGGCCCCCACTTTTCATCCCTGCAGTTGGCAGGGCCTCCCCATCCCAACCTGTTTAATGTCATCCCCACTGTCAGAAATTTCCGTTCTGTTCATATGAAAATAAAAGAAATCCTTTCAGCACGTGTAAGAAGACTGTAGAAGGTACAAACATTATGAATCGGTAGATTGATGTGAATACGCAGACATAAAAACAGGCACATATTTCAGCATTTTTAATAAACTGGACGAGCCTGAGACCCGGCAGCTGATTGTTCTGCACCCCCCACCTTATGAAATTCACCCTGCCCCCCGGCCCTGCCTTAACCTACAAAACCAGCATGTGAGTTTCATGCCAATGCAGCCCCTGGGAGCAAATCAGTGACTGGAATTCCCAGCTGGAAATCCGGCGCCCACATGCTATTGCAGGAAGAGATCGTAGAGCACATGGTGCCCCCTGACTCTGTCTGCCATGGTGTATCTTTACTGTGTAAACACTGGTGTAACGGCACAGCGGGATCACTTACAGATGTTTCCACACAGATAACATAAGGGAGTCCCTCTGGACCTGAGGCGCGCTCAGCTATTAGTCTAATGTGTCAGCAAACTTGATGGGGTGAGGGGAGGGCGGGGGAGACCTGAAGCTAGCTCCCAAAAGCTTTTCAGTAAAGCCTCTGGAGATCATTGACTATTTCCAGTACAGCACTATCTCCAGATGGGAAGAAGTGGGTCTGCCCCATGAAAGCTCCTCACCTCATAAATTAGTTTGTTAGTCTTTAAAGTGCTACAGGACTGCTTTTTTGTTTTGTGAAGATACAGACTAACACAGCTCCCTCTCTGTTACTAGTCCTCTGGAGGTTGGCACTGTAAAATTTCACCTTGAAAAATTACAAACAGACCTGCAAAAAAAACCAAACAAAACCCTCATCTGATGTAAAAGTAAGTTTACTAAATTACAGCCATGACTGTCGCTGGGTTTGTGCAAAATGGGCTGGTGTCACATGAGGGAAGCTTGCGTGTTTGCTAACAGTCTGCTCTACCCAGTAAACACCTTCCCCTCAGTTTGTGGGCAGCAGTGAAATCATTGCATAGAAAAGATAGGCAGTACTGCAAGAAACCACCCTGGCATAACCAGGAGATTTTGAATAATCTAAAGATCAAAAAGGAGTCCTACTAAAAGTAAAAATGAGGTCAAATGACCAAGGATGCAGATAAACGGAAAAAGGGAAATGGCAGAGGAGCTGAATAATTTCTTTGTTTAGTTTTCTCCAAGAAGGTTGGGGTGATTGGACGCCTGGCACTGTGAATGATGGAGAAAAGGGGGTAGATTCAGAAATTAAAATAGGAAAAAAACAAATTAAAAATTCCTTAGAAAAGATAGGTGTCTTCTAGTCACCAGGGCGTAGGGAAATGCTCAAGGAGCTGATTCAGGATATGCCTGAGCCATTAGCGATCATCTGTGAAAAGTCAAGGAAGAAGGGATTGATTTCAGAAGACTAGAAAAGGGAGCTACTGCTTATCTATAAAAAGGGAAATCTGAACTATCCAGGAAACTGCAGACCAGTTAGCTTAACTTCTGTGCCAGGAAAGACAATGAAGCAAATAATTAAGGAATCCATCTGCAAACATCTGGTAGATAGTAACATGCTAACTAACAGTCAGCATGGATTTGTCAAGAACAAATAGTGTCAAGCCAACCTGATAGCTTTGTTTGATAGGATAACAAGCCTTGTGAATTTATGGAGGCTTGATACAGTTTTGTAAGACCTTTTTATAAATAAACTAGGGAAATGGAACATAGACAGGGCTACCATAATGTGGGTGCATAACTGGCTGGATAACCATTCCCAGAGAGTAGTTATCAATTGTTTACAGTCATGCTGGAAGGGCATAACAAGTGGGGACCCACAAGGATCAATTCTGGTTCTGGTTCTGGTTCTGGTTCTGGTTCTGTTCAATATCTTCATCAATGATTTAGATAATAGCACAGAGTAGGCTTATAAAGTTTGCAGCTGATACCACACTGGGAGGTGCTGCAAGTGCTTTAGAGGGGAGGATTATGTAATTCCAGTCCTATGAGATGTGTATCTCCAGATTATATTATAATCCAGAATGATCTGGACAGACTGGAGAAAGACCTTAGGTAAATGCAAAGTATTCCACCGGTGATGGGGGTGTGCCTGGAGAGAGACGAAAGGGGCTGTGCAGTATAAGGATGTCCTTAGACCGCTTTTCTAGAGTGTCCAAGGATCAGCTCCTTAGATGGTGTAAATCAGCATAGTTTGGGGCCCAGTTACACCAGATGGTCCTCGCATCTCTTTCCTACAGCAGCTTTGCCCTCGGGGAGGCTGAGTACTTGAGGGAGGTTGGGGAACATTTTGCAGCCATTTTTTAATTTCCAAATCGCCTGGTTCCTTCCCCACTTCCTCCCCCCATCCCTCTTCAAACAGCTGACTTTGCTCTCTCTGTGCCCTTCCCCCACACTTTCTCTCCCTCCCACCCCCCATCCAGCTGGCCACTCAGAACAGAACCTCAGCGCTCAGTCCCCAGCTGCCCGGGGAGCTCTGTAGCTGGTGGCACTCACAAGGCATGAGTGTGCAATGCCCACGGCTCACTTTGCACTGAGTGGGAATGAAGACACAAGGTGCAGACCAGCTGGGAATTTGGCCAGCAACGTTTAGCCAGCCTCTAGTAGCTGACTGAGCTGAAGATGGATTTGACCAGCTACAAGTGGAGTGGCCCTTAGGGTCCTGCATGGTGTTCCCTGTAAGCTGAGTGCTTGGGTGGCCACCCAGGAGAAAGTCAGGTGCCGCCATCTGATTAGCAGAGTGCTTACAGCCAGCAGCGTGCATTTCTATTGGTGGTGCACATCTGCTCATGCCTTGGTGCATGTAACAAAATTTATTCCACCCAGCGATAGAAAAATATGAGTGGGAGCCCGGGTCCTGCAGGCAGCACTTCCCATCATGCTCCATCTTCCCACTGAGCCCCCATAATACAGCAGCCCACTCAGTGACCAAAGCCCGGTACAAAGTGTGCCAGGGACACACAGGTCCACTGGACACCTAGCTGTGCTGAAGTCTGGAACAGAAGTGGTAGGTAGCCACAGTGCCTAGGTTCCGTCTGGGCCCCTGCATTAAGCTCTGCATGAAGCACCAGCACCCCGACCCACCCCTACTTTGTAAAAAGCCCTAATATTAGCTCGGTAACAAACCAAATCCCTGCAATCGACTCGATTTCCTGTTTTCCCATTAAAAGGGATCATGCTTAACCACAGCCCTTGACCCCAGTGAGACAATGCTAGATTAGACAGGATGTGATGGAAATACACACACACAAAGGCACATTCCTGAGCAGGGCAAGGTGGCAGCAACACACACCAGAGACTGCCGGCGTATTTGTTTGTACATCTGCATCAACACAATCGCCTTGCTATGCCTTCAGCCTGGGCGCAGCTGCCAGGAATGCCTGCAAGGGCCAGGCAGAGAACGAGAACAATGAAAAGGAAAAGTCTAAGCTGACATCATGATTTCAATTGCATTGGATTTTCCAGACCCGCAGGATCTTTCCAGGCACATTCTCAATGCAAGCTGCATTCCTCCGGGACTGCTTTTGATCCCAAGGAATGCACTGTAAAACATGAAACGGAGCAGACGTCTCCCTGGTTTTCTTTCTCATAAGCATCTGTGGCTATGTCTACACTAGGCAAAGTAAGTTGGCCGCAGACGTGCAATTCTAGCTACGCAATTGCGTAGTTAGAATCGATGTATCTGCACTCGGCTTGCTTGGCCATTCCAGCTGCGGAAGGCTGACGGGAGAGTTTCTCCCATCAACCTCCCTTAATCCTCGTGTCTCGTGAGGAGTACACCAGTCACCTGTGATCCCTGATAAGTCGATTTTGCGCATCCTTACCAGATGCACAAAATCGACCCCTGGAAGATGGGCCCTGAGTAGGTTGATCTTCCGGGCTAGAGTAGACATAGCCGCTGTCTTTTCACAAGACAAACCCAAGCAGAAGTGGGTCTGCCCCATCCACCCCTGCTGTGCTTGCTCAATCACACCTGTGATTACCACACCACAAACACCAACCAGGTTTGTAAAAATTCCTGACAAAATATACCAGCGCTGAGTCCGAGACTTTACACCATGACCTTGTTCATGGTGAGGATAATATTTGACCTGCCCATCAAAAACAAACACAGTAGTCCCGGCAAGTCAAGGTTTGACCTGCTCAGCTCATTATGGTGCAACAGGCAGCGTCAGACAATGTAATGCAACTAAGCAGAAACAGGGGTGTAGGAGTATGAGGGGGAGGCCAGGCAAGGCAAGGGTTAAACAAGGCCTGTTGGCCCAATCAGCCCCACCCCTGTTCACCTGTAGCCAGTGTCAGGCCTGGAGGAGTATAAAGGGAGGGAAGCCAGCCCAGTTTGGGGCTGATTAGCCAAGGGAGTAGGAGTTGGCTCTGAGGCAGCAGGGCCTGTGCTGGAGCTGCCACCTGGTTGGCTGCTGGAGGGCAGAGCCTCAGGACCTTCCCCCAGGCACAAAGGGGGGGGGCTCCTCCCAGGGACCCCCTCTCCTGCAGGAGTGGAAGCTACATGCTTGGGGCCATGCCCCAAGCTTATCCATTAGCCTCTTGGAGAGGCAAGGCTGAAGACCCACACCCTGGGCTCCAGGCCCTGGCAAGGGGACCTAGCCACTAGGCCACCCTGCCTTCGGTGGGAGCCGCTCACAAGGGGATTAAATGAGAGAGAGGAAAAATCATAGAATCATAGAAGAGTAGGACTGGAAGGGACCTCGAGAGGCCATCAAGTCCAGCCCCCTGCCCTCATGGCAGGACCAAGCACTTTCTAGACCATCCCTGAAAGCCATCTATCTAACCTCTTCTTAAATATCTCCAGTGATGGAGATTCTACCACCTCCCTTGGCAATTCATTCCAGTGTTTGATCACCCTGACAGTTAGGAACTTTTTCCCAATGTCCAACCTGAACCTCCCCTTTTACAATTTCAGTCCATTGCCTCTTGTTCTATCCTCAGAGGCAAGGAAGAACAAGTTCCCTCCCTCTGCCTTATGACACCCTTTTAGATGCCTGAAATCTGCTATCATGTCACCCCTCAATCTTCTCTTTTCCAAACTAAACAAGCCCAGTTCTTTCAGCCTTTCTTCATAGGTCATGTTCTCTAGACCTTTGATCATTCTCATTGCTCTCCTCTGGACCCTCTCCAATTTCTCCACATCCTTCCTGAACTGCGGTGCCCAGAACAGGACACAATACTCCAGCTGAGGCCTAACCAGCGCAGAGTAGAGCAGGAGAATGACTTCTCGTGTCTTGTTCACAACACACCTGTTAATGCTTCCTAGAATCATGTTTGCTTTTTTTGCAACAGCATCACACTGTTGACTCATATTTAACTTGTGGTCCACTATAACCCCCAGATCCCTTTCTGCTGTACTCATTCCTAGGCAGTCCTTTCCCATTCTGTATGTGTGACGCTGATTGTTCCTTCCTAAGTGGAGCACTTTGCATTTGTCCTTATTAAACTTCATCCTGTTTACCTCAGCCCATTTCTCCAGTTTATCCAGATCCTTTTGAATTATGACCCTACCCCCCAAAGAAGTTGCAACCCCTCCCAGCTTGGTATCATCTGCCAACTTAATAAGTGTACTTTCTATGTCAATATCTAAATCGTTAATGAAGATATTGAACAGAACCGGTCCTAAAACAGACCCCTGCGGAACCCCACTAGTTATACTTTTCCAGCAGGATTGAAAACCATTAATAACTACTCTCTGGGTACGGTTATCCAGCCAGTTGTTCACCCACCTTATAGTAGCCCCATCTAAGTTGTATTTGAGTAGTTTATTGATAAGTATATTATGTGAGACCGTGTCAAATGCTTTACTGAAGTCTAGGTATATCACATCCACCACTTCTCCCTTATCCACAAGGCTCGTTATTCTATCAAAGAAAGCTATTAGATTGGTTTGACATGATCTGTTTTTAACAAAACCATGCTGGCTGTTCCCTATCACCTTACCACCTTCCAATTGCTTGCAGATGATTTCTTTAGTGACCTGCTCCATTATCTTTCCTGGCACAGAAGTTAAGCTGACTGGCCTGTAGTTTCCCAGGTTATTCTTGTTCCCCTTTTTATAAATGGGTACTATATTTGCCCTTTTCCAGTCTTCTGGAATCTCTCCCATCTCCCACAATTTTCCAAAAATGATTGCTAAAGGCTCAGATACCTCTTCTATCAGCTCCTTGAGGATTCTAGGATGCATTTCATCAGGCCCTGGTGATTTGCAGACATCTAATTTTTCTAAGTGAATTTTAATTTGTTGTTTTCGTATTTCAACTTCTAAGCCTACCCCTTTTTTCACTAGCATTCTCTATGTCAGGCATTCCTTCAGATTTCTCAGTGAAGACCGAAACAAAGAAATCATTAAACATCTCTGCCATTTCCAAATTCCCTGTTACTGTTTCTCCCTCATCACTGACCAATGGCCCTACCCTCTACTTGGTCTTCCTCTTGTTACCAATGTATTTGTAAAAAGCCTTCTTGTTTCCCTTTATGCTTGTAGCTAGCTTGAGCTCATTTTGTGCCTTAGCCTTTCTAATCTTGCTCCTGCACGCTCGTGTTGTTTGCCTATATTCATCCTTTGTAATTTGTCCTAGTTTCCATCTCTTATATGATTCCTTTTTTAGTTTGAGATGTTTGAGTGCACAGCACTAATGGAAGCTGTGGCTCAGGACAGGATCACAGGCAGGGGTTAATTCGCCTTCCAGTTTGCTTATTGCATTGCCTGAAAGCCTGTGGTTATTTCTTGAAGTTTCATTTAAAACTAATCTAATATAGATGAAAAACAGAGGTATAAATCAGTGTAGCCCTTTTGAATGCAACAGGGATGGGGATACCTTAGCATGGGAATATAAAAAATCTGGAATGAGATTGGAACAGTCACTTTCTGGTCATTCTGTGAAAGGAAGAGCAGTCCGTTTCACCAGCATTTCATCCCATGGCTCCTCTGTCCTGGGCCTGGTTCTCTGTTCACAATGGCTATGCTTGCACTAGAAACATCTGTCTACAGAAGTTACTGTCAGAAGAGATGTTCTGTTGATAGACTGTGTCTACACATAAGGGCAGATCATCTTTTGACCTTGACAAAGGGCCCTCCAGAGCGTCTACATGGCTTTTTTTGTCTACAGTTTATGTTGACAAAACACATTTTGTGTGTAGATGCTCAGCGAATTTTGTCAACAAAACCCCAGTATCATCTACAAAATTCTAATGTAGACGTAGTCAATGAGTTCGCCCCAGGAGCAGTACTGATTGATGGTCATCTCTGCACTGGAGATTTGTCCTGCTTTCAGCCATTTGCAACCAGCCCCAGTATTCCCTGTAAGTTGAGCTTTCGGGCGGCCGCCCAGGAGAGATTCAGGTGCCAACCAACTGCTTAGCAGACTGCCCACAGCTGCCAACATGTGCTTCTCCTGGTGTACGCCTGTACATGCCTCGGTTCACATAACAAAACTTACTCCACACCTGGATAAAAAAGTTAGCGGGAACCCTAGCCAGAACCTTGCACAGCATCACCACTGCCATGCCCTTGCTTGCACCCAGTCATGGTTTGCACTCGTTCAGCTCATCCTCGTTTTTGAGTGTAATCCCAGCGACAGCGAGACCACTGATGAGAGAGTGAGGTCTTTGCTCTACAGCCTTGGCTGAGGGCCAGCTGGCTTTTAGCGCACGTGGTCGAGCACAGGACTTTGGACTCTCAGGTCACAGGGTCATTCCCTCCTGCTGCTGACCCAGGTGTGTCAGCCTTAAAAGCGGGGGGGCACGTCCAGGATTTGAACCCTGGCCCTCTCTTGCCTCTGGGATTACACAAGCAAGAGTCAGCACCCTGCTAGGAATAGCTGGTGTTGCCTGTCTATACTAGAAGTGGGACTCACTGCAGCCCCTGGAGGATGTGACCAAGGCAAATTCCCACTGCAAACAAAGCCTGACTCCCAGTTTTAACTGACATAACAGGAAGCAGAATCAGGCCCCCCATAACTTCTTGAAACTTCTACTCCAGGGACAAAGAATTCAACAGCCCTGTCTTCATACTGGAGGGTGACCACATTGTCCTGTGGCAAATACGGGACACCAGCCTCCAGAGATGGGGGCTGCTGTCCTATGTCAGGATTCCTCAGCCAAGGGGCAGCTGCCCCACAGTGCAGTACCAGGAATAGGGGCTCCACAGCCTCCTGATGAGGAGGAGCATAGGATGGGGGCTCCTCAACCTCCTGGGGGCAGGGAATGCAGCAGTCGTCCTGCAGCAGGGGGCCCTGGTAGCAGAGCTACTGTGCTGGGGAATGGGGCAGCCGCCCCACGGTGGAGCTCACCGGCAGTGGGGGCCATTGTTATGGGGTGCTGGGGAATGGGGCAGCCACTCAGCAGAGGAGCTCCCTGCCGGGGTGGGGCTGCTGCCCTGAGACACAGAGTGCTGGGGAACAGGAGCCCTGCAAAATCCGGGACGATTGGCCCGTTTTCTTTTAAAAAGTCAGGACACCCGTGAGACGGCTTAAATTAGGGTCTGCCCTGGGGAAAACGGGATGGGTGGTCACCCCATCAGATGGCCAGGCGACGTGAGAGAGACCAGGAGGGCGAGGTAACAGCTTCCATTGAACCAGCTTCTGCTGGGGAGCGAGACAAGCTGCCGAGCTGACACGGAGTTCTGCTCCAGCACTGGGAAAGGCACGCAGAGTATCACAGCTACGGCTACGTGCCAGGTGGAGCCATAGGACGAGGAGGGGCGGCCACACCAGGCCTGGTGCTTTTGATGGCCTGGCGTCAGCCACCCCAGCCATCCTGTGGGGAGGAGAGGGGAGGATTAGCCGGGGTGGGGTGGGGTGCAGCAGGAGGCATGAGCAGCGGGGGGTCACCTCCCCACTGTTCTCTCGCCCCTGCTCACCACACAGGAGGAGCCGACGGCAGCCTGCTCTGCTCCGCTCTGCTCTGCTCCGCTCCGCTCTGCTCTGCTCTGCCGTGCCGCACCCTCCTGGCCTGCTGAGTCCCATTTCTCTGCAACAGCAGGAGGTGGCCTCTGTTCCCTGCCCCCCGGAGAAGTGGGGCTCGGGGGCCAGGCGGGCACAGTGGAGCAGAGCAGGCTGCCCTTCTGCCATGCAGTGAGTGGGGGAGGGGGAAGGGAGGTGACCCCCTGAGCTACTGCTGCCCTCCCCAGGCAGTCCCTGGCCCGGTTAGTCAGAGATGGGGTTAGAGGGCAGGGTGGGGGCAGCGTAGGGGCAGGGCAGGGCCGCGCCGCTGATGTGAGGGGGCTGCCCAGGGCCCCAGGCCTGGAGCTTTGGGCGGGTTACCCTAGTCCCCACCCTTCCCCTCAGGACAGCCCTGGGTGGGACAGGTATGCGTTTACCTGGGCTTTTCTGAGCACGGTTCCCAGTCCTGACGCAGAGCTCTGGGTAAGCTCCAAAGCTCGTCTCTCTCCCCAAGAGAAGCTGGAGGTCCCATAAAAGACATTACCTCCCCAGCCTTGTCTCTCTAGTATCCCAGGAGCCAGGCAGCTACAACAACTCTGCAACTGTCCTGTATTGCCAGGTTAACCCTCCATGTCGCACGCCTGCCAGTCTGAGACGCCAGTGTTACTATGCGGCGAGGCTGGGGTGCCCAGCTCCGCGGCACTACACGCTTCCTGGAGCAAGCTGCTGGGTGGCACTGCTTACGGCATGCTGGATTTCTGCCCTGCTGCATCCCCTGGCATGCGGGGCCTATTACGCATTTTTGTCGGCCAGCCAGATTGTGTTGGCTTTTCCAGGCCTGACTCCGTGATCACTCCCAGGGTTACGGTCCCCTGAGCTGGCGCCTTCTTTACAAACACAATGGATGCAAGTAGTTTTCAGACCATATAGGGCTAACGTCCTGCATCAAACCATTTGCCGTGCCAGCCACATGGTAGCTGGAGCTGTCTCAAAACTAGATGTCAAGAGCAGCCAATGGGCTTTGTTTCTAGCTGATCCAAAGAAATTCTGCAATGAGCTCCGGAAATTCCCTGCTCTGGCAGCTTTCTTCAGGACTCCACTGTTACAGCTGAGAGGAGGGGCATCGTCACTTAGTCTTTCATCTCCAGCGTCTACATTTCTATCCCTGCCTTAGGTCTCTGGTAGAGATCTCAGCCTTTTCTGATCCAGTCCATGTGTAAGGCTGCAATCTGACAAAGCAGGTCTTGGCCCATGGAAGGTTATGCTCCAAAAGCTCTGTGAGTCTATAAGATGCCACAGGATTTCTCGTTGTTTTTGTTGAGGCTGGACTCTGCTCTCCTTTACCCCAGGACATAGGGGGTGTAACTCCGCTGATATCAGTGGGGTGAGCTAACTGCACTCCCCACTTTATGATGGTGCGATGAGAGCAGACTCTGGTTTGTCGACTGAGACCTGCCAAAGGAGAGCTCAGGAGAGCAGCTGCTGTAACTTAGAGGATTGTGAGACATCAATAAGCAAACTGTCATCCGGCCAACCTGCCCCGCAGAGAACTTTTTCAGCTATATTATCTACAAAAGCAGTATCTTCCCTCGTAAAATCCTGCCGTCAATCTAGGATCCCGGGACACAAAGCCAGATTTTCCCTGGGAGAATTTTTCTTTTCAGAATTTTGGTTCATGGGAAATTTTGATTTAAGAAAATAAATCATTCCACTAGGGAACAAAATAAATCTGTGTTGCAAAACTCACTCCCAACTTCAAAGTCCAGTTCCTGCCATTTTGGAGTCAGAATTCAGCCCTCACTGGACATCCTATCCCAATGAGGGACTAGAACCTTTTTATCAAACCCCTTAGCATGTAAACTAGGCTTGCCAAAAATAAGATGCTCCCTCCCCAGTGCCATGCCCATTTTAAGATCAAATTGCTAATTAGCAATTGCTCTATTCTTGTCCATTGCGGGCCTGTAGCCATGTTCCCCGCTCTCCTGAGTACGTGAAGGTTCATGCTCTATACTAGCTCAGGCCAGAGCATAAGATCTAATCACCCTGCCTTAAAGCTTTCAGCCACTGAGCGCCTGGGAGGAGGAACGAGATGAGAGTAATCAGTTACCATTTTCTCTCATCCGAAACTCTTTATGTAAGCTGGCCCAAGAAGGCAAAGGCTGGTTCTGTAATGGCTTTCACTCTTCCCAGCCCTGTAGGAGCCAATACAGCCATAAAAGAGTGAACTGGACTCTGGGCTGAGTTCTGCTTTCCCTTCCCATCTCTCCCCTTATCGTCATGGTCACTCAGAGGAGCAGTTCATTGCGTTCTTCAGCAATTTAATTGTGTGTCATCGTTCCCCTTGCCTCTGCCAGTTAATTCTTTTTGCCTTTATGGAGTTCCAGGTGACCTGCCTGTGCATATTGACTGGATGTTGCATTTACATTCTATCTGGCTCTGCTGGGATCTCAGAGCAGGGCACTGAGGCGGGATATTAGCTGGTTCAGCTACACGGACCAGTGTTCAGTAAGGAAATGGATTTAGGCAAAGTGATACTTGCCTGGAAGGAAAATGTCCCATGTTTTTAAAAAGCTTTGCATCTCATGATGTGCTTGCAGAATCATACATCCAGAGACGCCTTCTGTTTTCTGGGTGCTGCACCTTTTAACTTGTAAGGACCGCCCCTGTACATAGCATTCCACAGTCATTTAGTTCATAGAGGAAATGCACCCTACACTCTCCCTCATACGGACTTTACTTTGGTCCCTTCTTGGTTTCCTCACCGCAAAACCATTTAGGCTGGTTGCACATGGTCAAACATAAAAACACAGAATTTGAAGAATGTTTCGTTAATATCAGATAAAAGCCAGCCCACGGGTCCACTCAGATAACACCAAAGTAAAGCCAGAGAGAGGATTGCTGTGGAGATCCAAATTCAGCCAAGTTGAGACAATGTGATCTAATGGTTAGGGCATGGAACTGTGTCAGGAAACCTAAGATCCATTCCCAGCTGTACCTTGTCGCTCTCTCACCATCCCACCCTTTGTCTATTTAGACTGTAAGCTGCTAGGGGCAGGAATGGACTCGCACTGTGTGTTTGAATGCATTGGTGCAAATCCGAAATAGCACGCCTTGCCTCCAGGTCTGGAAACACCTTTTCCTCTCGCAAAGAAAGGAGCTTTTCAAGCACAGCTGCAGCCCCCTCCGGGAATGGGATCTGAGGGTCCACAATGAGAATCAGCAGTCTGGTGTGAATACACACTGAAAGATATGTAAGAGGAGGAAACAAATGCAAAAGGCCCCGTCCTTAAGTTTAGTATTCTGTTAAGAACACGAAAAGCGGACTAGCACTCGCACACAAATGAGTTTAAAATATACCTTCAGAACTGGCGCCTTCTGAGAGGTTGGAAAAATGCACCTAAAAGGCAGTTCTGCATCCCATGGGGCAGGCTTGGGGGTGGAATCTGACTCTGTTCTAAAGTATTTTTCGGGCCTGAGCATCCCAGAAGAGTTTGACAAGAGTCAGCGGAATAATGTGTTAGCAAGAAGTGAAGCACTGGCTGGAACTGGGTTCAATTTTGCTGCAGTCAGCATCTGGGCCCTCCTTCCCCTCAGCACACCAGGAAGGCAAAGGGATCACCCAGGAAACTTAATTCTCCTGCTATCACCAGCCCAGGATTGTAAACACGAGTCATGTTTGGAATTAACATCCACATCAGTGAGCGCTGCTCTGAACCAGCCCCCAGCCACTGCATCTCCTGCAGTTTTCCTGTCTGGGATGTGCTGTAATGCCAGAAAGATATTATGGTTTGTTAATGTCTGCATTGTCCATAGGCCTGAGACAGCTGGTCTTGGCACAAGGGTGCTACACGCAGTTATGAGTTTGGGTTTGATCCCAGTGGATCCACTTTCCCACCACTACCAGGGTGTGAGGGTCTCCCTGTCGGCAGCATGACTTGGTTAGCTGCATTGCTTTCATTGTCTCCATGCGACTCTTTCCTTTGCCCTTCCTGGAAGAGTGTGCCTAATAGCTAAAATCAGGAAAATAAAGGGCCGAGATTTGGGTGTAAGAAACTAAGTGGCCAAACCCAGGCAAACCCGACCAACAGCTCCCTCTGCTGTTCTTGTCTGACATCTTCCAGAGCCCGCTACGGTTTTCATGCGCTGCTTTCAGTTCCTCTCCAGGCTGCGCTGAGACCAACAAACCCACGCGGTTTGTCACCTAGTCAGATCAGGACACAGGCCTCCGAAGGGCTGATAAACTACTAGACTGACCTGCACACGTTTCATGGGAGATTACTAGTTTACCTCTCAAGAACAAAGTGATTAGATTCCAAAGGCATTCCCAGCAGAGCTCATGCTAAACCACGTGGGTTTTGGTGTTGCATTAGACATATAAATAAATACAGAGCCAAGCTTTCTAATGGCTATGTCATAAAGACACAGTCCTGCCTGTGGAATGGAACACATAATATATGTCACTCCTGCTAACAGGGCACCTAGACCTAGTCAATAGAAACTTTCATCCAGTCCTGAATCTGTTTTATAATCCAATAGAGACCGTTCAGTTGCACTTTACTAAGGGTGCATTTGTAAAGAGTGTCGGGTTAATAGCAGACTACAATACCCTACAAGCATGTTTCAGACATAAGCCATATGTGTTACGGGTGACAGCATGCCAGGAAAAGGTGCTGCATATGGTTATACGTGACCTATTGTCCTGTGAGAATCTATAATCATCTATAACAGATGATTAGCCGTTTATTAAGCCATCCGTGAATCATTTAATAATATTTAATAAATGATTATAGACGTGTCATTCATGCAAAGCATGCTTGCTCCTCCTTTTAAAATGTGGCTCCAGTATGCCAGCGTCTGATAACAATTCAGACCCCTCCATGCAAACGATTGCTGCTGGTACTTGTCCTGACGATTGCATTGGTATTTTTATTGGCTCCACTATTACTAGCACTGTATATACCTAGACACTGTAAAACCACAGGGCTGGATTCAGAGGCTGTGCTTTGGACCATGCAGGAAGCAAAGGGATGTTCCATGGAAAGGTACCAGTGACGGGGCCGGCATTAGACACTACCAGACTGCCTTCCCAGGCAGGTCTAAGGAATGTTTGCAAGGAGGGGTGTAAGGGTGGAGGGAGAAGTACAAGCTGCTGGACTGTTGTACCTGTTTTGTGGCTCAGGAGAGGACTTGAGATTCCTTTGTGTATCTTTTCCCAATGTCTCTCTGGTCAGTTATGATTATAGTGTCCCTCTGGTCACCCTGGGAGAGGTAAAGGAAAACATGGGTGCAACAGGTGGCCGTCAGAAAGCCCCTTGTCAAAACAGGGACACTCTCACACTTGGAAAGAAAGCCCAGACTTGTGCTGAAGTGTGTGAGTGCGTTAGCACAGGCAGAGCAGAAAATCACACAACCATAGGCCAAAAGCAACATCCCTTATTTCCTTCCTTGTCTACCCAGTTAACCTATTGCCCAGGAGTTGGAGATGTTTCTGCTAAAACTCAGCCACTACAAAAGTAGCTGCCTGGGGGAAGTTTTCTATTCCTGCAGAGAAGACAGCAGCAGACTCAACAGAAGATGGGGAGGGAAGGTTTGTAGGGTTGTTCAGAGCCAGCCAGCATCACACGCTTTTGTCAGGCACTGGATTCTCTTAGTGCTTTCAGACCCCGTTCAGGGTCAGAAAGGTGACTAGGGGCAGGTCCAACTTGCAGACATCTGTCTGTGGGACCATTTTCGGTTCACATGTGGTTCATGCGGAGGAGGAATGAAAAGGACCTGGTGAACATAGCCTGGAAATGGATGCGGTGAGAAACAGACCCCGAGGAACATAAGAACATAACGACCAATCTGGGTCAGACCAAAGGTCCATCCAGCCCAGTAGCCTGGACCAAAGACAATGATCAAGCGATTTGTCTCCTGCCATCCATCTAGCCTCTGACAATCAGAGGCCAGGGACGCCATTCCTACCCATGGCTAACAGCCTTTTATGGACCTAACCTCCATGAATTTATCTAGCTCTTTCTTAAATTCTGTTATAGTCCTAGCCTTCACAGTCCCTCCGGCAAGGAGTTCCACAGCTTAACTATGCGCTGAGTGAAGAAGAACTTTCTTTTATTAGTTTTAAACCTGCTGCCCATTAATTTCATTTGATGTCCTCTAGTTCTGGTATTATGGGCACAAGTAAATAACTTCTCCTTATTCGCCCTCTCCACACCTGTCATAATTTTATATACCTCTATCATGTCCCCCTTCTGTCTCCTCTTTTCTAAACTGAAAAGTCCCAATCTTTCCAGCCTCTCCTTATACAGGACCTGTTCCAAGCCCTTAATCATTTTAGCTGCCCTTTTCTGAACCTTTCCCAGTGCCAGGATATCTTTTTTAGGCGAGGAGACCACATCTGTACACAATATTCAAGATGTGGACGTATCAGAGAGTTATATAGGGGCAGCAAGATACCCCTTGTCTTATTTTCTATCCCTTTTTTAATAATACCTACCCTCCAATTTGCCTTTTTGACTGCCTCTGCACACTGTGTGGATGTTTTCAAGGAACTATCCATGATAACTCCAAGATCTCTTTCCTGATTAGTTGTACCTAAATTAGCCCCATCATATTGTAAGTGTAGCTGGGGTTATTTTTTCCAGTGTGCATTACCTAAGGAAAACTGAGGAAGAAACGGAAAGGTGGCATCAAAGAAGACCACACGCAGGTGGACCTTCATGCTGCCTTGGACAAAGATGACGGACACGTGAATGACAACCCGACGAGAGGTGAGGGGAGAAAAGGGAGGATGTGATTCCCCCAGCCCAGTTCTACGCGATGATACTGCAACAGGCTGGCACTAGAGCTGCAAGGCAAGCTACAGTCCCAGCTGCCATGTCAGCCCCAGAGCCCAGGCATTCAGAGGCTGTAGAGCCCCGAGGGAGGGAGGAAACCGTACTGCATCGCTGGGCATGCTGGGAAGGATGGTGGAGACGCAAGCAGCAGCTTTCCCTCAGAATAAGGAGGATGACCTGGAGGATTCTGGGGAAAGTTAGCTGAGCGCGTGGGTTCTCTGTGAGTCCCCAAGACGCCTTCGTTCTGGGCTGGACAGGGGGCTTACAGCTTCTGTGGGCCCCAAAGCAAGGTGTGCGTGTGGGGAGTTCCTGGGAACTCTGGCAGAAGGGGTGAGGCTGTGACATCCAGCCACCGGTGCTGTCCAGAGCGCGGTGCTGCCCCCGCCCCCAAACTCTTTGCCCCCACATCGGCAGGCGTTGGGTTCGTCGCCTGCCGTAAGGGGCCAGCACACCCAGTAGCAGGCACATCACCCGGTCTCCAGCTGGCGTGAAATGCCCCATCTCAGGCTGCGTTGTGCAAAGGAGCCGAGAGAACAATCAGACCTCAGTGCCCCTGGAAGAGCTGAACACACGTTCC
Source organism: Carettochelys insculpta (assembly GCF_033958435.1). Classification (NCBI taxonomy): domain Eukaryota; kingdom Metazoa; phylum Chordata; order Testudines; family Carettochelyidae; genus Carettochelys; species Carettochelys insculpta. Next base: position 18,874,357 of record NC_134157.1, read on the forward strand.
AAAGGGGTAACTTTTACCCTCCTGCTGTGAAGATGAAGCTAGTGAGACACAGGGAGCAGCACAGTCAGGACTATCTCTCCGGTGTCCTCAAGAGCAGCAGAGCAAGGCAGAGGTGCGGGACTCCAGCATGACACCGCTTCTGCTGCAGAGGGCTACTCTGAGCCTCCCAAAACCACCGCCGCGCGTTCCCTGCCCAGGAGACCGTCTCACACGCCTCCAGGAACGGGCGCCCCCGGCAGAAATATTTGCAAAATGCAGGTCTCTGAAACAAACAAGGAAAATTACATTGGAGCTTGTGGCTCATGTTCTCCACAGCCACCAGCCTATCTGGAAACCCAGACAGAGTAAAACTGACGGGAAACAGCGCAGTAAAACTGCCAGCACTTTGGGCCAGGACCGTCTTATTCTGGGTATGCAGCATCTAGCATAAGGGGACCCTGATGCTTGATTGCTGAGCAGTTAGCACTATTGCAACAGCAACAATAAAGGGACCTCTCCCATTGTCTCTGGACGGAAATAACAGAGCTCTGCTTTGTGTGCAGTGTTGGTGACACTGCAACATAAAGCATAAGGCCGCATGTAGGCAGGAAATGTTTGTGTGCCCTGTAAGCTGAGCATGTGAACCGCTGCCAAGGAGAGATTCAGGTGCTGCCCAGCTGATTAGCCAAGCTCCCACTGCCGGCAGAGTGTGTTTCTATGGGTGGTGCCTATCCACACATGCCTGGGTGCACATAACAAAACTTATTCAGCCCCCTGGATGGAAAAAAATTTAGAGGAAACCCTGCTCACAGCTCATCAGAGCCAGAGTGGGAGCAACCAGCCTGCTGTTTATAGAGCAGCAGGGTTAGAGAACAGGACAGCCGAGCACCAGCTTCCTTCCAAAGCTTTAAGTGACCCATGTGATTATCTTCTCACCCTCTGACCTGACCCTGCCAGAGGCACCTTTGAAAGCATAAGGAAATAAGTGGTTTGATGCCGTGACTCCTGAGTGTTTGTTTATTTCTGGCTCTGGCATGGCCTGGAAGTGTTTTGGGGCTAGGATCACTGGCTAGCTGGACTGAGAGAGCTGTTCCCATTCTTTGCTTTCTTTGAAGCAGATAGCCCGTGAAACGGGGGTTTGAAATTCTGGTGTCTGCACCACTTGATTAAGATGTTGAACTAATTCAGCTCATCACGTTAATATCATCATCATCAAAAGCGGTCACCTGCAACCAGCTCCCTCTTCTGACGGGTGCATGTCAGCGAGCGGAGATTGCAGCTGCAAAACAGCTGCCAATGGGCGTTGAATCAGCAAGTGCAGCAATGGCTGGCTCAGGCTGAAGAGTTAGGGCCTGGCAAGGGGCTCTGAGAGCCTTGGCTTCCATTCCTGTCTCTGCCACTGGTTTGCTAGGTGACCTTGGGGAAGTCATTTCACTTCCCCGTGCCTCAGTTTCCCCATAAGTGTACTGGGCCCGATCATACTGACCTCCTTTGTCAAGTGCTTTGAGATCTACTGAAAGCGCTAGATGACTGCCAGGTGACAGTACTGACTGGCAGTGCCTGTTTGTCACACAGCCTTCGAACTGGCAAGGCCCTGCACAGGTACATGCGAATGGATGGTAATAACCATTACTAGGAAACAATGGCTGGGTCAGCGCCCTGCAGTGCTGGTGGCTCACGTGGACCCTAAGGGTATTTCCCCAGGCGGCGTTAATCCACCCATGTGGTTTGATTTTGTAATCTCTCCCTCTCCCTCCAAAGATAAACGTCAGCGGGAGGCTGTTGTGTAGCTTGCCGCCAGCCTGAAATGCCTTCCAGATGTTACAAGGCCATGTTGTACTGAAAAGTACTGCACGGGATCTTTTCAGGGGAAAAGGCAAAATCCCGCATTTATTGGTAATGCACATACAGCATTCAACGCCTCTCATATGCATATGATAGATCCCATTCCCATTCTCACACACACACACACACACACACTCCTGCCTTGTTGCTGTTACCAATAGTTGCTCCCCATAATTGCACTGGCCCCGTGAGTTAGATGGGGGAGGGGTGGAGCCGGGCTTCTGCCGATCTGGACAGGTGCTCTAGTGATGACAAGACAAAACCCAGGGTCCCTGTGCAAGACGCCTTCATTTATACAGTCCTCTCTCTCAGGCGGGTCGCCACAAGTCAGCCAGCTCATGCATATGCACAACTGGGGAGAGCAGCACAAGTCAGCCGGCTCATGCAGATGCATAACTGGGGAGAGCAGCCTTAAGAATATGCATTTAGCACCTTCTTCTGGGTGGTGCTTCCAAAGGCGGCACTTGCTGGAGACTCCCAAGGCGTCCATGTGTCCAGTCTTCTTTCAGTGGCCCACTTCACAGGCTCCATTGCTCTTCTCACTCATCTTGGATCTACCTTCTCCATACCTGGAGGTGCTGGTCTACCGCCTTTCCATTCACACCTCCTTCACTCCACAGGGCAATCAATGAAGCAATCCAAAGAGAAAGGTACCGAGAGTTTTGTCTTTACCTTACCTACTTCTAGGAGCTGTTCTACAAACTAGAACTACATTTCTATAGAACAGGGCTTAATACAATGACACATAAAATGACTTGACAATATTTAAAAACTCCAGTGAGAAGATAGTTAAAACAGAGACGTATCTACAGCAGCGCAGCCAGAGCTCTGCTACCACCAGATGAATCGAGCCACCAGAGCATCTCTGGCTCTAGAAGACCCCACATCCCCTCCCTCCAAGCTGGGGCGTGCGACTTGTGGTTGGGCAAAGAGTTGGTTTCAAGGGAAGGACTGGAGACCCTCCTCTCCCCAGTGTCCATCGTGGCCACAGAAATGAAGGGGCTGATCCTCAGACCTGCCCTGTGCTCTCAGCTCCTGATGGAGCCAAATGGGAAGGGTGCAGCTCGCAGCTGTGGGCCCAGCAAGACTCACAAGGAAGGAAATTGGGGAATGAATGTTTCACTTCCCTTGAGCTCAGAGCTTACAGGTGGCACCTCCCTTATCCGGCACACTGGGCCAAACAAGAGAATTTGCCAGACCAGGGAGGGTGAGGGGCTGTGCTCAGAGGATGCTGGAGCACCAGCCTCCAGAATCCTTCCCCTGGAGCTGTGGACCCAGCCAAGGTGCCAGGGGCTGTCACAGGGCTCCAGCCAGCACCCCCACGTCCCCCTGCCATAGACGAGTGGGGGCTCCAGCTCCTGGACCCACAGGAGCCTCCCACCCCACAGCCGCAGGGGCCGACAGGGGCTCTGGCTCTCCTGCACGTGACCACTACTCTCTCATCTGGCAACGTCCATGGTGCTGCCGGACGAGAGAGTGCTGGGCTGGAGCTGGAGGGTGCCTGGAAAGAGGGCCAAAGAACCGTGTGTGGGAACTGAAAAATGAGGGGCCGACTGCATTTTGCATGAGCCAGCCCCATGGCAGGGCAGTGCTGCGACCCCATGCGTCTGTGACACCTGCATTGGATCTCTCCTGAGCGTACGTCAGTCCTGCTGGATACGTGGGTGGTTGGGGGCGGTTAGCCAAACCCAACACCAGCTGTGGTAATTCGTTAATGCAGGAGCTTTGCAGCCGCTGCTGATCATCCCATACCTGCAAAATGATGCGGTCCCGCTAGTGTGTGCTGGTTTTCCTGAGTCCAGAACCAGCCCTCCACTGTGTGCAATGCATCCAGAGCTCCACATTCCTGCCCTCCAATGCTTCATCATGCTCTGAATCAGGGTCCTCCTGCTCCCCCTCCTGAGTGCTTAGTCTCCTAAGATGCTGCAGGACACTTCTTAAGTGACCGTAACATCCAGTGCAACCACTTTAAGCCCCTGCAGACCCTTGTTAGCCTTGCAACGGCCTGTCCCAGGGGCAGGCTGTGGAAGAGTAGCGCGAAAATGCCTTGGCAGTTTCTTTTCAAACAGGGGCCCAGGGAGCGAGGGCGATGCACTCTGGGATGATGACATCAGACACACAACCACTCGCGGTGCATTTTTTTCCCTGAACACACGGGCACGGACACCAGAAGGCAACGGGGTTGCAGGAATTGGGGGATAGGCACCCACAATGCACTGCTGACCCTGCTGAACTTAGCAAAGGTAATGGGTACACGCTATGTCGACTTTCTGAACACGTGTGGACACTCGCCATCGACTTTATAAAAGCTAATGGTAAAAAGTCGACTTTAATAAATTCAACTTTATTTCCTAATGTCGACATAGTCAAGAGCAACCATCTTAGGCCTTAGCTCCACCATCCATTTTCTGTCAGTAGCTCTTTTCTCCTTGCCCTTCCTAGCTATAGTGACATGTAGAGTTAATCCTCATCATGGCATATTCCAATGCCTGCAGCACAGCCACGGTCCAAAGGCCACACGCTGTCTCTCATCTCTCGGGAGGATTTCAGCTGGGGTGGGATAGGGATGGTCGTGCCCAAGGCAGTCATCCCAAGGCAGTGGCTGCCTATTTCCAGCTGACAGAGGAGGATGAGGTTGTAGGTAGAGTCACAGATCTGTTCAGACCCCCTTAGGTAGGCCCCTGTCTCTGCAGGGCCACCCTGGAGAGTTCAGTCTTAGTAGACACGATTATTCTGCGTACACTCATCTTTAGATCACTTGGGAGGCGTTTTCATCCCACGATTGCTGCAGGAACAAAACGGGGCTCAACTTGCCCCCTAACTCCCTGGTTCAGTGCACTGGGGAGAGACAGGTTTAGAGCTGGAGAAGTTCTGTAGCAGTGGGTGTGTGTCCGCCTCCAGCGTGCGGAGCCCTGCTTCTCGGGTGGCTTCTGCTCACCCAGAGGCGATCCCCTGCTGCCACTGATATCCACTGCCTGCCTCCTGCCCCAGGTAGTCCCAGGCCAGGCTGGTCTGGGAGTGGGTGAGGTGGGGTCAGAACAGCAGAAGGGTGGGGCCTGCAGCACAGAGAGGTTGTCTGGGCCTGGGGCTGTGACTGGGTAAAGGGGTTGCTTTGGGCTCCACCTCCCCCTCAGAATGGCCCTGTCTCTGGGGCTGTGCTGGCAGTGACAGCCCTGCAGGGTGAATTTCATCTTCCCTGGGAACTAGGCAGCCAGGCCACTGGCACAGTTACTGAGGCATTTTTATCCTTTGGGCCTAACGTTCCCTCCTGGAGCCGCAGCCAGCAGTGGCCAGCTCTGACGGCAGAGATCTTTCAGGCCTGGGCGCACACAAGCTATGGGAAGGGTTCAGAGCAAGAGCCTGGGCTCACTTAATCCAGTCCCGGGGCTCGTGCTAGTGACGGGGCAGTGAGGTTAAGCCAGCTTGAAAGACACCTTTGCCCTCCTTCTATTCTGGAGGTCCTGTCTGGCTCCAAGAATAATCCCAGCAGCCTCCTTTACAGAGCAGGTGGTCCCTGCCGTGGGACTGTAGCTGATTCTACACACTGCGTTACCAAAGCAAGGTGGGCCCTGCAGCCTCGCTGAGCTGCGCCGCACCCAAGGGGTGAAGGTGGACCCCCTGCATCACAGCCACGCAGGAGCTTGGCTCACTGGCCACACCTAGGGTCGAAGCATGTAGATCCGAGCAGTAACTCGAGACACGCAGCTGCTAACACAATTGCCCCTAGGAGCCTCCAGGAGAGCTGGAGGAGTTTAAACTGGAACTGTGAGTCCCAAGTAGGCAAGGGTGGAGTCCTCTATGGGTGCAAATCCTGCTGAGGAAAGCCCGGGAACTCCTGCTATCAAGATTCATTGTAAAACAAAGACCAAGAGCCACATCTCCAGGCAGGGGCTTGGATGGCCTGATCCCCCGCCTCCTCCTCCTTCAGCTCCATTTATTCTGGGTGTGTGCATGCATGGGATGCCTGTGCGTGTGTGTGTGTGTGTGATTTTTCTCCCATAAAATTCTTATGGGAAGAAGTCTCATTTTCCCACAACTTCTGTTTTAGACAGTGAAACGATTTCCCTTTATGCAGGCCTGCTGTGGAGAGGCCCGTGGTCAGTGTGCTGTGCTGGGACTCACGAGACAGAGCTTTAGTCCTCTGGTTCATCACGGACTTCCTGTGTGACCCTGGGCAAGTCACTTAGCTGCCCGGTGCCTCAGTTTCCCTGTCTATAAAATGGAGATGGTAACACTGCACAGCCTCACAGGGTTGTTAAGAGGCAATCAGATGGAACAGGAGCTTTACAGGTACTTAGGATAAACCTGAGCTCCCTTTGACTTCAGTAGGAGGTGGAAGTGTCTTGTACCTCTGAAAAAACTCACGCTTTTAAGTGTATTTCAGTCAATTTCACACTTTCAGGGTCTCATGCCCCAGCATAATGCGACAGTGTTTGGGCTGCATCATGCAGCAGGGAAAATGCATATTTTAAAAGGGTTCTCTTGACATTGTCTTAAGTCACAGAAACAATTTTCTGCTCAGAATAGATTTTGCAAAACGTTCTTTTTAAAACCTAGATATTGGGGGCTAGCTCCTCATCTGATGTCAACCAGTATAGCTCCAATACCTGCTGGAGGTACGGCCTTGGAGCTAAACTCCCCAGCATTGTCTATTTTCATTACATTTCAGTGTGACTACTTCACTCGAGGAACCCTGAGTTAAAAATCCCTCCCTAAACTTTGACCCTTGGCTTTGATTCTGGGCTTTGAACAAGACTATTAGTTTTGCAGGCTCAGCCATGTGGTACTGTTTATTTGTGTTGCCCGCCAGCACAGTCTCTGGACAAGGATATATTGTGTTTGAATATGAGCTGCAAATTTGATTTTGATTTGGTGAGTATGAGTCCCATGGGCCTCTCAAATGCATTATAAACATTCCCTGAATCTGAGGGAACTCTAAGCCATAGTGCATTGTAATCAAAGCTGGGCCCTGAGGCCCAGGAGAGGTGGAAAGAGAAGGGACAGCAGGGGGGAAAGAACAGAGAGGTATTAGCACAGAGGTAGAAGGGAAATGATACAAAGAGAACGAAGGGTATTTCTGTCACGGCTCCCCCACCCCATGCTTTATGAAAACCGGCTTAGGAATACGAATATCCATAACTCAAAGATGCTTTATGCAAAAGAGGTCATATATCAAGGGAGAGGATGTGTGAACTTTTTTTTGTAATTGTAGACAGCGATTTTTTTAAATATAAAGGATTTTGAACTAGTTGTGCACTGAGTGGCATTGTAGCAGAAAAATGTGTAGATAGAAGTAAGAGGAAGGGAACAACATGCAGCAATTTATTTGGGGGCTGGACTCGATGACCCCGCAAGGTCCCTTCCAGTCCTAGTATGCTATGATTCTAGTATTCTAGGAGTGTGCATGAGAGAGGTTAATGAAAAATTTGAGTGGAAACTGTGATTAGTGAAATTATTTTGTTCTAACATACTAAATTTTATACAGTAATAAAGGTTTTATAAAAATCATCTTCTGCCATCTTGCTGTAATATCATAAGTGGAAAAAAAAATTCCTCATCCCCTTCCTTTCCTGTTGGTAGCAGACAAGGGCATGCTGGGAAATGTAGTCCCTTCCCCGCTCTAGGCAGGGAGCTGTCCAAGGAACGACAGCTCCCAGGGTACCTTGGGTTTCCCCATCATGCCCTGCAGGCTCACTCTGCACAGCTCAGTAGAGAGGAAGGAAGAGAAAGCTGACATGGGTGGGTGCATTCACACCTGCCCTGCATACAGGCCTACATATCACATTGCAATTTGCTGACTCTGTCTATGCTATTCTTGTGCGTGTATCGTTCTTATATGTGAAATTACAAGTAAGAAGTGTGAATCTGTTTTTTAATTCTAAATGCGCTAATGAGGATCATTATTGATACTTTAGGAACTTCATAGCTCAGTACTCAAACCTCGGACTTATGAATGGTTTTATTTTTTCCAGTGAGCCTAAACTGTGGTTGATCCTAGAAAAACATGTGACCATGCCACCTGGTACTGGAATCCATCTTGAATTTGGTATGGGGATGGGGAGACTGAATAAAGGGTTTCCACCTTGGGGGAAAGTCTGTGTAAATCATGAACAGCAAACACGTCTTGGTCTTAAGCTGACTTGAGAAATTGCCTCCTTATCCTAAGAGGGTACATATGAAGCAACCTGGAAACAAAGAACTTTAGTAAAAGGGTGCAGGCAAAGCTGCTGGGCCCAGATCAGAAAAAGATCAGCTCTGGTCTGAGATAAGAATGGCTGGTTTTAGGGTAAAAAATTGCACGTAACAAGTTACTTAGTGTATTAGAATAACCTGGCACGTTTTGTTTATTTTGGCTTAGTAAATTACTTTGGTCTGTTTTCACTTGCAGTCACTTAAATTCCACTTGTTATGCTTATTAAAAACACTTCTGTTTGTTATCAAGCCCAGTGTAAATTATTGTTATTTGGGAAGAAGGGGGAAGGAAGCAACCACAGTGCATCTCTCTTTTTCGTTGATAAAAGGAATGGACACCTTTATGAGCTTTCTCCATGTAAAATTTTTACATGGGGTAAGATGGATTTAATTGGGGATTTGGTCCCTTTTCTGAAGTTGGGTTCCTGGGTGCTGTCAATGGCCTTATAGCTGAGCCCTCCCAGAGCTGAGCTGGTTAATTGTGTGTGTTGCACTGCAGCAGGAGGTAACCCCAACTCTGTGCCTTGGCTGGGGGGAGGCCAGAGCTTCTGGCCCAGCAGGACAGGGTGGTGGGAAGCCACAGAGGGTAAGCAGGTGGGCTCAGTGGCTTGATCAGCCCACTGGGGGACAATCCCAAGGAGACCCCTGTAATTGAAACCATCACAGCTCCCACCACTGGAAAATGTCCTAGGAAACCTTGCAGGGACAATGAGTTGCCTTAGATGATTTTGGGGCCAGATCTTCAATGGCTGTAAATCAGTGTTGTTGACGTTGGCAGAGCTACATATGGGGATCTAGCCCACTGTGGCTACGTCTACACGTGAAGCCTACATCGAAGTAGCCTATTTCGATGTGGCGACATCGAAATAGGCTATTTCGATGAATAACGTCTACATGTCCTCCAGGGCTGGCAACGTCGATGTTCAACATCGACGTTGCGCAGCACCACATCGAAATAGGCGCAGCGAGGGAACGTCTACACGCCACAGCAGCACACATCGAAATAAGGGTGCCAGGCACAGCTGCAGACAGGGTCACAGGGCGGACTCAACAGCCAGCTGCTCCCTTAAAGGGCCCCTCCCAGACACAGTTGCACTAAACAGCACAAGATCCACAGAGCCGACAACGAGTTGCAGACCCTGTGCATGCAGCATGAATCCCCCGCTGCAGCAGCAGCAGCCAGAAGCCCTGGGCTAAAGGCTGCTGCACACGGTGACCATAGAGCCCCGCACGGGCTGGAGAGACAGCGTCTCTCAACCCCACAGCTGATGGCTGCCATGGAGGACCCCACAATTTCGACGTTGCGGGACGCGGATCGTCTACACGGTCCCTACTTCGACGTTGAACATCGAAGTAGGGCGCTATTCCGATCCCCTCATGAGGTTAGCGACTTCAACGTCTTGCCGCCTAACGTCGAAGTTAACTTCGAAATAGCGCCCGACGCGTGTAGCCGCGACGGGTGCTATTTCGAAGTTAGTGCCACTACTTCGAAGTAGCGTGCACGTGTAGACACAGCTTGTATATGATTCAAATAGGTCTGATGAAACAAAGACATTTTCCTCTGTGATTTCTGCAAAATTGTACAGCCCCTAGCATCCCACTTGCAAGCTAGTGACTATGTCTCTCTCCTAGGTGATCACTTTTTATGATTCAACTAACCCCAACAGCTGTCTCAGAACAGATCATTCTTTCCATCGCATCTCTCAAGAATATCTGGCTACTTGCTTCCCCCTAGTGTGCAGGTTCAACACAGCAGGAGTCCGGGAATTTTTGCCCATTCTGCCAGGCAGACAGCAGCTCTTCACAGACAGCGTGCATGACCTTGAGTCCCATAGGCCTTGTGCAGTGGGGGGTGAGAGGAGGGGGAGGTCAGGGTTTGGTGCACCAGGAAGGCAGGAATGGGGCTAATGTCTGCAATCAGAGCAAAGTTCTGTGGCTTGTTTTCAAAAGCTGGGGATGGATTAAGACTAAATGTGACCCAAATGGGGAGTCATATTTAAGGAGCCACAGAGAAGCTTTTTCTGAACAGTGGGAGAAGGGGGGATGCAACTGACTAATAAATTGAGGGGGTGCTTTAGAGCACTGGTGGTTCAGAGAGGCACCCTCAGTCTAGGCTTCCCCTGGGTTTAGGCTGCTAGACTCAGACCCTCCAAAGTCCTTAGGCTCCTAAGTGAGAATCTGGGCCCATATAGACCTGGTGCGCTGGGAGCTTTAATGCAGCATGCGGGGGGCTGGGCAGTGACACACGGGAGACGGAGGAGATCCAGAGAAAAGGAAAGAGGCGCAGGCCACACGGGGGTCACTCAGCCTACTGCTGCTGGTTCCAGAAATGACAGGAGGGATTCCAGGGTGACTCAGTCCACTGTGGGGACAGCTGATGGGCCAACCTCTTCCTGCTTTCAGACACCAGTTTGCAGTGGTAGGCTTCCGGGGAGGAGAGCTGCCTTTGGGGTATGTGTACAGGAGAGTGAGGCCAACTCCACCCAACGGTAAACTTTTCATATCTGCCACGCTATCATCCGGAAGTCTCCAAGAACCGGCATTTGAACCATCAGTAAACGTTAGTTCCGCGTTCTTACCATAAGTACAGGCTAGTGAAAGTAAATGCAAATAAATGCAGCAAACAGAGGATAAGTTTACACTGTACAATACCACTGGTGTGGGTCAATAAAGTACTCTGCACATATTTTTCTTTGTTTCTTAGTATCAAATCTAATTTTTCTTTAGAGTTGTGCATTGCTAGGTACACCACTCTCTTATCTGGAGATAAAAGAATTCACCGTACCAGGAAAAATTGATTTAAGATACACAACTGCAGCTACATGAATTACATAGCCGGAGTCAACATATCCAAAATCAATTTTTCCTGCTGTCCCCACAGCGGGGGGTCAATGGGAGAAACTCTCCCACTGAATTCCCTTACTCCCTGCAACAGCGAGGAGTGCCAGGTTCGAGGGTGGAGCCCTTATGGGTTGATTCAGCACGTCCCCACCAGGCACGCTAAATCGAACCCTGGAAGATCGATCATCACCATGTCAATCTTCTGGTAAGTTCAGCTGTACCCGAGACAGTGGGCGTCTGTATTACGATAGCATCCAGGAGCCCTAGTCTGACTCCAGGCCCCCAGGGAGCCTGGGGCCATGTACTCACAGAACAATAACCTAGTTCCTGCCTCCAAAGAGGCCCCAGTCAGCCTCCTCCTCCTCCACAGAAACACTCTGTGGTTTGAACTTTGGGGCTTTTTAAAGTCTTTGGGGTTCAGGACAAAACAATGAACCAAATTAAAGTCCTTCATGCAGCAGGGCCAACAGCCACCGGGGGCCCCGGGGCAAGGTCGGAGTGGTGGGGCGTGGCTCTGCGCCCCATAAGGGGTGGGGCCAAGGGCAGAAGGGGCAGGGCTTATGGCAGTTAGCTCTTAGCACCACTCAGATCACAGCGGAGGCCATTGGCACCCCAGGGAGTGGTGCAGCAAAGTTGCCACACCCTTCCCGGGCCCAGAGCTTCAGCTACCATTGATGATGCCGGGCCCCAGGGCAGCTGCCCCGTTTGCCCCCCCGCCCCAGCATTATGTGAGACACACCTCACATTCTTCTTCAGTGACGCTGAGGAAGGTTCGGAATAGCCCCCTCCGCCCCAACCCACTTTCCTGGGCATCTGCCTCTCAGCTAAGCCGACCTCCCACAGTCACCAGTTTTCAGCCCTGGCTCTGCCTTGCAGCGCAGAGTCCCCTGAGGCTGAAATCAGGTGAGACCAGGCTGCCACTGGCAGCTCTCACAGGCCTGGGATTTCCAGGGACATACTTGGTGCGGCTGCTTGAATCCATGCAGGAGGTTTGTTGACAAGGAGACATCGTGAACAGGTCCCTAGACATAGGAGCTGCCATCAGCAGCGCTGTCCTCACCCATATGCAGAATACTGCACGGGACACCCACAAATTTGGGGCACCCCTTGGTCTGAATGTCCACCCACCCGCCTCTTCCTCTCCTGTTCTGTGGCTCGGCTTCCTCCCCAGAGGATCTACCTAACTTAAAAGCGGAAAGCCCTGCCAGACCCATTACCAGAACCTGCGAAGGAGCCATTCAAGTGGTAATGACACCATGGAACAGGGATTTGCCACCCCCTGGTTAGCATCTGAGGAAGTGGGTCTTACCCAGGAAAGCTTAGTAGTAGTAGGTAGTCTGTCGTGTCTGACAATGACGTCTTGAGCTCGCACAGGCTCGTTGGTTGTGTACTCGCATGTGGCTGAGGAGTCCAAGCTTTGAATGGCCTGGGCGTTCATAGTGGGGGCAAGGGAATTGTCCTCGCTCTGTTGGTGCGGCTGCTGCTGTTGATTTCTTCCTCTCACGAGCATCAATGAGGCGTACGCATTGCTGCTGTTCAAAGTTGGCATACGCATGTTGTACAAGAGCACGCCAGCCTGTTCAGTCTTTTGCATGCTGCTCTAGCTGATCTGGTTTTAAACCAGCATGAGCAACGTTGGCCTTCACGCAGTCTTCATACCTCTTGTGAGGCCGACCTTGGTTCCTTTTGCCCTGGGAGAGTTCACCATAGAGGAGCTGCTATTACTTAATAAATAGATTTGTTAGTCTTCAAAGTGCCAGAGAACTGCGTGTTACTTGTGACACTACAGACTAACCCAGCTGCACCCATTGAATTTACTGATCGTCGACTGGACCTTACATTTTAAAACATGTTTCATTAATGGGGGAGGGATAGCTCCGTGGTTTGAGCACTGCCCCCCCCAAACCCAGGGTTGTGAGCTCAATCCTTGAGGAGGCCATTTAGAGATTGGGGCAAATAGATGTCAGGGATGGTGCTTGGTCCTGCCAAGAGGGCAGGGAACGGGACTAGATGACCTCCCAAGGTTCCTTCCAGTTCTAGGAGATGTGTATCTCCTATTTAAACAAATTATAATGATGTGTTGCTAAGGATGATAAAATCACATCTCTGAAGAGTCATGGTGCCCCCACCAGCTGCCATCAGGCACAGGGGCACCTGTGTAATAGTACTGCAGAGGGCCTGATAAATCCGCAGGATGGCTCTGGCCATCAGCTTCAGGAGCCTTGACTGCATTTGGCTCCTAAACCATTTCTGCTGGTGCCCCTCCACCAGGGGCAGTGAGACACCTGCCAGTTTGGTAACATGCCAGGCATTGGAAGAGGGCTTTCCAGAGCTAAATGCTGAGGGAGCAGCCACAGTTTGAGCTAAGGAGTCAGTCAATGTTCCAGGGTTCCCTCTAAATGTTTCCGTTCATGGGCAGAATAAATTTTGTTACGTGCACCAAGGCATGTGCAGCTGTGCAAACACAGGCTGCCAGCTGTGGGCACTCTGCTAATCAGCTGGGCAGCACCTGAAGCTTTCCTGGGCAGCTGCCTAAATGCTCAGCTCACAGGGAACCCACCAACGCTTCCTAGCTGAGGCAGTGAGAGACTCACATTCTCTGTAGGACTCAGGTACGGCAGAGAATGTAAAACACCCACTTGCTAGTGAGTGACAATAGCAGCACTGGGAGCCCCTGTCTAGCCAAACCTGCCTTGACCAGGATAAGCCAACAGCCACCACAGGCCCCAGGGCAAGGTGGGAGAGGGGCCCAGCAATGTGCCCTGGAAAGGGCGGGGCCTAGAGCAGAAGGGGCAGGGCCTAGAGCCATCAGCCCTTAGCATCATGCAGATCATGGCACTGGGCTCCCCTCCACCCGGAGCCATGTGGAGCAGCTCAGCAGCACTGCTGTGGCTCTTCAGAAGGGCCCAGAGCTCAGGCTGCTGCCGCTGCCAAAGTAGCAGCAGAGGTGGCTGGAGCTCTGGGCTCCTTTGAAACACCGAGCCCCAAAGCAACTGCCTCTTTAACCCTCCCACCCCACAGTCGGCGGGCCTGAGTCCGGGCATGGTTAAAATGCCGGCGGCTGCCCAGTATCCGAGGGGTCGCCGTGCTAGTCTGGGTCCGCAAAAACAGCGAGAAGTCCTGTGGCACCTTACAGGCTAGCAGATTTATTGGAGCGTGAGCGTTTGTGGGCAAAGCCCCATGTTGTCATTGGCCTGCCTGTGTGAGCACACCTGCTGCTGATCAAGCTGCACTGCGGGGAGCAAGCCGGACAGGAAATTTGGAGCAAAGGAGAACCAGGTGCCAGGAGCTGCTGGGGCTGTGGCACTGGTGGCCTTTAGGTGGCAGCGTAGCTTTAAAAAAGATGGGGCGTGGCCCTGGACTGACCTGAACGCTTCAGGAGTTGGAATCTTCAGCTGTACATGAGCAAGCTCAAAAAATTCTCTCTCCTCCTCCATCCTCCCGCCCCCACCTGTTGCAGGGACGCTCTGTGGTGCTGCCCAGAGAAGCCTCCCAACCTGTGGAGCACAGTTTTGAAGCAACTCTCATCTTTGGAAGTCGGGGGGTTTTACATACTGTATCGCTCTACCCACAGGAGAAGAGCTTACTGATTTAGCCAGAAGTGTTAGCTAGTGGTTAGCACAACCCACTGTGATGCTCGACACCTGGCTTCTACTCCCATTGGGTGGTCGCCCCTGGTGACCTCAAGTGAGTCGTCTTCACCTCGCTGTGCCTCAGTTTCCTCATCAAAGCTACTATAATGCTTTGATGAGTGAGGGTTCCTGAGCTCTTCGCGTGACACCGTTACAACAGAAATGCAGCAGCGGCCTCCAGAGAGCAGGAGAGCAACAATGAGCCACAGGGTGTTTAACCAAGGGCTTGGCTTGAGTCGGTTGCAGGAGCTACTACGGTCCACGGTCACAGGAGTCAGGATGGGGAAAGCTGGAGGCACCAAAAAGGCGCATTCCTCTGTTTCCAGAAAGCAGCTTTTCTAGCTAGCAATGGAGCATGGCTCCCCCCCCGCCCCCCCCGCATGCCTTCTCCTAAAGCCAACAGCGGCAGGAATGACGGGCTCTGGGCATAACACACCTGTCAGACTTTCATCCCTCCCCTGGCCCCCATCTGTGAGTTTGGAGCCATTTGGAAGGCAAAGGGGCTGGAGTTTCCACTGAACTTTGACTGCAGGGGGAATTAAACAGGGGTGGAATGTCAGCTAAGAGCCAGGTGCAAAGCAGGGCTGGGTGCAGGCTCTGGGATCTCTTTTTCTTCACCACTGGTCCTTTCAGGAGCCTACTGACAGTCTGTTGGAGGGAACAATGGATGTGCTACCACACAGCACACCCACCCACACAAATACTCAGGTGCTTTCCATCAGGGCCTTCCAACTGCTGACAGCTGTCTGTTCCAGAGCTAGGTTATTCCATGTGCGGAATTTCCTGTACTTTCCTCTGAAGCCATTAGTCCAATCCAGCAGGGCTGTCCCCACAGACCTATGGGGCAGATTCAGCAGCACAGCCGATCTCTGAATGGAGCCAGCTTGCTTGGCAGCCATGTGGTTATTAAGTAATGGAGTAACTTGGCAGGATCCATCTTTTCCACTGGGGTGGGAGGGTGTGAGGCCAGAGCAGGGACATCCACTGGGTGGACTGCAACCTTCAGCAGAGACGTTTATTTAGGATAACTGGAAATGTGCTGAAATGTAAGTAGAGAGTGGAGGAGGCGGGGACGGGTTGCCTTAAATTTAGGCTGGACAACCGTGAGACCTGGGAAATGGCGGGTGAAGGGAAGTGAGACAGCGAAGATGCAAGTTAGAGAGAGGTTAAGACACGTCCCTGAGTCGTGTTGTGAACATGCTTGGGTTCTAACCAGTTTTAACAAGCGTTTTTGACAAAAGGTGAGTGCTGAGGAAGCAAGCGCCCTCTTCTGATGGTTAATGGCACAGCGTCTATGCTGATGATAATGACGGTGGAGCTCAATATTAAATAACCCATGAGGGAGTAGAAGGTATTTTCTTTAGGGTAGCAGAAAGGGAGAGATGATAAGAAGCAGGCTCCGCTCTAATTAGAGTAATAGGATCAAAGAGTTGGAAGAAAGCTCAGGAGGTCATCACATCCAAACCCCTGCTCAAAGCAGGACCAACCCCAACTACGTCACCCCTGCCAGAGCTTTCTCAAGTCAGGTCTTAAAGACCACTAGCAAGGAGATTCTACCACCTCCCTAGGTAACCCATTCCAGAGCTTCACCACTCTCCCATTGAAATCATTTGTCCTAATATCCAGGCTAGACCTTCCCTTTAGTTAACGGGGTGCTCCTATCAAGGGTTATAACAAGGGTCCTTGTACACTGATTTTAGATGAGCGCGCTTGCCCACTGCCAAGGTACTGCTAGAGAAAGGCTTCCATACCCATTTTCTCATTCAGGAACAGGTCCCCCATGTGCACCGTTCACCTTGGAAGGGGAGTATCAGATGCAGCATGTGGTTAGCTTGTTTTAATTAATTCTCTTGATTTAACTAAAGTGTTTCATCCCATCAGTCGTTGTGTCATGCACAGTCTAATGCTAAACAAAATGGGTCTGCAGCTGCCCGCGAGGCTGGGACCTGAAGCATTCACAGTGGTTCTTGGGATTCTTGTTTTTATTTAAAATATTTATAGTCGCAAGTCTGGCCACTTGCCCTCTACAGATCTCATGTGCTGAGCTGGAGAGACCTCCCCGCAAACCGGGGGGGAGCAGCTTCCCTGGACATGGAGGGACCTGCTCCTTCCTTCCTTTATGCCAGTGTAACTCAAGAGTGACCCCAGTGAAGGCAGCTGAGCTGAGTAGGGTAATGGTGGTAGGAGACACTTTTCTGAGGAGGACGGAGGGACCCACCTGTCGCCCTGACATGTCATCCCTGGAGGTGTGCTGCCTGCCAGGAGTCCATATCTGAGATGTTACGGAGGCATTGTTGAGGCTTATTCAACCTTCTGACTACTCCCCCATGCCACTCATCCATGTGGGCATGAATGATATTGCAAGGTGTAACCTTGAGCAGATCAAGTGTGACTACAGGACTCTGGGAATACAGGTGAAGGAGTTGGGTGTTCTCCTCAATCCTTCCTGTCCAGGGTAGGGGCCCAGGCAGAGACAGGTGCATCCTGGAGGTGAATGCCTGGCTGTGAGGATGGTGTAGCCAGGAGCGCTTTGGCTTCCTCAGTCACAGGATGCTGGTCCATGAAGGACTGCTAAGCAGGGATAGAATTCACCTTGTGAGGAATGGGAAGGATATATTTGGATGCAGACTGGCTAACCTAGTGAGGAGCGTTTTAAACTGGGTTTGATAGGGACAGGTGACCAAAGGTGACAGGTAAGCAAAAAAAACTGGAGACGTGGGAGTTGGGTTGGAAATGGAAGAGATCATGAGCCATAATAGTAGAGAAAAAAGGACTAGGCAGAACTGGGGGTCAAAAGCAAATCAGTATCTTGGATGCCTATATACAAATACAAGAAGCATGGGTAATAAGCAGGAAGAACTCGAAATCCTAATAAACAAACCCAACTATGATATCATTGGTATCACAGAATCTTGGTGGGATAATATGCATGATTGGAACATTGATATAGAAGGGTACAACTTACTCAGGAAGGATAGGTAGGGTAAACAGGCAGGAGGTGTTGACTTATATATCAAAAATGTGCACACCTGGACTGAGGTGGAGATGGATGCAGGAGCCAGACATATTAAGAGTCTCTGGGTTAAGTTAAAAGGGGTAAAAAACAAGGGTGATGTCATGATAGGGTCTACTGCAGACCACCTCGCCAGGTAGAAGAGGTGGATGAGACTTTCTCTAAATAATAACATTATCCAAAACACAGGGCTTGGTGGTGATGGGCGACTTCAACTACCCAGACATATGCTGGGAAACTAACACAGCGAGGCACAGAATATCCAGAAAGTTTTTGGACTGCATGGATGACACTTTTTTATTTCAGAAGGTGGAAAAAGCTACTGGGGGGGAAGCAGTTCTTGATTTGATTTTAACAAATAGGGAGGAACCCATTGAGAATTTGAAAGTGGAAGGTAGCTTGGGAGAAAGTGGCCATGACATCACAGAGTTCATGATTCCAAGCAACAGTGAAAGAGAGAACAGCAAAATAGAGACAAATGGATTTCAGGAAAGCAAATCTTGTTAAACTCGGAGAGCTGGTAGGTAAGGTCCCCTGGGAAGCAAGTTTAAGAGAAAAAACAACTGAGGAGACTTGGCAGTTTTTCAAAGGTACATTATTAAGGGCCCAAAAGCAAACTATACTGCTGCATAGGAAAGCTAGAACGTATGGTAAAAGACCACCTTGGCATAGCCAGGAGATCTTGCATTTTCTCAAAATCAAAAAGGAGTCATGTAGAAAGTGGAAAGTAGGAGAAATTACAAAAGATGTTTATAAGCTAACAATGCGTGTATGCAGGGGCAAGGTTAGAAAAGGCAGCTCAAATTAGTTAGAGACATAAAGGGCAACAAGATGTCATTCTATAAATATACTAGAAGCAAGAGGAAGACCAAGGACAGGGTAGGCCAACTACTCAGTGAGGAGGGAGAAACAATATCAGGAAACTTGGAAATGGCAGAGGTGCTTAATGACTTCTTTGTTTCGGTCTTCACCAAGAAGGCCGATGCAGGAATGCCTAACATAATGCATGCTAGTGGGAAGAGGGTAGGTTTAGAGGATAAAATACATAAGGAACAAGTTAAAAATTACTTAGAAAAATTAGATGTCTTCAAGTCACCAAGGTCTGATGAAATGCATCCTAGAATACTTAAGGAGCTGATAGAGGAGGTTTCTGAGCCTGTAGCTATCATCTTTGAAAAGTCCTGGAAGTCGGGAGAGATTCCAAAAGACTGGGAAAGGGCAAACATAGTGCCCATCTATAAAAAAGGAAAAAAGAACAATCCAGGAAACTACAGACCAGTCAGTTTAATTTCTGTGCTGGGAAAGATAATGGAGCAAATAATTAAGGAATTCATCTGCAAACATCTGGATGAAAATAAGGTGACAGGTAATGGCCAGCATGGATTTGTAAAGAACAAATCATGCCAGGTCAATACGATATCTTTTTTGACAGGATAACAAGTCTTGTAGATAATGGAGAAGCAGTAGATGTGGTATACCTAGAATTCAGTAAGGCATTTGACATTGTCTCGCATGATCTTCTTATCAATAAACTAAGCAAATACAACTTAGATGGGGCCACTATAAGGTGGGTGCAAAACTGGCTGGATAACCATACTCAGAGAGTAGTTACTAATGGTTCACAGTCACACTGGAAGGGCATAATAAGTGGGGTTCCACAGGGATCTGTTTTGGGACCAGTTCTATTCATTATCTTCAACGATTTAGATATTGGCATAGAGAGTACAGTTATTAAATCTGCAGATGATACCAAGCTGTGAGGGATTGCAACTGCTTTGAAGGATAGGTTCAGAATTCAAAATGACCTGGACAAACCGGAGAAATGGTCTGAGGTAATCAGGATGAAGTTTAATAAGGACAAATGCAAAGTACTCCACTTAGTAAGAAACAATCAGCTTCATACATATATAATGGGAAGCAACTTGTCTAGGAAGGAATGCTGCAGAAAGGGACTCAGGGGTGGTAGTGGACAACAAGCTAAATATGAGTCAACAGTGTGACGCTGTTGCCAAAAAAGCAAACATGATTCTGGGATGTATTAAGAGGAGTGTTGTGAGCAAGACATGAGAAGTCATTCTTCCACTCTACTCAGCGCTTCATTAGGCATCAGTTGGATTATTGTGCCCAGTTTTGGGCACCACATTTCAAGAAAGATGTGGAGAAATTGCAAAAGGTCCAGAGAAGAGCAACAAGAATGAGTAAAGGTCTACAGAACATGAGCTTTGAGGAAACACTGAAAGAACTGGGCTTGTTTAGTTTAGAAAAGAGAAGATTTAGAGAGGATGTGATAGCGGTTTTCAAGTACCACAAAGAGGGTTACAAGGAGGAGGGAGAAAAATTGTTCTCCTTGGTCTCTGAGGATAGGACAAAGAGCAATGGGCTTAAACTGCAGCAAGGGAGGTTTAGATTAGACATTAGAAAACACTTCCTAATTGTCAGGGTAGTTGAACACTGGAATAAGTTACCTGAGGAGGTGTGGAACCTCCATTGCTGGAGATATTTAAGAGCAGGTTAGATAGACATCTCTTGGGTATGGTCTAGGTGGTGTTCGGTCCTGCCAAGAGGGCCGAGGACTGAACTCAATGACCTCTTGAGGTCCCTTCCAGTTCTAAGGTTCTATGAGTCTATGATTCTATGAACCCGTGTACAATCAGTGGCAGAGAGAGACTAACCCATCCCAAAGGGCAGACCCCCCTGCACCCCAGGAGATGATAGCCCCACACACACCCAGCAGTACTATGTTCAAAGCCCTCTGCAGCCCTGGCTTTGGCACACCTGGTGGGGATGTCTGCTTCCCAAAGGGCTGGGCAGAGAGGGTTGTGCTTGTTTCGCTGAAGCGGCTCAGAGGCAGGCGGTGTGGTGGGGGAGAGGGCCGATGCTCTGTGTGGAGCTGGCAAAGCCCCACTGAGTCACAAGGAGACAACCCATTTGACAGAACAAAAGAGGCTTTTCAGTTGGGAGAAAAATGACCTAAATCTGGGTGCTGACCCCGCCCCCCATGGCCTGATTGTTTTCAACGTGGCTCGAAAGCACCAACCACACAAAGGCCCTTATTATCCCTGGCTTCAGGGATGCTGACAGGCTGCCGGGGGAGCAGGCAGGGTGTGAGGATCACCGGCTGCTCAGCCAGGGAAGCCAAGATGGCAGCTCCATGAAGCCAACGGCTGCTTGGCGAACGCTTGGCCTTTTCCAGCCCCTCTTGCTCACTCTGGACCAAACAATGCTACAGCCAAACAGAGGAGGAGGCCAGAAGGGAAGTGGCGGGAGACGGGCTCTCACCAACACTGTGTTGCAGCCACAGGGAACCAAAGAACTAATTGTGTCGCCCCCAAGCAGGAGCTTTCTCCAGCAGGGATTGTTTTCATTGGAAGGTGAGGAGTGTTGGGGGAGTAGGACAGGGAAATGCCCAGACAGGACTGTCTGCTTCCATCTCTGGCACTCGAGACTGACACAGAAAGGAAAAGGGGAAGGAAAGAGAAGGGGACAAGATGGTTAACCAGGATTCAGAGAGCCCAAGGCCAGAAGAGACCATTGCGATCATCTAATCCTACGTTTCTTAAACTTTGTGAGGCCACTGAACAGCAAGCAGCAATACTTTCGGTGCAGAACACCCATGAAAATTTTCTTCAAAAAAAAAAAATTGTCAGACTCGAAAGAGCCAAACAGCAAAAAAAGAAGTAATTTAATCAGGGACCGTAGCAACGAAGAAGTAACATTGCATCCGGTTTCAATCACAGAAAATATATACAGGCACCGCATGTCGTTGCTGGTCGCTACACCGCCGCGGTACACCTGTGAGTTGCTTGTTCCACAGAACACTAGTTTTAAGAAAGACTGGTCTAGTCAGGTCTCCTGGAGAGCTCAGCCCTTCTCCAAAACCATGCTGAGTGCAGACCTCACACAACAGCATCTGATCTTGGGGTGCGTCTGCACGACTGCTGGATCAACAGGGCAGCGATCTGTCTGGCAGGGGTCAGCTTATCGAGGCTAGACTCGCTTTCGTGTCGACTCCGGCATGGCACTGGAACAAGAAGCACAAGGGGACTCGAGGGGAGAGCATCTCCCATTGACACACTGCAGTGAAGTCGCTGCGGTAATCAGAGCTACGCACTGTGACCTCATACACATGAGTCGTGTAACTTGGATCCAGCTCGTGCATCATGTACAGCAGCCCTAAATTTCAAAATGACCAGTGCTGGAAAATCCACCACAACTGTTGGTTAATTGTCCCACTGGTTAATCGCACTCACCGTTAAACATTTATGCGCTGTTTCTAATCTGAATACACCTAGGTTCATCCTCCATCCATTAGCCAACGTTTGGCCTTTCTCTACGAGACAGAACAGCCAGTTATCGACTATTCGTGCTCCATGTAGGTACTTATAGACCAGGGGTCAGCAACCTTTCCAAGGCGGAATGCCAACATTTGAACTCTTGACCTCTAGGAACAGTTTGAGCGCTGGTGATACTTTTTGAAATCATTAAGGCAATGTCAACACAGTAGGGTTATTTCAAAACAACCCGTTCCAGAATAGCTATTCCACAATAGCTTCTTTTGAAATAACACAGCTACACACAAGACTGAATTTTGAAATAATGCCCAGTTATTTCGAAATAGCGTGTCTGGATACAGAGCGCCTATTTCGAAATAGTGTATTAGACTCCATTATAGTTTATTGTGGAATAGCGCTTTTCTGTGTCTTAGTGGCGCCTATTTCAAAATCGAAGTTATTCCTCCTGCAATGAGGTTTACAAAATTTGAAATAATATTCACACTATTTAGAATGTCTTTTGAGATAGTGTGTGCATCATGTAAATGCTCACAAAGTTATTTTGAAATAACTTTGCTGTGTAGATGTAACCAAATAGTCCTACGGTAGCCAGGTGCTGTGGCCTCGCCCCACCCCTGAAGGACAGGAAGCCTCCCAGAGGCCTTGGTGGAAGGGCCCAGAGCACCTGTACCCTGCCCCCCGAGTTTGACATGGGAGGCAGCAAGTGCCAAAAGCAGGGCCAGAGCTCATTAAAAGGGTAGCCTCTGAGCAGAAGAGGGTGCCCTGGCCAGGCTCCGGAGAGCAGAAGCCAAAGGCCCCGCCCCAGGCTGAATGACTGGCCAGGTGGGTCCATCAGCCACCCTAACTGGACCCCAGGGGTGCATCTGGGGCTGGGTTAGGGTTAGGGTTAGGGTTCCTGAGCTCCTGCCTTGTGTGCTGGTGAAAATTGGCTTGTGTGCCACTCTTGGCACCAGTGCCGGGGGTTGCTGACCTCTGCTATAGATTATGATCAAGTCCCCCTTCACCTTTTCTTGAGCTAAATCGATTGACTCGACTGTATCACTAGAAGGCAGGTTTTCTAGTCCTTTATTCGTTCTAGTGGATCTTCTCTGATCCCCTCCAATGTGTCACCATCCTTTTTGAATCTGAACACCAGAGCTGGGCACAGATTCCAGACACTGTGTCACCAGGGCCAAATCCAGGAGGTAAAATAATCTCCCTGTTCCTACTCGAGGGTCCCGTGTTTATGCACCCAGGGTCACATGAGCCCTTTTGGCCACATACAGTGTCACCCTGGAAACTCGCATTCGGCAATTGGGCAGATGATTAACCCTTCTGGATGGCACTCTTGATTCAAAAGAATTCATTATGGTTTATATCACAATAGCACTGCTACCGAGATCAGGGGCCTGTTACACCAGAGCAGCTGAAGAGCCTTTCGGCTAAGTGAAAAAAATGGACAAAGGTAGGAAGAGAAGCAGAAAAGGAAAGTGACTTGACCAAGGACACCCAGCACATCAGTGACACAGATCACCAGCCAAAATCCAGTGCTGTATCCACTAAACCACACTGCCACTCAGAAAAGGTGTCTTGTCAACATGCGGTGAGAGTTTGCTGGGTCCCTGGGATGAACAGCAACATCACAGCAGTCACCATGCAAGAGAGAGGCCAAGGGCTGAATGAGCCCTGGAGTCCAATCTGTTCCCTCACGGTATCAGTAATGCTCTATGTTACAAGACTCGGCCCCCTATTTCTCTACTGCCGTGGCGCCGGTGTGGTTATTGACACCTGTGCAAAATGGGTGTAAAAGTCACCTGGGTATTTATATTTCTATAGCTCCTGGAGCTGCAGTCCTGGGCTAGGACCCCCGTGAACTAAGCGGTGTACAACCTCAGCCATTTCACCCCCACTTTGCTTAGACGAAGATAGCCACCCGAGGTGCAGGAGTGGACAATTAGACTCTTCAGCTCTGTAGTCATCAGCTGTTGAGCGACATAGCCTCTCAGGCTGGAGGAAATGCCGCAAAGGGAAGGTTGCCCTATTAGCAGCGTTGCTATGCAGGCGGTATTTGCCAAACCAAGAGCTTTGAAGTGATTTGTTTGTAGAGCAGCCCAATGGTCCTCTGTAGCTCTGACACACAGGTCCCTCGCTTACACAAAACTCCACCCAACAGATGCTGTGTGATCATCACTTCCTGCTTTCAGCCAGGGAGGCCATGTCACAGTCAGGCACGAGTAAATAAAGACAGAGAGAAACTTGGGGCATGCAGGTTGCCTAACTTGGAAGCAGGGTTCCCGCTAATTTTTAAATCCATAGGTGGAATAAATTTTGTTATGTGCACCAAGGCATGTGTCGGTGTGCACCACCAATAGAAACACACGCTGCTGGTGCTCTGCTAGTCCAGGGGGCAGCACCAGAATCTCTCGTGGGCAGCTGCCCAAGCGCTGAGCTTCCAAGGAACGCTGCTTGTTATGCTTTTTTCTTTTCTTTCTGCTCCAACTTCAGATTTCTGAGACTGCATCCTGAATTCAGAGCTCATCAGCCATTTTCTTCTCAGTGTAACTGGAGCATAGTCCGAAGAGACACACACACTCCTCACTCCTTCCTGGAGAGTTTACTTGTGTTCGTTCTTGTTTTCCTTAAGCTGAGGGTCCCATTGCTGGGAAATACACACTTTGCTCCGCATACACAAATAGGACAAGAAATTGGCTTCCTCACCTCTAATTAGAACACCAAATCAGTAACGATCACCACTCCAGCTCTCCGCTCAAGGTGTTACGAAGCAGTGTCCAAAAACTCTGGTCCCGATGGGACCAAAAGGACAATGCCTGTTCCAAAGAGCTTGCAATCTAAGTAAACAAAGGACGATTATCACCAGTCTAGAGTGGGCAAAGTGATGCCACTACTGGCTGAGCCAGAGGGGCACAAAGTGGGGGTGGGCCCCCTCAGGGGAAAGGGGGTGTGAAATTTCATAAAGGGGCGCAGCAAGATCAGCTGCTGGGTCTCAGGCTCATCCGGCTCATTGAACTATGTGACTGCTTTGATGTCCGGGTATTCACACTGATAGACCGACTCACAACGGTTTTACATTCTACAGACTTACTTCCTCACTCGTGCCAAAAGGGTTTGGGGTTTTGTTTTTTTTTAATATGAATATAATCAACATTTCTGTTGGTTTGGATGATGTTGGACAGACTCGGGGGGGCCTGCTAACTGCAGGGCTGAAAAGCAGGGCCCAAGGAAAAACATTTTGCTCACCCCCGAGCTGAGCAATTCTCAAGGGCTGCACACAGTCAGATCCGCGTCTATGTTTAGTGCCAGAACCACAAAACCACCTTCTCTCTGCCCAACGGTTGCACCTTTGAAACCCTTGATAGCTCTGTGAGGCATGTATACCTTTCTCCCCATCAAACAGGCGCAATCCTGCCTGGACCAAAGGACCATTCGCTGACAGGGCTGTGTAGCTTTAAGCTGCTGCCAGCACACGTAACATGTTGATCTCCCCAGCCTTCACTGAGGAGTCAACTTCGTGGGGCGTAATTAGCGTGGTTATCAAGGGAAGAGGTGGATTAATGTGGGAAAGTCATTGACGGAGGCGGAGGAGGGCAGATGCTCCCCTGAAGCCCCCAGTCGATACAGACCTTGGAGGATGAACGAAAGCTTCAAAGAACAGCACCAGCAAACAAACGAACGCCGTTAGCTCCTGAGTGGCTCTCCTGCCTGCAGCGATGAGGGGGAGATGGCCTGGTGCGGGCTGTACACTGGAGCCGTTACCCCTTACAGGTGTCTGAAATGAGCCGCTGCCCACTGGCGGGGCCCGTGTGAGGAAGGAGCGAGGGGCAGGAGCCACCAAGGGCCAGGGAAGCAGAGGTCACACAAGATGGTGGGTGTTGTCCCTTTGCGTGAAAGGCTCGGAGACACCGGGGGGCTGAGCCTGCGGGGCGTGATTCCTGCTGAGGCCAAGCAAGCGCCTCCCCCCGCCTTGGAGGCTTGCAGGACTGTGGTGCCCCCACCAGCCCTGAGCCTCCCCAGGCCTGGCTCTAGGGCTCCTTCTTCCTTCCCTCAGAAGGTGTATTCCTGCTGGGCCTGTGTACAGCAGGTGGGGCTGTGCATGACCGTCAGCACTGCTTTGCATGCTGGGATAGCAATGGTCGCGCACTCATGCCTGCTTAGGCCTGGAGCTGGGTGAGGGGTGCAACAACCAGAGACAAAAGGGGCTGAGCACCATGGCACAGTGTCAATGCTGCGACATGAGAGACGAGCCGGATTCCGCGCCGGGTGGGCTCTTCTATGCTTATCAGTAAACCAGGCAAATACAACTTAGATGGGGCTACTATAAGGTGGGTGCAAAACTGGCTGGATAACCATACTCAGAGAGTAGTTCTTAATGGTTCTCAATACTTCTGGAAAGGTATAACAAGTGGGGTTCCGCAGGGGTCTGTATTGGGACTGTTTCTGTTCAATATCTTCATCAACAGTTTAGATATTGGCATAGAAAGTGCGCTTATTAAGTTTGCAGATGATACCAAGCTAAGAGGGGTTGCAACTGCTTTGGAGGGTAGGGTCAAAACTCAAAATGATGTGGACAAACTGGAGAAATGGTCTGAGGTAAACAGGATGAAGTTTAATAAAGACAAATGCAAAGTGCTCCCCTTAGGAAGGAACAATCAGTTTCACACATACAGAATGGAAAGCGACTGTCTAGGAAGGAGTATGGCAGAAAGGGATCTAGGGGTTATAGTGGATCACAAGTTAAATATGAGTCAACAGTGTGCTGCTCTTGCAAAAAAATCAAATATGATTCTGGGATGCATTAACAGGTGTGTTGTGAACAAGACATGAGAAGTCATTCTTCCGCTCTACTCTGAGCTGGTTAGGCCTCAGTTGGAGTATTGTGTCCAGTTCTGGGCGCCGCATTTCAAGAAAGATGTGGAGAAATTGGAAAGGGTCCAGAAAAGAGCAACAAAAATGATCAAAGGTCTAGAGAACACGACCTATGAAGAAAGGCTGAAAGAATTGGGCTTGTTTAGTTTGGAAAAAAGAAGATTAACGGGGGGACATGATAGCGGTTTTCAGATACGTAAGAGGGTGTTATAAGGAAGGAGAAAACTTGTTCTTCTTGGCCTCTGAGGATAGAATAAGAAGCAATGGGCTTAAACTGCAGCAAGGGAGGTTTAGGTTGGACATTAGCAAAAAGTTCCTAACTGTCAGGGTGGTCAAACAGTGGAATAAATTGCCTAGGGAGGTTGTAGAATCTCCACCTCTGGAGATATTTAAGAGGAGGTTAGATAAATGTCTATCGGGGATGGTCTAGACAGTACTTGGTCCTGCCATGAGCGCAGGGGGCTGGACTCGGTGACCTCTCTAGGTCCCTTCCAGTCCTAGCAGTCTATGATTCTATGATTCTTGGGTGCTCCGTGAGGGACGGGCACAGCAGAAGTGTGCTGCTCGCCCTGCCAAACGCCCAGGCTCTGGGCCGTGCTCAGGGGATCCACCCACCTCCATCACCTGCTTAGCTAATCCGCCTCTGTTCCACTTCTGTGCTGCAGGGGTGTGCCTGGTGTTGCCCTGTGGGGCAGCTCTGTCCCCTTCCTGAGGCACGACGGCACAGCCAGCTTTCACCTGAATGCACTTGCGCCAGTGCGGGCGAGCGGCATGGAAAGGGCGGGTCCATGCCGCAGGTGTTGCCCAGACGCAGCTCCACGGCACTGCAGCTGGGTGACAGACTGGACTCAGAGGCACAGCTGTGTCGGCAGTTCCCCCGTGCTGACTCCCCTGGGATGAGCAGGTGCCCCAGTTTATTGGGACGAAGGAGGGAGACTTCCCAAGCTGCCCTTCTCCCAGCCCCACCTGGAGGCACTGCGCCCCCTCCTTGTTCAGCTGCTGTATGGAGGGAAGACAAACCAGAGCATGTTCCAGAGCTACCGTCCCAGCGCCCAGCCGCAGCCAACGCCCACTCTGTCGTCCCTCCTCTGGAATGCACATCTGAATTCCTGCCCGGCTTACGGCTTGTTGCTGGCTTGTTTGGTTTCTGATTGTTTGGAACGATTGCACTTTTCCCATACTTTGGGAATCCGCTAGGAATCACCGCCTGGCACTTTGCCAGCTCCGCAACCCCCCTCCCCCCCCAGGCATAACCTACTGGAGCAAACACGGCGGAGCAGCAATGCAGAGAATGGGGCCAAATAAAGAGGGTGTTTCATGACTCACTCCTCAGTCATTCAGTGCTGAGCGGGCCCATCTTCTGGGGCAAGTCCACTGACGCCGCCAGTGAGTGCAGTTGCAATAAAACCAGTGCACCTGTGTGCACTAAGGCTGAATTTGGTTTGCTCTGGCAGACGCTTCTAATCTAGGCAGCTCAGGGGCCTGGCCGGGCTTTGAACCTCTGGGATTTGAGGAGCAATTGCTGCCTTTTGAACACATCTGATTACATCTGCATCCATATCTACTGAAAACTCCCTGGTTCTCATGCATTGGCCCAGGACAGCTGAGTTTGGGTTCACAACACTGCGGGGCAGATACTGAGGCATCACTGAGGTTGTTTAAGAGGCACAAGGTTAACCAAAACCTATGCTCACGGAAATTAGCACTAAAAAGATCTCCACGCAGGTTTGTAAAATTCTGGGATGTAAGCTTGGATGCATACACCTATTTGTCCAGGGAAGCTCTGTTACCTTAGCATCCGAGCACTCACAATCTTCAAGGTCACCCTCACTCACCTCTGCGAGACAGGGCTGTGCTCTTAGCCCCATTGTACAGATGAGGAACTGAGGCACAGGCTAAGATCATGCAGGAAGTCTGTGTCAGAGACAAAAACAAAAAGAAATCCTGTGGCACCTTATAGAGTAACACGCCTGCTGCACCTATGTACAGTGGAAGCATGAGCTTTTGTGAGCAAAGACCCACTTTGTCAGATGCCTTGGCTGTGTCACAAAGTGGGTCTTTGCCCACGAAAGCCTATGCTCCAATATATCTGGTCATCTATGACAGTGGTTCGTAACCTGCGCTGCACACACCTCCCGGGGGTGCCTGGTGCCCTTTCTGGGGGTGTGAGACATGCCAGATTTTTTAGAAGTTAAATCATCGAAATCACAAATTAAGTACAGATCCGTAAGTACAACTACTTTGTTTCATCACACCTATGTCTTTGTTAACATTACACGTTTTTAACTATTTCTGTAATATGCAAACAAAACATTTATTTTCAAGTTTTTTAACCCTATTATTTGTGGTGAGTAATAGCATAAACTATTTTACATATATTTAATGTGCATTTAAAAGTGTATAAGCCCCTCCCATCTCCATTTTTGATTTTTTATAAGGGGTGCAAGAACATATTTTGAGAACCAAAGGGGTGCAGGCTGCAGTAAAGGTTTAGAACCACTGGTATATAAGATGCCACAGGATGTCTCGTTTTTTGCGGATACAGACTAACACGACAACCCCTCTGATACTGTGTCAGAGACAGGAATTTTATGCACGTCTAAGCCCCGGCTAATATCCGACTCGCTCCCACAGGCCACCCAGCAACACATAAAGCTGTTCAATGATCCCTGTGAGGCAGTGACATGTTATCACTGATTTACATCTGGGAAA
Source organism: Carettochelys insculpta (assembly GCF_033958435.1). Taxonomy (NCBI): domain Eukaryota; kingdom Metazoa; phylum Chordata; order Testudines; family Carettochelyidae; genus Carettochelys; species Carettochelys insculpta. Next base: position 18,903,726 of record NC_134157.1, read on the forward strand.
ACTAAGATACAGGGAGGCTGAGGACTGCATTCCAAGACACTTAGATTCTACAGCTTGGTCAGTCACCACTGACTTCACCAGGACAGCTACTCAGCTTGAGTGAGAGGGATGAGAAACTTACCCCAGCTCACCAAGGGAGCCAGAAATGACCCCAGAGTTGTTTTGCTTTAATTACAGACTCGAGTACCTTTTCAAACTCGAATACACTCACCTGCTATTTGCAAACAATCCTCTCATAAGCACTAGGCAAACAAAGGAACCTAATCTCAAATCACACATAACACAGCACAGAGCCCTGGACTGTAAAATTCTGTGCTGATTTTCTTCTGTTTGAACTATTTTATGACAAAGACTTTCAAATCACTCTTTTTATTTGAGCTACATTAAAGACAACCGGGAGGGCGGGGGGCGGGGGGAATCACCATTCCCTGTGTACCTGCCAGGTTTTCAGTCACTATCTCTCTGTTTCTCATCGGAACCCCCCATAAAACCGATGAGAACAGAACACTCACCGCATCACCTTCTGTTCTGCTGCTATCAGAAACCAAACATAGTGGAAGGTGAATGTAAACAGTTTCTCTTGCCTGAGCAAATTGCCAGCTGTTAAATTAGCACACAGTTAAGCTTTTGCCTTAATTACAGTTGTTTGGTGTGATAAAGCAGGCTGCCATCCACCCCACGCTCCTGGATTTTAAATTGTGACACAACAGCCAAATTGCCTTGGTCTGTGGAGTCTGAGTACAGGGTGGACTGACTGGTAACTCTGCAAGGCTTGGCTGAGTCAATTTTTAAATGTCCTGAGCAATGAGACTTGCACAGGAAGTTTTCCCTGATATTCAATCTTTTGTCCAATATCATCCCATTGTTCTTGTGCCCCACTCCAAAACAATTCCTCTGCTGCTCTGGTATCAAAAGCCATGTCTGAAATTCCCAGTCCAGTCCCCAAGTTGAAAACTTTTCATCTGCAACGTGTCTGTTGAAGACTCTGATTCCCAACAAGAGCTACCACGGCTAATAATAATCTGCTAAGTACCCCATGTGCTAGGTGCTGTACAAATCAGACATTCCATGCAGCGAAGCGGGTAGTGGGCTGCCTACACACACAGCCAGTGCAATCAAACCTGTACTGCATATCTCTGGCACTGGGAAGAGATTCATGCTCTCCTCTCACATCTCTGACTTCCTTTTGCTATAACTTTGCTGCTTTCCCGTCTGGGGCTGTAAATGCACACTGAAAAAGATGGCATGTTACTAATGTTGCTGCATGTTCCACTTAACACCCAGACCAGGGCCTGAATCTGTCTCCTTACCTGGCTCAGCCCTGCCTAGGGTTTATCTCCCCTCTCGATTGCTGTTGGCACATCACATTTCTTGCTGGGTTTCATGGGATGTGTGTTGTTTTTACACGACTAGGCTTCTCATCTCTTGGTCAGTGCTTTGTTTGCCTCCAAGCTTCAGTGGGTTTAGATGCCCAAGGAGCCAGCATTTGAGATCCCTGCAGAACAGAGAAAACAGAGGCTGAGGAGGCTCATACCAGCAATCCAGCTGGCTCCTAGGGTCCTGGTCTCTCCAAGTCAGTGGCCCTTTCCTCTGCCACCCTCCCATCACTGCTAAGGGACTGCACCATCAAACCAGGTGTTCTCCCAGTCTCATGATGCTGGAAGGAATCATGCGGCCATGCCACCCAGTCAGCACTGCCCTGTTCTGTGATGTCATTCCCAGCCAGGCCTGCTTTCCACTGGCTATGTGATGAGGGTGCAAGAGGGACATTCCCATGCTGTGACAGAGGAAAGCTGCCTGGCATGTGGCAAAGAGTAAGCATCTGCAGCCAGCAGGATTGCAGAAGAGTGTGATAATTCACAGTGTCCAGCCCTGCTTTGCCATGGTGCGAGAAAGAGGACTAAACATTCTGAGCCACATGTAAAGTCTAGGTGTGGACTATGTCTCAGGAGAGCCAGAAATCACCTGTGCATTAGAATGCCAGCTGTTTTTTCCAGGAAGGTGGAACGAGTAGGGAGAACCAGGCTGCTGGGTCGTACAGGATAAGATTAAAACAAATAAATAACCCATGGCAGAGCCTGCTGTCAGAAGACTGTTTGCACTCAACAGAAAGCTCCCTAACCCTGCAGCACCATGACCTGAGCTAGCCACAGGCACATGGGTCACTGCTGACAATTCTTATCAGGTTTTCTCAGGAGCAGAGTTGTCTCATTTTTAAGACAATGAAGGTCAGGGGTGCAGAGGGATGTTTGATTTCTTGCCATCAAAACAGGACCCTTTTTTTTTTCCTTCTTCCTGTCTGTCAAATTCCAGCTCTAGGTACACAGTAAAATCAGTGTGAAAATGTTACGCTGAAGCGCTCTGGGGACAGGAGATGGATCCTGCCGGGATGTGGCCAATAGTGTCATCCACGGCGCTGTGCTGGTTTCTGGACTCCACAAACTGCACTCATGGTTTATGAAGGTCCACCAATGCGTTTGGTGATGGGCACACTGGTAAGGCATGCTTGCAGTTTTCCATACACAGTAACAGGCCTGGTCTCAGTGAACATGTATCTCACCACCATGTGCTTTTATTGCAACCATCTGGCTATTTATGCTGCTGTCTTCTACTGGATGGGCTTGGGACTGTTCAGCTGTGGATCATAGATCCTAACCTGTTAACAGCTAGCTGAGTTTCCCCTTTCACTCAAGGGCTGCGTCTACACTAGCCGGCTGCTTCAAAGTAGCCGGCACAACGTCGAAATAGCACGTGTTGCATCTACATGTGCTGTGTGCTATTTCGATGTTGAAATCGACGTTAGGGGGCGAGACACCGAAATCGCTATTCCCATCCAAAGATGGGAATAGCACCCTACTTCGATGTTCAATGTCCAAGTAGGGCATGTGTAGATGATCCGTGTCCCACAACTTCAAAATAGCGGGGTCCTCCATGGCAGCCATCAGCTGAGGGGTTGAGAGACGCTCTGTCCAGCCCGTGTGGGGCTCTATGGTCACTGCATGCAGCAGCCCTTAGCCCAGGGCTTCTGGCTGCTGCTGCTGCTGCAGCTGGGGGTCCATGCTGTATGCACAGGGTCCGCAACCGGTTGTCTGCTCTGTGGATCTCGTGCTGTGCAGGCCGAGTGTGTCTGGGAGGGGCCCTTTAAGGGAACGGCTTGGGGCTTTGCTGGCCCCTTATTTCTACGGGGAGAGCTTGTGTGTGTGGATGCTCCACATTTCCTTCCGGGGCAGCTCCTTTCGACGTTCTCCATCGCTACTTCAATGTTGAACATCAACGGCACCAGCCCTGAAGGACATGTAGACAATACATGTCGAAGTAGCCTATTTCGATGTTCTTAGGTCGAAATAGGCTACTTCGACGTAGTGTGCTAGTGTAGACGTAGCCAAGGAGTCTTGACAGCCATGATCCTGGAGCAAGTGGAACCAAGCTCTTGTCCCACTGCTGTGCTTGAAGTTCCCAGTGGTGTCCTGCTGGTACTGACACTAATGAAGTTGAGCTTGGCCAGTTTTGTTGCAGAGGAGGCAGGACTGCATTTCGCGGTGTATGTGCAGTAGATGTAGAATTACTTCTGTCCTCAGACACTCACCCGCGGAGAGGTGGTGCCAGCTGCACCTATTCAATATAGAACCCCTCTCCCCCTTCGAAATCCATGCACAGGAGGTGCCTCCTTCTCAGTAGTGGGAAACAGGCTCCAAAGGCCAAACTCATCGCCAATGAAACGCTCCTGATTTGAATGGATTTGGCTCACAGAGGCTAAGTGACTTGCTCAAGGCCACTCAGCATGTCAGTGGCTGAGCCACACTTAGAACCCTGACAAGTATCAGAGAGGTAGCCATGTTAGTCTATATCTTCAAAAACAAGAAGAACTCCTGTGGCATCTTATAGACTAACAGATATTTTGGAGCATAAGCTTTAGTGCAATTGACAAAGCAGGTCTTTGCCCACAAACTTATGCCCCAAAATATATGTTAGTCTATTAGGTGCCACAGGACTTCTTGTTGAATTAGAACCCTGGCTTACAGGCCACATCACCTATGCACTCAGAAATACCATGTCTGCCCCATCTGCTGGAAGGAGAAACCAGCATGAGCCCTGCCACCATGCAGGCAAGGATGTAATAGCCACCTGCTCCCCTGTGGCAAACGGGAGATTTGAGTGCTGCTCAGGTATCCATTTTTCAGATACTCCTCAGGCAGAGGGGCGCATCCTGGGGTATCCCTGATTTGATGTCACTTTCCATTTGTCTGTGGTCTCTGGATCTCTCTTACCTGGTTGCCTCCTGCTCCTTGTCCCCTCCCTCCCTACTGCAGCCACTTGCCAGTGTACCCAGCCTGGGCTCATGTTGTCCACATTCAACTGCAGCAGCCGTGGCTGGATAGCTCTGTAAATAACAGCCCTAGCACTGGGAAAGGTTCTACTGAACTTTGCTTCCACTATTGATAACACGGTGTTCTTGGCTGGAACCCAGTAGCGGATTTCTGGGGAAAGCTGACTCCTTCCCACCGTTGTCCTGCCACAACGACTCTGCTGGTGTTGCTTGCGGCCACAGCATGTGTCTCCCCCCCGCCCCCGCCCTCGACACACACACACGAGGGGTTTGCCTGCAAGGTGGGTGATGTTACAGCCTGGTACTTTTGGCCATCGCTCTGCTTTGCTTAGCAGGGGCAGAGGAAATCACTGAAGGACCTGAGCCCCAGTGAAATCTCCTCTGTCTCATTCCAAGGGGGCAGGGGAGGTGTGCCAGGTGCCTTTAATCATGTGACTAGGAGCCAAGCCTTCACCCCAGTGCTGGGAGTCTTCATGCGCATACCCTTCCTGCTCCGGTACCGAGGTTGTGTTGCAGGGCGGAAGGGACGGGAACATGGCAGGATAGACTAGGGTGCAACCACTCCCCAAAGATCCCTTGCAGAACAGTCCTTCCAGCATAGGTTAGATCGAGGTGAGCAAAGTGCAGGGCGGGACCCCTTGGGGGACATGAAATTTCATAAGTACGGTCAGCTGCTGGGTCACAGGCTCCTCCAGCTTGTTAGAAATGTTGAAACATGTTCCTGTTTTTAGGACTGTGCAGTCACATTTCTCTACTGATTCACGAAGTTTGTACATTCTACAAAGTTATTCTCTTACACCAGCCAAAGGGTTTTTTTTTTTTCCATATAAACAGAACTGACATTTCCATCAGTTTGGATTACATTAGATGGGTTGCGGGGGGCTGCTAACTGCAGGGACTAAAAGTGGGGGGAACATAAAAAAAGCGGGGGATATAAAAAAGTTTGCTCACCCCCCAAGGTTAGAGCACTCAATGCCTTGTCTGCTGCTGAGGACTGGATCAACCGTAAGGTTGGAGGTAATAGAAAGTTGGCTTAGAACCATCTTTGCCTCACCCCACTGAGTTACAGAGTGAGTGAACGTGGAGTAGCTGCAGATTCAGCCCTAGATATTTTCCTTACCCTGTAGATCTCCTCCAAGGAAGGGGTTTCCTGCTACGACTTGTCCAAAGGCCAGGGCTCTACTCTAGGTACCAGGGCTGTGGAGAGACAAGGAGCTGGGGGAGGTCTGCCTGAGCCTACCCAATTTGATACCACCTAAATTCATTGCTTCCCCTGAGTGTCTCATGGAGGTTTTCTCCGAGACGAGGCTGAGCGCAGAATGTGGAGTCCAAAAAACTTCCCTATTTCTTGGGGTAGCGCTTGGAGCCAGGCATCGCTCCTGACGGAGAAGATTCATGTAAAGCTCTGATTGGTCAGACTGCCCCCAGGCCTAGTAAATGGGGGTGTCAGACTGGGAGCCCCCCACTGCAGGGTGTGGCTCCCTGTGAACAAGCTGGGCGCTTGTGTGGCTGCTCTGGAGACATTCAGATGCCGTCCATCTACTGAGAAGAGCTCTCACAGCTGGGTGTTTTGTTTCTACCTGTGGCGCATCTTTGCACACACCTCAGTGCACATAAAATTTATTCTGCACAGGGATGGAAAAGATTAGAGGGAAAATTGCCTATGAACGTAACACTGAGAACCAAACAGGGAGCTCCTGGCACTTCCATCCTGTTCCCCCGCTGGCCATGGCAGTTGGGGCTGGCATGGGGAATGGAGAACAGGGTCTGTTTGTCTTTACCCCAAAAGGTGGGGGCTCTGCCCGTGGAGGAGGGGTGGGCAGGGGGGGAGAGGGCAGCATACGTCTTGGCATCTGCAATTGTTAGCCGGAGGTGGGAGAACTTCAGAGCTGCAGTTAAATCCATTGGCTAATCCAGAGTCCAGGAGAGCCCACTGCTGGGAAGGGGCAGGGAAAAGTACTGGCTTATTTTTAAAATCCTTGAGCTAATTGGGGCAAGTCCGAGACAAGGGAACATCCTGATGCTTAATTGCTTTAATTAGCCAGGCCTGCCCTGAGCAGGCTCCCACACTGAGCACCCAGGGCTCCATTCAGCTCCGCAGAGACAATAGGCGGAAACTTCATCAATCCGGAGGGAGAGGAGAACTTACCCCCTAGGATCACAGGCCCAGACGCCTCTAGCAACGCTTCGAGAGAGCCCAGAGCCACTAGCCACGCCAGCTACTCTCGGGTCTGTTAGCCATTCACAAGGAGACCCTTTTATGGTGTGTCTCTAGTCTCCCCACAGGTGAGTGGTAGCACGCTGAGGTCCCTGTGGGTGGCTCGCCTTTGGGAGGAATGATCTTAGGAGCTAGCCCAGGGCGATCACACAGTCACTTCCTGCAAGTAATGTTCTTTGGCAAGGGGATCCAAGCTCCCAAGCTGACGGAGGTTTTTAATTAGAGCCCTGCTGGGCTTTTTAACTCTTCCGCAGATGAGCAGAGCTGGGGGATTTGCCGCTCCTTTGCATGACCGGGCCTAGCAATGCGTGTGAGATCTGCCCCTGGGGCAGTGGCTCAGCCTGTGTTGCTCTGACGCTATAGAAGGCAGCGAGTAGGAGCACCCTTGTCTCTACTTGCAGCTTTCCCTGCTCCGGGGTTTGATGACGGAGATAAACTACCTGGCTGGGATGGCCGGGCAAGTTCCAACTTTGCGGCCTGGTGCCTCCTGCCAACTTCAGAGCGTGAGAAAATACCAGAAAGGATCAACTTGGTAGGGCCGTTGCCGTATGATTGATATTTCTACGGTGAGGTGGGAGGTTGGGTTTCTTTCCCCCTTGCTACAAAATCCAGTGCTTGTGCTTTCAGGCACGTGTGCCACAGACTTCTGGCTGCAGACACCATTGACCAGTGGTGGGCACTCTGCCGCCCATTGAGGCTCCACCTGTGACCCACGGACACCTGACTGCCCCCTCCCCTGGTGCTTCTCATGCCCTGGGAGCCCACACTTCTTACTCCTCCTGCTCCTTCCCAGCACTTTCAGAGCCACTAATCGCCTGATCCATCCCCGTCACCCCTCCCAGAGCTGGAATGCCACAAATCAGCTGTTTGTGGCATTCCAGCTCTAGGAGGGAGGGGGGAAGAGCACGTAAGAGTGGGGCTCCAGTGCCCCAGTGTGCACAAAGTGCCTGAAGGAGGGGTGCTGACTGGGAGCTACAGGGCCACAGGGGGAACCCCAGGAGGCCTCAGCCTGCTATGGCCCACTGAGGGAAAGGAGGGCTGCACATTGGCTCACCCACTATTCAGGGCTGCCCATCACTGCCTTGGACACACTCAATCCTGGGCTTTCCTGTGGGGCTGCAGATGACCAGGGCTGGTCACACCCGTGACAGCCCCTTTGGGCCTGTCGTGCTGCCAGAGGGGGCTTAACTGCACCTTAGACAAGTTACCCAGGGTCTTTTTCCCTGCTTTAGACAAGCTGCTAGTTCTAAGCCCTCAGCTCCACCCGCCAACATTTTCCAAACCATCCAGTCTCCTTGAGCACCCCCGTCAGCACCTCCACCCTGCAGGCCCCAAATTGGGGCATCCCAAAGGGGGCTGATGGCAGAGGGGGATGCTCAGTGCTGGCTGAAAACGAGAGTTCCGCATCAGCCCTTCCAAAATCAAACCACCCAACATCACCGGTCACGCCTGAAAACTGAGGCCCCTGTTCCTGGGCATTTAGTTCTCGCAGAACCCGAACAGCCTCCTCACTCCCTAATGGTCACAGAGCCTCCTCCCCAGTATGAGGGGGTGTGATACGGAGGCAGAGCGCTTCACTGTCCCTGTGCAGAGTCTCACCTGCAGTGTTTCCACTCCAGCAAATACCCATTGCCTTGTGGCGTCAGAACTGTTCTGTACACTCGGGGATGCACAGGCATTTATTACGTGCAGAGAACAGTTCGTGCCCTGTCCCAGGAGCCGTTCATTCAGCTATGTGAGTGTAGTGACACGTCCAGTCTCTGGAAGGTTTCCTTCACAACTAGAAGGGCATTCACCTTGCTTTAGGTGAAATTCTGACGATTTCTGAGTTAACTCGGCCTTGCCCACCCTGGAGAACAAGTCCCTCCCACCCAGCCGGGCTGGGATGGCTGTTCTGTACCTATCTCCAAGCACTCAGCTCCCACCTCTAAGGAGACTAACGCTAGACTGGACAAAGCACCAGAGAACACTCTGTCAGTAATGCTGAGCTTCTCCTGCACTCCCGGACATGCCCGGACGTAACCCACTCCTCTTTGCTGGAGCTGCTGAGGGCCAGAAATCCCACATCTTCCTGCAGTGCTGCCCCTTCCACCCAGGCTAGGAGACTGTAGGCCCCGTAGGTAACTCCTGAACAAAAGCACACAAAGCCCAGCTCTGCTTACCCTGGAGAAAGGGTGAGACTGTCTCTCCCCAGCTCCCAAGGCTCCGGAGGGAATGTTTGAGCTGAATGTGTCTTAGCCCAGCTACTGAATGGTGAAATTCCTTCAGCATGTTCATCTCCACCCAGTGAATGCTGGAGGAATTCAGCCAGATTCTCATTAGAATAACCAACAAAGGAGAGTCCAGGCTTCATCTATCGGTCTTTCAACCACAGAGCTGGCAGCCTGGCCTCTCTCCCTTTCCCCCATTATTCTGGTTCCCTCGCTTTTCATGTTGCCTTACCCAGCCACCCAAATGCTGTCCAGTGCTGGGGGCATTTGAGGCTTATGCATGTCATATTTTCCCCATCCAGAAGTTAACAGCAAAGAATGATTCAACAAACAAGAGCTTGCCATAGAACGGGTGTAAAAGAGCATGACGGTTGAGAGCTCTTCGTCTGAACCCTCATTGTGGGCACTGCAAGTTCTTCCAGGCAAAGTAGCAGCAGATCTCGGTCAGAGAACAGTCCGTTATGAGTAGCCCTAACACTCTGTCTCCCTGGTGAGTTAGTCAGGCTATGTCTATACTAGGCAAAGTAAGTCGACTGCAGATACACAATTCTAGCTACAGCATCTACGTATAGGTGCTTGACTTACGTGGCCGTGCCCAAGTGAACAAGGTCGGTGGGAGATCGACCTCCCTTACTCTCTCCTTTCACAAGGAGTTCAGGGGTTGACTGCAACCTCTGAGAGGTCAGTTGTATGTGTCCCTACCAGATGCACGAAATCGAACCCTGGACGATCGATCTTGAGCAGGTTGATCTTCCAGGCTAGCGTGGACCTAGCCTCAGACTGTGCTCATCTCCAGAGTAGTGCCAGTGTCTCGTTTCAGCAAGGTAATTAAGCACACCGGAGATCTAAGCACCTGCTTAAAGTTCCACACATGTTTAACGCTCTTCTCTGTGTGAGAGCGAGCGGGGAGGGGGGGGAGACAGCGCTAGTCACTGCATGGAGACTGCTGAGGGGCCTCAGTGATGCTGGAGGAGCATCGTTAACCGAAACAAACCCAACACCACAATGTTCACAGAAATTAGCAATAAGATCTCCACGCAGGTTAGGGTTGGTAACCCTCTGCTTTGTCAGCTTGGAACCACTCACCCAGCTGTCAGTTTAGGGCAGCCCTGTTACCTGAGCCTCGGAGTACAGACCATCTTCAAAGTCTCAGAGGGGGAGCCGTGCTGGTCTGTAGCTTCACAAATAACAAGCAGCCCTGTGGCACCTAACAAGTTTATAAGTTCAAGAGCTTTCATGGGGAAATCCCACTTCTTCAGAGCAGCGGAGGCTCCAATCATCTGAATAAGAGGGTCTTGCCCACAAACGTTCGTAATTTCTAAGATGAGACGGGACTGCTTGTTATTTGCGGAGCCCATTTAGCAATCAGTCGTCTTGCAGAATAGTCACGCAGGCCAAGGAAGATCTTAGAAATGCTTCCAGAGAGTCAGCCGAGCTATTATGAACCCCTTGGGCGTTGATCCCCCAGGTAACCATGCAGCACTGACTCAGAAAGACTTTCTGGGTACTTGGCATTTGGTAAACTGACTGACGGCCACAAAACATTCCCTGTCCTTTATTTCTGAGTGTCTGGCATGTCAGTCGCCATCCGCAGGAGCTCACCCTAGATCTCAGCTCGGCTCAGAGCCGTGGAAGGCTGTATTTGGGCTCCTTCGCTGAGAAGTGCTGAAGTGGACTCAGGCAGTTTGATGGGGGGAGGCAACAGCCTGGGAACCCCGCCTGCTCTCAATCTCCTTGCTTAGGTGGCAGAAGCAGGAGGCCGTGTAACTGGGATGTTTTCACAAGGAGCGAATGGTTTGTGTCCGGGCATGTCCCAGGAGCACAGGAAAGCTCAGCAGGTGCTGCACAGATAGCCCAGACTCTGCTTCTCAGAGGTGCTGTGCAGCATTCCCTCTAATTTTTCCCTTCGGTGAGTGGAATAAATTTTGTGACGTGCACTGAAACGTGCAGCTGTGCGCCACCAACAGAAACGTCTGCTGCCAGCTGTGGGTGCTCTGCTAATCAGCCGGGTGACACCTGCATCTCTCCTGGGTGGCTTATAGGGAACCCTGGTGCTGAGCACCCACCACACTTACAGAGTCAGTGGGAGCTGCAGGGGCTCAGCATTTGTGCAAGGCAAGGCCTGAATGTAGGTGAAGCAGCCCCTGGCCTGAATCCTGCATGGCCTCCCCTCTCCCGTGGTGCTCAGCCGAGCGCCTTTGACTCTGGCAAGCTGAGTGTGCAGGGGGGAAGCTGCAGAGGCTGTTAGCCTGGTCCAGACTCTGAGCCCCAGGGTCCCACGTCACAGCCTTTGCATTGTAACGTCGCAGTGCAAACCACCTGGCCCAACAACAGGATGCAGCTGAGTCAGAGGAGTCCAGCTAGCCCGACAGCTGGGCAAGGGGCTAGTGAGAAGAAGGCCCAGTAGCCCCATCTCAAAGAGGGAGGAGGGCTAGGCCGTCCCCTGCAGCTGTCCTAAAACATTGCATTTCCCAGGGCCAGTCCTCAGCTGGTGTCAAGGGCTCCAGAAATCTGCTGAATCCAAAGACCGATTCCCATTTAAAGCTGCCGCAGCTCTGCCCTTAACTGTTCCAGAAGAGCAGGACAGCCGCCTGCGGAAGCAGCTGTCCAAACACCACCCTGACCGCCGGGTGAACTAAGAGCAACGGCACAGCCCTGTGCCTCACAGTGCGGCAAGGGAAGGAAATGCTGACTCGCCCAGCTGTCACCGGAAGGGCCGAGAGCGATTCACTGCCCCCGTAGGGCAGAAGGGAGCACCTCTGGACTTACCAGCTACCCCACTGCACGACTGCGGCTTCATCTGCTCCAGGCTGAAGGTCATTGGTGGGACTGAGCCCCATGATAGTCTCAGTGTTTCCAGCCCATGACTCAAACCACTAACATTTCTCAGAGCAGCCCAGAAAACATCCCAGCTCAGCGACATCACCATATCCAGACTGGGACAGCAGCAGAGAGAATGAACGGTAGTTCACCAATGCCTTTACTTGCCTGAGGGGAAGTGGTGAGTGGAGTTTTGAAAAGCTCTGTGGGAAGAAAATTGCCTTTCCTCCTCCACGTTAGAATAATGAATGTACAGTAATTGCACAGCATTTACCTCCCTTCCGTTCCAAGCACCTTCCAAAGGAAATAGCATTATTAGCCCCATTTTACTGGTGGGGAAACTGAGGCACATAGCCACTGGGACTTCCCTCAGGTCACATGGTAAGTCAATAGAAAAGCTGGGACTGGAACCCAAGCCACCCTTGCCTGCTCTGCTCCAGTTTATTGGCTGGTGCAGGGGTCAGCAACACCCAGCATGTGCGCCAAGAGAGGCAGGTAAGCCAGTTTTCACCAGCACGCAAAGCAGAAGCTCAGCCCCGCCCCTCCTCCCCCATGCAGCCGGGAGCTTGCTGAAAGCCGTGTGGCCTGTGGCTAACAAAAGACTGGCTAATGCTACCAACCACCCACGACACAGGAAAGCTCTGCCTGCATTTATTTATGAATGAAGCTGTTGTCAGTAGGACTACTAGTGACTTTAAAAAGTATCACTGGCACTCAGCCCGTACATCAAGGTCAGAAGGTCACATTTCTGCACACCGCCTCGGAAAGGTTGCTGACCCCTGGTCTAGTGTCTAGCCACTAGCCACTGACCCTGCCAAACTGAAGTTTCCACTTTGCACGTGTGATGAAGTGGGCTCCACCCATGAAAGCTGATGGTCATATGAATTTGTTACTCTGTAAGGTGCCCTGGGACACCCTGTTTTTGCTGAAGCAAAAAAGGTGTAACACCCACAGACCTGGGTCGCCAGCACCAGGGATAGAACCTGTGAGCTGGCCTTTAGCTCACATGGTAGAGTACAGGGCTTTAGACCCTCCGCTTGCAGGGTCTATCCCTGGTGCTGGCAATCCAGGTCTGTTGGTGTTACAAAGGGATCACAAAACACTTGCTACACTCCTAAAATTCCTGGGCCAGATGCTCAGCTGGAATGATGCAGGCTAGCTCCCAATAACTTCAGTGGCCACAGGCATTGCCACTTGAGATCAGAGATGTGATCTGTCTGGCCACACGGCCTGTCTCTGCAAGTGACCAGCACCAAATGCTTCAGAGGAAAGTGGAAGAAACCCACAGAGGGCAGTTCTGAGATAGCCCATAGAATGTTTCTCCTCCTCCTGGTTAAACACAGGAAAAAGTTGCCAAGGGAGGTTGCAAAATCTCCATCACCAGAGATATTTAAGAACAGCTGAACTATCAGGGGTGGTCTAGACAGTGCTTGGTCCTGCCATGCGGTCAGGGGACTGGACTCGGTGACCTCTCAAGGTCCATTCTTGTTCTAGTGTTCTCTGAGTCTGTGGTTCTAACCCACAGAGTCAGAGGTTGCTGCTGCTCTGGGGCACGTGGTGCATTCAGCCGATTTACATCTGCTGAGCATCTGTCCCAGTCTCTGGACCTGGGCAGGGCAGCAGGGGCACCGCATGGGAGGTACATGAGGGATCACAAGCAACCCCCAGCCACCATCAGCACCACCCCTTGTGGCAACCAGTGAGAATGGGGGCATTTCTTCCCCTTCCCTGGAGCAGCATGGCCCCGGGGTAGAACTTGTGCTGTTCTCGGGCCACACCAGGGACGGGACGGGATGGGAACACCCCTACACCCACCAGAAGTGGGACTTCCAGATGAAGAGGGGGAGAGAGCAAAGGTGTGAAAGGGTGGAGCAAGGGCAGGAAGGGGGGGAGCAAAGGTGCAGAGGGGTGGAATAAAGGCAGGAAGGGGCGGAGCAAGGGCAGGAAGGAGCTTGGGACAGAGGGGCCTGCAGAGGGATAGGGGGCCGGTTCTCCCCATCCCCTGGATCCCTCCTCACCAGTTGCCTCTGCTGTGCAGGACCAGAAACGTTTGCAGGATTAAGCTCCTGCAAATGATGCAGCTCAGGTGGCAGTGGAAAGTCAGCCCAATGCCACGATCTAGGGGAGCACCCAGACTTCACCTCCAGTTAGCCACATGTGCAAGTCATGCCCGAGAAAGAGCTGTCACCTGTCAGAAAAATTCGTACCCCATGAGCAGCACAGCATAGGTGGGAACCCCCCTCTTGGAATTGCCAAGCACATGCCTTTATCAAGCAGGCAATGTAGGCAGGGCCCATAGTGAGTCTCTTTCTGAGGTAGCAGGCTATAGGTCCTCACTCTGGCAACAGGATTGCCTCAGTCTCAATAAAACCACTAGCTAAATGCTAACAACTTCCCAGGCAACACCTGGCTGGGGTGTCCCACAATTATGGGTCCACGTTTTAGGCTGCCGCCCCAAAATCCACATTACTCAGACAGGGAATCTATTGGGCTCCCCTGCTTTTGAACCCAACGTTATGAGGCAAAGGCCAGATCAGGCGATTCTTTCCATCCCGTGCCCCCGAGTCTAGGCAGGTTTGGAGGTTTAATATTATACCAGGAGAAAACACCTCTCTGGAAACAATCCAACAGTCGAAACTAACGAGGGGACATGCCCCAGCTAGTCCGGTGACTAACTTCTAGGGACAAACACGCAGTACCTTTGTTGTGTCTTTAAAAAGAGCTACCTCTGGGGAAGCAAAGCATGCTTGCTAGTCTAGCACTGCAAAAGAACACCTATTGGTCCTGGCTGAGCATTGCTGAGAAACGGAGCCATAAAAACAGAACGAGGAGCTAGGTGATGAGTTACCCTGCTCTTCAGCCAAGAGTCTTGATGACTTAAAACCTTTTATGAGCTGGATCCTGCCACCTCTTCAAACACATTTATTGGGGCATTCAATATACTCCATCCTTTTAGCAATGGCAAAGAAAAGACACCTTTAGTTGCATGATAACTAACTGGTCTCCCTCCGTAGAGGCATGATATCAAAGAGGCAGTTTCCTGAGCTCAGGCTTAAAAGGAATAGTAGCAACAAGAACATTTTGCAAAGTAAGATTCAGCCATGTTCCTATGTAATGGCCTCAAGGGCTCAGTAGATTAGAGAGCCAATTTATCTCTAGGCCACCAGTTCAAATCCAGATGAGCTCAGTAATTACTGAACACTGTCCCCATCCAACAACTGTACAAAGAGGACTGACAATGTCAGTCCAGCTGGTACTGGACAGTTGTCTGTGTCACTAGTAACTGGCTCTCAGGATTACAGGAAAGAGCAGCTGCTTAGCCTGTAGAAGGTTCCCCTCAGATCAAAGTTAAAGGTATAAACAGAACAGCCTGGCCACTAGCCTGCAGATTTTGAACAGAGTTGGACAAACATTTTCCATCCAAACTTTTTTTTTAGAGTAAACAGTGTCTTTTGGACAAAATTGAGATGTGAAAAAAATCACTTTTTCACAAAATATTTTCAGCAAAACAACAGAAAATATTTTTGTTTGGTTAGTTTCTGGTAAGCAAAGAATATTTAAAAGTTGCCTCTTCACAGAAAAGCATAAAATAAATAAATAAATAAATAATAATAATTATAATAATAATGTGTTTGTTTGTTTGTAATTTACAGAAACCTGAAGAATTTGGGGAAAATTTTTGCCATAAACTAGTACTTTTCATTTTCATTGAAACTTTTCAAAGGAACAAGATTTTATTTTCTGACCGGCTCTAACTCCAAGTTCCCTGCATGTAATCCTGGAAAGGGAATTTTGCACCATTCTTAGATAACAGGCTTGAGATGTAGTTTTGCATAAACACCTGGTCTCTCCACCTGCCCGTTTGAAATCTCATCTCTCCAGGGAAGGAAGAGGCCTGCTGACTGAGGTAGGGCTCTGTTATTCTATGCTAGTACAGCAAAGGGAAGGATTATGCCCAGGCATGTCCCAAAAATAAAAGAGGAGCTGTCAGTTTCTTGATTATCATGTTCTTGGTAAATGTAAGAGGAATACCTACAATGTGGGTTAGGAGAAGGGGTTTGTCTTCAGGGCTGTGATTCTTGCACTTTTCACAAACACTCAGTTGTGATTCTTGTACTTTTCACAAGGCTTTTAAAGGGGGGAAATGTGCTGTCTGATCTGTGTCTGTGTCCGATGTGACCCATACACCTCTGTTTAGGAACATAGGGAATACGCTATGGGGTCAGAGTCAGACAGTTTAAAAGCATTACAGGCAAATTACAAAACAAGCAGGAATGGACCCAGGGAAGCCTGACTCCCAAGAGTTTGCTCTTCCAGAGGACAGGACCCCAGGCAAGGCACAGGCCCGGTAATCTGCCAGTAATCTTGCACAAGTCATTGCACTTCTGTGTGCCTCTGTTTTCTTTGCCAGCCTGCCTCTGTCCTATTTACTTGGATTGTGAGCTCTTTGGAAGAGGTATTCTCGCTTAGTATATATTTGTACAGCACCTAGCACAATGAGAGGTCATTCTCAGCTGGGCTTTCTAGGTGGCACTGCTATACAAGCAGCAGCACTAATTGTCCCCACCCTAGACCGTGTCTCAGCCTAGACTGCGGTTCTCAGAAGGGTGGGTTGGACACATGGTGGGCACAAATGACAGCTGATAACATCTTTTATCTCTTGAACCCAACTTTGCAAGTCCAGCCTATGAAGTTCTTTCAGGGTTTGCCACAGGTACACATGCTCTAAATGGCTTTCATTTTCTCCCCTTTTTTCCCTTCCAGACTCTGTAAATCAGCAGAGCCTTGTCAGACTCAGTACCTAGTCACAAAGACCTGTTTTCACCTCTCCATCCTGCAAGGCATGAAGGATCCGGTGACCAGATGCCTTTGGGGCATCCTATGTGGGCAGACATGTACACGTGAGAGCCGGCCAGCATCTGATAAACATTTCAACACGTGATGTCTCATCCACTAAAACGGAAAGACAAAAGAGCCATAAACTATCACACGAACCGCACTGGAGTGCAATTTTTATCTACGTCAGGCTGTAAGTTTACTGCTTTTGAAAAATGCTGAATTCATTAGCTAGGGGATCAAAGTCACCCTGCAAAGGGGAGAAATGTCTTGGAAACAAAACAACAATCATCCAAGGTTAAACAGCCCTTTGGGAAATGAATGGGAGATCAGCTCTCCACCAGTTGCAGAATGGGCTTTCATTCGTTGGTAATGTAAAAGGCCCCTTTTCCAAGGTAATCGTTAACGCGGGGGAACACTCCCTAATTCATGTGTGAATAAGAGGGAAGTAAAGAAGCAGCATGTTTTGAAAAAAACCAGATCAAAGGGCAGCTAAGAAAAGACACAATGGGACCATCTGATACAACTGATCATTTTGCTTCATCCGTTGTCCCCTGCTCCTGCAGCGGTTTACAGCTGTGAAGCTGGGTGGGAGGGGATGACACCTACGCACAATGTGGGAGCTGGTTTTAGAGTGTGATGGGGGGGCTATAATTTCTCATGGGGGGGGCCAAGATTTTGGTGAGCAGCCAAGAGCTGCGCTTTACTTTTCTATAGAAGCAAGGTTTGGGCTGGAGGTTGCATGCAGCAGGAAGCTCAGAGCAAGGGGTGAGGTGCCGGAAAGGGGTGTAGGGCAGGGGCTGATAAGAGACAGCCCACTGGCCAGATCTGGCCTCTCAAGCCTTTTAATCAGCCCAGGTCCGGCCCCTATGGCTGCGGAGGGTGGAGAGATTTGGGTGCTGCTCCCGCCCACAGCAAAATCTCTCTGCTCCTATTGCCCAGTTTCAGGCACTGCCCCATCCCCTGCAAAGTATCTCAGCTCCCATTGGCTGGTTTCCAGAGAGATTTTGCTGGGGGCAGGGGCATCACTTGAAGCTCTCCCCTCTCTGTAGCAGCAGGGCCAGCCATGGACTGGATTAAAAGGCTGGGCAGGGGGCATGGGGTACGAATACAGCCCACAGGCCATATTTTGCCTGCTCCTGGTGTAATCTCTTGGAGGCGGGAACCATCTTTTTGTTATATAAGTGTACAGCAGCCAGCATGTGGGGGCTTGATTGAGGCCTCTTCTGGATACAATAAAATAACATCTTTCCCGGGGGAAATGGCCGCATGAGGTCCAAATGTAGCGCAACAACCAAGCCCCTGTTGTGTCTGAGTCTTGGGTACTTCTCTGACAAACACAGACGAATACCCTGCTTTGCCTATGTGGTGACAGCACAGCCACGGGAGAGCAAGCGGAGGTCGTCTCTGACTCCCACAGCAGCTGAGGTCTGATTTGCAGGACCTTTATCACAAGAAGGGTCAGGCTTTTCAAATCCCCCACAAACAGTAAGAAAAACCACCCTCCTTTGTCTACGGACCAGATCCGGTCAGGAAGACAGCTCAGAAGAATTGGGAGAGGTCAGAGTTTCTTTCCCATTTCTTCCTACTTTCCCTTTGTGGCCTGTGCCACCCTACAATGTGGATCCTGATGTATCATTTTAATCGCCAGGTTCCTGACTGTAACCGTGTTCTGTGGAGGATGTGTTACTGGAACACAAGCTACTGGGACCAATGCAGGGGTAATGAGGTAAACCTCTACAACCTGTCTCATGCAGGAGCAGTCAGGAGATAGAAGACAGCTTTAGAAGCCTGGTCTGGATCATGGTGCAGATTAGAAACAAAGACCCCTGGAACTTGAGGTGGGGTTGGAGGCAGGGTGCAGGCTCGGGCCCATCTTTCAAGCACACACTGCATACAAGAGACCAGCCAGGCCTCCTCACGCTGCTGGAACATAGGGGCATCAAAATTTGGCGCATATACCTCCACCCCGAACCCATCACTCTGCGGCGTCCGACACCTTAAGGTCTGGCCACTTCCCAGGGCTCTGGTGGAGACGTTAGGTATCGCCGCTGAAGGAAAGAGACCGGGTTTGGGCCTGGTATGAGTTCTAATCTGCCCCAGGCCTGCATTCCCAGAATGCCCTGCTTCCTTCTGCGGAGGAGTCCCACCTGCCCTCTCTTCACTCGGGGTCTGTGGCAGCTGGAGCTGTGGACGAGTGCAGGCTGTAGGGCCGGCCGTGAGACCAGCGCTGGTGGTGAGGGTGAAGGGTGGGAGATGGGAGGATCTCCGCCCAGGGGTAGGGAGAACCTGCTCCAGGAACTGCTGGAGGGCGGGGACAGAGGTGAGGCCCTGTCCAGGAGAAAGGGAGCAGTGAAAGGGGACATCCCTTGCTTCAGCAGCTTATATCTGAGCACAGTCCCTCTGAAAGCCATCCCCAGTGGCCAGGAAGACCCCAAGGAAATGCCACAGCGCAACCTTGATTACTAATAGTCACCCTGTGGCCCCGTTTGAACATGGTGGCCCGAGAAGCGCCTGCTTCTCCTGCGCAGCACATGAAACAGGTGCAGCGACAGGCTGTGAGTCATCCTGACGTGCCCCTGCCCATCTTCTATTTACTTTTGAGTGCCTCCTCTGCAAGTAAGAAAATACTTGTGAGACTGAAAACCCTGCACGTTGGGGCCTGAAGCAAGAGAGCGCCTGGTCTCCAGAGCCGCTCGTTCAGGTTGGATTGGCTCTCCTCTGCCTGTATTTATTTGAGCTGATTGCACCACAGGAGAGGAGGGACGCTTTCAAATGTAAACAGCCCGGCTGGCTGGCGCTGTAGATGTCAGTACTTCAAACAGCACCCTCCCAAGCACAGCCTGGGGGGAGAGTCAGGCAGAGATCAGGGCTGGAATGGGCCCACAGAGGTCCAGCACAAGGCAGCAGCACAAGGCAACAGGCCGTAGGCCGGACACTAGGGCATGAGCTCTGTGGACAATGCTTATATACCACAGTGACCAAGGCACAGAGGCATCCTGTTTGCTGAATGTCTGTTTGATCTTGGCTCCTCCCATCCATTCCCTCCCTGTGACTCTGCTCCCAGCTTCATGGTCCTATCTGGGCTCCCCTCTTGGCTACACCTCTCCTCCTGTCTACTGCCTTGGGCTCATCAGGTGGTCCCACGCCAGCTATCTGCTAGCCAGGGCTGTTCACTTTGTTTTGTATGTGTTTTCCCTTTGGCTGCCTGGTCTGCAGACCGCTGGCTCTTCAGGGCCAGGACTGTCTCTCCGTGTGTTTGCAAAGCACAATGGTACCTTGACCTACGTCAGGGTGAGCAATCCCCTGGCACGAGTGCCAAGAGTGGCATGCAAGCTGATTTTTGTTGGTATGCGAGGTGGGAGCTCAACCCCGCCCCTCCTTCTCCTTCGCCATGTAGCTGGTAGCTTGCTCAAAGCCAGACCGGCTGGGGATTAACAAAAGACTAGCTAATGCCACCAATCACCACACCTGCACAGGAAAGCTCTGCGTCTTCATTTGTTTATGAATGGCGCTGTCATAAGTAGGACTATTAGTGACCTTAAAAAGTATCACCCACACTCTTGTTAGTAGAGGTCAAGAGGTCAAATTTCAGCACTCTGCCTGGGAAAAGTTGCTCACCCCTGCTCTGAGTTGCAATCTCTAAGAGCGCCTGTAGGTGTGTAACAATGTAAAGCTAAAACTGGAGAACTAGGGAGGATTTGTATCGCCAGGGCAGCAGGCACAGCCCTGCCAACAGCAGCGTTCGTTTTAGACCCGGGACCACTAGAGTCTCCATTGTCAACGGCGCTAGCGACACCAGTCTACTGGGAGAACCTCCCACCATTCCCCAATGACGCTTTCAGCGCTATGTCTTGGGCCTCGGTGAGTGTCTGGAACGTCCTCTCCTCTCACTAGACTGTAAGGCCTGAGCCAACAGGTCAGGCGACAGCAGGCCGGAAACGGGCAGGGGTTGTTTGGGCTTTTCTAGAACTGGCACAAGAAGAGTTCTAACAGCCGTTCCATGGAATGGAACCCGGGGACGACTTGGCCCAATGAGGGCCTCATCCTTGCATCAGCCTGGCCTCGACTCAAGCCTTGGTGTAAATGAGCCTTGGGGCCCGGGCAGCTCTCCTGGATCCATTAACCAGCCCTGTGAAGTGCCATGGCACTGCAGGCTGCGTCTGTGTTTATCCTTTAGTCCCATGACCGTGGGGTTCAGATAACACAACCGGACACTTTGGGCTGAGATCATGCCAATCTTAGATAGCGGTGAAACCTTTCCAATGTACACAGCATGCTCCAGCCCTTGTCAACAGCTGGACGGGGCTGTTAAAACTTTCTTCCTTCCTAGTGAATCGGCTGCCCGCGGCTGAAACCCTCTCCTCACTCAGGGGCTGACGTAGCATAGGTCATACTTGCTTTGCCCCCCACCAGTCCCAGAGGCAGATTCCAACCTCACGCCGACCTGCAGGGAGTTCAGACTCCGTTCGATTGTTGGCTGGCCTGGTTAGGCAGCTGGTGAGACCCCACTAGCAAGAACTGTGCAGGTAGTATATGGATTTCTGTACACTAAGGATGGGGCCCTGTCTATGGCAGCACTCTTTCTATCGAGCCCGGGCCTTGCAAGACACTCATCACAGTACACGTTGAACCTCTCTCTTCCAGCACCCTTGGGACTTGACTGATATTGAACGAGAGAATTTGCCAGCTGAAGGGAGGTCAATATTTTCTAGCAAGTTAGCAACACTTCCACTGCTTACTGGAATCTTAGAAGACATTTAGGGGTAAATTACAGGTAAATAGCAGCACAGAAGACTGAGAGCCAGGACTGGTGGCTGTAAACAAACTTTATGGGACCATGGGAAACTTGTCCACACACACGATTAGCGGTTGTCTGGCTAACTAAATCATGCCGGATTACGGAGTTTGCCAGATGAGAGAGTTCCACATTAGAGGTTCGACCTGTAGTTACTAAGGAAAAGCTTTTACAAAGAACTCAGACCCTTAGTGAGTGGCCAGATATGGAACAGAAGTTGGCTTTCCTGAGGCAGGTTTGGTGCTGAGCACCCTTGAAAAAAAGGGGGCCAGGCTGAGCCCGGTTGTTGATACTAAGACCTTGTTCTTCACGTTGTGCCTCAGAGAGGGCAGTTATTTCTCAGGCATGATGGCAAAAAAGAATTTCCCGCACCAATCCAGCAGGCAGCTCAGGCATGAAGAGTTCTGTACGTTACCCATTCATAGTCACCGCAGCCATCCACCGGCCAGCCGCCTGATATTCCTGCAGCTTAGCTCAGATCAGTAACCTGTGACTGTAATTCCTGCCCTTTACCCTCTTCCTGCCATTCAGGGACTTTCTCCTAGAAAGACGTTAGCTGGTCAAAGCCAGAATATCTGGGAGCTGCAAGGAGGAGCTCAGAGCTGACAGAAATTCTTCATCTGCGCAAGACCATGTGGTGGATTCCCATGGAATCTGAAAGAAAGTGAATCAAGTCCCGACCCTGCAGCGTGATGTGCACCAACAGAGAACTCCTGGGGACAGACAGGTGGGGTGGGAGAGAGGAAAAGGAAGATCAAATCCTTCTTTTGCAGCCAAGCATTTGTTTTCCCAAATAATTAACAGATATCACATCAGAGCCTGTAATTAACAAGACCTGTCCACTCTGCCCACCCAACTACAAGGCTAGGTGCTGCCTGGGCTCTTTGAAGCGCATTCACTACAAGGATTTGAAAGGTTCCTTGACTCTTTGTCAGTTACGCTTGTGCAGGGCTATAAATGTACCTGGCACTTCTATCTGCCTTCCCTTCCGTGCCCCTGCCCTTCCCAAGGTTTTTAATTACCTTGCGCTGGCCAGATCCCAGGGCCTGTGCTCCACTTTCATCTTACTCCACCTCTGTGTTGCCTTTGACGTTCACAGGGCTCTTCTCCAAAGCCTATCTTCCCCTGGCTCCCACTGCTAAGTCCTGCTCCTGGCTTTGGGTGCCAGTGTAGCAAGTGGGTTCAGGGTTAGGTTGCTAAGGCATCCCCAAGACAGAGGTCTTCTTGGGCATGCTATACAAAGGATGGGGATGGCATTTCGTATTCACAGAGCACATTAGCCAAAAACAATGCTAAGAGCTGTTTAATGAGGAAGTAATTTGCAATGGATAACGCAAGTGGCTTTATTGAACCTATTAACTGACAAGCGGTGCTATATATTTTTATGTGCTGGTACCTATTAACCACCCCCACTTATACATGTAGGCAGCCGTATCTCTTGTAAAGAACCTTTCTGCAACAAACTTTCACAGTGTCCTTCTCTAAGTGAAAGGCATAACCCAGAACACTGAGACAGTTGGGTGCAGGTCAGCACCCAAAAGTTAACAAAGTTCTTTCAAATCCCTTTGTAGCAAGTGTGACGGGGACAGAATGTATCAGAACTATCTCCTGAGAGGTTCTGATTCCAGACAGGCCAAAAATGCAGTGATGCCTCTCTAGTCTGGCACTTCTCATCTGGCAACATCCATCATCCAGCGCTTTAGTTAGCTGGATGTGCGTTTATGGGTGCGCCAAAGTTTCCTGGAGTCCCAGAAAGTTTGTTTCCAGCCACCAGTCCTGGCTCTCAGTGTTCTTTGCTGTTACTTAGCTACAATTTACCCCAAATGTCTTCTAAGAACCCCGTAATCAGTGGACGTGTCGGTAATGCTGCTAGACAAATGGTCCAGCAAATTGTCTTGTTCGGCACCAGTCTGGCCCGAGGGTGGCAGACAAGAGAGGTTTATGGGACCACAGGAAACTTATCCAGCCCATGATAAGTGGTCATCCCACTAGCTAAAATCATGCTGGATTATGGATGTTGCCAGATGAGAGAGTTCCAGATTAGAGAGGTTCAACCTGTACTCCAGCTATATGCCAATGTAACTACACTCAGAATATGGACTGTTACTTCCAGAGATTCCAGTTTAGATGACAAGTTTATGGGAGATTCCCAGCTGCTTTGCTAGTTAGATCCTTTTCTTCAACATTTTCTAGGTTTGCCCTCTAAATTCTTGACTCACCCAAGCCACAGATAGGGAGTGTTAGAGTCTGGATGTGAGTGTGTGTGAGAGAGAGATGCACACAGACACAAGAGCATACATGCACATTTTGTGCCAGCTGACAGGCTAAAGTAGACACTAATTCACTGTGCTGCCATCGCAAGGCAGGTGATGCTCAGCCACTGACAGAGGTGCTAGAGCTTCAGTGTGAGCTGCCAACTCTTATTGTTTCTCCCAGCCAAAATGTCAGTTGCACAAGATGTCATTAAAAACAGCATGTTTGTCAGGACAACTCTGAGCTTGCGACACAAGAGTTCCATATCCCAGGCTTCCTCTTTTCACTTACATTTATGCAGAGACGGTTATGAAAATTAGGAACTAGGCAGGACCCTGCTAGTGTCAGTCGGTAGAGTAAATAAGATCACCCTGGAGCGACTTGGTGCTTGCAGAAAACAGACCATCCCTGTTTGCTACAAATAAATTCTCATCTGGATCTACTAAGCCACCGATTTTATCGTGCTTAGCATGTGCCACATTTGCAAAGATGAAACAGAGTCCTATCAAGGAATTAACCCCCATCATCCAGATAACTGCGCATTACTGTAACAAAGTCCAGTGAAAGCCACACCTAGGAGAAGAAAGCTGCAGGCAGGGTGGCTGTTCTACTTAAGTTAGTTGCAGGCTCTGCCAAGCCAATGTCATATAATAGAGATTCTCTTGCCCTGAGTCAGGAAATAGCGTGCATCCGCTCTAAGCACACCTTTTCCTACTGGTTTTGCAAGCCTGCTTTCAGATGTCACCACAGTGACTTCCCCAACAACTGGAGGATCCTGCCTAGAGATAGTCACAGAGAACAATACAGCTCCCTCCTGCAGTGCATCCACTCATGTCCACTAGCACTGGTTCCTCTGGAGACTGCCAAGCCACAACATGCAATCTGCAAGGCTCTCCCATGGCCCTGGCTATTTGGAAATTCCCAGCTGCCATGGGCTTGTTACACTTCCAAAGCAGCTTTCATCCGAGAAACTAGCCCCTACAACAAACAGAGACTGTGATGGGCATATCAGATATGCCTTGGAGAAAATGGATTCAATGGAGCTTTACAACCCGTGAAGGTAACTACAGGTTGAACCTCTCTAGTCCAGCACCCTCGGGACCTGACTGGTGCCGAATGAGAAAATTTGCCGGACCACGAGAGGTCAATGTTGTCTAGCAGAATTGCCAACACTTCCGCTGCTTACTGGGCTGTTAGAAGGCATTTAGGGGTAAATTGCAGCACAGAACACTGAGAGCCAGGACTGGTGACTGGATACAAACTTTATGAGACCACGGGAAACTTGGCCACACCCATGATAAGTGGTCATTGGCCAACTAAAATCATGCTGGATTACAGATGTTGCTGGATAAGAGAGATTGAATCTGTTAGAGTGTCCTCTCATGCATGGATTATCTCGGGCAATGAGTCAGTGGCTGACCATGCAGCAAAACCCGGGATTGCTGACTGCCAGGGCTCTGTTGTAGTCCCACCAGGCCATACTCACTCCCCAGAGTCTCTTACTTGGCAGATAGGCCAAATTGTTTGCTGAGGGGGCACTAGTGACACTCACAACCTCCCAGCTACAGACACTAGGCCACTCAGCACTGAATCTACTGCAGCTCCCAGGTTGCCTCCTGCTGTTGAATCAAACCCACTAATGGCCTTAGCTGGCACAAGTGTAACCAGGCATACGTTGGTTATGTTCTGGGTCAGCTTTGCTAACCAAAGGTGCCTGTTTAAAACCAGGCTGTAGTATGCACCTCCTCCATGCCTTCTAAAAATAGAGAATGGAGCCCAAATGAACCAGGCGGGGATTTGATAGCAGCCTTCAATTACCTGAGAGGATGGAGAGAGACTGTTCTCAGTGGTGACAGATGATAGAACAAGGAGCAATGGTCTCGAGTTGCGGTGGGAGAGGTCTATGTTGGATATGAGGAAAACTGTTTCACCAGCAGGGAGGCGCAGCAATGGAAGGGGTTACCCACAGTGATGAAACCTCCATCCCTAGAGGTTTTTAAGTGCCAGCTTGACAAAGCCCTGGCTGGGATGATTTAGTGGGGGTTAGACCTGTTTGGAGCAGGGGCTTGGACTTGACGACCTCCTGAGGTCTCTTCCAACCCTAGGATTCTATCATCTATGTGGAAAGTGAAGGGGATCAGAGACGTCTTGCCATAGCGCTGCACCATACAACTGGAAGTTTCACTCCACAGTCCTGCCCTCGGAAGTTCATTTCAAGCGCTTGCATGCCCATGCCATTAAGGAATGGAAACTCTGCCCCACGATGTATCAGACTGACCCCGGCAACAACCGCAGCCTGAATCTCAAACATATTTGCCATCAGCTGGGGGAGTGATACAGTCCATGAAGAGATTCAGCCAGGAAACCAGGTGCAGAAACATTTTGCGATCGGTTCACCAGCAGAAACAGGGGCCAAATGTCTGCCTGTCTGCTAACACAGCTCTTGACAGTCACTTAGCTCCCAGGGAATGTGTGGGAGGATGGGCTCTCTCACCCAGCCAGGATGGAGACAATGCCACACCTAGTGTGGTTCAGCCCCTGCCTCAGGGCACAATTTGCTGGTTAAACAAAGAACTGAAAACTCAGGCACAACCCCCAAAGCAAGGCAATTCCCCTCCTCCACATAGGCTACCTGCAGTCCCTGTCCCCTCAGACTTCAGCCTGGCCTCTCTGACCTGCAAGGCCTGGAAGATGGATGTGCAGGTCCCTTAATCTGCATCTGATGAAGCGGGTCTTTGCCCACGAAAGCTTATGCTCAAAATATCTGTTAGGCTATAAAGTGCCACAAGACTTCTTGTTGTTCAGGTCCCTTAATTTCTTTTCAGGGTCATGTGACAGCCAGGTGTCCCTTAGCACTTTCCTGGCTGTTGTGCTGCCACAGAAGGTATCTGAGCCCACTTGTCATTGGTAAAACGCTGTGCTCTTTTGCACTACAGCTGGGTAACATTTTTCACAGAACAACAACATCAAAAATCAAACGAAAATCAGATTTGAATCAGATTGTAGATTCACATCCAATTAGCCAATGTGTTTAAGTCTGGAAATAAACATTCAGAAAAATCAAAACACTTCACAGCAATATTTTTAAATGCCATTTTCATTTTTTGCTTTGAAATAACTTTTTTTCAATCAAATTGTACTTCAATTTAAAAAAACGTTAAACTCAAAAATTAAGTTTTTTGGTTGACTCAGAACAATTTTTTTTTTATTGGTTTTGATTTTTTCAGTTTGGCTGGAGAATGGAAAAGCAGTTCTTTGCACAGGTCTGGTTGTGAGACAGCAGAGATGAATGCATCTCTGTTGACTCCTTCTGTAACTCAGCTCATTCCTGAGGCCTATGTCAATCACAAAGCCTACATTGCAATGGCCTGAATGCATCCTGAAGCCACTTCCCCAGACAGAGCTCCTCTACTTTATTCCAAGGACATTTGCTCCTTACAACCTTCCTCTAAAACATCTGCCAATGGCTACTCTCAGAGACAGAATATTGGTCTAGATCAATTGTTTCCCAATTTTATTTGGCCACAGAACTTTCTTTAAACTTTCTTTAAACTTGAAAGAATTTTGCAGTGCCCCTAGTAATGGTCTTATATGTGGAGCTGAAAAAGCAGACCACAAATAAGTAAGGATAATAATAAACAAATGCTAAACAAGCTCATGAGATCAACATTTAGTTTAATTGCACATATTTAAAAACAAAAATCACATTTAATGTGTATAAAATACAAAGCTCAAAAACTAATATGTATTATCTTGGCAGTTTTCAATGCAAAGAGTGGGTTTTTTTTTTCTTCTTTTCTTGGCAAATTCTTTTTATATTAGGTTTAATACTGGAAAGTTGGATTTGCACATCTGGCACGAAGTTCAGTCGATTTCTGTATTTTGTTTTTGTTGCTGCATAATTCAATAACCCAGTTTCACACAAGCATGTACTGGTGAAGGGTAACAACTGAGGAATTGCACATCTTGATAAAGCGTATTATTCTTGACGTAAGCTGCCCAAAATGATCCATGCTCCCTGAGAGTGAGTCCAGGGGTTTACGGTGGTATATAACAGGCACTGAGTCGTGACATCATCATCCCCGCTCTCTAGCTAAACTAGCATTACACAGGGACACTTTCTGTGGCAAACACAAATGAAAATGGTTTTTAATAAATTCATAAATACTTAAATATTAATTAGGATTTTTTAAATAATACAATGTTATTGAAATGGAATTTTCTTGCCAAACCCTTATTTTCACTTCGCAGAACCCCTGGGTTCCGCAGAACACCTTTTGGGAAACACTGGTGTCAATCAACCCTGGGGGTGATCCAGTCTAGCACTTCCCATGTTCGCTAATTGTAACTAACAAGAAGCGGAAGATGTCTTGAAGTTATCCTGCAGCACAATGTGAGAGCCATACAGGGAGTTCACTCTTTCTAGTGACAACGACGCATTGATTAAAGACTTGCTGTCCCATGGCTTGCCTACATCTGTTCTATTCTGTGATAAAGATCATCTGCTGAGCTTTCCAAAAAGGAGGAAGTTATAGTTTTGATTGACAGTCTGATGAAGCAGCCAGTGTCCATTCCCCATTGCCAAGAGGCTTCAACAAGGAAATTACATTAAAGGTTGTGTTTGCATGAAGGATGGCAATAAAAGCAGTGATGGACCTGCAGGCATTCCTGTGCCGGGAGCCCACTCTGAGATCCCTCCTCATACTAGCATAGCTGCCCTGTAGCTTGGGGGAAAGTAAAGAATGGTCCAACACCAGGGCAGGGATTTGGAAGCTCTCTCTGACGCCCAGTGAAACCCTGGCCCCTTTGAAGTAAATGAGGGTTTGCCATTGAGTTCAGTGGAATCAGGTCTTTAGGCCTACCTTCATTATGCAGCTATGGAGAAAGGTGCTAACGGACAGTTTAGCATATTCTGCTGCTGAGCTCCAAGTTCTGCCACCCCACCCTCCTTTAGCGCTGTGTCAGGGGTCAGAAACGGGCTTCCTTCTTTCCCTTTGCAGAGGAACAAGCTAAACCATTCAACTCATTGCAGAAACAAGTTCCTGCTCCACTGCAGATGCTCTGGGTGACCTTGGGAAAGTCACTCAGCTGCTCTGTGCCTCAATTTCCCCATATGGAAAATGGGGATAACAGCAGTGCCCTGCCTCACAGTGAAATTGTGAGGGAAAACATAATAAAGTGTGCAGTGCCAGGCTACAACATTAAAGGGAGCTACATGAGTACCCCAGAGAATCTGCAAGCACTTTAAGTCTCCCCCTGTGAGGCAGGTACTGCTCTCCCAATTTCACAGGTGAGGAAACTGAGGCTTAGCACGGCTGAGACCTGCAGCTCATCGTGAGCGGAACTGAAGACAAAATCCACCCACCTCCTTTACCCACTAGACCACCCTGATCAGTCAACCCACGGTATTCTGTGAGTTCTGCTTTGGTGTCCAGCAGGTTTCCCCAAAGTCACCCGTTTTGTAAGACAAGGGCCTTTCATAAGAGCCGAGAGTTTTGTAAGCCGAGAAAAGCCGCTCGTGACTTTTCAAAAGAAGCTTGACCTGTGGGGCTGGGTTCCGGAGCGTGGCTGGGGAACCAGAAACACTGTCTTCCCCTTTCTGCATGGGAGATGATTCCAACCAGTCACGAAAAGTGTAAGAGGTCAAAAAGTCACCCAGGCCATCTTGCTGGGTGGAGGAAGAAGCCACGCTCTGCCCAAGTTAGGGTGCACAAGAAGGCACAGGGGCGGGCATAGCACCCCATCTCCTGGAAGAGTTTGATGGGTTAGGCTGAGATCTCACCTCTCAGAAGCAGGTAGGTGTGGAGGCTCAATGAACTGCACCTGTGAGCAATATGTTCAGCTGTTATCAGTATTTAGATAGTAAATCCTGGGGATAATAAAACGGGAAATGCACTAATTTTAGTACTTTAATCTCTCGCCTCTGGGGCTAATACAAAGCATAATATAAATTTAACAGCTGAGACTGCAGTCAGTGCTCTGATGGGCAGGTCTACCACCTTGCGCAGGTGCTTGTGGCAGCTTGCTTTGTCCGCAGGCCCATTCTTCTCCCCCTTCCCTACCTGCCTAAAGCAGGATTCCCCCTATTTTTCCATCCACAAGTTGAATAAATTTTGTTATAGGCACTGATGCATTTGCAGCTGTGCACCACCGATAGAAACACAGGCTGCTGGCTCTGCTAATCAGCTGGGCAGCACTTGAATCTCTCCTGGGCAGCCGTCCAAGTGCCTAGAGGCCAAATCTTGGCTGAAATGTCTACAAACAGTCCAGTGTTCCAGATCAGGCTCATGCTTCCTGGGCTGGGGAAACGTAAAGCAGGACAAAGTGTCATCCTGTTTAGTAGGAACTCGCCTGGAAGGAAGGGGCGAGTTTGGAACGCCCAGTGCTGGTGTCAATCAGCCTAGCTCCCCGGCTTGCGACAGAGCTGTGCCGTTGGGCCCCTGCGGAGGAGCTGGCCCTGAGCTGCCCAGGATC
Organism: Carettochelys insculpta; assembly: GCF_033958435.1. Classification (NCBI taxonomy): domain Eukaryota; kingdom Metazoa; phylum Chordata; order Testudines; family Carettochelyidae; genus Carettochelys; species Carettochelys insculpta. The sequence continues at coordinate 18,933,662 of NC_134157.1, forward strand.
GGGAGATGGGAGACATTTCCAGACACCTCTCATGGGACCTCACCTGGCTAGTCTGTGAGCAGCCCCATGTAGCTCCCAGGTGCTGCCAGCCAATGTATGGCTGGGATGAATCAAAAGGGCAGGCCAGGGACTCCACGTATCAGCAAGGGGCCATCAACCAATGGAGAGGAGACTGTCACCAGTCACGGTACTTGCCAGACCCGTCTGGAGCTTGTGACTGTCCCCTGGCAGAAATGGGGCTCAGTGCATGCAAATCACACTGAGGATACCCTCACAGACAGGCAGTGCTGCTACTGCACTGGCACACCAAATCTCTGCCTGACCCCGGGATAAGCAACAGCAGCTTGGATTAGTTGAATGGCAGACACTAGGGGCAGCTTTGGGGCTGCCGTAGCTGTAGCTGGGGCTCACAAACCCAGATTTACGGCCCTTTCTGCAGCCAGATCAGACAGGAGACCATGTGACTATCGTTAGTTCAAGACCCTGGCAGGCTCGAGGGTCCGATCCAAAGCCCAGGGAAGGCAATGGAAGGACATTAACTACAGACTAGGGTGCTGAAACCAGAGTGCAGATGAGTTATGGTGGGAATGAGAGGGGTGCTCTCCCAGCAGAGGCTCAGCAGGGCAGAAGGGTCTGGGAGAGCCAAGGTACATAACACAGAGGGGCCGTGTCTACACGTGCCCCAAACTTCGAAATGGCCATGCAAATGGCCATGTCGAAGTTTACTAATGAAGCGCAGAAATGCATATTCAGCGCTTCATTAGCATGCGGGCGGCAGCCGCGCTTCGAAATTGACGCTTCTTGCCGCCGCGCGTCGCGTCCCGACGGGGCTCCTTTTCGAAAGGACGCCGCCTACTTCGAAGTCCCCTTATTCCCATGAGCTGATGGGAATAAGGGGACTTCGAAGTAGGCGGCGTCCTTTCGAAAAGGAGCCCCGTCGGGACGCGCCGCGCAGCGGCAAGAAGCATCAATTTCGAAGCGCCGCTGCCGCCCGCATGCTAATGAAGCGCTGAATATGCATTTCTGCGCTTCATTAGTAAACTTCGAAATGGCCATTTGCATGGCCATTTCGAAGTTTGGGGCACGTGTAGACACGGCCAGGGAGTTAAAGCTGTGAGGGGTACTGCAGGTTGAACCTCTGTAGCCCAGCACTCTCCGGTCTGGCAATATCAGTAATCCAGCGTGATTTTAGTTACCCAGATGTTCACTTATCATGGGTGTGGCCAAGTTTCCCATGGTCCCATAAAGTTTGTTTCCAGCCACCAGTCCTGGCTCTCAGTGTTCAGTGCTCAGGTATTGGGGGCGTAGCCGTGTTAGTCTGGATCTGTAACAGCAACAAAGGGTCCTGGGGCACCTTATAGACTAACAGAAAAGTTTTGAGCATGAGCTTTCGTGAGCACAGACTCACTTCATCAGATGCTGGTCTTGGAAATCTGCAGGCCCTGCAGATTTCCAAGACCAGCATCTGATGAAGTGAGTCTGTGCTCACGAAAGCTCATGCTCAAAACTTTTCTGTTAGTCTATAAGGTGCCCCAGGACCCTTCGTTAGTGTTCAGTGCTATTATTTACCTGTAATTTACTCCTAAATGTCCTCCAAGAGCCCAGGAAGCAGTGACAGTGTTGGTAATGAGCTAAACAATATTCACTTCCCGTCGTCTGGAAACTTTGCTCATTTGGCACCAGTCAGGTCCCATGGGTGCTGGACTAGAGAGGTTCAACCTGTAGCGCCCAATGTAAGTGCTCGTACCTGACCAGTATTTGGGAACAGCTGAGCCAGGCAGAAAGTGAGTGAGTGCTTGTCTTTGTCCCCAAGTGGCCTGCTTCTTTCCTTGTATAGTAACCAGAGCTCAGTACCAGTTGTGGAAGAGCTGTGTGTGTTGCTGTGTGGTAACAAGGGACATGGGTTCTGTTCTGCTCTCCCTGCCTTACTTCCCAGCTGCCTGGGCTAGTGAGCTTGGTAATTTACATAAAATTGTATTTACTTTTTACATAAAATTTTTAAAATAAATTTACATTTACATAAAAGTGTAATTTGCCATGAGTGGCAGGAGCTGCAGAGGAATCTGTAGTGTAGACAGAGCTCCGGCATTTGTATGATCAACTACGAAGCAAATGCTGCTTGGGTGGACAAGACCACAGAGAGAACTTGGGCCATGCATGTTTCTTCTCTGAGTTCCATTTGCCCATCTCTGTGTGAGGGGAGCAGCTATCTGACCTCCCCAGGTGCTCTCCAGCTCCATTAAACCTTGCCAGCACCCTCTTGCAGCTGGACAGACCTATAGGATTTCAAACTATAAATAAACTTATTGTTTTATTATAAACTGGGTTATTCTTCTGGCGAGTAGTGCATGGCAGAGAGACGAACCAGCCATTGCCCTGCAGTCTTCAAATACAACCCTTCTCAATCCCCGCTCCGTAGCTTTTTAATCCTTTGGATTATTACAGCTTGCTACAGAGACTGTTTTGAAATCCCGGGTGGCTCTGCCTTCTCCCTTAAATCTCTGAGTCAGCCAGCAAAACAATCACAACTCATTAGAATGACAGAACAGTGCAGCAATCAGTCCATGCCCTACCGGCAAAACAAAGCACAAGACACCGGGCCCAGTCAGAAAGCGATACAGCCAGGTGTGGTGTTTTGAAAGAGACAACCTGCTCTGCCCTACCTTGGCAGCCTGGAATGCCTGCCTGGAATCCTAGTTTCAAAGTCCTTTAAGCTGGCCTGCGATTGAAAGCTATTGAATAGAAAGAAGTGTGTCAGCAAATGCCCTGAGAAGTGTGTTCTGCTCCGTGTCTCATGAGCAGGTGCTGGGTTTTGAGCTAGAGAGACGTGATGGATTTACAGTCCTGGAGATTGTATTCCCAAAGAGCAAGTACGGCACAGACTGGAGCAGGGCTCGATTTTCTCACAGGACTAAGCCTGCTCCGAGGGTCATGGATCTCTCTTCTCTTTATCTTTACCAGGAGCCAAAAGGCTATAAAAAAAGCTTTGAAAGCAGGTGGCAGAGGCGTGCTCAGGTGCCTCTGCCCCATTCCCCTGGGATCTGCATTGCCCAAGTTAATATTAAACTGCATGTGTGCACATTGGCAGCCACCCTTTGCTCTGCAGGCCTGCTCCCTCATGCATGCATCAGTGAGGGGCCCAAAAAAGATCGCCAGGTCCAAGTCTCCTACACCGCCTATGGGGGTTGTATGGATCACAGTTAGGATCCAGGGCTGAAATTCTTATTTCACACCTGTGCCAATAAGAGACAGATCTATCTCAGTTGATGCTGCAGCTCCTCGCTGTCACATTGGATCGGAATTAGACAGCATGGGGAAGGGAAAATATTGCTCACACTCCTGCCACCCAGGAGGGCTGGGGGGACAGTGTGGCTGCCCAGCTCCCCAGCCACACTGGAAGGACTGGGCTGCATCACTGTTGCCCAGCTGTCTGGCCAGGAGGTGCACCAGCCAGCCAGGAAGGGTGGGGCTATGTCACTGCTGGGATGGGTGAGATTAAGGAGATGAACAGGGGCTGAGGGCTGTAACCTGGGGTACAGACCAGGCTTTGCACCATGGCGGGGAGGTTGCAGAAGGGGCGTGGCTTCAAGCAAAAGGGGTGGGACAGGGCTTGCCTTCGCCAGCGGGGCATTCACCCACCACCCCCATGTATATCTACTACACACTCACTCAGGAAGCGATTCCGCTACCAGCTACTTCTCCATCAGACATGGGAGCTGGTGCGACATGTCCCCTTAAAAACCATGAACTGGACAAAGATTTCACTGGTTCTTCCCCTTTCCCCAGCGACATGGGCTTACATTGCAGGAAGGAAAGCTTGGACTGGACGTTAGGAAAAATTGCCTGACTGTCAGGGTGGTTAAGCGCTGGACGAAATTGCCTAGGGTGGTTGTAGAATCTCCATCCCTGGAGATACTTAAGACCAGGGTGGATAAATAGCTAACCGGGATGAATGATGGTGCCTGGTCCTGCCATGAGGGCAGGGGACTGGACTTGAGGACCTCGAGGTCCCTTCTACTTCTAGTGTTGCGTGATTCATGAAAATGGAGGTGGTCAGCTGCAGGGGTCTTTTAAGGAGAGGAGAGTCCTAAGCCCATGAGAAAAGTCTCCCAGGTCCATGGACATCTAAGTCCCCTATTCCGCTCACAGCCCCATGCCTGGTAGACATCCTAGTGGTGGGCAGCTTCCCCTTCTGCTGTCTTCCCAGGCATCCTTCTCCTCCCTGGGCAGCTGCAAGAGCTCCTGTAATGCCAGGTCTTGTAGGGCCAGAAAGAGGCAGGGCTGGACTGAAGGCTGCACCAAGAGGTTATATATGCAAGGAAAATTGACTTTTCAAAGGCTCATGCGCTTGTTGGAAGCCGAAGGACCCAGTGCATTTTACATGGCATGGAGCCCTATGCAGAGTAATTGCAGAGCAGCTAATGGCTTTTTGGGTTGGATTTGAGTAGGAAGGTGAACAGTCATCCCACAGCCAAGGGGTCAATAGAATTGCCAGGTCCCCAGGCCAGGTGTGTGGCCCAGCTCTGCCTTGCTGAAATGGGTGGAGCCTCAGACAGAGGGGGCAGGGCTGGGGTTGCCTCCTCCCACAAGACTTTCAGTGATGCCTGGAGGGCCCTGTTCAGGGCTCTGACAGCAATTTACAGGGCCCACAGCCCTGGGCCCTTCCAAATCCCTGAGCCCCAGAGCAGCTGCCCCCTTTTCCGCCGTCCCTGTCAGCTACCCTGTGGTAGCTTTCATAAGTCTGTGGAAATATGGTTATAATTAGATGTAGGTTAAGGCACAGGAGGAGGGGAAATGTAATCTTTTATACGATCCCATGAAAAGTTCCTGCCCTGAGCATCACACACATTTCCTGGTGGCCACAGTTCAATGGCACAGCACACAGTCCCTTTGAAAGGGAGGCTGGGAAAGCTCAGAGTAAAACCGCTGTCTCGGGCGAGAAAGTGTCCAAAACCCATCCATGGGGCACTCCCATCTACTCCAGTTCGGCCACCTTCCTTCTTTCAGGGGGCTCAGCACAATTTCCTAGCCCCATGCCAAAACCAGGCCTGTGCGCTTCTGTTCCCAGCACCAGAATCAATGTAGTTGTTGATGGGGGTGGAGAGGGGGAAGATCTATTTAAATAACACCGGACCTAGAGGCTGGGTCTGAAATGTCACTGACAGGGCACTTCCCCTGAAGTAAACATCCCTTGGAGAAGCAGGAGGGGGAAGGGGCCTGTTGCCACTGCAGATAAAAACAGGAACATAAATTACAAAACAGACAGCCATCCCGCAAAAAAATTAAAAAAGCGTGCTCCTCGCGGTGATACAAACTGAGTCAGGGTGTGTTCTGCAGATTAGTACAGGATTATCTCCCCTCTCCCTCCACAGGAAGATTTCCCTGGTTATGTTAAAGAGGGTAACTGGGTATTTATTTAGTTACATATTCACCAAATATCCAAGACAGTGAGGAGTTGTTTAAGGCAATTGCTAGAAGGAATGAGCTGTGATTAAAGCAGTGACAATGTGAGTCCCCTCTAATCTTTTCCACCCCGGGGCAGAATAAATTGTTATGTGCACCAAGGCATGTGCAAATGTGGACCCATAGAAACACATGCTGCCCACTATGTGCAGCTGTGGGTGCTCTGCTAATCAGCTGGGCAACTGAATTTCCCCTAGGCGGCTGCCCAACCACTGAGCTTATGGGGAGCACTGGTGACAATAATTCAGAGGTTAAGGGAAAGGGAATTCAGGCTGGCTAATGTAAAAGCTCCCACTGGGGACACAACAGCAAGAGAGAGATACCTGTGGAAGAAAAGGGAGATACGCCTCACTTTCATTTCCTTTCAACCTCTTTCCGTTCAGCATGTGATCGAACATTCCTTTCCCGTGACAAAGTTGCATGACAGAATGCTGCTGGGCAATCCCCTCTCAGCCTGGAATGCCTTTAATTTTATCGGCAGATGACACAAAGTAGGAATATGTGAATCCACAGCCATCCTCAAACTTCTGCAAACTTGAATAGTAACAGAGAGTAAACCGTGCTAATCTACACACTATGAAAACAAAAAGCAGTCATGTAGCACTTTAAAGTGCTACTTGACTGCTTTTTGTTTTGATTCTGCAAACTTGGGAGTCAAGGTCTGGAATTCTGGGGAAGCCTAAAATTGGCAGTTTCCAGTCGGAGTCACTTTGACCAAAGTTCCACGAGTGTTTTCAGATACAGGGTGTTACCTTTGGCTTACCTCCAACTCAGGGGTGAGAAAAGTGGGGTGCAGGCCCCCTTGGGGGGCATGAAATTTCATAAGTGGGGGCACAGTATGATTGGCTGCTGAGTCTCAGGCTCATCCATCTCATTCAATGTTGAAATATGTGCCTTTTTGTGTGCATTCACATTTATATACCGATTAACACACCCCACCCAGAGTGAGGTCCAAGCTGCCATCAAAGCAATGAAGTGCAACAAGGCAACGGGACTAGACGGAATCCTCACGGAAGTCTTCAGAGACGAAGGGTCAAGAGCTCCACAAACAGCTCCGCCTCCTGATTCTCAAGATCTGGGATAGGGAGCAGATGCCACAAGATTTCAGACACACTGATCACCAGTCTCTTGAAGAAGGGCGACAAGTCAGACTGCAGAAACTATCATGTCATCTCCCTCCTGGCCGTAGTAGGGAAAATCTTAGCTTGAATCCTCGCAAACCGACTCATGCCACACTCGGAAGAAATCCCCCCAGAATCCTGGTATCGCTTCCAATCATTCTGAGGAACAGCAGACAGGATCTTCACCGCCCAGCAACTGCAAGAAAAGTGTTGCAAACCCTACCAAGCCTTACGCATGAGTGTCATCAGCCTGACCAAAGCATTCGACTCGATCGTAGCGCCCCGTGGACCATCCTTTCAAAGATCAGCTGCCCCCAAAAACTCATTAGCATTTTAAGGCTGCTTCATGACAACATGACTGCCACAGTATTGAGCATCAACAGATCCCAAAGCAACCTCTTTGAGGTCAAAATGGGAGTCAAGCTAAGGCTGAGTCATTGCCCCATCACTGTTCGGCATCTTTGTGGCCATGACGCTTCACCTTGCTGATGGCAAGCTTCCAGATGGTGTGAAGACTGTCTATAGAATGAACGTGAAGCTTTTCAATCTCAGGAGACTAAAGGCTAAAAGTAAGACTGCCACAGCCTCGATCATAGAGCTCCAGTTCCCAGATGACAACAGCCCTTCAGACCATCTTAAGTTCCCTTGCTGAAGTACATGAGAATCTCGGCTGCACACTGAACCTCAAGAAGACCAAGGTACGCCACCAGGCTTCATGGATGGGACAATCTCATGCACCTTCTATTGAGGTCAATGAAGAACTGCTGGAAAATGTGGGCCCTGTTAATTGAAGGGATGAAAAGTGGAGCCCAGTGTAAAAAAGTTTGCTCACCCCTGCCCTAACTGAAGCTCACTAGACACACACCTGTAAATGAGGTAGTGTGAACTAATGGACTAAGACTCAGCAAAAGTATATTTTTTCCTGCCTCCTGCCAATGCTACTGCTGAGTGACCTTGTTCATGACCTCACCCCTACATGCCTCAGTTTCCTCTTCTGTAAAATGGGGATAATAATAAAGTTCCAGTATTACATCTGAACAAGCTCAACGCACCCTTTCTCCATGGGAGGAATATACACTGAAGATCCGTGCAGTTCTCTGTGTGTAGATCTCTTAGGCTGTGTGTGCTCTGCTCTGCTATTTAGCAGGCCCTCTCAGGGTCTGCCCTGAAACCCTTCATTCAGATTTCCTCAGCACTGCTGAGCACTGGCTGCTGCATGCACAATATGTTGTCCCACAAGTGCACTGGGCTAAAAGGTGCCCAGCCCAGAGTGCCCCCAGCTTGAGAAGACTCCATACACACAGGAGCAGTGCGTTCCCCCTCCAAGGTTTCTAACATACACCCTAGCCGCTTGAAAATTCAGCTCTCTCTTGCTCCTCAGATGCTTCCAGCCAGCCGCTGAAAGCAGTGGCCTTCTGTCTCCTAACTTCCCCACAAGGGCTCCTGAGTAGGCTGCACACCCGTCAGGAGCTGACAGAGAGCCAAAGGCATAAGGAGAAAAAGAGGTGTCCTGTCCTCACTCGCCCTGCGGCCAGAGAAAAGGGAGCGGGCGATTCCTCCTGCTCGCTTTCCCAGTCAGAGAGACATCAGGCCTGGTGTAAGAAGAGCCCCAGAGGCAGCCTGAGGAAGTGGGTCTTACCCACCAAAGTGCATCACCTCATAAACCTGTTAGTCTCTTATGTGCTTCAGGACCCCTTGTTTTCTGTGAAGCTACAAACTAGTGTGGCTACCCCTCTGAGGGGGTCTGAAAGAGTGTCCCACCTCAGGTCCAGAGAGAGCACAGGGTTGCACTTCATCAGAGGCATGAGTTGGTGGGGGGGTTAGATCTACCCCACCACTCATGCATCTGATGAAGCAGGTCTTTGCCCATCAAAGCTTATGCTCCAAAATATGTTAGTCTATAAGGTGCCACAAGACTTCTTGTTGTTTTTGAAGATACAGACTAACTCAGCTACCTCTCTGAAACAACACACAGCTGATCATCATCACTAGAATCTCAGCCAGGGAAACCGACCACCCACTGCTAAGTGTCTGGGCTTAAACCTCTCTCTCTCTCTCTGAGAAGAAAAGTTCCCAGTTATCTTCCCCACACCCCCTCATCACTAAGCTCTCTCTCCCTATCCATCAGCAACAGAACCCAGCAGCACCAACCTCAGAGAGATCTTTGCCTGTGATGTGAATTCCTTAATCTGGGCCATATTTTCCTTCCTCAGCAGAACCTGCCAGAGTCTCTCACTTCCTACCTTGCAAACAACCACCCACTACACTGACAAATTACAATGGGCCCTCTCCCCAGCTTGGGTGCTGAGGTGATCTTTTTGGCTCACCTGGAGAGCAGAACCCTGCCCTCCCCAGCCCAAAATCCAATCTGTCATGCTCAGTCGTTAGGCTAATTAACAACAGGGCATTGGATGTTTTATAATCAGGAGAGGGAAAGAGGCTCTGTTGGAACAAAACAGATCCCAAACCACTGAACCAGCTCTGAAATACAGGGCAGAAGCTCTTCTAAAAGGGGAGCCTTTGACCTACCAGGCTTTAGATTAGTGCCCCATGATTACAATCAAACTGAGTGGAGTTTGGTTTCACTTAAGTCGGTTTGAGGAATTATGAAGTCTTAGGGCATACAGGATCTCAACCCCTTTACAGTTCTGGGCCTGGGCTCCTTGCAAATGTTAGCCTGGTGTAACTACCTTAATAAGCATGGCAGGAAGCTGGCCTGTGAAATGAGGGAGCTGGGACCCAGATGAGTTCCCAGTACACAGGCCTCCATAAGTGCTCAAAACTAGGGGTGTGGGGAGAGCTGACTGGAAGTGGTGTCCATTTGTCAGTCTCTCAAATAGTGCCTGGCTGGATCACGTGAGAAGAGAAGGACCTGATGAGTCACCAAGGCTGGAACTATCCTCTCCTGCCCACAGAGGGTGGCGCAAGGAGAATTGCTAGTATTTGTCAAACAAAAAAGCAGTCCTGTAGCACCTTAGAGACTAGCAATGTTATTTATTAGGCAATGAGCTTTCAAGGGACAGACCCACTTCTTCAGATCTGGAGAATCCTGATAACTGAGACAAAGAATTTAAAAGAAAGATATGGGGAAAAAATGAAATAAATATTGATGAATCAGCTAGCTAGGACAGAACAGGGGCAGGGGGAAGATAGCATCGAGTGGTCCAAGTTATGATCAGGGTTCCATGGGCTGGGTACTGTGCCTGAGCCTAGAGAGATTGTCCCTGCCCCAAAGAGTTTACAACGTAAGGAGACAAGAGAGGCAAACAGGAGGTGGGGAATGGAAGGGACAGAGAGATGGACTGAAAAAGCAGATCATAACAAGCCTCCTAATTCCCAGTCCAGTGCCATATATCTACTAGCGTGCTCCTGTCTCAGTCACTGACTGGCTGGTGGCTTTGGGAAAAATCGCATCCTCATTTTGTGCCTCAGTTTACCCCTGCAATATGACAATGAGCCTTCCCTTCCCACTGCCGATGGATGGGGTGAGGAAGATTTAGTGGCTGTTCATAGGTGAAAAAGGCTAAGGAATCAGTATTATTATTATTATTCCTCAATATTGTCCATCCAGGACAAGGTGGAGACAGAGGGGCAGGATCACATGAAGGCAGCTTGCAGTGCCCTGCCTCTGTTCTGTAGAGCCAAAGAGGACATCAGCCTTCAGGAGTCTCACTACAGCTATGTACCAATGAAACTAAATCCACTCACCCAGAGACTATTTCAGTTTAAAACAAAAAAAATCCTAGAACCACTGCGATAGAGAGAGAGCGAGAGAGAGAGAGAGCGAGAGAGAACCTTCAAATTTGCTCCTCTTTGGCTTATACAAATACTGCCCCTTAAATAAAACCTCAGAGGCCCATGAGTGGGCATGTGTTGGCGTGCGTGATCATTTTGTGATGGCGTGTACACAGCAGATGTGTGGAGGACTAGAATCAAGCCCTGCATTTTGCAACATGTAAAGCTGAGAGGCCCGCCAGGGATGGAAAAGACGCTGGCATCTTCCCCAGGGACAAAAGCAGACCCTGGGAACAATTGACTAAGCCTTTCAGGTTGGCGGTAATGAATTAGAGATACATCCTTGCTGCCAAGTCTGTCAATCCTGCCAACAGAAGGTTTTGCTTGGGTTCAGCATCCACATCTGCCTCTCGGTGACTCCCCAGGGACAGAAGGGCATGAGAATCACTCTGCTTTTGGCAGGAGTCTTACAGGATAGCCCTGACCATGGGGATCAGGCTGTCGTGGTTTCTGGGTTCATCCTGTTTAGAGGCTGTTTGCTTTGCAAGCAGGGGCCCTCTGCAACAGAATGTCCAAAATAGCTGGCAGCAGGGGGCTCTTGTTCCAGACAATTTGCATGAGTGAATGCAGTGAATATAGGTTGAACCTCTCTAGTCCAGCACTCTCTCTCATCCGGCAACATCCATAATCCGGCATGATTTTCGTTAGCTGGATGACCACTGATCATGGGTGCGGCCAAGTCTCCCGCGGTCCCAAAAAGTTTGTTCACAGCCACCAGTCTTGGCTCTCAGTGTTCTGTGCTGTTATTTAGCTGTAATTTACCCCAAATTTCTCCTAGAGCCCAGGAAGCAGCGGAAGTGTTGGTGATGTGCTAGACAATGTTGACCTCCTGTAGTCTGGCAAATTCTCTAGTGTGGCACCAGTCAGGTCCTGCGGGTGCTGGACTAGAGAGATTCAACTTGTAGTGTTGTTCATCTGGTTTTCAGTTGCAATCTGTATTGCAAGATCTACTGTCAGTCTGGGGGGGTTACATCTACACTACCCAGTAGATCAACTTAGTCAGGATGAATCCTCCAGGGTTCAATTTCATGTCCTTAGTGGGGATGCATGAAATCAAACTATCAGGAGTCAACGGTCGACCCCTGTACTCCTCAATCTCACAAGGAGTAAGGGGGGTCTAAGGGAGAGTTACTCCCATCGACCTCCCTCTGTGAGGATGGGCAGTTAAGCTGATCCTTCATAAGTCGATTCCAGCTATGCAATTTCCAGAGCTGGAATTGCGTATCTACAATCAACTTTGTCTAGTGTATACCTGGCCTTAGTTAGGGTCTGTTGCATTGGTATAAATAAGGAGTAGGTCACATTACAGCTGATTAAGTAAGATCAGATTCAAGGCCTGTGTCCTGAAACATTAGGGATTGTTATAAACTCTTAAGCCTCCTAGAATATATTGCGCTTTTTAGGAAGTGACAGATGTTTCCATGCTTCTGTGCAGTGTTACAGCTTCAAAAGAGAGACACAACAGGCAGGCACCAGACCTTAAAAGCCGAGATCCTGGGCTGACTCCTTCTGTCACTGCAGTCAGCAGGGATTTCTGCAGCTATGAAAACACAGTATATATCCATCAGCATGTCCCATGTCACAGGGTTTAGAACTATCTGGGGAGGAGATGCCATTTGTAAAGTAATAGAAATAGTCTATCCTACAGTCAGATTTTTTTTTCCACTTGGGACGAACACTAAAAATCCAATTAACAAATGATTTTAAAAATCAACATAGTCAAATCTGGACTAAGATTTCCCCACCACAGACTCCACCTCTGGATAAATGCTCCTCATTCAGCCTGGTGCTGCTCAAAACTTTTTGACTAAGTTTTTATGCAAATTCTGTGCCACATCCGTGCCTTAGGTTATCTGCGCATGAACAAGCTGGGAAAAGGGAAGAGGTTCTGTTTTATCATCACTCAGGAATCTTCCTCATAAATATACCTGAGCAGCATACCCAGGAATAGCCTGTTAATGTCATCAGAGCTGTGTCAGTTCACCCCAATTGAGGGTTAGGGTCCAGTGTGGCAACCTTTCAGATCCCCAAAACTGGGCAAATTCCAATGGTTTCCAGTTTTGTTACTACCCATTAAAGGTCCAATGTCAGTGGGAGTTTTGTCACTGACTTGAAGGACCAAAGACTCAAGCTCTGCTCATCACAGTGGGACCTGAGGATGAGTTTGGGAGCGGGAGAGAGGCCGAGTCGGGCTGGTAGGCTTCAGATGTGGTATAACAGGTCTGGAGTGTGTATGCCCACATGCTGCTGCTATTATTTCTTGTGTATATAAAGGAGCACCGGATTGCCTCAATGAGCATCTTTTTCTTTGTGTCGCTTGCTGAACAAGCATACAACACGGTACAGGTTGAACTTTTCTTGTCCAGCAACCTTGGGATCTTACGTGCCAGATGAGAGAATTTGCTGGACCACAGAAGGTTAATATTGTCAGCACATTACCAATACTTTCACTGATTATTGGGCTCGTAGAAGACATTTGGGGGTAAATGACAACTAAATAACAGCACAGAATGCTGAGCACTATGACTGGTGGTTGGAAACAAACTTTATAGGACCACAGGAAACTTGGCCACACCCATGATAAGTGGTCATCCAGCTAACTAAAATCATACCAGATTATGGGTGTTTCCAGATGAGAGGGTTCTGGTTTAGAGAGGTTCAACCTGTACAGCCCTTGGAGCTCCCAGGTGAGGGATTGTGTTTATTGCAATGACCAGAGAGCAGCAAACATCAGGGAAGCACTATGCTGCTAACAATAAAATGAAATGCTATTAACAATAATTAATAATGACTGTTGAAAGAGATAAGAAAGTGTAAATGAAGAAAAACAGAAGAGTGAAAACTGAAAACAAAATGTTGCAAAAGATGTTTGTTATCTTTCCCCTTCCGGCCATTTCACAGCCAGCTCTGGTAACGCTCAGTGCTCAGTTACTTCTCCAAACTAGCTGAATTGGGCTTTTCTGCATGGGGGGTTATCCCAGAGTAGGTCGGATGCCATCCCCTCTGATCAGGCCCAGATTTCCAAGGTAACAGCCTTTCCCATGTGGTTTGCTGTGACCAGGCCTGGCTGGAACCTAGAAGTGCCAAAACTGCACCAAACGATGGAGAATGATGGGGATTAAAACAGACTGAGCCAGCCTGACTTAGACCACAGGAAAACTGAGGCTAAGCATCTCAGTGGATTTGTAGAGATGGTTGCTTTCACCATTTGCTTCATCTGATCTGGTTATTATGTATTTATGTTCATTATTATTATTGCAATAGTGCCTCAGAGCCCCTTGTGCTCGGACCTGTACACCCATAGTGAGAGACAGTCCATGCCCCAAAAAGCCACACTGTCTAAATAGACAAGAGAGACAAAGGATGGTGGTATTATTACCCTCATTGTACAGTGGGAGATGGAAGGGGCAAAGAGATGGTTCGCTCGGTCCATTAGAAATTACCAGATTGCTCAGACACTCAATTCATCTAGTCCACCTTCCTGTCTTCAGATTCTTGATCTATTCCATCCCATTCAGAACTCACACACATTCTCTTGCTCATCTGCTTGGCCCTTGCAGATGCTGGTTCTAGAAGTATAGGATGAACCTCTCTCGTCTGGCACCCTCAGGAGCTGACCAATGCTGGATGAGAGAATTTGCTGGACCACAGGAGGTCAATATTTTCTAGAACATTACCAACACTTCCACTGGTTACTGGGCTCTTAGAAGACATTTAGGGATAAATTACAGCAAAATAACAGCACAGAGCACTGAGAGCCAGGACTGTGGCTGGAAACAAACTTTATGGGACCATGGGAAACTTGGTCACACCCACAATAAGTGGACATCCAGCTAACTAAAATAATTGCAGATTACGGGTGTTGTTGGATGAGACAGTTCCAGATTAGAGAGGTTCAGCCTGTAATATAGCGCCATGCCCTGACACTAGCTTAGACCCCTTGTTCTGAAGCAAGTCAGCCAAGAACAGCTGTCCCTTGGGTAAACCTCAGGCTGCTTAACCTTTGATGAGTGCATTAAACTCTAAAACAAATACACAGTCTTTTAATAGGGATTAGATGAACAGCAGCTTTTATTTGAACAAACTCATGTTACAGGTTGTACTGCAAGATCAACAAGCTACACAGCGACTAAAGATCTAGAACTGCAGTTGGCCAAATTCTGGGCTGGTTCTGTTCCACTGGCCTGAAGCAATCTCCTTCCATTAGATGGGTATTTCACTTTCTCAATGGCAACCTGTTACAGAGTGTTGCTGTGCAGTGTGAAGCAGCCAACTTGTTTCACCCCAGAAGTGGCTGCATTTTGTTGGTGGCTGAAACAATGCCTATTATGACCATCAGGACATTGGTTTGTAATTAACATTTGGAAAGGGGCTGTAAATCCAGCCCTGCCCAGCTAAAGTCAATGGCAATACTTTCATCAATTGATCAAGCCTCACGTAAATGAAATCGTTCTCACGTCAGTTCCCTTTATGGTTACGTTCCAGGCAGGGCTCTGACCCCAGCCAAGCAAAGCATCTGCTTAACTTTAAGTCTGTGCGTTGTCCCACTAAAGTTATTAGGTCTCTGGCATGTTTAAAGGGATAGGTCTGGAATGCTCAGCACCTGGCTGGATTGAGCCCACAGCCAGTGCAGCTGATTGGTGGCGTTTGGTTGCTGTTGCTGGGTTTTTATAGGAGAGCAACAACCTCTTTTGGGTTTGAGTGTCTGCAGAAGTGAGATTTTACCTGAGGCAGGGTCAGAGGTGGGTCCTGAGGAGAGACAGAATAAGTAAGTCCCTTGGGCTGTGTTTGCACTTGATCAACAAAACTTTAGTCATTCCCAGGTGCTTAAACATCCCCCCGCAGCCTAAACAGCAAAAGTTTTGCCACGGCAAGCGTGAAAGCTGCCCAACTGGAAGGAACACTCTCTTGCAGACCAAGTGAAAGCCGCTTATGGGGGCTAGATATATTTTGTCAGCAAAAGTTCCGACAAAGTTCACAGGCAGCAGCTTTTAGCAAAGGAGCCGTAACAAACAGCCTTGTAGTGTAGACATACCTCTTCTCACGTAACCATCTGTGGCAGGGAAGCCTGTTGTTATTGCAGCCAAAACTGAGTCCCCATTGCAGTACAGGCTGTGCGAGCCTTTTCAAGGGGCATGAGGAGGCTGGTTATGTTCCTCTGGCTTTATTGTTTCTGGGAGCTCTCACAGAAGGGTCACAGTGTCATAGCCCCATATACTGCAGCAGCCAGTTCCTGGGATGTGAGCAGGACAGGCTGTCTTCCACAAGTCTCGCAGCTCCATGGTACATCTCCATCACACCACGTCGCATGTTGTGGAAGGGCTGGATAGAAGGGAAAGAGCCCTGTCTTTTTCCTGCGGGGAACTCCTTCATGCTAGCAACAGCACCACACATGTCAATAAAAATTCTAGACGTAAGACCCTTCCAAACTCTGGGAAACTCATCCAGAAGCCTTCTTCCACACCTGGCAGTGTTTTCTATAATGGGCCAGACTGGTCAGAACACCTACAAAATCAGGCAAGTCCCCCTGTGGCGTCTGCCCCCCTGACACACCACATAGTTCCACTGCTACTGCAAACACAATTGCTTGCAAAAGGCCCCTCCAGCAGACAGCCTGCTTAGAAAGAGAGCGTAGGAAGGAGGTAAATATTTCACAAGGCTATGCCTTTCCCCAGATGTCTCTCGGTCTCCTTATTGGTGTTCATCCTTTCCCAGCTTGTCTCTGGCTTTCAGCTGCCTATTTTGAGACAACTAGATCCCGCTAAAAAGAGGGGAGCTTTGCTCAGTGGTGACCCCTTTGGCCAATGTTTGCATTACAAAGAGGGATGCTCTCGGGCAGCATTCCGCAAGCCAAGGAAATCTCTTGCAAACAGCCTTGCAGGCCCTGGGGAGCAAATTAAGTGTCTCTTCTATTTAATGTGGGTGGCAGCACCAGGCCAGCCTCCGAGTCTGTGGCCACATCTGCGCCCTCCTGACGTCTGTGGAATCTGTCGCTTGAGTCTTGCTTTCTGCCAAAGGCAGCTGCAGAATCTCAGCAGCAACTGTTCTCCGGTATGTGTCTTAAAGTAGCGGAGCCCAAGAGACTGCAATGCCCAATATGTGACACCAGATACTCCCTGGCACCAACTGGACGCTCCCCCAGGGTCACCTTTCTCTTCCTTTGGGGGGCTGGGGGGGGCTGAGTGCTCTCGTTTACACTGTGCCGAGCAAGCCACCGCTGGCCACCCTTTTCAACACGCCTGGACAATAAATCTCTGTCATTCCGGTTCAGGAGCAGTAGGAGGCAGCGAGGGGTTTACCACCGTGGCCCGGAATGGAGGACTCTTGAGTTACCGTGTGTCTTTCCAGCAGAGCCGTCCCAGCCGTAGGACAAGGTGGGGTGGCCGCTCCAGGCCCTGTGCTTTCGGGGACCCCATGGCAGCTGCCCTGGTCAACCTAAGGATGTGGGGGGGATGACTTGGGGCCAGGGCCAGTCCTGGGCCAGGGAATTACTTAAGGCAGGAGGTGGTGTGCTGTGGTGGCGACAGCAAGAGGTCGTCTGCCTCTACGCTCCCTGCCTCACAGGCAGAGGGAGCGGCAGCCTGGTCCGCCACCCTCCCGGCCCGCTGCGCCCTGCTGCTCTGCAGGGGGCTGGGAGGGCAGCAGAGCACTGCAGGCTGCTGCTCCCTGCGTCCATGGGGAGAGCGGGGCAGCAGAGGTGACCCCCCTGCTGCAGCTACTGCAGCCGCACACAACCCCAGCCACAGGTAATCCCCCGGCCCCATTGCTGGAGACAGGGGCAAAGGGGCAGGGCAGGGGCGGAGGAGGGGAGGGGCAGGGCCCAGAGCGCTGGTGCAGGGCAGCCCCAGGCTTTGCTCCTGCCTGGGGACAGCCCCAGTTCCCAGCCCCGGGCTGTGCAGGAACCCAGGGAGCATCGTTGGGCTAAATCAACTGTGCCCCCTGCAAACAATGCTTTTATGGGGGTGTGGGACAGACGGCTATGGATGATCAGCCAGGAGGACACGAGGGGCAGAAACCCAGGGGCGCGGGTCTGGGAAAAAGCCTACAAGACTTTTTGTTTTGTTGAAAGATGCCTGGGAAAGGAAGCCATTGTTAAGAACAGACCATGATGGCTCCAGCCAGCTCTCCTGGGAGATAACCAGTCCCAGCCCACACTGCTCTCACAACCAGAAACCAGCCCAAAGGGCTGGAAGGGACAATGCAGCCCTGCTCTGTGGGAGCAGAGAGATGCTGGGCAGGGGGTGTCCCGCTGGGGAGGGAGAAAGACATGCTCACAGGTGCACTTACTGCAAGAAAGGGGGAGCTTTAGGGATGGGGCAGATCGACACACTGCTCCTCTGCTGGGGTGCACCAGCTTGGCTTCATTGACTGATTTATGCCAGCTGAGGATTTACCCTGTTCCTAATCAGCCCCGAAGTAGCTGGAAAGCGAATTATAAGTGCCTGAGTGCAAGGGATCTGCCTCTTTGGAACAATCAGGCTCATTAGCCTGCAAATCCCTTGGTCTCTGTGGCCCTTGTGCTTGCACTGGGCCCAGAAGAAATACACAGATGACCCCAAGGCCAGCTCTGCAGCTTCCATAAATCAGTGGTGATCCATTGATTTCAATGGAGCCACACTGATTTACAGGAGCTGAGGATCCAGCCCACGATTCCCGCCGTGAATAGTCTTGCAGACGGACCTAGCCCCGTCTCCTCGCCCCGGGGCTGCTTTCAGGATGCCCGGGTAGTTGTAATTGCTGCAAATTTATTTCTTGAGCTGCACAATTGTCTCTTCGTTCTGTTCGCTCCTTCACATCACCTGCATCAGGCCAGTTAGCTGCCCGGGCTCTGTGGAGCTCTGTCCCTGAGTAATGCACGCAGTGCTAGGCCCTGTACACCCCAGCCTGCCAGGCCTCATCAGTGTTTGCTTTCCTGCTGGCGGTCATTACCCTCTGCAGGTTAGTTCGGTATCTCTCCCGGAAGCTATGTACACAAGGAGACAGTAAACAGTGATTTCACCAAGTACTTGAGTGGCTGAGAGGTTAAACAAAACGGGTCCCCTGGGTCTCTGTTACATGTACCATATGTCTACAAACCTGCCCTATTATGGGTATTACAGAGCAATCCAGGGCCATTTCCCATCTTTCCTTGCTATTTCTCAGCTGCCGTGGAGACTGAGCAATGACAGGAATGCTTTCCCCCGCAGAGGTCACTGCCAGACACACCACTCTCCTCACAGGCCTGGCGCACCTCCTTCTTTGACCTCCCGCCTCCTCCTGCTAAGCCGGAGGCTCTGAACTTCATCGCGCCACGACCCCTGTCTGACAGCCCAAATTACTTCACAAGCCCAGGAGGGAGAACCGAAGTCGAGACCCTCCACTGTAGGTGATGGGGCCAAAACTTGAGCCCCACTGCTCCTTGGGCCAAAGGATGAAGTCCAAGGGCTTCAGCAAAGGAAGGGGGCCTGTGATTTGAGCTTCACTGATGACCTGAAGCCCTCAGGCTTTGGCTTTGAGTAGTGGGGCTTGGGCTTTGACTTGGGGCCCCAGCAAGTCTACGCCAGGCCTGGCGACCCCATTCATAGTGGGTGGAGACCCACATTGGGGTCCCAACCAAGCATTTGAAAACAGCCAAGATAGGCTGTGCTTCAGGTTGCTTTGCCTTGATTTGGAGGTCGTGTCCTTCTGAGGTCTGAAGTGCGTGCCCTTGGCATGTTCATTTGCTGTGCTTTTGTGTGTGCACGTAACGAGGTGGTTCTGTGCTTGTGTAGCACTTTGCAGCTGAGGATCTCAAAGCACTTCAGACATAAACCCTTATAGGGTACGTCTACACTGCACGCTCTGTTCGGTGGAGTACAGAGTACAGACATGGCATGTGTCGCCTAGCACAGGTCTAGGGAGCAGGGTTGACAGTGAGGCACTGTTTAGGTGAGTCCTGAGGGGGTAGGCAGGGCCTGGTCCCACCCTGCTGCCTTACCCCCACCCCAACCAACTGGCCCAGAGATTACCTGCAAACTGCAGTGAGCAGAGGCCACTTCCTGCTGCAATGAGAAACTCTACACTACAGAGTTATTCTGTAATAGTTTATTCTGGAGTTATTCCAAAATAAGCTATGCCGTAATATTTTACTATTAAATCATGTGTCCACACACAACAGAGCCTATTTCAGATTAGAGCGGCTCTAACCCAAAATACTACGTCTACATGGCAGTTTTCTTTCAAAATAAACTATTCCAGAATAGCTTGTTTCGAAATAGCCCTTAGTCCCAGTCTACACAGTCCCATTGCAAAATACTTATTTCAAAATAACAGCGAGAAGTCCTGTGCTGAAGCTGACGAAGTGGGTCTTTGCCCGTGAAAGTTTGTGCTCCAAATAATCTGTTAGGTGATAAGGTGCCAAGGGACTTCTCGTTGTTTTTGTGGGTACAGACTAACTTGATACTTATTTCAAAATAGACCCTATTTCTCACTGAATGAAGTTTACCAATTTCAAAATAAGCCGACCGCTATTTCAAAATTATTTCAAAATAGCGGTTGCAATATGTACGCGCTCACAAAGTTATTTCAAAATAGCGGCTGTTATTTTAAAATAACTTTGCTGGGTAGACATCCCCTCAGAGGCATCATACACGCACACCCCCTCAAGGCAGGTCGTTATTATTGTGTGCATTTTATAGCTGAGTAAATTGAGACACAGGGAAGTTGGCTGATTTGTCTACAATGTAGTGAGCTAGTGACAGAACCCAAGAGCCCTGTTGACTCCTTATCTCACTCTCTAACCACTGAATCCCAATCCCAGCAAAGGTGGTAGCAGGAATTGCTACTGTTCCTCCCTAAAGGTGACTGCAAGAGACAAACTGAGCTGCTTGCAGTGTCTACAAGTGTGAGATCTCAAGAGCATTCGGTGAGATTTTCAGGAAGAAGAACCCCTGTCCAATCGAGCATTAGGTGGGTGCCAAAGTCCCACTGAAATTCAGAGAGGGGTCGTTTTGCTTCAGCATCTTTGAAAATCACAGTAGCTTTAAACATGCCTGTAGTATCAGAACCTATTTCAAGTCGTCTTCCAGAACAAGGCATGTGTGTTTAGGGAGAAGCAGGAATTAAGTTCTTTCTTCGGCCGTTTTCTACTTTTGTTATCAAAAGCTCTGGCTGAATGCATGTCATTATGTAGGCTGGCATCTTTAGCGCTGTTGTCTTTACTAATCTGCGCTGATTTACCATAAGCTTCTCTTAAAACTTCCAAAGCCACCCAAACTCTAATCAGCTTCCCCATGCTCTCTCAGGACTGTAGCTGTTGATTATGGAACAAAGGGAGTTTTTCAGTCCTGGTTGTCATGTTAAAGATAATGGATGTTTTGCTTTAAGCAGGGAAGTGTTATGGATGACATGGTGATGTCATTTTTCCTGTTGGAACAGGAATTGCATAAAATTCACACCAGGGAAGGTGAAAAGTAGCACAGGAGTGTTACAGCTGCGTGCAAAAAGGAAGAGGGTTTCTGACACCCCAGTGATGTCTCAGTAACCTGCCTCGTCCTGCATGGTTTTGATCTTAAGTCAATGGGGGATGAGATTGCTCACCATGGGCCTGATCTAAGGATCCTGGAAGTCAGCGGTCAGACTCCCACTGATTTCCATGGATCGCACCTGCAGTTTGCAGTAGCGCTCCAAATATTTGCCAGAAAACCGGTCATCTTTTTGTGCACCATTTGCACCAGAAGGGCTCACTTTCAAGAGAAGTTGCAGTGATGGCACAGTCTGTGGATGCCAGTAATGGTGCATGTTTTTGCAGCCACTTTATCCTGTGCCTTGTAAACCGGGGGAGATCTGCAAAATTTCTGGGGTATACAAGCTGTGCAGGGGAGAGGGGAAATCACAGGGTATTTCTGAAAGAAAATAGACTGTAATGCTTCTGTGAAGAGTATTCGTCAGAAAACACAGGCTTTGGTGGGACACGGCTCTGTTCTGAAGGCAGAGAAGTATTCAGGCAGGTTTGTAATGACTAGCTACATGGAATGGCTTGGCCTGAGCACATGACAGCGGATGCCTGGATGAAGTTGACATGTCTTGCTGCTGCTCCTCCTCAAGGCAAACTTGCGTAATGGTGGCCTATGAAAGCCTCCCCAGGGGAGCAGTAGCTGTAAAAAGCTGCACTGACTTTTAACTATCCGCTAACAACTCTATGACCCTACACTGAAGTCCTGCCCACTGGACAAGACCACCTCCAGTGGCAGGAATCATCTGATTGCCTGGACTTGTCCCTCTCCTCCTGGGCTGATGTAAAATCTGTTTCCCAGGCTCAGCAGCTCTGCAGCTTGCCTGCTTTTTTATTTGCACCTCTTGGCTGAGCCATGAGGCCAGCAGGCAGTTTGCTTCCTCGCTTGCTAGCCCCTGTCCCAGAGGCCTTCCCTGGTTGGCCCTTGCTTGCATCACTCTATTCAGCACGTACAGTGAAGCAAATAAGTTCTTCCTAGGGAAATTCGCCACGGGATTGAGCCTGAAGTCACCACTTAATTTCCCAGGGACTGGGTAGGGTTACCCGGACACAGCTCCCTCTGCCTTCAGGATCTGAGGTCAGGGGAGTTACTCGTATCCTGTGGAGAGCCCCAGGGTTCAGAAGAATCCATTTATTTATACAGCAGGAAAGAGCAACTGGAGAGGAAGGGAGAAAGGGATGGGAAACCAAACAGAGAAGTGCTGCACAAAGTGGTAACAGACACCAGGGCCTACGCTCAGCCGAGGGCGGGGGCTGCTTTCATCTGAGTATACTTATACCTGATCACGTAGCTCACCTGAACTCAGGCTTCCTTGCGCCACAGGTGAGTGCTGCAGGATCTGCCGGAGCACCTGGTAGCCTGACGTGTCCCTAGAGCCCCGTGCAGGTACAAAATTTGTGTCTGTGTCCTCATCTGTACCCACAAAATTGAGCTGCAGATATGCATGCTGGCACGGATGGATGCAGATATAAAGTGGATCCCCACGGGTTTGTGGGGCTCTGTTTACCCCTCACCTATGCATTCAGCCCAGAGCCAGGTGGGGGGAAGCCACTTTCAATAATCCCACTGAGGCCTCACTGAACAGCTCCCCCCTGAGGATCTCAAAGCACTGAACCAGTCCCATGGAAACCTCCCAGTACATTGCACCAATGCCAGAAGTGCCAGCTCACCTGCTGAACTGCTGCCCAAGTGCTACCAATCTGGGGCGTTTCAATGTGGTCGGAGAGTTTCCCAGCTTTGCCAACATACAGACGTTTCCTTGGGACAAATGCAGACCCCAGCATTTCCCAGGACACCCTGTCTGTAACACACACATCCAGGCAAACACGCCCACAGGCATGCAGACGCAGGCCCGCACACATCTGGACAAATACATGGGGTGGGTTCCCTTCTCCTTGAACATTCACAAGGAATAAACTGGGAACAATAAGGCTCTGCCTGAAAATAAACAAGTTTTCTCCTCCCCCTCTTCCCCAGCCTGGCCGCTGCTTCCACCCTAAGAAGGCTGTGAGCAGTGATGGGTCAGGTCCACAGTTGTATTTGAGGAATGTCTGGGAAGAAAGTGATAGAGGCCTCAGCTGTAGCTTTAATGCAGCGTCAAGGGCGGATGCACAGACTTAATCTGCAATGCAGCTAAGAAAGGAGACCTGGAAAGGCTCAGAGGCCTGGAGTCTCTTCCCAGGTCTCCTTTTGCTTTGTATTGATAATGTTAACCTTAAAGTCAATGGCAACGACACTCATCATTGCTTTGACCCTGCCGGTATTCCAAGGAGAGGCTGGGCCAGCAATCGGTAGCACTGCTCAGGACGTGCTCCGTGGTAACGTGCCATGAAATGGCTGGAGAACTGGAACAAACAGCTGTCAGGAGGCACTGGCTTGTTACTGGTGTGGACCTTTCTCCTCTTTACTCTCTTGGTGAGGAGCTTATGAGCCCAAAAGTCAGCCATGGGAGCTGAGCTGGTGGCTGGCATCTTGTGTGCCCTGGTCTTGGTGGCTAGAAATGGGGAATGGGCACATGGGTGCCTAAGAACTGTTCCCATTACTGTATGGCTGTTGAAAGCCAGTTTAATCTAGCTGTGCCTCAATCTCCCCAGCTGTAAAATGGGGACAATAATAAGGTATCTGTCCTCATTATGAAGCACTAGCGGGGCATTACTCAAAGGCATTGAAATCCCAAGTTTAAATGTGGGAAAAATTAGTATTTCTCCCCTGTTCCTATACAGTAGCACCTACTACGTAACACAGACTTCCTATTTTAAGGGCAGGGTGAGGGATAGGGCAGCATCGAAGCTGCTGCTGTGTGGCAATCCTTGACTTTTTTATGGCAACCGCTGCAGCTTCACGTTCCCTTTAGATCAGAAGCAGAATGGGTGTGCAGCTCTCATCCTAGTTCCTTGCCTAGAGCTGGTCACACTCGGCTGGAAAATGTCAAAATGCAGCCCCTTTTTTCCTCCCCACACCACCATAACAAACAAAATAACCCAACCAACCAGCTTTTCTAATGGAGTGTTTGGCCCACAACCCCCACACGGACTGGCAGAATACTCAGCCTCTGTTCAAGAAAAGCCAAGTGCCAGGCAACATCAGAACTGAAGAGGAGCGGTCAGGAAACCAGCACACTTGTCCACGCTGCATCAGGCTTCAACCATCCCTCCCTTGTGCATATATTAACGTTGAGTACAAATGTTGCGACTCCAGGGCCAGTTCCTGAAGCTTTTACCCTTCCTGTGGAAGGAGCTCAGGAGTTTGCTCCTTATTCAAAGCTAACTTTTGTAACCTTCACCATGCTTTGCCAGTCAATATTTTACTGTTTGAACAAGGGCCCACAAAGGCTGTGATCTGGCCAGTAACGTGCTGTGTTTTCAGGAAGCCCTAACCTCACCCTAGCCCGGGTTTCTAATGATTTTGTTGACTTGAACGAGCACATCTCGGAGGAGCTCAGTGCTCACTGCTTTCAGATCAGCAAATTGGTTTCCTTCTCTTTCATTCTCTGCAACAGACATATTTGTTTTAGGCCGGTGCAGAGCATGACTTAGCATGCAGGTTAGGGGAGAGAGGGAGGAACAAGCATCTCTTCTTCATCTGCTCTGCTCCTTTAAAATCTGATTGGTTTTTGTACAGAGCAATGGGCCCGGTTCTCAGCTGGTGTAAATCAGCAGAGCTCCCTTGAACTCAGATAGGTTTGGAAGCTGGATGTGAAGGCTCTGCAGTTCTAAGGACTATCTCGACACTGGAGCTAAACTTAGTTACAAAAGGTGAAGAATGGTCCCAGTCATTAACACCCTTGGCAATAAGGAAAAGGCAGTCTGTGTGGTCTGAAAAAATAGAAAGTCCCTCCTGCCCTCACATGACCCAGGCCCACAGAATACGTTTCCAGGCCACTGATGCACGAAGCGGAAAGAATGTTTTCCTCTTTGATCAAGAAATTTCCAGGTCCTACACGTCGGGCCTGATCCAAAACAGTGGTGGTTAACGGGAGTCTGTCCATGGGGAGTACTGGACTTTGAATGAGGTCTTTCAGGAGAAAATAGTGCAGCAGGAGGACACGATTTCCTTACTGCCTAAGCTGGCCTGTCAGCCACCAGCTCCTAGTGAGTCCAGCAGCTATTCCAACTCAGTGTCTTTCTTGCAGCAGGCCAATGCCAGGAAAGCAGGCAGGAGACCAACTGCAGCCTTCATGCTCAGGAGTGCAGGGAGTGGGTTTCGCTAGTACAGGTTGAACCTCTCTAATCTGGCACCCTGGGGGACATGACCAGGGCTGGATGAGAGAATTTGCCAGATCTCAGGAGGTTGTATTGTCTAGCATATTACTAACACTTCCACTGCTTACTGGGCTCTTAGAAGACATTTAGGGGCAAATTACAGCTAAATAACAGGGCAGAACACTGAGAGCCAGGACTGGTGGGTGGAAACAAACTTAATGGGACTGCTGGAAACTTGGCTACATCCATGA
Organism: Carettochelys insculpta; assembly: GCF_033958435.1. Taxonomy (NCBI): domain Eukaryota; kingdom Metazoa; phylum Chordata; order Testudines; family Carettochelyidae; genus Carettochelys; species Carettochelys insculpta. The sequence continues at coordinate 18,958,966 of NC_134157.1, forward strand.
GAAGTGGATGTCCAGCTCACTAAAATCATGCCGGATTATGGATGTTGCCAGACGAGAGAGTTTCGGATGAAAAAGGTTCAACCTGTGTGAAAACCAGCCCCACTTATTTATTACTTGGTGTTTGGAAAAGTTGTTTTCCTGTTACTACATCAGAAACAAGGTGGTCTGACCCTTGTAGGCTAACAGGCCTACCAGCCTCGTTCCACTCTCAGATCAGCTGCGCGGGCCTGAGGTGTTTCCTGGAAAGGCGATGCAGGACGCGCACACACTCCAGAGGCTGGTAAAAAGGGAGAGGGGGAGATGCCAGTGTTCTGGATCCCTGCAGCCTGTCTGGGGGAGTTTTGTGTTTGAATTAATAAATGATGCCCCCTCCCCCGAGGCAAGGCCTGAAGACTTTGGGTGCAATATCAGCTCTTCCAGGGCTAGAGGAACAGTCCAGCAGCTACAGTCCCATCTCTCCTCTTCCCCTCCTGGGACGGACATCAGACCTGCAGAGTGGCCACCCGGATCTGCACAGACTCAGACTCAGTGGTCCAACCCATTCAGGAACGTCCACCCATGCTCACGAAAGATCAGGGAACTCGGAAGGAAGAGGTTTGCATGGCCGCGTCTTCCGCAAAGGAGAGATCTAGTAAGAAGAGAGATCAGTACTCAGAGGGACCTGGAGCTCCTGGAGCAGCCACCGCCACTGCCGGAACTCCAGCCCCCTTTGAAATGCCAGGCCCAGGGCAACTGTCCCACTTCCCCTCCCTAGGGTGGGCTCTGACAGGCAGCCAGTCAGCAGCGAAGTGTTTCAGTGCATTGGGTGCATTGAACACAGGCATCCCAGTGGTCCCAGATGCACATGGGCTGGAAGGCACTACAAATGGGCTGAGCTGATTGGCTCCGATGTTGAATCTAGGCCTGTCGAGGGCTGGACTCTTGTAACATAAGCACAGGCATGGGTGATAAGTGCTCTCTCACAGCCCCTCCTCCTTCCTTTGTCCTGTTTCCCAGGGAAGAAAGGTGTCACCTGGTTGCCTAGGTGACAAAGAAAAGGGAAGGCCATCGAGTGCATGTGAGAAGTCCTCACATGAAACACCCATCACCAATTATCCATTGCCACAGTGCCTAGGCACCCACCTTGGGTTACGGAAGGACAGCAGGAAACATGATCAACCTAACCAGGGGAATAAATCCTCACACACCCCACTTAGTCACACGCTCCCATCCCATTCTGACACTGACACGGGATGAGTTGTTTCACCTACTTTTGTCCACCCCTAAGAGGGGTGAGAATGGTACCTCCATCCACCCCAGGGCTGCAGGAAGGCGGGCATTGCGGCAAATGTGCTCTACAGATGGAAATGCAATAGGAGTGACTAGTGGCAGTGGTGGGCAACCAGCAGTCCACCTGTATGACCCACAAGACATTTTCTTTACCGTTGCCTATACACAGGGTTGCCGGATTCTGCGGGGTTTCATCCGTGTAGGTGTTTTCCCTATCGGTGTTAAAGTGACACGCATGTAAAGCAAGGACTGTTGAAGTGAGGTGTGTGCTGACTGCACACAATAACTTTGAGAGCCGCACGCTCCCTCTGCGTCCAATCACAGTGCTGCTGTGGTTCCATTGGCACCGCCTGGAAATTCTTGGTACGCCACCGCACCAAGCGCAGTTAGCAAAACTACCCTCTCCAGGGAGACCAACTTGGCTGTGACAATTTTGTGGCCCCTAAGATGGAGGGCCACTCATGTGGCCCACTCACTAGTGTAAGTTGCCCTTCACTGGCTTAGTGGGATCAAGATTTCTCATTCTCCCATCTACCTCCTCAGGCCAACCCCTGCTTTAGAAAAGATCTTTTCTCTGTGGAAATAAAATAGTTCCATAGCTCCTGGTCTGCTGGTGACAAAGTCCAGATTTCCGTATCCCTTTGGCTATCAGGCTGGCTTCATTGTGCAGGCTTCCTGTAACACATACCGTCACAATGGAAATCCCTATCACTGAGACAGAAGCCAGTTTGGGGCAACAGTACCTTTCATTATAACAAACACTAAGTCCTGATACAAAACTTCCTCTAGAGTCACAGGAAGGGCTGGAGAAATGACCCCAAGAAAAGACAGTTGGGCCCCTTTGCTGGATTGAAGGATAAGACAACAAAGTAAGTTATTTATGTTGATCTCAAGGATTAATCATGAGCTCTATGAGAGGCAGAGTATGCCCTATAACAAGCATCAGCGGGGGAGTCGAGTTAGCCTGTGTCTTCAAAAACAACAAGAAGTCCTGATGCACGTTATAGACCAGCATCTGAAGAAGTGAGTTAACTCACGAAAGCTCATGCTCTAAACTTTTCTGTTAGTCTATAAGGTGCCACAGGACCCTTCGTTGCTGCTACAGATCCAGACTAACACGGCTACCCCTCTGATACTTGATGCACCTTATAGACTAACATTATATGCTCCCAATTATCTCAGAGAGGTAGAGGTGTTAGTCCACAAGGTGCCACAGGACTTTTTGTTGGTTTTGAAACATATGCACTCTATTGCAAAAGAGAGAGAACTGACTGACCAGTGCTGTGACACGATAGCTCTCTTGGGCTACCGAGAAGAGTCAACCCACAGAGACAAGCTCAGTTTGTCCAGATATTGGGACACAGGGACATTAGTTGGAAAATCCCAGATAAAAATATGCAGTGCCCAGTGATTCATCATTTTGGGTGAGATTATCAGCACAGCACTGGTGATGCTGGTACGGCAAATACCCGTTAGCAACATCGCTGACCATTTGTGTGCCTCACGTACAATGATTCTACACAAAGTCATGTGAAAATTAGGGGTACAAGAGCATGCATATTTTTGCATGCATAAGTAGGTATATGCTGATCTGAAAAATCCCATCTTTTATGTTTTAACATCACAGTAAAATGTGATTAAAATTATTTGCTCTCTTCCATATCTTGCTCTGTTTGATAAGGTTGATGACTCAAGCTTGAAATCATAACGACTGATGACTACCATAAACAGCATTTTGTGGCTATCCTCTGGATGTGAATTTCATGACAATATGTATTGTCTGGATATGTTAAATCAGTTTGGCATTTATTCCCTGAATCTGCGCTTTGTGTTTTTAGGCCAGTTTTCTTTCAAAAAGGTAAGTCAAATACCAATTCATTCCCAGGAACAAGATCATCCGTTCCAGTTTAAATGGACTATCCCAAGGAAGCCTCAGGGACCATGTGACTTTGTAAAGTTATCCTGTACGTATGCGAGAAAAATCTCTTGTGTTGAGCTCTGCAGACCAATCTCTCACATAGATTCCAGCAGAACGAGACTGGGAGGCAAAGATTATATCACTGATTGCTGGACTAATTACTTAGAGCATCTGCATTACCTTCAGTTGTCAAAGTAACAGGATGTAAATGATAAGGAAGTGTCAGGTGATGCTGAGAACCTTCTAGGCAGGGCGACAATTGGGAGCCTCACAAAAAATAAGCCATCCTGTAGCATCTTAGAGACAAACAAATGTGTATTAGTTCATGAGCTTTTGTGTGACCCACTTCTTACCCACAAAAGCTCACAACCTAATAAACATGTTGATCTCTGAGATGCTACAGCACGGCTTGTTACCTGTGGTGCTACAGACTAACACCTCTACCTCTCTGAGACAACCGGGAGCATATAATGCCTATTATAGTTCACTGTCATAAGGCAGATCTTCCCTTACCGAGAGATCGACCTGGTCGGGGTCAAACTTGTGAGCCTCAGTTTTGCACACCAAGAGGAGACATTTGACATCAAACTATTTGGGCTTGACAGTTGATTCCTGTAGTCCTCATTCTCATGAGGAGTAAGAGAAGTCAATGGGAGAGTTTCTCCCATCCACCTCCCTCAGTGAGGACGGCCAGGTAAATCGATTGTAGATAAGTCGATTCCAGCTATGCAATTGCCGTAACTGGAATTGAGTAATCTAGGATCATCTTTAAGGTCTAGAGTAGACCTGCCCTTAGTTTCTCATTTATGCCCAAGAAGCAATTCAAGGTGCTGGTTATGATCTCAGAGTGCTCAGAACAGCCTGGGATTTGGTTAGTTTAAAAATCCGCCCAGCAGGGGGAAATCTCCGGTGTCCGCAAATGGGCCTGAGTTCTGCAGGTCTCCAGACAGCGATCACGGAAGCAGGTCGTCCTTTACAGAGCTCAGTCCATCTGGTGGCCCGCCTCAGCCTGGCAGCCATTAGGGGAGATGGTAAATGTGCTTCTCTCTCACCAGGCTTCTTGAATGACACTTCCAGCAGTGCTGAGCAGGGACTAGCAAGGAAGGGAAAGCGGCCGCTGAGCTAGGAGGCTATGGGGCTGTCATGCTTATTTCATCCGCATGGGGTCTGCTTAGCGACTGACGGGATGTAAGGAAGCTCAATGAATAAAATGCCTTCTGTGAGCTTTTCCCCACCATGGTCCTCCCGCTGCTTGATTATTCAGCGAACTGACTATCCAGTTCTTTGCCCAACCAGGCCAGGCCTTCCGGCAAGGTGCTTGCCTTGGGACCGGCACCGTCAGGGCCCTGTGTCCCCACCGGCCAGACCCTGCTGTCAGCATGCCACCTCAAGCCCTGCAAACTCTTTGGCCGGGCCTGTGCCCAACTTTCCTTCTTCGCATTTCTTTGACTGGTTTAGAATGAATAGGCCTGAAGCCTCAGCTCTGTGCCACAGAGGTTTCCATGGAGTCTGTGCACAAACATTATGTCATACTGCCCCCCGCCCTCCTCTGCTTCCCATTGAAAGGCCAACTGCCTTTACTCACTTCATGAACGTGGCTCTGCATTGAAGCTGGAGCTTAGCTCCTTTGTTGTTCCTTGTGGGTCACTGCCTCCCCACTTTTCTTCCCTCTCAGCTCCGGGAGGTACCCATGAGGCTGACTGTCTGCTGGAGAAGGAGGCAACAGTAAACGGGCTCAGGAGATGCAGAGGAGGAATCTCTCATCCCTGTTGATATCAACTGAGTGATAACAATGATGAATTTCACTCAACGTCTCAAAGAGAAATTGGCTGGGTCTATATTAGACCTTAAAGTCAATTGCAGATATGCAATTCCAGCCACAGCAACTGTGTAGCTGGAATGGACTGATCTGCAATTGGCTTACCTGGACATCCTCACTGAGGGAGGTCAACAGGAGAGTTTTTCCCATTGACCTCCCTTTATCCTCATGAGATTGAGGGGTACGGGGAGGACTGCGACCCCACTTGGTGCACAGAATCATAATCAGAGCTACTGGATTTCTTCTTAAATCCATGAATTTGTTGGCGATATAGACCCCAGAGACACACAAAGTTTGAGACGTTCTCAAACATGCCAGCTACGTTTCCATGAGAGAGTTTTGTAGATAAAACTCACGGAGCGTTTACACACAAAAAGCGATTTGTCAACAGAAACGGTGACAAAAAAGCTGTGTCGACACTCTGCGGGGCCCTTTTGTCAATTGAGTGAATGAAAAGATCAATCCGCTTTTATGTGTAGATGCAATCTGTTGACAGAAGGTTTTGCCAGAACATCTCTTCTGACAGTAACTTCTGTAGACAAATGCTTCTAGTGTAGACATAGCCACCCTCTCTCACATCGTACTGGAGGTAGCATGTGAGGAAATGTTGACTTCATGGGCAAAATTTTGCCATCCACTGCAGCCCAGCCTTCAGCATCACTCCTAGTTTCCATCCACAGTAAACAAAAGCGGAATTTGGCATTAAATGTCTAATGAATTACTACCCCCTGCCCACTCTCTTTGAACCAATGGATCTGATTCTCTTAACCTAGAATTAGCTGGGACTTCTGCTAACACCCATCTCATTAGTGAACCGGTGCTCACAACAGTCTGTACAGCACTCTCAATAATTCAAGCAGCTAAATGCCTAACATCAACAGACTGCTGAGTTCTTTTGCATCTTCCATCTTATCAGAGGCAGAGAGGGCCGTAAGTGCAGCAGGTGTTCCAAGTCCCAGCTGCTTATTCATTTTCATTCCAAAAGAGTTTAGCCTTGGGACAAGGAGCTGGAAGAACAACGGTGGGAAAGTCTGTTCCTTCCCTGTTCCGTCACGTTCCTGGGATATGTCCGGGCATATTCGGTACAACCACAACAAAAAAAAAAGATATTGCCCTGCAGAAGACTTGAGAGTTCCGATACACAGAGATTTCCTGGGATTGTGAGTGATGGGATTAGAGGAGTGAGTGAGTTCAGGCTGCCACCTGCCTGGATTTTTATAAAACGGGCTCCGTCTTCGTAGCTTCTCCAAAGCTGACTTGCAAAATGCTGGCCATCCTTCCAGGTGTGGAGCGAAAGCTAATCCTGCACCCTCCCAAGCATTCCTCTTTCCACGAGAGCCCCCTGCCTGCTGCCCAGGTGGCTCAGAAAGCCCACGAGCACGCCGCAGGCGGAGAGAATATTCACTGCTCGTTTTCTCCTGAGCACTGGCTGACCACTGCGCGCACGCCGAGTGGTTTCACAGGATGGGCTGCTTTCCAGCTGGCACTCAGCCAAAACCAACCAATTCGTTACACTTAAGATCTCAGAGCGGACTTAATAGCCTCAGTCCCAGGAGAAATGAGAGAAAAGTGCCCCTCTAGCTGGGCCACCTAGCACCATGCCAAGGTGCCAGCTGTCTGGCATTCGGTGCCGGCCCATTACTGAAGGCCTGGAGATGGTTAAATAAACTCGCCTCTTGATATCTCAGCCTCTGGTGTCGTTTTGAGTTGGATGCCTGACTTCCCCTCCTTTGGTTTGGTGGCTTGAGTCTAGCAAGAGTGGCTGGCTAGAAACACAGCCTAACTGATGGGCTGTCCACGTCAGCCACGGCCCAGGGGAAGTGGGGAGACACAGAGAAAGCATTAAGCCAACCAAGTGTGCTTTAGCCCATCAGAAGAATAATGATGATGCTGCAGGGCTATTATCCCTCTCCCCCGTGACCCCACTTCACAGGGGCACAGAGCAGCAAAACTCAAGGAGTTTGGGCAGCCTGGTCCGTGGTTCCAAACAGACCATCATGTGCTACGGGGTAAATGGGGTGGCAGTTCCCAGATCCAGCCAAAGTGTTTACGGGGCCCAAGACAGCCTGCTGACAGCAGGTGGGTGTGGCCTAAGGCATCATGCTGACAGTGGGTGGGTGGGGCGGGGCCCAAGACAGTATGTGAAAGCAGGTGGGTGTGGCCTAAGGCGTCATGATGACAGTGGGTGGGCGGGGCCCAAGACAGTATGTGACAGCGGGTGGGCGGGGCCCAAGGCGACACGCGGACAGTGGGGCCTGGTCAGGGGATGAGGGGACTGACTGCCTTGCACTCCCCGGAAGGGGTGCCGTGCTCCCACTGGAAGCGGCAGGTGGGGGTGAAGCAAGGGTGGAGAGAGACAATGGCACAGGCAGGGAAGGGGTGGGGCATAGGCAGAGCAAAGGTGGGATAGGGAGGATCACGGGAGGGGCGGGCAGGGCACACGTCCACAGTGCTCCCCATGGAATCCCCACATCTGTCACCTCTGGGTGAGTCGGTACCTTCTCTTGGACCAGCTGCTGTCGGTGAGGAAGACCACCTTTTGAGCCATGTAGGAAGTTCTTCTCCAGGTCTGTGTGGCTGGGAAGCTTGGATCATCTCACCCACAGAAGAAAAAGGACTTCCCCCACCTTGTCTCCCAGTCCCCAAGGGCAGGGATTGGCCTAGTCATCTGAAACAGGCACATAAAGGCCCCTCAGTGATGAGAAGAAGCTCTTGTTTCCCACCACCCTAGATAAGATCTGCAAACGGGAGCCAGGGTGAGAAGAGTGGAGGAATTTTCTGGAACAACAGGGGCCTTCTTTTTGGCCCGTGGTGTCTTTCAGAGCTGCCTCTGCTTTACATGGATCTTTTGCCTGCAGGTTTTGTTTTGGTTGCAGCCCTGGAATCCCTCCTCAGAATGGTGCCTGCTCAGACTGCAACCCAACAGCTCTCCCGAGAGCCCTTCTAGCAATGAGTCTGCAGGGCCCAAGATGGTGCGCTGACAGCGGAGCCCAGCGCTGGGCCCTGAAGTCGCAAGGCTCATGGCAACTGCCTTGCTCGCCTTGCCCTCAGGCCAGGCCTGGTCTCCCCACAGTTGGAACCCTTGCACCATGGCAATCCCTCCTGGCAATGGGGCCTCCTCTTGTCTCCTCAAGGCAGATAAGACGTGCCTGGGCCCTAGGGGACACCAAGAATGCTCCCAACCTTAGATGCCAGAAGCAGCAGCAAGGAAGGGGAAGTGAAGGCAAAGATCTGCACTGGTGCCTTGAGATAAGGGCATGAGTCACAGGCGCTCTGCCTCCTTCCCTGCACCCAGCTAGCCACCCACACGCTCTGTGTCAGCTCCGGCTGGCCAGCGAATGGCTCCAGTTCCAGCACTGCCTCCCGCACAGACACACCACCCCAGGCGCCTTGTGCTGCAGCGAAAGGAAACAGCCCTCTCCTGGCAAGGGGGTGTGTACTCCATGTGCTGCGCCCACCTCCACACGGCAGAGAAGCCAGAGAAGCCAAGGGCTGCTCTTTGATGAATGGGAAAGGGCCCTGGCAGCCTTATTTTGCGCTGGCCAGGGACCAAGACGGGAAGTACGCCTCGAACTGCCTCCCTGCTTCGGCAGCTGTCTCAGCTCTCATTCATTAAAGCGCAGGCCCTTTCCCTCTCCCCTGCTGCAAAATGTTTAATTTGCTCCTAACTGCCTGGTTCGCCTAGCCCTGGAGTTGAATTTAATGATGTTAGTCAGCCCAGGCCAGGCTGGCTGCGCCATTCAGAAGGCTGATGGGGAAACCCATTGAGGGCAAAATTGCCGCAGACAATTGGCCCTTTGTCCGTCTGCCAAGGTTAGCAGAGCTGAACAAAACTTCCTCAGCCGGCAGCTCGCCCAAAATACTGACGAGCTGCTGTCTGGGCCGCTTGGCGAGGGCGGAGGGGGAGAGAAAGTGGGTTAGGGGAACAATGGCAGCCGTTGGCATATGCCCGCGCGCGCAGGCCGGCTGTGCGTGTGATTGAGATGCAGTCGGCCTGTGGGAGAAAGGCCCCGACTGTGCCCCTCCCTCCAGCCTCTGCCGCTTGCTGTCAGCGCTCAGCCGAGTGGCTTTGAAGGGAGGGGCTGATGGTCAGCAGCTGACTGGTGCCTGCCTGTGGCCAGCAAGCCGGCGATATGCTGGTAGAGCATAGCACTGGGGAGGGCAGTGCCTGGGAGTGTCATGGGCTGTGCACCAAAGGAGTGTCCGTCATTATGCACAGAGCGTAGGATGCGCATCGACTGACTCCGGCGGCCTAGGCCTGCAGCCAGGAGGGGACTATCCACTAGCCCCATTCTACAGCTGGGGAAACAGAGGCACAGGGCATGCAGGAACCAGAGCAGAGCTGAGCTCCGTGCAGCCCACTCTCCTGCCTCTACCAGGGCTGCGCACGTCGCAGGAAGGCGCACGCGCCTTCACGTTCAGGTGTTCCCTCGAAACTGAGTGCTTGGGTGGCTGCCCAGGAGAGATTCGGATGCCCGCCCTGCTGGTTAGCAGAGCACCCACAGCCAGCAGCCTGCGTTTCTGAGGATGGTGCACATCCACACCTGCCTCGCTGCACATAATGAAAATTTCTTCCACCCATGGGTGGAAAAAAAATAGAGGCACCACTGCTCGCCTGAGGCAGGTGTAGCATTGGGCCTCCTCCTAACTCCCCTCGTTTGAGATTGGCTAATGCCCTGAAGCTGAAACAATGTGGTTAGTGTCAGCTATGACTAAGGCTTACGCCCTTTGTTGCTTCTAGTGGCTGAGTTCCTTGCACAGCCCAGGCGCTCCTTACGTTCCTCGGTTTCCCTCACCCAACCCACAGACTCCCTGAGTGCCACCCCCGCACAACAACCCTCCTACCCCCCCCACCTCATGCCATGTGGCAATGAGTTCCACAGTCTACCTGCGCACTGTGTGAAGAAATCGGTCCTTTGATTGGCTTGGAGCATGGTCCAGACAAGACCAGGTACTAGCCGTGCATTCTCTTAAAGCCACAGGGTCCTTTGGCTGCAGGTCAACGTCAGGAGGGTGGGTTACCAACAAAGCCAGGAGGTACAAATAAGAGCTCTGGGAGATACCATCCAAAAGTGGAGTCTGCTCCACCACAGCAGGCACGGAGGGAGTCGCGGTGCCATTCGTACAAACTTTAACAGGTGGCTGACCTTGTGCTATGGGACCGTCTAGCGCACGGGTGAGCAAACTTCTTACTTCGGGCCCCACCTTTTGTCCCTGCAGTTAGCAGGGTCCCCCCAAACCTGTCTAATATAATCCAAAGCGACGGAAATCTCAGTTATGGTCATATGAAAAAAAAAAAAAGCCCTTTCCGCACGTGTGAAGAGAAGCCCGTAGAATGTACAGGCCTTGTGAATCGCTAGATAAATGTGACCACACAGACACCAAACAGTCACATCATTCAAGCTTTGAAAGTCTCTGGATGAGACTGAGATCAGGCAGCTTCTCGCGCCGTGCCCCACCTAGGAAGTATAGTGCCTCTCCCTGAGGGGCCTGCTCCCACTCTGCTCACCCCTCTTCTGGTGTGTAAAGGCCTTGACCTGAGCTTCTCTCCCTGACCCTGCCTCTGACCCGCTGAGTAAGGTGACCATCCGTCCTGTGTTCCCCAGGACAGGCCCTAATTTAATCCGTCTCACGGGTGTCCTGACTTTTTAAAAGAAAATGGGCCAACTGTCCCAGACTTTGCAGGGCTCCTGTTCCCCAGCACTCAGTGTCTCAGGGCAGCATCCCCCCACAGCACCAGGGAGCTCCTCCGCTGAGCGGCTGCCTTACTCCCCAGCACCCCATAATGACAGCCCCCAGTGCCGGAGAGCTCTGCCATGGGGCGGCTGCCCCATTCCCCAGCACAGTAGCTCCGGGGCCAGGGACCCTGGCTGCAGGGCAACTGCTGCATTCCCTGCCCCCAGGAGGTTGAGGAACCCCCATCCTATGCGCTCCCCCCATCAGGAGGCTGTGGAGCCCCACTTCCTGGTACAGCACTGTGGGGCAGCCATCCCCGTGTCCAAGGAGCCCTGACATAGGACAGCAGCCCCCATCTCTGGAGGCCTGTGTCCCATATTTGCCATAGGGCAATGTGGTCACCCTACCATTGAATGACCTTAGCCAAGCCCCATCTTTGCTCTGTGCCTCAGTCTCCCCTGAAGAAGAGATTGCTGATGATCTGTGGGAAGCATTTAAACACACAGGGACACTGAATAAATCACAATGCACTTCTGTTGTTTCCCAAATGCAAAAATAACAAGCCCATTAGGATGAATGGTGCAAAACCTCCTCCTTCCCTAGACAAAGGGCTCTCATCTGGCACTGTGCTCCTGCCATTACATGGGGGAGACGGTTTCATCTTTTTTTTTTTTAACTGCTGTGTTGGGAAATGAAAAATAAAAGTGACTTTTCCATCAATTTCGCTCTGGTGGCTGGAAGCTACTTGCCTGAAAGGGACTTGTGTTCTGCCCAAGTAATGAGGACTTCTGTTCACTTTAGTCTGAACATGTATTTTCCCTTAGGGCTCGCCCCACATCCGACTTGTATCATATGATTTCTGGCTGATTTCTTCCCCAGCCATGTGATACTTGCTAGTTCCAGCAAGAGGGGATTTGTCTCCTTTCTGTGGTCAGGCTGTTCTTGCCTGAAAGGAGAGACAGGCACACATCAAGAACACCCTCCTTTTTCACCCTGCGGGCTAACAAGGCAGCCGGGGTCAGAGCTAAGGTGACAATGGGAGAGAAGGACTCAGGGGCTTGAGGGTAAATTATAGCACCTTTAACTTGCCAGTTCCAATCAAGCCTGGCTGGATACTTCCTGGCCTCCAGGAAGAGATCTAGCAGTCTCTCCGAGCCTGAGTAGATTCACACTGGTAAAGTAAAGGAGTGTTCTTCAGCGAAACCACATTAAATGCCTTGGCAGGTAGGTGATTACACTGTTCTCCCACCTTACTGCCACCTGGGCCTTGCTTTTGGATGGATTGGTCTTCTAGACTGAGCAGTAGACATGAAAGACGTGGCAGTTTTAGCTGGCAAGCCAGTGCTGTTGTATCCGGTGCTGAGGGAAGGCCAGGACGGGGGAAGGAGAGGGTGGTCAGACCAGCACTGCCGGGTGTTTGTGATGTGCCGGTGGATTTACCAGCTTTTAAAGCCGGAAGGAACCACCACGATCATTGGTCTTCACCTCTGCCGGAAAGTGTGACTTGATTCAATATATTAAACATCATCATTTATGCTTTAAAATCCATCTGTGCTTCTTACTCCTCCTGACGCATAATCAAATGACACGTCCATGCGTTTTAAAATCAGAATGGCAGGACGCCTTTCTGTGACAGCGAATTGTTTAAACACACGGAGTTATGGAGCCTTGGGGCCCCTCATGCCTGGGAGCCCTGGGGCAACGACCTCTTTTACTCTCATGTGAATCTGCTGCTCTTTGGGGAAGGGTTTGCTGGGATCTGATCACTTGCGGGAACAGACACAGATGCAATGTTTTTTTTTTTTCCTTTTACCCCTCGAGCCTGCTCTGAACTTGGAAGAAAGCTCCAGGGCAGTGCCATGCAACATCCTGCTGCTTCTCAATGGGGCGGGGTGGGCACCGATGGCGTGTTAGTCTGACCGCCTGCAGCCCACCGCTGAGCCGCTCAGCCGGGTAGGAAATTTCTCTTCCCCCTGAAATCAGAAGGTTGTGACTCCTTCCTCTGTCACCCTTTGCCTCTTCCCACTTCTCTCCTCCCTCAACCCTCTGGTTAGGCTGCTGCTGCTTGGACAGTTGCCTGTGTCAATCCACAGCACAGTTCCCCTTCCTTTGGTGTGTCTTGCAGAGACAGAGCCTGACACTAGTACCGAGAGGCTCTGAATCAGGATTGTACAAGGAGTTTGCCATCTAAGCAGGCAGAGCCGGCCAACAGCCTGACGGCACTGGAGCAATTCTTGGAGTGGGGATGGCTGCGCCCCTTTATCTCTGTCTGCACCTATCACTGGGTCCTAGAGCTGGGGCCAGCAGCTGGGCCTCTGAATATGGGGCAGGGGGCTGGTAGGACCCTGCACGGAAGACCCAGCGGGGGAGCCAGTGGCCATGCAGGAGGCAGGGCTAGTGGTCGAGCCCCTGGGCAGCAGTGCGCCCAGGCGTCAGGAGCAGTTGGGTGGGATGCCCAAAACCTGGGGATGCTGCAGCACCTCCCCTCCCCCCTGCAGAAGCAGCACAGATGCAGCGTGATCTGGGTTAGAGACCACAAGGGCCAGGCACTACTTCCCTCCCCCAGCGCCCGGTGTAGTGCCCACGGGGGTTCTGTACGGCAGGCGGTGGGGTGACGGGAGGACAGGGGTGTGGAGGAGTGACGGGGGGGGAGATGCAGGGAGGAAGCGAACACAGCAGTGGGTGACGTGGCGGCAGGGGCTGGGGAGGGGAGAAAAAGAGTCCGCGGGGAATGGGGGCGTGACCCAGAGGCAGAGCATAAAAAAACCCAGCCCGACACCCCGGCCGCTCCCCAGCCGGGCCACCTCGCGGCTGCTGCCTCAGCTCCAGAGCCCACCTGGGAGCGGGTCTCTGCTCCCCGGGCGCTGGGCAGAGCCCAGAGACACAAGGCGGCATTGGGCACGCTCAGGCAGCTTTGGACAATTGCCCCCTTCGGCTGGTCGTCATGGTCCAGCAGCCTGAGTCTGCTCAGGTGCCTGAAGGCTGCCCAGGGCGCTACATACCCAGACTTAATGCAGGCACCACTGGCACAGCCTTTCCCTAAGCAGCCTGGCGCCACCTCTCCTACACAGCCTGGTGGCACAGACATTTATGTTGCCTGGAGGGGTTGGGCAAGGAGCTTTTGCCACCCACTGCTGTCAGAGACAGACAGCCCAGTGCTCCGAGGCAGCACGAATGGCTCCTCTGGGGACCAGGCTGTGGGTGGAGGAGGCTGTTCCGGGGAATTCAAAGCTCAGCCTCAGCTGGTGAGAAATTCCCCTGGGAACCCAGACGTGGCCCCAAACCACCCGGGGGTTGGCACATTTTTGCAAACATTTCCCCGTTGTCCAACTGGCGAGAAATCCAGCGACGCCCCAGGTGCTCTAGAATTGCAGCCGCCTCCCGGGGCCTTGCTTCGAATGTCGATGGATCCCTGGCGGGCGGGAGAGAATCCGACTGGGCAGGGAGCAGTTGCCAGCGAGGCAGAAAGAATCCCTCGCCCCTAGGAGCCAGGAGCTGGGGGTGGGGCAAAGGGACTCCCCAAGTGTGCAAAATAAATCAATCCATCAATCAATAAAAGCCACAGAGCGACTCGTTACTGGCACCCAAGCCACTCAGCTTCAAAGACAATGGGAGAGAAAGGGGGTCGCCGGCTAGTTAAGGCGGACAGCTGGTCTCTCAGCAGCTGCTTTTCCTATCCTGGGGCCTTCGACTGCAGCTCTAACTTGCACAGCAACGCTCCACGGCGAGAAGGTAGGGCAGTGTGCGATGCCTGGGGGTTAATTAGACACTGGTTTATGCCCTGGCAGGCCCGTAGGAAAGATAGGCTGGAAGCGGGTCTATCACCCTACAGTGCTGGGTTTTACTTCTCGCTGATCACTGCCCTGTGACAGCCTCCCGCTTACCCACTGAAGTGTGCAGGGGACGTGCGCGGTAGGGAACCAGCAGGGGTTAATTAAGACTTGCCCCAGGCGCCAGGGGAGCGCTCCATAGGCTTCGATTTGATAGGGCTTGTCTAAGCATCGAGTGGGTCCGTGTGCGGGCAGGCTTACTCCAGAGCAAGAGGACCTTGCACCGGACTGGGAGGCCCACCAGGACGGTCCCAGCATCTCAGAAGGGACAACTGCACTGCTCTAGCTGCTTTCAGCAAGAGAGTCTGCTGTGGTATTGAACCTCAGCTGGTGTAAATCAGCATCGCTCCCTCAAAGCCAGAGGAGCCACGCTAAGTTACACCAGCAGGGATCTGGCCTTCAAACTAGCATTCCCTTAGCTTCACAGCTGAGCAGCAGGCTCCAGAGAAAGGTCTCTGTTGGTTGGGTTGCTTCTACTGCATGGCCCCATGCATGAGAGGCTCATGAGTTCTGGCCTCCTGCTAGGTTGGGCTGGGGGAGAAATCTAGGTTTTTCCAATAGCAATGAATTAATCCTTTGTCTGGAAATGCAAAGACTGATAACACTGATCCTTTTAGTAGCTGTCAGCCAATAACCTAGGACCCAGGGACCTCAGGTCACCTGAACCAGTGTTTCTCAACGAGGAGTACATGTACCCTTAGGGGTACTCCGAGATTTTCTAGGGGGTACATTAACTCTTCTAGATATTTGCCTACTTTTACAAAAGGCTGCATAAAAATGCTAGTATAGCCAGTAGCATCTAAAAGTTCATTCAGACAATATCTTGTTTCTACTGCTTCACATGCCTTACACTGAAATGTACATACAGTATTTCTATTGCAGTTTATTTATTTGATAATAAGATGGCAGAAAGTCATCAAGTTTTCAGCAGTCGCTTTCTGTGATCATTTTGCATTTTTTTGTAAGTAGTTTTTACGTGAGGTGTCACTTGGTGGCATGCAAAACCAGCGTGACTCCTGCAAAGGGGACGGTAATCTGGACAGGCTGAATGGCGCCCATTTCAAGACCACAGATTACTTTAGGACCATGTTTCTCAGCCCTTAGGGTTATGGGAGAGAAGTCTGGGGTCCTTATAATTTTTTTTAGAAAGGGGTATTTTATAAAAAAGAGAAGGTTGAGAAACACTGGCCTGAACAACATGAATGAATGGACCCTGCCAAGCATCCCTGGGGAAGAGAGGACAATAAGCATTTGGGGCCAGGAGAGGTTCCAGGAAGCCTAGTGGGGAGATCACAAAGAGGCAGGCTGGTGCAAGGGATAAGGCACTGAACTGGGGGTCAGGAGATCCAGGGCTGGCACGCCCGTGGGCAGGGGGGAAAAGGATCCCTGGCGCTTGGGGCAAGCCTCTTAAACAACACTGCCTCTCTCCCCTTCCGAGCCTTTGGCTGTTGAGAGTGTGAGCTTGGGTCTTTTGCTCTGTATGTGTCCAGCCCCTGGCGCTCCAGGCACGGCTGCAACACACGTTGTCATAAAGAGACACTGACCCCTTCAGCCTTTTCTGCTTCTTTCACAACAGCAGCCTCAGGACCCCACAGGGTCAGCAGGCCTGGAGCCACAGGGTCCCCGGCCAGGGGCTGCTCAAACGATATGCAAACGAGGCTGGACCACACCTGGGGGAGAGGGGCTGTGCCTTGCTGCTTGCTGCCACCCGCCTCTACCACAGCTCCTGAGCCACCAGATTTGCTGCCGTCCTCTCCCTGTCTGCAGAAAGTCCGATGCACCCCCCGCCCCTAGAGAAGAGCTTCTGCTTTATGCAGCCGATGGGGTCAGCAAGGTTTGCCTAGGTGGGGAGCAGCACAGCGTTCCCTCTAATTTTTTTCTATCCATGGGTGGAATAAACTTTGTTACTTGCACCAGTGCATTGTGCACCACCAGGAGGAACACACTCTGCCATCTCTGGGCAGTTGTGAGCACTCAGCCAATCAGCTGCGCGGCACCTGAATCTCTCCTGAGTGGCCGCCCAAGTGCTCAGCTTACAGGGAACACTGGAGCAAACTGTCAGAGGCAACATCTGCCCACAGCTGCTCATGCTCCTCCAATTTAGAGGACAGGCCGCACCTGCCCACAAGTGATGTCACAGAAGGGCCCTGGGAGCTTTGAACACTTTCTGTTGCCGCTGTAAAATGCCCCGTTGTGACCTGACCTGTCGCTAGGTTTGAGGGCCTGCTTCCCTACCTTGGCACCGGGTGTGTGGGTGAGATGGAGGGGGAACTCTCACCCTGGGGACAAAGGAAATTTTAAATAACCCACAGTAACTAAACTAGTGCTGGCAGCACCAATGGGGAGGGTGGCACTCCTGCCCGGCAGCCTTAGAAAAATCAGACCCTGAATTTCAAATGCAGTTTAGTGCTTGCAACCTGAATGATGTGCCTTGCTAAGGACAACAGCGCCTGCAGGCAGAGGGACATAAGCATGCACAAGTAAGAGTCAAAAAGGGCAGGGGCGTCCTTCTCTCAGCCTGCCAAACATAGCTAAAAACGAGAGCCTGGAGTTGGCAATATGTTTAAGCACTTGGAGGTGAAATCACATTGCTGCCTGCTCTAGAGCGAGCAACGGGCTAGACCCAGACATACGCAGGCACGCAACGAGAAGGAGTTGGAGCAGGGCAGGGAAGCAACAACAGATTTCAGCAGCGTGCAGGGTCACTTACCTGTCTTGCAGGTTCTTTAATATCGCTGCCAGTTGCTGAGACCCACCAAAGTTTCTGGGCATCATCTTCCAAATGGAACAGCTAAATCAGGTAAGATCGTGACTGCCTAAATTTTCAAGCCAGTTGCAAATTGAGGGTCCATCTAGATAAGTGGAAGATCGACCCAGTCAGAGCTGATATGCTGGAGTTTGATTTCGCGTGCCTGGTGGAGGTGCATGAAATCAAATTATCTGGGGTTGGCAGTCGACCCCTGTACTTCTCGATATCACAAGGAGTTAGGGAGGTCAACAGATGAGTTTCTCTCACCGACCTCCCTCTGTGAAATCAGCCAGTTAAGTCAATTGCAGATAAGTCCCTTCTAGCCATGCAATAGCTAGAATTGCATATCTGAAATCGACTTACCTGCCTAGTGCAGACCCAGCCTAAGAATCATAGAATGATGGGACTGGAAGGGGCCTTGAGAGGTCATCTAGTCCAGTTCCCTGCATTAAAGTCAGAGCTAAGTGTTAAACTTCCCAGGCAACCCTGGTCCAGTGAAATGTGATTCCTGTCCAGTTTAGCTGGTGACCAGATTTATTTGCCCTGGGGGTGAGAAAAATGGGTGTGAGAGGGATAGACTCGAGGAACTGAGATTGTGCATCAACTCCAGAAACCACTGTGGGTCTGTTCTTTTGTTAATCTAGTCATGCACCAAACACTAATCACATGACCTGAGGCTGACCATCTGCTGTCCAGGATGATGCTTAGCTTTGATGTGACTGGGCACAAACACACAGGCCAGCTGTTGAGGCTGAAAATGAGGTGTTGGGGGAAGAGCAGGTTCTACTGAAAGTTTTAGCTGGAGAAACCCAGGGAGGAAAATACCGATCTTTTGGCAAGGGGGTTAGGTGGGGAGGGAGAGGGATCCGACAGGAAGAGACGCAAGCAATTACATCCTCTAACTTGGCAAACCAGGCTCCTTTTCCTTTCCAGTTTCCACCTCTGCTGATATCTTCAGACACAAAGAGATATGGGGAATTCAGAAGAGTGCCACAAATACCTTCAAAGCTGCTCAGGAAGGAGTCATCACAGAAATGCCTATACAGAAACCAGAACCAGACATAGGTGCTTGTGTTGCATAACACACACAAGATGAAAAATGCACAGTGCTGTCATTTCCAGTCAGGCAGTTTACTACAATTAAGACACTTGCCAACAAAGTCAGATGAGCAGCCAGCATTTCAGAGAGGCTTATTTTTACCACATGGTTTACCATCTTAAAAAAAAACAAGAGAGAAAAACTCTACATTGGTGTAAATTTATCAGGCTAACTCCTCAAATGGTGTAAATCTGGGCCTCTGGCCCATGAAGCAGGATTTATAGCCACGGTAGAAGAGATCAGAACCTGGCCCCCCTGTTTTAGTTAACTGTTTGCTGTTGCCAAAGACAAAAAACTCTTTCTGCTCCATCGGAGTGTTGATAAGTTTTGCCCTAAAAAATGTCAGCGCATCATAGTGGTGTTGTTCTTCTCCAGCCCAGAGGCTGTCTGCTGATCTGAGCCATCAATAAGTGTCTCAGTTCAGAGTGGAGCAGAATGAAATGCCTTCAAACAGCCTGAATCAGTTGTTGGGAGGATGCCATTAAACACTGGTTAAAAAAAGAAAACAATATAAATAGACTTAAAAAAAATGTGACAAACTATATTTACTCTCCCAGAGACACTCTGCTGCCTTAAGCTCCTCTAATATTAAAAGCCTCATAAGCTACTATTCACCGAGGACCAAATCCCAAAGGGTGCAACTCCCCCAGCTTGGTGGAATTGCTTCTGCTGAAGACATAACTGCAGTCAGAATGAAACAGCAGTCACGTAGCACTTTAAAGACTAACAAAATAATTTATTAGGTGATGAGCTTCTGTGGGACAGACCCACTTCTTGAGATCTATAGCATTTCCAGTCCCGATTCAGTTATATAGCACAGAGGCCCCAAAAAATTGCAGTAAAAACTGAGAAATCAAATACATGGCCGTAAAGGAGGGGCTTATTCTCCTGAACCTCAACCAACGTTATATATGCCATGATGTGCTAGCAATGCCCCTCTACTATGTACATCAGACAAACTGGGCAAACACTTCCCCAAAGAATGAATGGGCACAGAGCAGACAGTGAGCATTTCAGTGGAGTGGGCCATTCTGTTAAAGACCTGAGAATATGCATCCTACAACAGAGAGACTTTAAAAGCAGATTACATGGGGAGATTTGTGAACTGGGGTTCATACTCAAATTTGACACATTAATACTTGGTATGAACAAGGACAGCAATTATCTCACACGTTACAAGGACTGTCTCCCTCCCTTTGATGTTCGTAATTATATCAGAAAAGACACCTAGTATCCCCCACCCCTCACCCCCCTCCTTCAGGTCATGTATTTGATTTGACAGTTTTTATTGCAATTATTTTTTGACCTCTATGCTACATAACTGGGTCTGACCTGGAAACGCTACAGTTCTGAAGAAGTGGGTCTGTCCCACGAGCTCATCACCTAATAAATTATTTTGTTCGTCCTTAAAGTGCTATGTGACTGCTGGTTTGTTTTGCTAGAATAAAGACGAACACAGCCACCTCTCTGCTACTGTGCAATCAGAATGGCGTGGGAGTCTGCCCTGCCTCCCATGCTACAGATCGGCTGCTGCAGTAGTACACCACAGATGGTGAGACTGCACGACAAGGAGATGGGAAAGATTCTTCCAGCCCAGATCTCTATTAGGTTGTGGTCAGCTGCTCTGTGTGGACTACCTCAGGTCCCCAACTCCCCCCAGCAGTCAGAGGCAAAAGCAAGCAGGACTGTGAGGCAGAGGGCCGGAGGGGTTCAGCAAGCTGGGAATGAGAGCATTTCTATGCTGCTCAGAGGATGCTTTGCTAGTCTCTGGAGCAACTTGGAATCCGAAAGTTGCAAAGGGGGTGCTCATTTTGCCCCACTTCTCCTCAGCTCTTCCCTCCAGAGGCACAGCCCAGAATTTCAGCCTGGGTCTTTTGTCTGAGTCAGTGGTGAATGCAAGCCCCGGATAAAAGTATTGCCAGCCCCAACCATTCGAAATGATGGCTCAGGCCTCCAAAAAGCAAAACAAAACAAACAACAAAGCCACAACAACAACAAAGCCAAACCATATATGTTTGGCTTAAATCTCTTTTCTTAAAAAAATAGGGTTCATTTAATTTTCCTGCTGGTTTGAGCCTCTAGTGTGTGTTTGGGTCACATTTTCAAGGCTGAATCTGCAAATCATCAGAGCAAGAAACTTGCTTCTTAAAAGAGAAAAGCTGAGATCCTTAATTAATGACAAGACTCCAAGATCTGGGCTGTTAGAAAAGCACCAAATACAGTTTGAACCTCTCTCATCCAGGATCCTGGGGACCTGACCAGTCCTGGAGGAGAGAATTTGCCAGATGATGGGAGGTCAATATTGTCTAGCATATTGCCAACACTTCCACTGCTCACTGGGCTCTGAGAAGACATGTAGAAATAAAAAAGCAAAAAAGCAGTCTTGTAGCACTTTAAAGACTAACCATGTAATTTAGGGGTAAATTACAGCTAAATAAATAGTGAGACTAATGGCTATCGCTCTGAAGCTAAATGAAGAACACTGAGAGCCAGGACTGGAAGCTGTAAACAAACTTTATGGGACCGCAGGAAACTTGACCACACCCATAATAAGTGGTTGTCTGGCTAACAAAAATCATGCCGGATTACAGATGTTGCTGGACAAGAGTTCTGGATTACAGAGGTTCAACCTGTCTTACTATATTTTCAATAGAATTGAGAGCGCTGGCAACACTAGAATAAGCATCTCAGGAGCTGGCCCAATATAGAGATTTATTTTATTTCTTTATATTCAATTGTCTTTTTTAAAATGAGAATTGGTTCTCTTTCTTTTAGTATTGTGAACCCAAATACTGGCCCAGTGCATGAGAACCTGAAACTGGCTAGATACAGCAAATGAAACTGACTAGTGAGCACATTTCCATTGTCCCAGCTAAGTGAAATTCAACTATCAACCTGTTTTTATGGCAAAACCAATCAACTAGAATTTAAGAACTGTTTCACATTCAGTAATTGGCGAGGCTACTAATCGCAAAGCTGAGGCGCTCCAGGGTGAAATGTGAATAGCAACATACCTTTGTTTCTTGTTCATGGTATAATTCACAGTGGTGGTGATGAACATGTTAAAACAATTACAAAGCATAGCCCCTGGTGTGAAAGCAGAATTCCTCATGCACAGATTTAGTAATGACAAAATAAAAGTAGAATAAACTGCTAACAAAGATTTCCTGTCCCAGCCCTAAGAAAAGGATATCTCGCTTACCAATGCAATCTCGGTAGAAACTCCACAGAAAAAAGGCATGTGTCATAGATTTTCCTGATGACACACCACATGCTTCCAGCAGTCAGATTAGTGCATGGGCCAATTCTAGGAAGTGCTGAACATCCTCCGTTTCATGTAGGATTGGACCCTGTAGCCAGATGCACCCTGAAGATTTTTAAAGCAGCATTTAAAGACACATAAATGCAGATACAAACCGACAGCTCCATTAGCCCAGTTTTTACCCGCTAAGGGTCTGAGAGCAGACCCTGAAGGGAAATATATACTAATGCAGCAGGGAAATATATAGTAATGAATAGGGATTTCTCCCTACACACACTATATTATTGAAAAGATATTTGTTTATTTTGTTTCATTACTTTATCTTCTATGGCAAATGACAACCAAAAGCCTTGACTCAGGGTTCTGATCATCCTTAACAAGCATTAGCTACGTCTACATGTGTATGCTACATCGAAATACCTTATTTCGATGTAGCAAAATCGAAATAAGCTATTTCAATGAATAGCGTCTACACGTCCTCCAGGGCTAGTGCCGTCGACGTTCAACTTCGACGTTGGGCAGCACCACATCGAAGTAGGCGCTGCAGGAGAGCGTCTACACACCAAAGCAGCCCACATCAAAATAAGGGTGCCAGGAACAGCTGCAGACAGGGTCACAGGGTGGACTAGCACTTCCCGGGCAACAGCAAGCCACTCCCTTAAAGGGCCCCTCCCAGACACACTTGCACTAAACAACACAAGATCCACAGAACCGACAACTGGTTGCAGACCCTGTGCATGCAGCATGGATCCCTAGCTGCAGCAGCAGCAGCCAGAAGCCCTGGGCTAAGGGCTGCTGCACACGGTGACCATAGAGCCCCGCAGGGGCTGGAGAGAGTGTCTCTCAACCCCTCAGCTGATGGCCGCCATGGCGGACCCCACTATTTCGATGTTGCAGGACGCGGATCAGCTACACATGCCCTACTTCGACGTTCAACGTCGAAGTAGGGTGCTATTCCCATCTCCTGATGGGGATAGCAACTTCGACGTCTGGCTGCCTTATGTCGATTTCAACTTCGAAATAGCGCTCGCCACGTGTAGGCGTAGTGGGTGCTATTTCGAAGATGGCGCGGCTACTTCGAAGTAGCCAGCATGTGTAGATGCGGCTATTGGGATCTTATCTACCAAGGTACAATGCTCTGATCGGGCTCCTTGGGCTTTTTCCACTATCTATTGTAGATGCCAAAGAATTAACAGAGAAATTACACAGTGCATAGTCCTGACTAATAGTAAAAACTCATATTAATAATTAATTGGCTAATAATAATTAATAATTCATTGCAGTCATGTCTAGCTGCTCTGGTCATGAGCCAAGACCTGTTGAGATTGGCACAGTAGAGACGCAGAACAAAAATCTGAGTCACCAGCAGGAATCCTGCATTGTGCCATGGGTGGGTGGTAGTAGTAGTAGTAGTAGTAGGCATCCTTCAGTCTGCATAGACTATGGATCACGCCCTTTATAGTTTCGATTGAGGACTTCATTTACAGCATCTACTGTGACTATGAAGACCCACACGAGAGTGACAGTCCTTGCTGCATCTCTTGCAGATGTGGTGGGTGTCTGGCAAGTCCTTAGTGTGCTTTCTGTGCGCTCGCTTCTCCTCTGCTAGCTGTCTGATCCTCATCTCGCCCTTCTGAAGGCCCTTGTGTAACCCCTGCCTCCATCTGCTGCGGTCGTCTGCTAGTTCTTCCCAGTTGTCCAGCTTGATGTCTACCTCTCTGAGGTCTCTCTTGCAGACATCTTTGTAGCGCAACTGGGGGCGTCCAGGAGGTCTTTTGCCAGAGGCTAGCTCACCATACAGGATGTCTTTTGGAATCCTTCCATCATTCATCCTGTGGACGTGGCCAAGCCAGCGGAGCCGACGCTGTCTGAGGAGGGTGTGCATGGTTGGGATTCCAGCTTGCTCGAGGACGGCGGTGTTGGTCACTCTGTCCTTCCATGATATTCCAAGGATGTGCCTGAGGCAGCACAAGTGGAAGACGTTCAGCCTCTTTTCCTGGTGGGCATACAGGGTCCAAGTCTCGCTGCCATAAAGGAGGGTGCTGAGGATGCAGGCTCTGTAGACGTGCATTTTGGTGTGAGTGGACAGCTTGTTGTTATTCCACATTCTCTTGCTGAGTCTGGACAGAGTTGTGGCCGCTTTTCCGATCCTCCTACTTAGCTCAGTGTCCAATAACTGTGTGTCAGTGATGGTGGACCCGAGGTAAACGAACTCATGGACGACCTCTAACGTATAGTTGTCAATGCTGATTGATGGGGATTCAGCAACATCCTGACTGAGTACGTTTGTCTTCTTTAGGCTGATGGTAAGCCCAAAGTCCTTGCACGCTTTGGAGAACTGATCCAGCAGTTTTTGAAGCTGGTATTCTGTGTGAGACACTACAGCAGCATCGTCTGCGAACAGCATGTCTCTGATGAGGACTTCCCGCACCTTAGACTTAGCTTTCAGCCTTGCAAGATTAAACAGTTTCCCATCAGATCTTGTGTGCAGCAAGATGCCCTCTGTTGAAGATCCAAAGGCATGCTTCAGGAGGAGTGCGAAGAAGATCCCGAACAATGTTGGAGCAAGCACGCATCCTTGTTTGACGCCGCTCCTGATTCTGAAAGCATCCGATAATGCGCTGTCATATTGGATGGTTCCTCTCATGTCTTCATGGAACGACTGGATCATCTTGAGTAACCGTGGAGGACAGCCTATCTTGTGGAGCAGTTTGAACAGACCATTCCTGCTGACCAAGTCAAAGGCCTTGGTCAGGTCGATGAAGGCTATGTAGAGTGGCTTCCTCTGCTCCCTGCACTTCTCCTGCAGCTGCCTTAGAGAGAAGACCATGTCAACGGTAGACCTCTCTGTGCGGAATCCGCACTGCAATTCGGGGTACACCCTCTCAGCAATCTTCTGGAGTCTGCCAAGGATGACGCGAGCGAACAGTTTACCAGTGACGCTTAGGAGGCAGATTCCACGGTAGTTGTTGCAGTCGCTTCTGTCTCCTTTGTTCTCATACAACGTTACAATGTTAGCATCACGCATATCCTGTGGAACCTCACCCTCTTTCCAGCACAGGCACAGTAGCTCATGCAGGGGTTCCAGGAGTGTGTCTGTGGCACACTTGATTACCTCTGGTGATATACCATCCCGACCAGGGGCCTTTCCTGCTGCAATGCTGTCGATGGCTCTCTTCAGTTCATCCACAGTCGGCTCTTGGTCCAGTTCGTCCATTACTGGTAGGAGCTCGACGGCATCGAGGGCTGCTTCAACCACAACGTTCTCGTGTGAGTACAGCTTGGAGTAGTGCTCAACCCAGCGCTCCATCTGTTTGGCTTTGTCAGCGATGACTTCACCAGATTTGGATTTCAGAGGTGCCATCTTGTTCTGGGTGGGTCCTAATGCCTTCCTCATACCTTCGTACATTCCTCTGAGATTACCAAAGTCGGCACAGGTCTGGATGCTGCTGCATAGCTGGAGCCAGTGGTTGTTGGCACAGCACCTGGCTGTCTGCTGTACTGTTCTTCTGGCCTCTCTAAGTGCTTGCTGGGTACTCTGGCTTGGTGAGCGTTTGTACTCCAGGAGTGCAGAGCGCTTCTTTTCAATGACTGGAATCATCTCATCAGAGTTAGCTTCGAACCAGTCATTCGTGTTTCTAGCTCTTCTTCCAAACACCGACAAGGCTGTGTTGTAAACTGTATCCCTCAGATGTTGCCATTTGGCTGTCGCATTGACGCCCCCAGGGCCGCTGCGCAGATTTTCCTGGAGGGTCTCTCTGAACTTTTCAGCTTTCTCCGAGTTTGCCGTCTTTCTGGCATCAATGCAGGGCCTTCCAGCAGGTTTAGAGCGGTGCAGCTTCTTGGGTCTCAGCTTGAGTTTGGAGCAAACTAGCGAGTGATCTGTATCACAGTCAGCACTATGATAGCTGCGTGTCAGAAGGATGTTTTTGAGGTTATTATGCCTAGTGATGACCACGTCTAGTTGATGCCAGTGCTTCGAGCGTGGGTGTCTCCACGACACTCTGTGCTGTGGCTTCATTTGAAAGAATGGGTTTGTGATGCACAGATTGTGTCACGTGCACAGTTCAAGGAGACGCTGTCCATTGTCATTCATTTTTCCCACACCGAAGTGTCCTAAGCAGGAAGGCCATGAGGCCCAATCAGCTCCAACTCTTGCATTGAAGTCACCCAAGATGTACAGTTGTTCACGAGCAGGTATTTGCGCTACAGCAGCACTAAGCACGTCATAGAACTTGTCTTTTACTTCTGGTGTGGCGTACAGGGTTGGAGCATAAGCGCTGATCAGGTGGACAGGACCGGCGCAAGTTTGAAGCGTGATCCGAAGGAGTCTTTCTGATCTGCCCATGACTAATTCCACCATTTGTAGAAGGGTGTTTCTGACAGCAAAGCCAACACCATGCTCCCTGGGTTCTTCTTGGGCTTTACCCTGCCAGGAAAAGGTGTAGTCCTTTTCCTTTAGAGATCCTGAATCTGCGAGTCGCGTCTCTTGCAGTGCAGCGATATCAACTCGGAGCCTCTTCAGTTCCTCGTTGATGACAGCGGTCTTTTGGGTGTCACTGATGGCCTGAAGATCTTCAGTCAAGCCAGTCAGCATGGTCCGCACATTCCAGCAAGCAAGCTTAAATTGTTGATGTTTCTCATTTCTTGTTGATTTTCTTATTGGTTTGCCTGGTGCCCAAATTTCAGTCACTTGTCAGGTTCAGGAACCTTAAGCCTCACATACCCAGCGAGGCAGGTGAACTGTGGCAGGACAGTACCCTATTGGCTGGGCGCTGCCCAGCTTGAGGCGGTCGGTGACTGTCCAGTGAGATGCGAGGATCTCTCCCACCGTCGAAGGCAACCCGTGGCGTTCGTTCTCTACTCCAATCGAGCAAGAGCTTATAACCGGTAACTGTTGCCTCCCGTGTTGATGCAACGCTGTTCGGCGATGCCGGAGTACCTCTCCGGGCGCGAGCCTGGGCACTTATTATGGAGACTCTGGGCTGCCCAGACACCAGTGTCCCCCTCTCGGCTTTACTGATATAGTCCAAAGGAGAGGATAACCTCCATGTCTGGTACCAGCTCAGCTGCAGGAGTTGCCAGGACAGTGCCAGAAGTTGACACTGAACCGCCTTCGGACTCCACTCCGGATTTGCTGTCAGGGTTTACTCCCTTAGCCTTGCTCCTTCCCAGGATAACCCACAAGGAGTTTAGTTTCAAACCCTGGAACCTGCAAACCCTGCAGTTTTTTTCCCCATGGTTAAATCCAAAACCACACAGTGTCCATTTCCTTCTTCCAGCCCAGACCTGGCTCGACATGAAGACTGCCAAAGAAGCTGAAAAAATATCAGCCCTACCAAGCCTCTTCCATAGGCCTAATTCGTTCCCAGCTCTGATGACTCACTGTGTGACCCTGGAGGAAATCATCACCTCAGCCAGCCTCAGTTGTCTCTGTGTGCACCATGCCAGCAACGGTCCAGGCTCACCTCTGGCAAAGGCTTTGTGAGCCTTGAACTCAAGGGATGGAGAGACGTGTCTCCAGTGACAGCCATGTGTCCGGAGAACATACATGGTGGAAGGTGTTCTCATGCAGTAGTTTGCAGAGACAGGAGGTGATTTTTATATCTGTGAGTGCTGCCTACGTGGCTTGCCCTTCAGATCTTCACACAGTCAGCAGCTGTGTCTGTAAGACTCCCAGGGAGCAGATCTCTTGAGTCACAAGGCACATTTTACACAGCCATTTTCCTGGCATCTGTATTCTTTCCACTCACCCACTGCAGTTGTTTTGACATTGTCATCAAACATCATTAAACAGTTGGCACTGCAAGATTTTCACACTCATCTTCAGTCAGACTGCACGGATAAAAAGAACAACTCTCCTTAGTCTGATACAATTTAAAACCATCTAAACTCTGGTGATAGACAAAAGGATTATACTTTAGTAATAACATTTTGTACTCATTATTCTGTACATTTCCTTCAAAGATCTCCAAGCGCTTTACAAAGGTCGCTTTGCAGACTCTTTCTGTTGGCTCTTTGTCATTTGTGAATCTTGGTTGACCATCTAAGCCACATGCAGTATTTGATACACCCTCATTGGCTGAACAAGGGATGCACTTGCAGCTGGGAGTTCTCATTGGATAATACCCATTGCAAGTGAAACCTGGGGAACGTTGGGGATTTGCAAACGTTCACACCTGACCAATGGCCGGCCTGAATATTCACCAGTGATCAACAATACAATGCCATGAATTCTAGCAAACCAAACACTCTTCACAGCCTGGGTTCTTTTAGAGTGTCAGCTGGTTCCCTCCTCCCCTGTCTAAGTCCCTCTTGCTACCACTCATGGGCCACGTCTACATTACCAGAAGATTGACCCACTCCAGGTCAATCTTCCGGGGTTCAATTTCACGCATCTAGTAGGGATGCACAAAATCAACCTATCAGGGTCAGCAGTGAACCCCTGTACTCCTCACTATCACAAGGAGAAAGGGAGGTCAACAGGACAAACTCTGCCAGTGACTTTCCTCAGTGAAGACAGCCAGACAAGTTAATTGCAGATAAGTTGATTCTGGCAACACAGTTGCCATAGCTAGAATTGCGTATCAGAAATTGACTTCTTGTCCTAGGGTAGACCTGGTCTTAATCTACACTGGGCAGGTAAGTAAACTGCTGATACGCAATTCTACCCACAGCAACTGTGTTGCTAGAATTGACTTATCTGCAATCAACTTACCTGCCATCTTTACAACGAGAGGGCGATGGGAGAAACTCTCCCATTGACCCCCCTTACTCCTCACGATATCGAGGAGTACAGCGGTCGACTGCCAGCCCCTGACAGTTCGATTTCAAGTATCTCTGCCAGGCATGCAAAATCAAGCACTGATCTTTTGCGCAAGGTAGACATACTGAGATGAGGGCCTCTGGTGTTCTGCTGGGCTGGGTCCCTGCTCTCTTACAGGCTAATGGGATCAGGCAGATGTACATAGAGGTCACCTGCCCAGAGCTCATTGCAGGATCAGAGCTTTAATGTGCAAACACTTTGGGGCACGAGGGATAATGTATCTGGTAACTGCTATAGTACAGCAGTGCCTGGATCCTGAATGAGGCCTGGAGCTGCTAATGCAGCACTAATCAAAATTGCCTACTGATATCCCAGGGAACCACCTTCTACTATTTTGTCTGATGGGATGGTTTCAATGGCCAATCTAAATAATGCATAAAACAGAGGCGTACAACCGTCCTCCAGCAAACAACAATAGAAAGCCCTCCTTGTATGGCCCTAACCCTGTTTCTAGAGGGGCGAGGGCGCCACGAAGCCGGAGGAAATCCTTTTATTTTTCAGTTGTGCAATGAAACAAACACAAGTTCTTGTTTATTTCCTGGTCAATTGTATTTGCAAGGATGGAGGTGGCTTCTCCAATCCCTGAAGGTTAACTCCCTCACTGCCAGCTTTTAATTGTCTTGTTTCCTGCCGCCCAAGAGCCTGTCAAGTGGCATTTCAACATGGAGGGGAATCATTCTTCTGCCCCCGCCCTCTTTCTCTCCCCACCTTACTTGAGGTTTGATTTGAAAACCTGAAGGTCATAAATAATGCTCGCTGGCCTGGGAAGCTTGGGAAGCAGGAAGTTGGCTCTTCTCCTCCCCCACAAACTGGGACTGTAAAATTCAAAAGAGGATTGGGCAAAGGGATTCAGCGCCTGAGCTGGGGTATGGTGAAGTGAAGGATGAAACACGCGCTGACCTCGCAGCCTGTCCCGATCACTGCTGCAAAATAAGATAGAGCCTGAGGATATTTACAGCACAAAACTACTCCGAAGGAGGGACCAGCCCAGCTCCAAGCCCCCAGGGCCAAATGCACTCCTCAGCTGTGTTGCAGCTGGTCTCCTTCTTTGCCAGTGATACCAAAAGGCCTGGGTTTCAGAGGCAATGAGCACTGACTGCAGCCATTGGCATAGCCTACAGTAGTGGGCGCTCAGCACCTCTGAAAACAAGGGTCCCCAGCTACAACGGGCTGGGCCAAAGTGGCGATGGGACATGTCCGATCTGGCTCCCAGGCAGACAGCTCAGGCCTGTCCCAGCCCTGATGATGTCATGGGAACTTCTGGAGCAGGGGCGTCGCCTTTTGGCCAACAGCCAGTGGTGACCAAAGCTAAGTTTGCTCAGTTTCAGGGTACCTGGTGCCCTCTGCTAGCCAAGGGAAGGGCTGGGGGTCATATGCCCCACCTCCAGCCAGCTTTCCCATCCCACAGCTAGGCAGGACTCATCAGTAAACTGGCTGCCTGAATTGTTTGTGTGTCATCATTTCCTTCTCTTTCTGCCCTTAATTTCCTTCTCTCAGCCGATCCTCAGCCCTCTTACTCCCTCCCTCATGGCTTCTGTGGAGCTCTGCCTTCGTGGAAAGCCATGGGCTTTCTCAGCTGCAGAGTCGCCAGCATGCGACCAGGGAGCAGCTCACACACGCAGGCAGGAGGCTTTGCCAATCTCCAGCCTTTCTCACAGCCTCCCCCTCACAAGCTCTCCAACTCCCACGTTTGTGAGTTCACAGGCACTTTCCTCTTGGCTCTAAGCCTCGGGTCCTGATGCCTGGGTTGGAAACCGCATCCAGATGGATTCAGTTTTTTCACAGGGAGGAGGCAGCAGGAGGGGCACTGACCTCGGAAAGTAACAGCAACGCCACTGGGGGTGCAGGGAGAGACAGCCGGTTTTGGAAGCTGTTTAGCTCATCAAGGCCTAAAAGTAAGCTTGGGGTTGGGCCAAGAATGTCCTGACCTGACCGGATAGAGGTAGGTAGCTGCTTCTCCCAAGAGATGGTAGAGTTCAGGAGTTCTCAATTCAGTTTGCAGAGGACTGACAAGGATTTTAGGAGCGCACCCTGCGCCATGTGTTATGCATTCTCTTGAAATTTACGAGACTGGGATGTGTGCTGGTTCAAGCACAGGGTGTTGTGCGGAACCTGTGTGCGTGAGAAGCGTGCAGTTATGGTCACTGCAGCGATGATTCTGAAGTTCTGGACTTCTCTGTCTTCCTAAAATGCAGCCACCTCTGCGGTTAACCTTAGCATCTGTTTGACACCATAATGCAACACTGCACAATACTTTGGGGCAGGAACTCGGTCCGCTCACAAGGGTCACCCGCTTTTACCTCTACAAAAAATACAATGGGATCTTTCACCCTAAACGATCAGAGCTTATATCTTGTACATTATTGGAAAGAGAGTAAAGTCTGGGAATTCTCAGTCCAGTTCGAAGAGGACTGACAGGGCCCCTCTGTCAGCACAGGGCGCTTTTCCAGCATGAGGTGGCATTGGCTCAGTACTGACTTTCAGCAATCAGCATCCTCTGCTGAATCACTAGCGCCATTCCTAGCAGGAACCTTCATTGTTCTGAGGAGGAATCACCCATACGAGCCCCGACTGAGCTCATGACACGAGATACAATCACATTGCACAATAGCATGCGGATGGAGTGAAGCAGTTGACATAGTTACTTACCACAGGATATGGGCACCTCACTCTCTTCAATATATTTAGCCTCATAAGCACCTCTGTGAGGCAGGGCCATTATCCCCATTCTAGGGGATGGGAAACTGAGGCACAGAGAGGCTAAGTGACTAGCCTAAGGTCACCCCAGGAATTTGTGGCAGAGCAGGGACTTGAATCCAGTTCTCTCAGTTCCTAGGCGAGTGGCCTGTCTGCTCTCCAGCAATGCTGCATTGCCAGCTACTCACAAGCCTGCTTCTGCTCCCACTGCGATCAACAGCAACATTGCCGTTTGAGCCTACTTGCCCTACTTGCCCTGACGTTGCCCCGCAACCTTTGACAGCACAGGTCACATGCTGGTGGATGAACAAAATTGTGGCTAGCGCCCCAACCGGGTGCTAGTTCTAGTTCATCCAAGGAACAGCCCCGTGGTGCCTTTAACATAATTAAAAAAAAAAAAACAGAACTGAAGCTTCAGAAAACCCACCATTGTGCTGGGATGATGAACATTTATTGAATATTTCCTGTTTGGCACAAACCGTCTTTAACTCATCTGTGGCCTTCTTTAATTATTAAAATAGTACTGGCTGTAAAGGAAAAGTATCTTTAGAATGTATATGCCCTTGGGAATTGCGGGGGGGGGAAGCTGTACCCTGCATGTTTGTTGTTAGCTATTAATTTCTCTCCCCCGAGGTCTGACATGAGCAATGCATGAAGAGAAGGTTATGGGAATATTCAGGCGTTGGAGCCCTAGGGAGCAATAGTGATTCAATTGCAGTGTTAGGGCTGGGATTTTTTTCAAGCCTCCCCCTCTTCCTTTCTTGAAAATAAGTTTTTTCAGCTCAGCATCAGAACAACCACTGCTAAGGTGCCTAGGATGAGGACAAGCTGTGCTCAGTGGAGAGGGAGCGATCATTTCTGGGGCCAGGCTGCCGCACTTGGAGCACAGCTCTCACTAGCGGGAGATGTGGCTTCTACTACTAGCTCTGCCATGGAGCTGTTCACCTGGGATGAGGCACGTCCCAGCTCTGTGCCTCAGTGTCCCCTCCTCGGCAATGGAGATAATAATTCTTGCTGCCTTTATCTGGCATTCTGAACACTTCCTATGACTGGTGTGATGTACAGGATGAATGCTTTCGCAGCAGCGAAACTAGCCCCTTCCACGTTGCAGCCTGAGAAACTCTTTGGAAAGATCTGAGGGATTAAGCTTTTAGAGTGCCACAGCCATTAGCATGTAACAGCATTCAGCAGAAATGAGTCTAAAAATGAAAGATTTCAGTAGCCAATGAGTTATTTGCTGCGCAGTATTTGCACTGGCCAAAAGCCTTTGATCGGAGGACTCTAATTCTGCTTCTACTCTGACTGGCACTGCAAGCCTCAGTAGAGTACTTGTGTTTGACAAGGATGATCCCAGAAGATCAACTCACTCAGGGTCAATTTTCCAGGGTCTGAATTTGCACGTCTGGGAGGGACGCGCGAAATCATCCTATCGAGGGTTGGCGTCGAAACTCTCCTGTCGAAACTCTCCCGTCGACCTTCTTCAGTGAGGACGGCCAGGTAAGTCGATTGCAGATACATCGATTCTAGCTATGCAATTGCTGTAGATAGAATTGCATATCTGCAATTGACCTACTTTCCCTAGTATAGACATTGCCGAGCTGTCTCCAATTCTGTGGAAGGGGATAAAGAACGTACAGGAACGGCAGCTCTTCCTGGTCAAGTTGCTGGGACGTTCCCGTAAGAGGGGCTTGCAGCCCCTCCCGCCCTAGAGAAGTAAGTGCAAGTGGGGGACTGCCCCCTCTGACAGCTATTGATCCATATCTGAGCAGATCCATCCCTGGGCCACAAGCTGTGAGCAGTTATTTATTTGCATGCACTTTTGCTTCACTCTGGGCTCAGTCTTGCAAGGCAGAGCAGCCGTGTGAAGTGCTGAGGGCCCTGACTCTTACTGACTGCACTGAGAGTGCTCAGCCCCTCGCAAATCTGCTCAGCACCATGCAGGACGGGGCCCTGGTTCTCCAAGAGGATGCATCCGGTGTCACCCCTTTTGCAAGTGTGTCAAAAGTCTGCCCGCTCGGCACTCTGCACTCACACTGCTGGCAGGGGCTAACTCAGAGGTCAGCAAACCCCAGCACAGGGGCCAAGAGTGGCACGCGAGCCAATTTTCATCGGCATGTAAGGCAGTAGCTCAGCCCCGCCCCTCCTCCCCCATGCAGCCTGCGGCAGTCAAGCCAACCCCACACGTTCCTGTTGCTCTTGTTACCTGCCTCTGCCAGTCAAAGTGCAGTCAGTGGACTGGGAGCTGTGACTCCAGGACCACGCCTTAGTGTCACCTGGCCCTGGGAATGAGGAGACCTGGATTCTAGTGGCAGAGTTAACTCAAGCAAGAAGAGAGCATGTGAGGGGCCAGAGAACGGTGCTGCAGCAGACCACTGAGCTGGCTGGATTTCAGCTTAACAATGGCCAATTGACACCACTGACTTTATTCACCTCTTTCGCTTCTCAGGAGGACAACACTGTCTTGGCATTTGCCATGTTGGGGCGGGATGGGCAGGCCCTTAAGTCAACTTTTTGCTTCGCAAGTGTGCACTAATGAAGGAGATAGGAGGAACTGAGCCCATATTGTGGTCATGAGGACACAGGGACTCCAGCTGGCCGGGGTCTCTGGGGCAGCTGTGCCCCCATTTTCAAGGCATGATGGCCGCGTCTACACATGCACGCTACTTCGAAGTAGCGGCGCCAACTTCGAAATAGCGCCCGTCACGGCTACACGTGTTGGGCGCTATTTCGAAGTTGAAATCGACGTTAGGTGGCGAGACGTCGAAGTCGCTAACCCCATGAGGGGATGGGAATAGCGCCCTACTTCGAAGTTGAACGTCAAAGTAGGGCACGTGTAGACGATCTGCGTCCCGCAACATCGAAATAGTGGGGTCTGCCATGGCGGCCATCAGTTGAGGGGCTGAGAGACGCTCTCTCTCCAGCCCCTGCGGGGCTCTATGGTCATCGTGTGCAGCAGCCCTTAGCCCAGGGCTTCTGGCTCTGCTGCGGCAGCTGGAGATCCATGCTGCATGCACAGGGTCTGCAACCAGTTGTCGGCTCTGCGGATCTTGTGTTGTTTAGCGCAACTGTGTCTGTGAGGGGCCCTTTAAGGGAGCGGCTTGCTGTTGAGTCTGCCCTGTGACCCTGTCTGCAGCTGTTCCTGGCACCCTTATTTCGATGTGTGCTACTTTGGCGTGTAGACATTCCCTCGCAGCGCCTATTTCAATGTGGTGCTGCCCAACGTCGAAGTTGCACGTCGACGTTGCCAGCCCTGGAGGATGTGTAGACTTTATTCATCGAAATAGACTATTTCGATGTAGCGTGCACGTGTAGACGTAGCCAATGTGTTCCATACATACATTATTGCTTGTGTGGCTTCGCTTGATGTCTTTCTTGTGGCTAAAACAAGGAGAAGTCCTGTGGCACCTTACAGACTAACAGATTTATTGAGCGTCAATGGTCTTTGCTCACGAAAGCTTCTGCTCCAATAAATCTGTCAGTCTATAAGGCGCCCCAGGACTTCTCATTGTTTGTGTGGATACAGACTAACATGACGACCCCTTCTGATACTTGTGGCTAAATATGGAAAGTAATGGAACAGACATTTTATTTGGAGTCAGACTAATTCTGCACGCACTGTTATGAACCAGGGTTTATTTTTAGGCCGCAGACTCTTGCTGCCTCTGGGACTCTGCTAGAAAATATACATTTGGCCTCTGGGGGTACCTTGGTGGTTTGCTTAAAAGAATAAACCCTCCTAATCCCCAAGTGTTGGCAATTGCACCAGTTTCTCTCTCGGAAGGACAAACTCTGCTCTCATTTTGACTCTTGCCACTTCAAAGAAGGCAGTCGTGCTTCAGCCCCTAGGCCGCAGAGTGACGGCACAGCTGAAGTGTGGGGGAGAATTTAGTCCATGGAGTTCACTCTGGGATTGCATTGTGTTGGGCCAGAGGCAGGTAGGGCTTTTGTTTGGCTTCTTGGAAGCAGCTTTCAGGTCTCCTTATAATGGCATTAGCCCCTCCTGTGCAAATCCAAGTGTTGTTTTTCAGGCCAGCCACTGCTCCAAAATCTCCAGCTTGGAGAGGGGTGTTTGGGGCAATTCATGACTTTTCCTTTTCAAAACACAAACAAGGCTCTTCAGTCCTGACATAGGCTGGACTGCACCACTGCAGAGCCAAGCTCAGTAATGGTAATGACTATAGGCTGAACCTCTCTCATCCAGCACCCTTGGGATCTGACCAGTCCCAGATGACAGAATTTCCCAGACCACAGGAGGTCATAATTGTCTTGCAGCATTACCAACACTTCCACTGCTTACTGGGCTCTTAGAAGACATTTAGGGGTAAATTACAGCTACATATCAGCACAGAGCACTGGGAGCCAGGACTGGTGGCTGGAAACAAACTTTATGGGACCATGGGAAACTTGGCCATACCCATGGTAAGTGGTTGTCCCGCTAACTAAAATCATGCCAGATTATGGAGTTTGCCGGATGAGAGAGTTCCGAATTAGAGAGGTTCAACCTGTAGCGACTAGTTATGATCATTCTGGTCAGCTGCTCCCCATTCCATTCACATGCCCAGATCTCCCAACCAATTCATGGTGGGACCAGACCCATGGCTGCTGTCACAAGGCATCTCCCTGGAGAATCCAATGAAGCTTTGTTGATTAGCACCAGCCGCAGAGCTGGTGAGGTCCTATGCTGAGCATCCACTGTGTGTGGCATCCACACAATAGGTTGAAGAGTTTGTGGGGCTCCCACAACAAGTAGATGAAAAAAATATGCCAGTTCTCAAAGCCGCCTCTGAAGAGCTTCACTCTGATGGTTTGGCCCCCAGCGTCCCATGGAGGTGGTACCTGTACAAGGGGAGAGCAGACCACTGACCATGCTGAGAGAGCCAGGCCAGTCTGGGTTGGATCACACTGTTGGCCCATGCCAGGCTCATTCCGATGCCCCAGGCCCAGCATTCCCACCAAATCAGTAAGATGTCTGTGCATGGGAAGGGCTGAGTCTCCGTGACTGTGCTGCAGCAGAGCACAGAAAGAAGAGACCAATTAGTTTGCATGTATGGACGTCCGAGCCATAAATCCCAATGGACCCTGCAAGAAAAACAGAGGGTTACATTGGCTGGTTGAATTAACCAATGGGCATGGGCAGAGGGAGCAGGCAGAGGAACAAGTGGCAGGTGAGACTGGTTGTTTTCCAGCTTGTCTGTGTAGAGAATAATTTTAGATCTTACCCAGGACACGAGGCCCTTACAGCTGCGATCACGTGCTAGCCTAGGCAACAGCTTTGTGGGTCTGCAGGGTTGGCTGATGTTCTGCTACCATGCTACAGTTCAAGGACTCCAGCATTCCCTGGCATTGCTTCTGAAGGGCAGCATCCCAGGGCCCCTCTGCCCCTGGTGCTGACAGCTCCTTCCCCTCCCACTCCATAGCGGGCGTGGTGATGCCGCTGCTGGTATGCATCAAGATTTAACGCTAGGAGCAGCTGTAGCTTGATTCCAGAATGAACCTGGCAGTGACTTCAATGGGAGGTGAGCTGCCAAGTGGGAAGTGGCGGTCACCAAAAGCAGGCGTGGCACCTCTCTGCTGGGCTCAGATGACTGCAGAATTTAGCAGGCCAGCTGGGCTGCTTCCTGCAGGATTATCCTGGGTATATACTGCACCCTCTTTGTAATCCCGTGCTGGTGGGTTGTGGGGGATCAGAGTGTTGTGGGCCAGAACTCAGCCAAAGTCACTCACCCCACACCAGCTCACACAAGTGGCGAGTTAAGCTTCTGTGAGCAAAAGGGAAGAGAGCAGCTGCCTGTTTCCGCTGCCCTGTGTGGTGTCCGTGGCGTTGCAGAATGACGGTGTCGGCCCAGGGAGAAGAAGCGAGTTTTGGTTCTTGTGACAATGTTCCCCGCTGCAGCAGGCTGTGGATGTCCATTCTTCCCTCCTGCTCCCCAGCGTGAGACCTCTGACATTAACAATGCACCACGGGAGACAGCACGTATCAAGCCACGGAGACCACAATCATTTTTATGTCTGAAGTGAACTTGTCCACAACGGGATGAGGCTTTGCCGGGGGGGATGAACCAACAAAAGGGAGGTGATATTTCCTCCCCTAACTGCCAGTGAGAGGCAAATACAACGCTAAAAGTCTCACGTTCCAATGCAGATCCCATAAACAGTGGAGATGCACAAGGACCCCAGGCCTGAAGGCACA
This sequence comes from Carettochelys insculpta, assembly GCF_033958435.1. Lineage (NCBI taxonomy): Eukaryota > Metazoa > Chordata > Testudines > Carettochelyidae > Carettochelys > Carettochelys insculpta. The sequence continues at coordinate 18,996,301 of NC_134157.1, forward strand.
AGGCTGCTGATGAGTCTAGTTTTATTGGCATCCATGGCTTTCACAGCCCAGTGGGCTCACTGGTGACACGTCCATCTGATCAGATTTGGGTCCACGTTTTGTCTGTGTGTGAACATGTTTGGAACATAAGTCAGGAACAATGCACCTAGCGTTCTCATTAACCCTTTGAGGACTTGTGTTTCCCAAACCAGCAGCCAGATGAGTGGTCCTTTTCTCCCTCTGACCAGTTCCCGCATATCTCAAGGCATCTGTAGTCAAAAAGCTCACTGCAAGATTTTCACAATGACTCCATGCTGCAGGTCTAAACTGTGAGCACTGTCGGTAGGGCAGCCCAGGGCTGGAGTAGACAGGATGATGCAGGACAGAGCTGTGTGAGGGGCCTGGGACTGGAATAGCAGCTGCGTCATACGACAGGGCTAAGATGAAATGACTGAGCTTCATGGAGAGCCCAGATCTGGAAGAACATAGAGTGTACGTCAGGTCAGGAAGGAAGTGCAGCGACAAAGCTCTGTGTCCTTGGTTTTAATAAGCCACCAATTCATATCCACTTACACAATAATGAGGTAAATGAGCTAAACAAATGCAGTAAACTCCCAGCATGTAGAGAGCTCTCGGCGGACATGAAAAATGTGAGAGACCAAAATGGTGCAAGCCACCAAGTCCAGCTGCTGCTGCTGTTTCAGGAGGTTTGGCCCAAAGGTTTATCAGTCTGATCCATTTTATTTGAAGTCTCTTTGCCTCCTTTTGTCAAAGGAAATACACCCCACTCTCGGTGCAGCAAGGGTCGCTCACGATCATGCCCACGGTGGGGCTTTCTGTTTGGGTTTGGTTTGGTTTGTTTAAGCACAGCTTTCTCTCGCTGATCATTCCCTTCCTCACAGGGGCTACAAGAACAGGATAAGATAACAACGCTGAAAAATGCTCACGCCATGGGAGGGGAACAAAATAAAAGGGAAAAAATGCAGGCCCGTGAGCCAGATCGGGGTCAGCACCCCCCAGCACGGGGGCCAAGAGTGGCACGCAAGACAGTTTTCATCAGCATGTGAGGCGGGCGCTCAGCCCCATCCCTCCTCCCCGCATACAGCCAGGAGCTGGCTCAAAGCCAGGCCAGCTGTGGGTTAACAAAAGACCAGCTAATGCCACCAACCGCCACCCAAACAGGAAGGCTCTGCATCTTCATTTATTTCTGAATGAAGCTGTTGTCAGCAGGACTATCAGTGACTTTAAAAAGTATCACCAGCACTAGTACCGTACATAGAGGTCAAAAGGTCAAATTTTGGCACTCCGCCTCAGAAAGGTTGCTGACCCCTGAGCTATACTGTGGCTGCATTACCAGCATGTCACTTTTGACAGTCATGTTTTCCCACTAGCTACATTTACTGTCTTCCTTTGCAGATTCTGAGCCTGATTCTCAGCTCCTGACTCCTCCCACTGGCAGAGGATCAGGCCCTAAAGTAACAGGTGAGGGTGCATTGTAAAGAAATAAATGTCTCCTTCCGCTCACTAGGAAAGAAAATCAGCTGAGGTCAGGGCTGTGTGTGCTAGGACCTGCACAAATCCTTAGCAAGAGCCAGCCAGCCAAAGATCTGTGATATAAATAATCCAGACAAAGGAAGGCTTATTCTCTTCCTGTTACAGCTGGGCACTGCAGCACAGAGAGATGAAGTGACTTGCCCCAGGTTACAATGGGGAGTTTGTGGCAGAGACAGGAAGTGGCTCCAATTCAACCAAATCCAACTCCCTACTTGAAGCCACAACATCATCCTTTCTCAGCACTGCCTGCCAAAGGAAATAAGCACTTGGACTCCTACATGACTGACAACAGCTCCACATCCTGCAGAGATTTTTGCAGACAGATGCTGGCCCCAGTCCGCCTCCCACTGAATTATTGAAAGCTGAAATGTTCCCACTAACTTCAATGGTCTGAGCTCAGGTCTCCAACCAGCATACATACGCTGGAGCAAGGGCTGCTACCAACTTTTATTTCCCTCCTTCACTGTTTGCTCATAACTCCTGGGCAGCATTAAACTGAAATATGTATTCTTATCCAAACATTTTTCTTTCCTGGCATGCAGACAAGCTGTGCTATTGTAAGATCTGCAGCACTGCTGCATTTCGTTTGAAGTATGTTGGTGATTTGCAATGAAAACCACCCCAAAAGGATTCAGTGGACTTGTCAAAGAGAGATCGGGGGGGATAACAAAGCCAAAATTCAGGATGCCTCATCCTTCTAATTTAAATTTAAATCTTAATCTAGTTTAGTCACCCCCTAAGGTTTTTCTAACCCATCAACTCCATATTACCTAAGCCTGGATCCTGTGTTTTATCTGTAAGAGGAGTCGAAAGCAGCCACAGTTCTAATAATAATCAGCAGTGGAATAGCAGTAGCCTCCTAACTGCACAGGTGCTACCAGCATCTTCAGAAATGCCCCTTTTATTTTCCTCTTCTAACTGCCGGGCAAGTTGACTTAGTAAGGACCATATGCCAAGCCTGGACAGTGCCAACAGGTTGGCTGTAAGACCCCCTGCCCAGGTTTAACATTGGCTGGATGGCTCAGTGTGTGTCCACCCCATTTGTACAGCAAGCGCATTTGGTAACAGACGAATGAGAATGAAGCATTTCAAGAATGTCTCTTGAACACAATCATCTTTGGGAAGCTGCTGCCCAAGGTCAACATTCACATTCTCCCCCTGCCCGCTTCATGCTGAGCCTGTGATTCTGATAATGCTTCTGCTCTGTTGGATTTTTCCTCCCCTGAAATATTTTATGAATGCTGCGGCTGCCCCGTGCCTCTGTTCTCAGGTGCTTTGCGTTGGTGGAAGCTGATCCACCAGGCAACGTGAGAGATTCAGGTTCACATTTGCCACCCCAGGTGCAACTCCTATGCAGCCTGAGCTCCCATTTGGTTCCGCTGTATTGTACTGAGATTCTCCACAGACTTCAAGGAAGCTGCATCTGTTTGCAGCAGCTGAGAGCTTAGCAAAGCACACTCTGGCCCAAAGTCAGCAGCGATGGCTAAGGAAGTGAAAGTTAAAATAAGATGCTCAAGGCTTGAGTCTCTTCTTTCACACACTGATGTAAATCAGCAGTAGCTCTGGTCTACTCCAGTGGCTCTCAATGTGTGGCGTGTGAACCACGAGGCTCACGGTTTGCCGCCGGGAGGCTCTCCTGTCTCTCCAGCCCTGCACCCTTCCCCTATGTTACAGCTGCGCATCTACATTTTTATGCTCCAGTAGATAAAACTGAAGATCTTCAACACGAATGTTCAGAGTGTGCTCTTGAGTGGATGCAAGACCTGGCTTACTAAAAAGTCTTCCAATTACAAGCTGCAGCCCTTCACACACAGATGCCTGCGGTGCATCCTTCACATCAAATGGCAAGACTTGGTCACAACTGAGGAGCTTTGGAACAGAGCAAGACAAGAACCCATTGACATACAAATCAAGAGAAGAAAGAGGGGATGGCCAGGCCACACGCTGAGAAAACCATCATCCAGCACAGTCTGTCAAGCTCTTACATGGAACCTGTGAGGAAGAGGCAAAAGAGAAAGACCTCGGACAACATGGAGAAGATTCTCTGAGACTGAAGGACAACAACTGGGGTAGTCCTGGAGTCAGCTATAAGTTTTGTCCCAAGACAGAGTGGAGTGGATGAGACCTGTAGATGACCTATGCTCCACTCGGAGTACAAGGATTTAAGTAGTAGTAGTAGACTAACAGGAATCATTTACAAAAAACAGAATCCAAAGAAGTGGGTCCTACCCGTGAAAGTTCATTAGTTAATAAATAAATTTGTTAGTCTTTAAGGTCCTACAGGACTGCTTGTTATTTGGGAAGCTACAGACTAACAGAGCTACCCCTCCAATGCTTTGTATAATTTAGTGTTTAAAATATTTAGAGATAAAGGCATTTTGCCATCATGGGAAGTTGGCTGATGGTCAGGAAAGGTTTGTGCTGAGTGGGGTGGGCTCTTGGCCAAAAAGCTTGAGGACCACTGGTCTACTCTCTGCAGGTTTGGAAATCGAGCCTATCACTCCTGCAGCTCAGCATTTGCTAGTGAAGTTGATGGAGTTATGCCAGGATAATAGAAGGTCACAACAGGCCCATGCTGCATCTTTCAAAGTGCAGCAGCCTGGTTCTGATCTCATTTACACTGTGTAACTGCACAAGGTTTGATTTTTCATTGCATTACTCCCCTTGTGGCCGGGTCCCAGGTGGCTGGGTGGCCTAGTGGCTAGAGCACAGAGCAGGTGGGCAGAAAGGGGCCCAGGAACCCAGAACCACTGGCCCAGGAACCCAGAACCACTCCCCAGCTAGTCCTTAAGTTCTGGGCATGGCCCCATAGTCCAGATTCCCCTTAGGTGGGGTCTCTCAATCGGTTTCCCCCTTTTCCCAGAGCAGAGCCCTCCTGTCCATAGGACAAGGTGAGGTAACCGCCCCAGGCCCTGTGCTTGCGGAGGCCCCACAGCAGCCAGAGCGGGGTGGGACTAGCTGAGCCCAGATGCTTTCATTAAATCCTGGGAGGCCTGGCCCTCCTTCTTTCACTCCTTTACACCCCTTTTAAGCGTGTGTGACTCCCTCGGCTCCAGTGGATAGACCTTGGCATAAAATCTGCCTAACGCACATCAGGGTTGTTAACATCAATGGAGTGAGTCCAGATTTACACCCGGGTGTGAGCGGAGAGCTGGGCTCCAAATTAGCACAGTGTAGTGCATTCTCCCCTCACACTACTTTGCTGCCCAGGCAAGCACATCAGCTAGAGTCACTCCGGATTTGAACTGGTGTGACCGAATCTCAGGAGGAGGCATCAGTGACACCTCCTGCCGGCTGCTTTGGAATCTGGCTGCTAAGGCCCATTCCCTTGTTTTATTCTGGGGTTTGCCCTCCGTCTGCCCCAAACCTGGCTAGTGGCCCAGACATTCACTCACCCCTTTTGTTGCAGCTTTTCACAAGGGCCTTGTTCATTAAAGGCTGGAGCAGCTGCTTTGCAAACCTGGCACACGCATGGCATGTTGTGTCGCTGCAGTGCCTCCGTGGAAGGCTGTCAGCGCCAGCTCAGCCCCTCTGAGGGTCCTTCTCCCAGCTGCCTGGGAGAGGAGAGGATGTGGTGAGGGTGAGTCTGAGGGTTACACCCGCCTGAGGAGAGGAAGGGGAGAGGCCAGCTGCGAGTCAGCAGAGAGACACAATAAGAGGAGGAAACGTCTCGTTGCGGAACAGAGCATCTTTCATTTCATGGGTAGGAAGGCCAGAAGGAGAAAGGACTCTGGAGACAGCTGGGGACACAGTGTAATCACCTCTCCTGCCATAGGTCAGGGAACCTCAACACGTACCGGAAGATCGACGCAGTGGTGATTGATCTTCCAGGGTTCGATTTAGCACACCTAGTCGGGCCACACTATATCTAGGGTGCCCATATCTCCCTACACCAAATATGGGACAGGGACATATGGGAGGGGAGGGGCAGCTCCTCCTGGCTCCACTGAGTTGCAGGGAGCTGGGACCCAGGCAGCTGTGAAGGTGGGCTCTCAGCTCCCCACACCTTAGGGAGCTGGGAGCCAGGTGGCAGTCATGCCAGTCTGGCTCCCAGCTCCCCCCAGAGGAACTAGGTGGCAGCCACAGCAGTGCATGGTGGGAACCAGGCCTCTTCTGCTGCAAATACAGGGCAACTAGTCCTATTTTGAAAATAAATTGGGGCGCCTTACTGCCAGAAATATGGGACAGATACGGGCTGTCCTGCCAGAAACAGCAAAGATGGTCACCCTAGCAAAACCAAACCATCAGGGCTCTACCACCAACGCTGGTACTTCTCACTATTGTGAGGTGTAAGGGAAGAGTTTCTCCTGTTGGCCTCCTGCTGTAGGGATGGTGGGAAAAATTGATTTTCAATACATCAACTCCAGCTTGCAATTCAGGTAACTGGAGCTGTATCTTATATTGACTTTTCCCCGCAGTGTTGACCTGACCTCAGAAGCCTTTCAGCAGCTTGGTACTGAGGAATGCCAGGCAGCTGATGCTTGCAGAGAAAGGATGAAATGCAGTCTCACATATAGCCCAGTGCTCAGCTCCCCCCTGGGGTTCTCCTGCTTCAGACGGAGGAGACACTATCAGAATGACTCCCTTCCTGAAGTCTGGTTTTATCAACTATCAAAACCATGCAGTGACATAAAACTCAGCTCTCACCTTCTTCCCAACCTTGGCTGTTTCTAGGCCTCCTCCCTTAGGGCTCCTTATCCCATAGTCTATATCCTCTCTGCCTCAAAGATACTCCCAGCCCCTCTATGTCCAGGTGAGATGATGATGCACCTGACTCATCAGAACCTACTTAATTCTCTCCCAAAAGCAACACTTGCTGATAGTGCGGGTTCTTGCAGGAGAACAGTGACAGTCTGTTGTCAACATTGTTCTTTTGGGAGTGGAAAGAAAACTGTTGGTTTTGGTTTTGCTTAAATCAATTAAGAATTTGCTTATGTCAACCCAAATAAGATCTTCCACACAGAGGCTTGCACCAGTTTACACTAAACCAGTGCAATGTTCCTCTGTAGAGAAGACACCAGTCACAGGACTGTGGCTGTTTTCTTGCATAGCATAACCAAAAGGCACATTCTTAGCAATCGGTAATAATAACTCAGAATAAGAAAAAGCAGGAAAGATGGTGGTTTAAACAGTGAGTCTTTAGTATGTGGCTGTAGACTAGTAGAACCCACTTTACATCTAAAGGAAGGATGTTACGTACAGGCACCTGACAAGATGAAATAATCTTTTGTTGAGGACAACTTGCTGTGACATGTTCCATTACATGTATCCACCACAAAAGCTGAATCAGGGTGAAAGAAGCCAGTTAAACTTGTGATGTGTCCTTATCATTACCTTAGTGTTATTCTTAGATAAGGAGAGTTAATAATTACAGCCGCCTGAATCATACACAGAAGCAAAAATATGCAGTTTATTATGGGATTTTATTTAACAGGTCTTATACCAGATTTCTTTTCTTCATATGCTCTCAAGAACTAGTCTCACCATTCGGAAAGGAGGGGGAGTGGGTTCAATTTTTAGTGAGCTTCATAAGCTCCAGTGCTTCTCAGTTTATGAACCTGTCCCATGACATTCGAGGGGCTTCAGCTGTGACAACCTGGGGATCCAGTAACTAGACTCCCTGATACACTATTTGGAAAAGTAACATAATACCGTCTGCTCTGCCTTTGAACATGAGGCATGTTACTTTCACCAGTTTCCTGTGAGGCTAAGAGTAATTATTTGCAGTTGGTTATATATTCACACTGGCAGTCGCCTTCATGTTAAATATTCAACACAGCAAGCAAAATGCAAGAGGGTTAAGTTTAAGAAATTCATCCGCGCATGGTGTTTCCCTTCACTTCCTGCCCTGAAACATTGTGCTGTAGTTGCTGTGTCATGCTTCTCCCCAGAAGTAGCTGCATTTCAAGGGGCAGAGATGAGCGTGGTCACTGTATATATTTGAAGGTTAAAGTTTCAGAAGGGTGTTTATAAAGAAATGTTTCACTGGCTTCATGCTGAGTCTCCTGACAGAAAGACATTTACAGCAGGAGCTGTCTCTTTCTTACCCTCTGTACAGCACTTAACACAAGGGGTCCTTGGCTCCTCAGGACAGAGGTGATGCCTTATCATGAGATTTCCATAAGATTCAACAGGCTTTGCAAAACTCTTCTGGAAAGATCCCTCAGAGTGAGGAAACTTCTCAAACATGTTCGCTGCAAATCAAAAAAGCATGTCCCACGAAACTCATCACTTAAATTATTGTGCTGGTCTTTAAAGTGCTACTGGACTGCTTTTTTGTTTTGATAGTATATACACTAGCATGGTTTTCTCTCTGTTACATGTTCACTGCAATGTTCCTACCAGGATGCAGGATTTATAAAGGAACTGACACCTTGGTCCAAACCCAGGGACCAGCTATGCTGTCTTTGAGAGCAGGCAGCACCAGATATCAGCAGTAAGCAATCAGAATTTCTTACCTCCCAAGAGTTTGAGGTTAGCTGATGCTCTAAAGCAAGAAAATGTGATCCTTTCCAAACGTGTTGTTGTTTCTGAGTTTTTTTTATTCTTAACTATTTAAACTCTGGACAGTATTTGTGCCATAGAAACATGAGATGCAAAATATTCCCAAACATAACGTAAATTTTTCTTGCAAGGTTGAACACCTGCTTAGCAGCAATTTGGTTTCTTTGAGGCGCAGTTAATTGGGTATTCCACCAAAAAAAAAGCAGGATCCTTGCTGGACACCAGCTGCCTCTGAGCAGATGAATCAAGTCATGCCAACTCTTGGGCAGAGTTCATCCCACAATTCAGGGGTGAGCAAACTTTTTACGCCTGGCGCCACTTTTGCCCCCGCAGTTAGCAGCTCCCCCTCTCACACACCTGTCTAAAGTAATCCAGACTGATGGCAATTTCAGTTATGTTCATATGAAAAATGCCTCTTGGCACATGTAAGAAAGTCTGTAGAATGTAAAAACTTTATTAATTGGTAGATGAATATGAATAACACAGACATAAAAACAGTCACAGAGTTCAACAACTTTAATGAGATGGATGATCCTGGGATGCAGCATCCAATCATGCTGCACCCCCCCTTATGAAATGTTACGCCCCTCCGAGGGCTCACACACACATTTTGTGCACGCCTGCCATAATTCACAAGTCAGTGCCACAGCAGGGCTAAGTAACTCAAAGCAGACCATCCAAGAAGAACAGAGCCTAATAACACCTTTCAAAATAGGATGGGAGAAGAACTAGATACCAGGTGAGCACTTTAAGTCCTGATGAAAATACTCTAAAAAAAATGTCAAGGGGGTTCCCACTTCAGCCCACTTTAGTACAAAGAGGTTTCCTTCCAGGGAAGAAGGGCAATAAAGAAATGAGTCAGGTTTCATGCTAGTGTCCTCTCAGCTGGGATAAACAAGTGAACCCCCATTCGATCGCTCTCATCATGTCAATTGTATTCACTTTATCACAATCGTATCCACTTATGTTTGTGACGGGCCAATTAATGAAACACTGAACTTTGCTGGAGGACTTTCTGATCAGATCTCCCTCATTGTAAAGACTCCAGTCATGGCCAGCATTGATTTATATTTGCCCATTTGGGGTTTAATCCTGAAATTCAGCTTTTTAATCATCCTTTTGCTCAGACAAAATTTCCCTTTCCGGGTGGGTACCCAGCTGACGGCTGAGGCCTGAACAGAATCAGACAGCTCCCCTTGGTACAGCCAGCCCACGGCGCGGTATTAAAGCAGCGCATCTCTCACTATTTGTGTGCTCCCATGTTGCATTTGGGCGCAGTGTTTGCAGAGCTTGGTGCTGCTTTCATTGCTGTGCAGCATCAGCTTGTGGGTAGGCAACCCAGGATTCTGGGCTTACCCGCGCCTGAGGCGTTCTGGGAAACGTCCACTCCAGATAGCTCCAGAAGGGCAGGGGAACTGTAACAAGATGGAGTGAAATTCCCATAGTTCCCCTGGATCCCAGAATGTCATTCCCAAACTTTCTCTCGGAGTGCAGAGGCTCCAAGTCTCTGTTTACCGCTAAGACAGGAATAGCTTGAGAAGCTTCTCCCCTTTTGGCCTCCTGGGGTGCAGGTCCCACTGAGACTCAGCTCAGACTCTCTGACCAAGGAGATCCCCGCTGCAGCAGTGGTGACCCTGCTGTCAACCTCTGCCCAGGATGAACTGGACTGAGGTCACTGACTCACAGGCCAGCCACCAGCCACCCCGCAGGGCTGCCTTTTGTCCAGATTTGACTTCTCCCCCCTGACAAGATTAGCGCCCGTGACCTGGAGGTGGGAGGCCCCGTAATCCCATTAACCAACTACTAAGCCCTCCAGCCCTCCTGCATGCAGTGAGCACAGGCGAGACAGCCACATTCAAAACTGATTCTAGCCGCAATTCGCACCCAGCAACAAAGTTAATGAACTGCCATCAACAGGTGACACAGCCCAGCCTTCCCTGTAAGGCCACACAGCAAGGATGCTGCCCACCCTCTGGGGTTAGCACCCCACTATGTCCGACCCTTAGCAATGTTCTGGTGTCTTTACATACATGCCTCCCATTAGCCACAAAAGCATATAGTCTGGAGGCAAGCGCAAAGCCTCATTGGTTTGTTTTCATTGTGGTGCCCATCAGCGTTCCTTCTAATTTTTTCCAGCCATGTGCCGAATAAATTTTGTCACATGCACTGAGGCATGTGCGGGTGGGCACCACCCCTGCTGCCAGCTGTGGGTGTGTTGCTTATCAGCTGGGCAGCATTTGAAATCCTCCTGCATGGCCGCTCAGGCGCTCAGCTTACCAGGACCACTGGTGCCCATAAGTCCAGCTGGTTTGGAGCCACGACTTGTAAATTCTGCACTGCAGCAAGGATCATTGCAAGATATGGTGTCAAAGGCAATGGGCTGCCAGGCCAGCTCATGCGCTCGGTTCTTAAGGAGAGCTCCCCAGTGAAATGTGTCCGGCGAGACTGCTGGCCATGGCCTGGTCAGGATGTGCACTGTGTCCTGCTGTGGAAGATTAAACTGCTGTTCAAAATGGCTTGTGTATAGAGGCCTGGGAAGAATCCCAACCAGCCACAGTGAGTCATCTACAGCATGTGGCCGCATTTCAGGAAAGATGTGGCCACATGGGAGAAAGTCCTAAGGACAACAAAAATGATTCAAGGTCTAGAGAAAAGGACCCATGAGGGAAGACTGAAGGAACTTGGTTTCAGCTGGAGAAGAGCAGACTGAGAGGGTATGTGGCAACAGTTTTCAAGGACATAAAAGCCTATTACAATGAAGAGGGGGAAAAAAATATTCCTGTTAACCTGAGGCTAGGACAAGAGGCAATGGGCTTAGATTGCAGACGGGGAGGTTTAGGTTGGACATCAGGAAACACTTCCTGTCAGGGTGGTTAAGTCCTGCCATAAATTGCCTAGGGAGGTGGTGGAATTTCAAGGGATGGTCTAGACCAGGGGTTCTCAAACTTCAATGCACTGTGACCCCCAGGGGAGAGGGGACCAAAGTCTGAGCACACCTAAGCCCCACTGCCCCAGCTGGGAGCCCAAAGCCAAGGCCCAGAGTTTCACTCCAGGCCTGTAACCTGAGCCCCATCACCCAGCACTGAAGCTGTCATGCTTCTGCTTCTGCTTCAGCCCCAGGAAGTAACAGTGAGGCTTTGTGCCTGGGTGGTGGGGCTCAGACTTCAGCCTGTACCCCAGCAAGTCTAATGCCAGCTCTGGTAACCCCATTAAAATGGAGGTTATGATCCACTTTGGGGTCCCTACCCATAGCTGGAGAACCGCTGGTCTAGATAATACTTAATTCTGCCATGAGCACAGGGGACTGGACTGGATGACTTTTCAAGGTCCATAATTCTACCTGTCACGACACACGAAGTCTATGCTGGCCCTGTCTACTCCTAGGCCAGCCCAGTGACAGCTACTGACAGGGCACCGTCCTTTCCTTTTCTGATGCAAATATGCGACGGAACTGTATTGGGAGCCAACTTAAAACAGCCTCTCCTCAGGGGAAGGGCAGTTACCTAGCCCCTGAATCATAAAAGGCTGTTTCTACTCTCACAGGAGAGGAGAGAGAGGACAGATAGTCCTGTGGTTATGGAGAGAAGGGTTCAATTCCCATCTCTACCACAAACCACTGGGTGAGTTTGGGCAAGTCCCTTAAGCCTGATCTACACTGAAAAAGATCTTCTAACTGCCTCACTCCAGGGCATGAAGAATTTATATCAGTGAGTGCTGGAATTTGGTCAACCAAAGCCACAATTCAGATGCCGCTAGATGAAAGAGTTTGTCCATCAAAGGTGGATTAATTAGTAATGGAAAATCCCCTTCTGGCGCTGTAGGAACCATCTGCCCTATAGTCCTCAGGCGGCACTTCTGCAATACCACCACCATGGGGTTGTTGTAGTGTCTGTAATGGAGACATGCCTTGAGTCTCTCTGCGCCTCAGCGGACCATGTGCAACCCAAGCTTGCCCTGGGGCCCAGTAGTGTTGGGAGCAGGCTAAATACAGGAAAGACTGTGAAGGGCTCATAGATTACAGGAAAAGGGGCCAGGCATAATTCCAGTAGATAAATAGCAGTTAAGAACTGATAGGTGAGATTCCTGGGGACTTCCAGCCATATTATGTGTTTTCTTCTTGCACCCCTGTCTCTCAGAGACCTGAGGCCTGGTTATCTCCCTGCAGGATATGAGTAATTCCTGCTGGAATCAATGGGAACTATTCACATGTAGCCTGAGTTTGATCCCAGACTATGGGCGCAGAGTCCAACCAGGGGGTACAGAGCCCCCGGACAGCCTCTCCCAACCCACCAGAGTGTATCAATGACAGAGAAAGTATGCGTGGGCTTGAGAGCTCTGAAACTGAGGCTAAGATCAGCCCTTATCTGAGCTGTGTTTCCCAGCCACAGTACATCTGATGATTTTTGTAGCTTGTGGGTCCTTGGGCCACCACAGCAGTGGGGCACTTGTCCAGCTGAACTTTTGCGGTAACTAATCCTCTCTTTCCTGGAGAGCCTGCTGTTTTTCTCTCTTTGACAATTGTGAGGAGCTATGTTTGTCTTCTTTCCCCTTCCTGTTTACGCTCTGTGATCAGACAGGCTTTGATGTATTTTTGCTGTTGCCTGGCCCTGGGAGACAGGCCACAGTTGCCTGTAATGTGACAGCAGCAGCCATTTTCAGCTTTCTCACTCTCTTGCCTACTCCAGTGGCGTAGAGACCTTTCCCCAAACTAGCAGCGGCAGGGTAAGTACCACCCTTTGCCATTACACACCATTCCAGCCTTGGCATCTAACCAAACAGGACACTTGACTCACTGGACTTTCAATATTTTGTCGTCAGAAGGGAACTTACTGCTAAGTACACGTATAAGCACTCCAGGCAGCTGCCAGAGCTTTTGCTGTAGTATTGCTAGCAACAATGGGAACAGTAATATCACACATAGGTATGTGGTGCAGAATTGTTATACACAAGTACCAGTGAAATCAGGGTGTGAGCCATAGGCTCCTGGCTAACTTCCAATTGGGTTCATTACATTCTGCCTCCTCCACCTCACTTTCCAGGTCCGTTTGCACTATACAGAACCGGAGCAGTTTCAGCTGCAGGGTGACATTACACACAGCTAGCAGGGGCAAGGATGGGATGTACTCAGAAGTCCTTTAGTAGCAAGGGTGGTGTTTTTATACAAGAGCATTAGGCAATTTTCTGCTAAGCCCACGAAGCACATAAACACCACAGACAGACAGAAGTTGTATACTTTGGGAAGTACGCAGGTGTTATGGATTGAGCATAAGCATGGTTCAAAGCCATCAAAGTCAATAGGTCACCCTAAACAATCTGCAGACTTTGGTTATAGTTGCAGCTCTGCATCTTGTGCCATGAGCCCCTTTGATCCTGCAAGCCAAGCAGATGTGGTCTGACTCATCTCTTCCAAGGAGTGCAGAGATGACACAGGAAGAGGTGCCAATGGGGACGCCATTGGCACGCATTTCCCAGAATCAGTGCTGAGTCAATAGCCCAGCAGAGCATTAGCAGCAGAGCTGTTCTCTTTCAGAAGGGACACAAAAGCAGAATCATCCAGTGTTCCCTGTATGATGAGCACCTGGGCAGTGGCCTAGAGATTCAAATGCTACCCAGCTGATTAGCAAAGTGCCCACAGCCATCCTCAGCTGGCAGGATATGTTTCTACTGGTGGTGCACATCCACACATGCATCAGTGCATGTAACAAAATTTATTCCACCCACGGATGGGAAAAACTCGAGGGAACATTAATCACCTCAGCTTCTAAGAATTACAGACCTAGCACTTCTTGCAAGAGCAGAGGCAAGAGTCTCATTTCTTCGGCACATTCCAGCCTGGCACTTACTGTCTTCATCCAGCTCCCTTGATAGGCACCTCTGTGCCACCTGGCCTAGACTGCTGCTGTGTTCGACCCCAGAGGCAGTTGAAATTCCCTCTCTGACAAGTCCACAGGCCTCCTGTAGCGTCCGCTGTTGATTAAAGTTGCAGTGTCCGCATGGAATAGGCTTAGCACTCAGGCAGAAAACCATTCCCTCTGCCACTGTTTCTGCTTATTTCCCAGCAAACAGCTCTTTGCTAAGCTGCCTCCAGAAGCACCAGTGTCCTTTGATGCACAGAAACAGTCTAGAATGTTTCATTTGTCTTGTAATTAACTGCTTGCAGAATGCCTAGAATAGCATCCTCTCAACAGCTCCGGGTCACATGGCACTGACAGCAAGATTCCACTAGTATTCAGTGTTTGTATTATAGCAGCCTCAAGGAGCCCCAGCCAGCAGCTCCTTGTGCTAGGTGCTGTACAAATACCGAGCAAAAAGATGTCCTCTTTCGCAAACAGCAGATGAACCCCCAAAGGCCAGGGATTCCTACGTGCCTTAAACCAGGAGCAAAACTCTCCACAGGGGCAAGCTCCATTGACTCCCAGAATCTGGCTCTGGGTGTGGCCCGGTGGCTACAAGATTGGAAGTGGGAGCCACAGGCCTAGTGTCTGGCTCTGAGTCAAGGCTTGGGAGCCTACCCAGGACTGGCTCCAAAACCACAAGTCATTTAGCAAGGCCATAGCTGTGGATGCTGAAGATAGCATGGCCAAAGCCACTCCAGTCACACCAGTGACACTGAATCGAGGGGGAACCCAGTGGGGCTGGCCCCCCTCAGAGGTGGTGAGGTCCAGTGGCAGATTACCTGATGCTCAGCTGGGCTGAGGGAACGCATCTTGAGTAGGGAGACAGCAGCAGGGGACAGATGGCTACCCACTGGCCTCACTCGACTCAGGAGGTGAAGGTGCTATGAGGCACAGTTGTGACAGACGCTGCAGGAGGCTTTGACCGGGAAAGGGTTCTGAGGTCCACTTGGATCCCTTGAGGTGTGGGTAAAACTGCAGGTAGAAAGGCCAGGGAGCTGCCACCGAGGTACAGAGTAGAGCTAGACCCAAGGGAGGATGGCCTGGGAGCGGACATTCAGGTGAGAAGGCCGGCTGAAGGGAGAGGCATGATGGGGCAGAGCCTGGGAAGGGCAGAAAAGCTGGGGTCATCTTGGAAACTTGAGGGCAGATGGAGCTCAGTGATGAGGGGCTGCATCCAGGGCGAGCTCTGTGTAGCAGAGACTTGATCAATAAAAACCAACCCCCCAAAAGGGGCTTTGTCTTCGAGGAGCCTAAGTGTAGGAGAAACGGAGGTAGGAAGGGGCAGAGTCGTGCTCGGCTACAGGAGCGGCGGACCCTTCCGCAATGGGACACGGAGAGGTGACACCACTCGGGTCCCACAGCGTGGAGAAGAGCCAGGATCTAATTAATCCAAAGGGTCTTTCACTGGGTCGCCTGGACGCAGGCAGAATACGTGGCTCTCTACCTGCCATATTAAATAAACACCTCCTATGCTGCGCATCCTCACGTTGCTGGCAGGAGCTGCAGGTGTGCAGAAGTTTTGGTCGTACCCAGAATGCCCAGAGCCTTTCCCCTCCCCCAGATGACACCGCTATGGAACAGACCTGCCCGCTAAAGAGGCCCCAGAGAAGACAATTCCTCTGTCCCACCGGATAGGGCGGGGCTGTGCAAAGTGTAGGGGGGCCCAGTTGGGGGGCGGAGGGGATGACTCTTCATATAGGGGGTACAGCATGATCAGCCGCTGGGTCTCTGGCTCATCCATCTCATGAAAAAAGTTGAAATTTGTCCCTGTTTTGATGTATGTGTATTTGCATTTATACAGTAAACCTTCAAAATACTCAGCTCCAGCTCGCTTCAGCACAAGAGAAGCACAGCTTGACACTGCTCTGCAGCCCTTTTCCCCTACCTTCTGGCAGCCATGCAGCTGTCAGGTTGAGAGCCACGCCCCTGGGGGAAGGCAGGGAGAAGCAGCCCAGAAACTGACCAGCCCTGGTGAGCTGTTCAGTTCCCTGGGTCCACAAGCAGAAGGAAACTGGGAACCAAGCAGCAGCCTGGTTCCCATCTTGGCCCCCCCCATGCAAAAATTTGAGTTACGTGGGGGGTTGCAGGAACACAAGGTTTACTGAATACCGATTCATAACGTTTTTACATTCTACATCCTTATTTTCTTGCATGCGTCGAAATTTCCGTCAGTTTGGATTCCATTACACAGGTGGGGGCAGGGAGCTAATTTCAGGAATGAAAAGTGAGGCCCGACATAAAAAGTTGGCTCACCCCTGAAATAGGGGATATTAAAACAACTTCATTAAGTTGGACGAAATCAAATGGAGGCCAAAATTCTCAATTTCAAAATGAAACGAGGATCTGGGTGGGAGCAGCAAGGAAAATGCCCCTCTTTTTAGCTTCCTGTTGTCAGGAGGCCGGATTCCTGGGTTCCATCCTGCAATCTGAAAATGGACTCCCCAAGAAAATCATTGAACTTCTCTGTCTGATAAATGGAGATCTTGTCTTCGTCTTTCCTTCCAGCAGAGCTGAGAGATGCTGTTATTTACACTGCCAAACACTCACCCAAGAATATATACCAAGTTTGTGGTTCCAGGCTGCGCAACAGAAGCCAGCAAGCCACGGTTTTTGCATAAGGCTCAGGCCAGACAGTCGGCACTTGAGGAATCCAGAGATGAGGCAAAATACCATTTGTCTGTCTGACTCCTTCTGGCTAACTCAGACTTTGTTCTCTCCTTCTGGGAAAGTCCCCTATGTTTCTGCAGTTCCTGATTAGGGCAGCACGGCAACCCCCTTAACAAAAACTAGAGTGCACATAAGAAAGGACAGTCTAATGTATGGGATTATTAGTTGATCTGGCACCTTTCTGCCTCCCCAATCAGGCCGCGCCGAAATGAGATGGCATCTTTTGGCTGGTTTCTCCTGGTACTTGGCTTTATGTGTTGAACTTTGATTCCATGATGAAGCTAATTTGATAATGTGGTCTGCATAGGAAGGAAGGGAGTAGAAGGATTTGGCTATTATTTTTGGCCTGTCTCCAGGCAGTGTTTTGCTCCAAGGCTCCCAGGTCAGAGGTGGGTGGGAAGCTCTCTGCGGTCGCAAGTCCTTTCACATGCTGGTTTTGCAGCGGCGAGTGAGCACAGGGCTGTGGAGTGGTCTGGGAGAGAACAGCCCCTGCTGCCCGTGGTCTGGTGTCAAAGCTGTCACCTGTGAATTCCCCAGGGTGATTTAATGGCTCTGGGCCACACTGGGTAGAAATATCCAGCCACTCTGGGAGGATGCCCTCCTGCAGATGCCTCGGTGTCCTCCCATCCAGCTAGGAACGGATCTTCTTTGTGGTGGCCTTATGCCCCAGCATTGGTCCTGAGCATCTTGTGACTCTTCCCCTGCTCTCTGGAGAGTCCTGGGCTGCTGTTTTGCTGTGGGTCATGAGGAGGGATCTGCACCATTCCACACAGCCCCACGCCTAAATCACAAATCCAGCCCATCCCCTATGACTGCCCCTCCGACAATTCAGGTTCTTGTACCACGGAGAACCCTCAGTAGGGTCTGCCAATAAGGGACAAATTGTGACAAATGTCTTTCCACATGCAGAGCAACAGACCCTGGCAATCACCCCCTTGGATGCGTGTACAGAATGAAAGGGAGGCTATTCCAGAGCTATATTCTCCAAGGCTGAGAAGAAGAAGGTTGGCTTCAACCTCCATCAGCTTTCATGAGAGTTTGGTCAAAGGCCAAAGGCGCCATGTTGCACTGTTTGGAAAATGAAAAGCTGACCTCCCCACTTCCACCCTCCAAATAATTTCAAAAGAAACAAACATTCCCCACTTTGGTTTCTTTTGAAATGCCCCATTTATTGATTTACCAAAATGGCCTTGTTGTCAAAATGAAACGTCTTGTTTCTTTTGGAATCTGCCAGGTTTTCAAATGAATAATTTCAGGTTTTGGGTTTGTTTCAGTTTTCATCAAAACAAAAACCTCTCGTTTCTTTTGGAATCTGCCAGGTTTTCAACTGAATAATTTCAGGTTGTATTTTTTTTTCTGTGAGAAATGGAGACTTTAAAAAGAAACAAAGGATTTTGTATTGAGAAAAGGCCATTTTCAGTTGAAAAAAAGTTCTCAATGAACAGTTCAACCTGCTGGCATGCTGCATAAGAGCTACCATACCTTAAATACTCATTGCCTTTAGTAAGACATTGGCATCCAAGCTACTCCGGCAAACTGCACTATTAATTAAAATGGCTTTCAGTAGCCTACAAAACATACAAAACCAAACCTCTCAGGGAGTACATCCATGAGCTAGAATGTATCTTTCTGAATTTCCACGGGCATCCTTCTCTGGAAGATTAAACTGCTCTAAAACGAACTAACAACAGCAAAATATCTATGTTCTACTACATAGTTCTTGACTGTCAGATCTGCCATATGGGGAGATATATGTAAGTTACATGTTTGCAGTACGGTTGAAGTAGAATGCCCTAGTGATCACTCATGCATAACTAAGCTTTAGCCATCTTTTCTTCACAATCCAGAAGTATGCAGTATATGCTACATGCCCAGACATGTATGGCATGAAATTACATGCAGGTTTTTTTGCAGCTGCCAGCAATGATTTTCAAGTATCTTTATTTTTAAAAGTAACTACTATGTAAAGGGCTGGGCCTGTATTTCTCACCCAGCCAAAAAATCCTGCTTGGCCAGCAGGAGCAGAAGGCATAGAAGGAGACAGTGACCTTCTAACCCAAAGGTGGAGAGCGAGAAAACGTCACCAGGAAACAGGGAGAAAAAAGATCCAACAGAAATTTTAAAAGCCTCAAAGAAAGGGAATTTTAGAGGAAAAAATACACTGGGACACTGGAAAAGAAGTGCGCCATGAAAGACCCAGGGAGCGGTTGTGTTCTGTGCCTTGCGGAGGCATGGCATTGGATGTGGTGCCAAAGGCTCCCAAGGCCCTCCAGATTCTGGACTGGCTAAGGGGTCACACAGGCCCCCTGTATAAGTTACAGCCCCAGCTGCTCTAATCCTCCAGCATCCTCAGAGTGCCCCTGGCTCCACGCTCAGCTCCTGCCATCCTTGATACACTCCCCGCAGCACAGCCCTCAGGTTGATTCTTGTGACAGGGTCAGCGTAGGGTCTCTGACAGCAGCTGAAACCCAAAGGAGCTGGAGAAGGATGTGTTGGTTTGGTTGCATTCTGTGGAAAGGCCGTGTCCCTGATTTAATGGCTTGGCTGTCTCTGGGAAAGTTTTCTTGGCCTGGTACTGGGAGGAGCCAGGGTCTCTGCAGAGTCCAGCCCCAGCTCCTACTTTCCACTCTGTACACAAGCTGTGCATGAGTCCCGTGGCAAAGCTTCCTCTCATCATTGCTCTGAGCACTCAGCAGCGTAACTGCTGATCCCCAGCGGAGCCAGAGCCATGGGTTTAACAAAGGTCCAATAGCACCAGCCACGTAGCTGTCCAGAGGATACAGGAGGTCTGTGCACAAGCAGGGGCAGCGCTCCGGGTCAGAGGAAAGGCCATACTGGCTCAGATCAAGGGCTCTTCTGATCTGGTGTCTGTCTTCAGCAGAAGGGTTGGGAGAACACACATCATGGGTCTTGCAGATTTGCTAAGCTAGTGGGGTGATGTTCCCTCCCAACCCTGCAGGACAACAGCTGATGCCCTGAAGCATGGTGTCCCTCATAAGTATAAGCAAACGGTTGCCTCCCCTGCTCCAAGAACACTGTGCACCGGGGCAAATGGAGGGCCAGAAGGATAAGTGACTTTGCCAGGTCACACAAAAATACAGTGGCAGAGCAAAGTACAGATCCAGACCCCAGGCCTCTTGACTCCCAGGCTGGTCGGTGCCTTATCTCCCAGCATAAGCAAGACAAAGTTGCTGGGAAACTGAATTCACAAAGAGCTCAACAAATAACCATGGGGCCTGAGCGCCCAGTGTTCTAATTTTCTACACAATTAGCACAAAACCCACCTCCAAATTCAGTGCACAGCCTTAGCCCTCCCCTGTGGGGCAGACGTGTGGGGCGCAGACAGAGGATGTTTTTAAACAAGGAGGTGACCCTACCATCGTGCAAGAAACAGTCACCCATAAACCTGTCTCATGCGTAGCTCATATTACTGGAGCTGGAAGATCAACATCATTTACGATCTCTGCCTCTGTTTACACAACAACGAACGTTTCAATCTTTTATTGGTGTAAGTGAGAGCTAGCAAGTGGCACAGAGAGGGAAGGGAGCTATTGAAGTGATGGCTGGAAAACACCTGCTCGCCCTTTCTTCGGCTGAGCTGAAGGCTGGTTATTTTAAACCCAACATGCACTTGCTAGCTGTGTTCCCTGTACGCTGAGGACTTGGGCAGCCCCCAAGGTGAGAGTCAGGTGCTGCCCAGCTGATTAGCAGAGGTCCCGCCACCACCATTGCTGGCAGCGTGTGTTTCGATGGTGGTGCACATCCCTCAGGGCACGTAACAAAACTTATTCCACCCACAGATGGGAAAAATCAGAGGGAACCCTGCTTACTGGTAACAACAGTACATGTGCAACTGAACCACGCCCTTCATCCAGGGGTCTCCAAATACTGCACAAGTACCGCAGTAACATTCGTCCCTGTACACTGTTTAAATCCCATGATAGCCCCTGCCACTAGTTACTCAGGTAACCATTATTATCCCCAGTTTACACATGGAGGATGGACATTTGGGCACCACCCTATCACAACAACCCAGCCTATGCGGCCCAGGACTCAGGAGCAACCCTACAATAACAAAGAAGAGTGCATAGATTCGTCATAGAGATGTGCAGGAGCAAGGCTATAACCCTGCCCTGTCCTTGCACTAGGCATCCCAGCTGAGCTGGAGGCGGAGTGACCACCCTCTGCACCCAGCATCCCTCTGCACCCCGTCAGACAAGTCTGGTTGCGTCACTCAGAATGCCCGTGGGGACTCATGGCAGAGCAGAGCACTTGTATATCTCCCAACCCCACCCCATGGCTCATTCACAGCATAGCCCTAAGTATAACACAGGTGGTGCTGTTATACACCCACCCACTCTTGAAGACCCTGCTGTGGTCTGCAGAAAGCGGGAGATCAGGTGTGTGAAGTTTTGCCGGGTGTTCACCCCTTTGGCCATGATTTTCTTCCATGGCCGCAGGACTTCTCTCCACTGTGGGGTGATTATGGAAGAAAACATGCTTCCCGTGGTTTTTTAATAATGGCTACTGCAGAGGGGGGATAACCAAATACACACACACCTGTCAGCCAGCATTTCAATGGAAATAACAAGAAGTCCTGTGGCACCTTATAGATGAACAGATATTTTGGAGCATAAGCTTTCGCGGGCAAAGACCTGCTTCTTGTTATTTTTGAAGATACAGACTAACACGGCTACCTCTCTGGTACATTTCACTGGAGTGGGCCATACCGTTAAAGACCTGAGAACATGCGTCTTACAACAAAGAGACTTTAACAGCATTACATAGGGAAACCTGTGAACTGCAATTTATGCTCAAATTCCATGCGGTGACACTCGGCCTTAATAGAGGTAACAATGACCTGACGCATTACAAAGACAGTTTCCCCATCTTTGATATTCGTAGTGATGTCAGGCAGGACAGTTACAGTCAGTAATTCTCTCTTTGCCAATCTCCCCTCCCCCTTCCGGCCTATGTATCTGATTTGTCAGTTTTTATTTCAGTGTTTTGTATCTCTGGGTTATGAAACTGTCAGGGCATTTCCAGTGCAGCATGATCTCCAGAGCTGAGGAAGTGGGCCTGCCCCACACAAACTCATCACCTAATCAATTATTTTGTTAGTCTTTAAAGCGCAACGTGACTGCTGGTTTGGTTTGGTTTGTTAGTGGGGACAGTGCAATTCATCCAACCACTCTGCCTACTAAATCCACCAGTCAGCTCTTAAAAAACAAAAAAATCAGGGTTTTAGCACTTTCTTGTGAGTCCGACCGCATTTCCCTTTCCCCAGAGAATGGCTGTCTAGTCCCATTGTGGGCCAGCTGTGGCTAAGATACTTTCACACTGCCAGCCCCTATACAAGCAACAGCTTGTGTTTTCATTTGTGTACTTTCCAGGCTGAGCTACCCAGATTGTGTTTAACAGCTTACGGTGTGTGTGGATGTGTGTGTGGATGTGATCAGACCCACCAGAAAGCTCTGTGTTTCTTGCGGTTTCCAACAACAGCAGGGAGAGTGAGGAGTGCCTAGCAAAGTGTGACTTGGGAAAAGGAAGTAAAATCCAGTTTGATGTCTGCCTTTTTGTTCCTATTTTTATTGCACCAAATGTCGAAGTGCAAAATATCGACCAAGATGATAAAGAGATGGGAAGTGACATGAAGAAATAGACACACCAGTTGCAGCTTGTGTTTAACAGGCATTTGCCATTAAAAAACGCCTGTTTTTATTTTAATAGCCTGGGGCAAATTTCTCACTAAACCAACTTTCCCACGCCAGCCCAGAGCTCTAACTCTGGTTTTTGGCAATTTTTTCCCCTGAGCTGTCAAGGCAAAATATATAGAAGAATTCTGGTCTCACTTAGGGTTTTTTCCAGCCCCTGGAGACATGAAAATAATTTACAGATGTGCATCACCTGATTATATTCACATGACGTTTTGCTTTCTGAGTATAATTTGCCTAGCTTAAAGTAAAAAACAAAACAAAACAAAATCCCGAAGCCTCCAAAATCCCAGGTTCTGGCCCATTGGATTTTAACTTACTGAAAATATTCTGTGTCTGGATTTTATTTAAACAACTCATCCTATGGACACTTTACTATATTTCTAATAAAGCCATTTTATGATTGTTATTTGGAAAACTACCTAAAATCCCATTATTTTAACCCAGAATGTTTACTCAACATAAACAGTTTGATGCCTTATTTACTTTGTAACTTCTTCAGTTTATTACAAAAAGCTTTATTTTTATAATTCCCTCTGCCTGGGAAATCAGCCTTTCGGTAAATTAATTTAATAGATTAAAATGAGGTTTTGATGTGTCTGAGCAGCAAAAGGGACATTTCATTATAGCCGTAACATTTCTGCACTGGTGCTGAAGACGCATTTCTGTTCTGACTGAAGTCCGATTGGCTTCAGCAGGCAACGGATTGGGCCCAACCTGGGTGCGGTTCCATTCTGTCCCTAGCCAGGTCAGCGTCAAATCTCCCACTGATTTCAACCGGAGAAGGATCGGGCCCCTTGTTTGATGATGGGACTGCTCCTGATTTAGCTCTGGCCTGTAATGTGCACCAGGTGATGAATGCTCTTAGCAGTGGCTGAGCACCAGAGCAGAACAAGCCCTTTGTGCGTTGTATGCACATTCCCTGTCCATTCTTGTACCTGCCTGCCCCTGGCTTCATCTGTCTCCATCCACAGAGCCCAGATCCTGCAATCGACTTACGGAGAAGCTACTGCAGGGGCAGGGGAAGGAGAACATAGCGGCATCACCCCAGTCTTGGGATTCTCCTGGGCAGTGTTCCCTTTTTCTTTTCCCCCATCTGGAGTGGAATAAATTTTGTTATGTGCACCAAAGAGTGTGTGTGTGTGTGTGTGTGTGTGTGTGTGTGTTGATGTTTACCTCCAATAGAAACACAAACTGCAGGCTGTGCACAGCTGTGGAAGCTCTGATAATCATCTGGGCAGCACCTGAATCTCTCCTGGGCGGCCACCCAAGCACTCAGCTTACCGGGAATACAGATCCTAGGAGCTCTTTCTGCTTGTCTATGGAGGCAGTAGGGGAAATTCGGCCCAGTCTGCCTAAGCCCTGATTCATCCACCCACTGCCAGGGCTTGCGTCGACCCTGGCATTTTTCTCCAACTCCTCCACCTTTGGGCTATCACAGGCATAACTCCACAGCTGGAGCCAGCCCCAGGAGCAGAAGAGCAGACTAAGTGCCATCACCTACCTGTGTGTTGACCAGCCTGGGAGGCAGCAGAGTGTGGGCTGAGCTAGGATTCAGGGGACAAGGGTTCTAGTCCCCACTGTACTGCTTGGTGACAATGGGCAAGTCACCTCCCTTGCTGGGGCCAACAGCCACTGCAAGCCCTGGTGAGAAGGGGGACCCAGCTCCATAGAAGGGGTAGGCAAAGGACAGCTGTCCCTCAGCACTGCTCCCAGCCCCTACCTCACAGTGGACCAGCCCTTCAAAGGGGCCTGGGGCTCCAGCCGCTGCTGCTGAAGAGCCAGAGGTGGGGGCAAATGGCCTCTTTGCCCCCAGCAGCCAGCTAAGGGTAACAGCGTTCGGTCACGACCAGCTAATAGCCTCATCCGCAAACAGGAGTGAAGTGAGATATTACTCAGCCAGAGTAAGGGCAGCAGAACTTTCTAAGGCATCTTTCCTCTGAGGTCCTCAAGCCATTCACAAAGGTTTTGCTACCTCTTTATCAAGACCAGAGAAACTGGAATGAGGAAAGTTTAAGGGATTGGCCCCAAAGGGTCAGGCAGGTATCCCAGAGGTCCTGATTCCTCAAGCTGTACAAAATTGATATCCGCATCTGCCAAAATGTCCACAGATACTGGCGCCCATATCCATAGAGGCAGCTACCCATGGATATAAACCAGGCATTGGCTAACTTTGCAGGGTTCTAGATGCAAAATATGTACCCACAGCCGTACCTGCAAAAATAAGTCATGGATATGGGCATCCATATCTGCAGGTGAGGATACCCACAGATATAAAGAGGATATCCATGGATTTGCTGTAGGACTGTACTGATTCTCCCCTGCCTTCCCCCCCAGCCTGATTTCTCGAGTCTGGAATCATTCCACAGGGTGATATTTGGGATGGTGGGAACCATCATGACAGATTTCTTGAGGGAACAACCCGGAGGAGACATACAGCTTTCCTGCATGTGGAGTTCTTTCCCAGCTCTGAGAACAAGCCCGGGCAACGGCAGCCTCGGTATTTCCAAGCAGGCAGAGCAGAGAGGGCTCCTGCTAACGGCTGGTGAAAGTGCAAAGACAAAGGACAAGATGGGGAAAAAGGACAGAAACACAATACCTCCACCTCTGCCAGGGAGAAACCTCAGGCACCTCACTCAAAAAGCCACTCCTGCTTTGCTGGGTAACCCACTGAAGGGAAAGGAGTCCTCCGACCCCGGCAGCCAGCGGGAGGGCACACCGGTGCTGAATGTGGCCAATGTTTCGTAATCTCAGAGAGAAGACTCGAAAAAAGACTAGAAAACAGAGCCCAGTAAATGAGCAGAGTGTTAACAAGGTGCTGGGATGTCCCCTCACCTGGGTGTGGGCCACATTTCAAGCCCAACCCCCATTATTGTCTTCAGTTCAAACTGGGGAGCTGGAAAAAGAGAGGAAAACCCAGGGTGGGAGTGGGGGGCGGGTGGTTCTGACATCCTCCCCTGCCCAAGCATGGAAAATAACAGTTATAAAGAGAAGTGACAGAGAGGCAGCCGTGTTAGTCTGTATTCTATCAAAACAAACCTGCAGTTACGTAGCACTTTAAAGACTAAAAATAATTTATTAGGTGATGAGCTCTTGTGGGACAGACCAGATCTGAAGAAGTGGGTCTGTCCCACAAAAGCTCATCACCTAATAAATCATTTTGTTGGTCTTTAAAGTGCTACATGACTGCTGGTTGTTTTAGGTATAAACAGAGGCACTAATTGCTATCTGCTCAGGAGATACAAACACACCTATCAGCCAGCAGCAGCTACGCAGGGCTAGAAGCTGTTGGCTTTTCAGCCCCAAGGCACTTACATACATATATAAAAACATATCAGCCCCAGGGCACATAAACACACCTATCAGCCAGCAGAAGCTACGCAAGGCTAGAAGCTGTTGGCTTATCAGCCCCAGGGCAGCTACAAACCCATGAAATGTCCAAACATCCCCCAGCCTGCCTGGTGTTTAACTCAAACACCAAATCTACTGGAGGCCTGATGGCAGCAAAGTGTAAGTGACAATTAACGAACGACCTTTGTTCCTTGTCTGCCCATAACACGCCTGACCCAAAGCCCAGTGAAATCAAAGGACAGAGCTTCTCTTGGGCTTTGGCATGGTTGGATCATGGCGCAGAAGAGTCAGAACTTACCGTGTGTTTGTTGTGTTTAATGCCTATCCATGGAGCCTGAGTCACTTAGGAAAGGTGAGTAATTACCTTGTATTAGTCCTGTTTTATAGGGCGTGGAAATCCCAAATGCAGAAGCAAAAGCTGCAGTTTCCTAAGTGGGGTATTGAGTATCTGGGCTTGAATCTTCCCAGGTGGCACCATTTAAAGGGGCACCCCAGACTCGCTGGGGAAATCACAGCCCTCAATGCTTGCTGTTTGGCAGGATGAAAGACAGAAGGGAAATGAAGAGAACAGACATTTTGCTGTGGAGCGCTTCCGTTTGTTCTACTCAACAGACTGTGTCCATCGGGGGTTTTATGGGTTTCACACTCTCTCTAGAAAGACGTAACAGCAGGAAATAGGGGGTAACCCCAGCTCTGGGAAGGATGAGGCGTGCCTTTGGAGCTGGAGTGAGACATACCTGGGACACAACACAAGGGACAAGGCAGAAGTGGCAATTCTTTTCAGTAACCCATTGTGGAGTCGGTCTCTTTTCTTTCCCTCTCACCTTTAACCACATGCACACTTGGGGCCTGCATGCTCCCCAGCCCTGACACTATTACCAAGGAAAGGCTGATCATTTGGAGGCAAAGGAGGTGCTAAACAGCTACAGCTCGCTCTGGACAGTTAATCTGTCCCGTTTTCATGTGGATTCTCTCTGAAAGGATGATCAATCCATTACACTGCAGAAATATTTTGCCAACAGGGGCCCAGCCGGGCCACAGGACACTAGCTAGCCCAGACCCACGTGTAGATGTCAGAGCTTGTACTGGCAGTCCTGTTAAAAGATCGGTGCTAGGTTGCTAACAGAGACAGCTATACACTAGCAGGATAAGCATAGAGATAAGAGCTGAGAAATCTACGCTTGTCTCCTGGCTTTGTCACTGACTTGCTTTGTGACCCTGGGCAAATCCTTTTTCCTCCACATTGTCCACTGTTGCACTAATCAGCAATGCGGTTATCCTGGTGACAGAAAAATAGGACGTGCTCATACAGTCAAGGCACTGGCTTTTTTTGCCACCATCTGAGCAGGACTGGATGATACAGGGGAAGGGGAGAGGATACGTTGGCATTTCCCCACTGGAGGTCACTGTAAGTGACTGGCTAACAGTGGGACAGATGAAGGGAAAAGCTCGTTGTAGACACTGACTTTGGCCAACATTTCAAGCACAAGTGCTTTGAATTGGCACCTAAATCTATAGTTAGGCACTTGGATGGCTGGATATCAGTTCCCTTTTAATTGCTGGGGTTATAAAGAATTGCTGAAGTCACACCAATGTGGGGCCAGATGTGTGACCAGATAATTGCTATTAGTTGTCATCCTTAAATTCCTAACGGTGGTCACATTTAAGAATCCATCCTGCAAAGCCCTCTACAAGCAGAACTCCTATTGACCGGACTGAGACAGGTCTGCCTTGCAGGACTGGGTCCTTGGGTGGATTTTTTGGCCTAACAACAGACAGCGAGAGGAACAAGGTGCACAAAATAAAATACAGAGATAGCAGCAGCACATGCCAGCCACTAGCACAAAAGGTGGCTTGTTGAGGATTCCAGCTGGAAGTTTGCTCAAGTTTGAGGTTTTTTTCCCTCACTCCTCTTCCAGGCCTTCTTTTATTTAATTAGCTGATTTCTTTATTGCTGGCCAGAGTTTTGGTCGAAAGTTCAGAAGTTTACAGCACCAAAGGTGTCTGGGATTGTGTGACTCAGAAGGGCAGATTTGCCAAGGCAGACATAAATGTTGGCCTCACTAAGCTGTTTATTCACCTGTTGCACTGGCCAAACTTGGAGGTGCCCCAAACAAATGCAGGTTGCATCTGCTGCCACTGTGACAATGCATCCTCTGCACATGCACCTGGGCAACTTAACAGACCCCCCCCCTTTGGTGGACTAACCCATGGGAAAGGCAGGTGAACCCCAACACCTCTCCCCCAGTTACCTGCCTTGAGAGATATCTGGCCACAGGATTACCCAATGGATGTGCCCACTTTTGCATGCACCACACAGGCTCTGGGAGATGCAAGGGTTGAGGGCACTTTGACAGGTACTCCTGTTGCACCTGTATTTGAATACTGTCCCCAGCCGTCCCCATGTCACCCCAGTCCAGCCCTCAATGACTAGTCCCACAGCCTTAGCAGGGGCTCCGCTGTCTCCCATCCCCCAAGAAAGCTGATACAACTTTCTTCTAACAGCACCCCGCCCGACATGGAGCCCCAAACCCCCCTCTGGCTGAATAGAAGCCACGGCATTTCCCAGGGGATTCTCAGTAACCTCATGCTCCCTCCCTACCATCCCATCGCCAGCCCCTACTCGGGGGGCAAGGTGCTAGGGGCTTGCAGGCTGGGCACTGAGAGTGGGGGACCACCACCACCCTGCCTGGAGATGCGCTGCACAGCGGTCTCTCCAGGCATGCACGGAGCTTTACACACACACACACACACTTGCACAACACACAAAACCTGAAGACGGGGGCCTGACCCCCCCCCAAAGCTCACCCCCTAATCAATACACGTCTTCGTCTTTGGGGGGCCCCAGGACTGCTAGTGCTGGGGGCAGCTCCAGACCCACGGGACTCCCTCCTCTGAGACAACTCCCAGCGCCCCACAAAACTTCCTGCAGTCCGGGCCACTTCCCCACGCGCGGGGACTCAGGAACCAGCGGCCCCGCCCCCTCCGCCCCACTGCAGCCCTGGGGCAGCCCTGGGGCACCCCCCCCCCCCCCCCCGCAGGGAGCCCGCCTGAGTGGAGCTCAGGGCACCTGGGCGGAAGGATCGCGGAGGCGGGGGGGGGAGGAATGGGAGGAGTTCGCAGTTCAGAGCCGCCGCCTCCTCCTCCGCCGCCGCGCTCGGGGCTTTGCAGCCGGAGTTTGCACGGGGCGCTGCGCTCTCCGCCTCTGCCCGGGCAGCTCTCCCTCGGAGCGGGGTTCCGCGGGCGCCCGAGCGGTGGAGGGGGGGGAATCCTGCATGCCCGCCGGCTGGCTGGGGGCGCCCCGGGATCGATGCGGCTCTGAGTGGAGGGCCCAGGAGCAGCGCCCGGAGAGACGCCCGCGGGGAGCTCGAGGAGAAGGAATGCAGCAGCTTCTGGTGCGGAGCCTGCTGCTGACGCTGCTGCCCGCGCTGAGCCGAGGTAGGAGCCGCCTGGGGCTGGGAGAGGGCGCCCGGGCGATGGAGCCGGGCTCCGGGGAGTCCTCCCCTCCCTCGCTGGCGGAGGGGAAAACTTGCCTCCCGCTTGTGGTCCCCTTCTTCCCCTGCCCGGCTCCAGCCCAGCCAGGCGTGGGGCTGCCGACCGGGACAGAGCGCCTGAAAAGCAGGGGGACCCCTTGCCCCGGGCGGGTTGGCAGCGGCCTTAGTTCTGGCCGGAGGAGGGAAGTGAGCGATCCGGAGGGAAATCACTAGGGCGTGTGTGGTGCTTTGCTTTACTTGTGTGCTACCAGCTGCCCTGGCAGAGGGACTCTTCCCCCCCGCTCCAGCCCCTTCGGGTTTAAAAGATCACACCCCAGCTGAGAGGTGTGTGACTGGCAGGGCGGGGAGTCGGGTGTGTTGAGAAGAAAGAAGCATTCACTTCTGCACTCCAGCAAATCCAGGAGAAGGAGGTTGGGGCGGGGGGGGGAGAGTCTGAGTTCTCTTAAAACTTTATTCTCTCCCCCTCTCCTGAGGGGAGCTACCTTCAAAAGCTGCCCCCGCTCCCCGGCTGGAAAGCACGGCTGTTTTTGTAACTCAAACCCAGTGCCTGTGTCTGTGGTAGTGGTGGGGGGGTAGTTTTGAGAACTGATCTCAGGATAACGTGGTGAGTTGTACAGGGGCACTTTCTGCTGTGAATTCCTGTTTCTGGGCCGCCGCCTGCTTCATGTGGTGAAGTTCCGAAAAGCTCCCTTCAGGGGTGGCATGTGTCATGGGCAAGGCAGAGATGGGGGTTTCATTTTTCGAAAGCCTTGTTAATTTTTTATTTCCTGTTTCTCGAATCAACGTCAGATTTCTGGTTCTCTCAGCCCTTCATTGCGAGTTTGGGGCGGATGTCAGAGGCTGTGTTGTTTCTGTACTGTGCAGTAACCTTTGGGGAAACAATCAAATGGAAACTTGTGTAATAATTCTTTTTTAGTCTAAAAGGCCTGAAAGTGAAAAATGTGCAGGTTTCACCGAGGTGAGAGAAATGAGTAGGAACAGGGTGAAAAAAATAATCTCCTTAACCGGCATTTCTGCTTGAAAATACGCCACTTCAATGCGTTTAGCCTCACAACAGTGAAAGAATAAAGACTGAGGAGCGTTTGGGGATCTATTAATGAAAAGCACAGCAGGTTGAATCTCTCTGACCCAGCACTCTCTCATCTGGCAACATCCGTAATCCGGCATGATTTTAGTTAGCCAACGACCACTTATCATGAGTGCAGCCAGGCTTCCCATAGTCCCATAAAGTTTGTTTCCAGCCACCAGTCCTGGCTGTCAGTGTTTCGTGCTGTTATTTAGTTGTAATTTACCCCCGAACGTCTTCCAAGAGCCCAAGAGGCAGTGGAAATGCTGCTTATGTGCTAGAAAATATTGGCCTCCCGTGGTCCAGAAAATTCTCACGTCCAGCAACAGTGGGGTCCTGAGAGTACCAGATCAAAGAGGTTCAACCTGTACAGAAGAGAATACATACAGGAGCAGCATCTATTCATGGGAGCATGCTCACTAACTTCATGTGACTTGTTAGTGTGGAGTAAGTGCAACTCAGTGAAAAGAGAACAGAATCTGACCCATAGTCCTTGGCTCAGACAGATACTGCTAACTATAACTTAGAGGGTTGGATTCTGCCACCCTGTCTCCCACTGAAACCAACGCCATGCCACTGATGTAAAGGAGGTTACTGAAGAGGCAGGGTTGCAACCTCAGTGTGTGTAAGAGAGAAATGGGTCCATGCTCAGTTGGCCTCTACCGCCTTGTCTAATTTTCCCAGACTGCCCTCACATGTGATTTTAAACATAAGGTGTCCGATTGGATCTGGCCTACATATAATGATTTTGAAACAGGAGAGAAACTTTTAAGATGGGGAGTTTAGGTGCCAGCTAAGACCAGAGGCACCGTTACTCTCTGCCTTAAACATAGCCACCATTGAGTTATGATGTGGAGTCAGAAGTCTTACTCATTGCTAGGGTGTCATCACCGCCTTCCGGGAACAAAGCCCCGTCTAGGTAAGTTTGGGCTGTCTGGTTTCACTTCGCTTTGCATAACTAGCTTCATTCCCTCCTCCCCAAAGAAAACAGGCTGCTGTGTGTTGGCAGGGGAGGGGGGCAGCGGCTAGTTGACTCAATCAGACCTTTCAGGCAGCAGGTATTGAGTATCAAGGGCCATACAGTCTTGAGAGCTGCCCTACAGTAAATAATGCAACAAGAGGTGTCTTTACCGTTTTACAATGGCTAGCTCTGATTTCCCCCTTTGTTAGGAATCAGGGAAGGCTCTGCTCTGCAGCTGTTGCTTTTTCCCACGAGTGAGGAGGGGAGCGCGCGTCGGTGGCTCTGTTCTTCCTCGGTAGGACAGTCTGTAGCCACTTTTTGTCCTTCCCCCCTGCCCCCACTATGAATATCTGAGCAGCCAGACAATTCAGCAATAGTTTCAGGAGCATTTTCTGTAGTCAGGACAGTAGCAGTATGTGGGAGGGGAGGAGGAAAGGAGGGCTGGGAGAAAAAGAAACCCAGCTAGATGGCTGAGAACAAGGATGGGAGCCTGCATCGTAATCTGTGCTTAAAGTTTGCAGATAACTTTTTGCTCTGCTTTTCTTGAATGCTCCGTGGCTTTACATGGCTCTCTGTAAGCCGCCGTACAGAATTGCTAGCACGGAGCCATATGTTTGGTGACATTCCGTTGCACACTGCTATTTACATATTGGAAACACCTTCTGGCATGGGCAGCCTTTGTTCCACTAATGTCCCATGCCGGGGCTGTGCCTCTTCCACTGGTTTGCATTGGGTAAGAGTCCTAGCTGCAATTATTATAACTGAGTTGTTTTTATGCAGGGCTGTAGAGGTGCATGGGGCTTTGCAGACACCCAAAAAAACACCAAGGGTTGCATTCTAGTGTAAACCTGAAGTAGCTCCACTGATTAATCTGAAGTTACTCTGGTTTTACCCCAGCGTGAGCGTCGGTTTTGCCCAAGGGTCTCTGCCCTGAAAAGTTTACAATCTACAGATCAGATTGAGATGTAAAATTGGGAGTAATTCCAGGGTAATTGAGACCAGAATTTGGCCTGAAGGACAAGATCCTGAAATCCTTCCTCCTAGTATGCTTCAGTGGACTGCCCACTTAGATAGCTTACTCCCATGAGTAGTGATTACCTATAGCTGTTTTATAAAACAGTCCATGGGAGCCAGAGACTAAGTGCCTGACCAGGTATGTACTCTGGCTGTGCTCTTGTTGAGCTTGTTCAGAACTTAGCCAAGTAAAGCGTGCAAGACTGAGTTTGAAATCCATCAAGTTCATAAAAATGATCTTTTCAGGGCAGCTTTTCCCTGTGTTGAAGACCAGAGACTAGGCCAGGCCCCCTTTGAAATCACATGCTCCGTACTAACTGGTCACAGTTCACCCCAGCGCAATTAGCAGTGGCCAGCCATGAATTATGTGTTTCATCAAGGCATCTTCCACTGAGAGCCCATCGCCTCCAGAGGGTTAACAGAGCTAGAGGCGCTGTGAGCCTGCGGTTACGGACTAACGTGCAGGCTCTTCTTACAAGGACCTACTCCTCCAGGAAGTGTAAGACCTCCACTCATTGACATCAGTAAGAGAAAGCCTTTGATCAGCACCGGACTCCATTTAGTCTCCCTGGGGATTAGGCGTATAGGTATTGAAGGCTGGGTCTGTACTACAGAGTTAGGTTGATGTAAGGCAGTTTATGTCACCCGAACTATGGAAATGCCTATGCTAAAATAATTTTAATCCCCGCACCAGAATTGCCCCACTCAATGGCTCCATTTCCACAAGCATCTTAGAGCCAAGGTCAAAGTCATTATGTCGATACAGCGTAAGTTGTGATACTGCCTTGTACAAGCCTGCTGTTACTGGCCTTCAGATGCTATCCCACAATGCCCTAGGCTAACAGTTCACTCAATATCAGCACTCCTACCAAGGCGTTGTCTACACTGGGGATTTAAGTCAGTTCCAGATACACAATTCTAGCTACTGCAATTGTGTAGCTAGATCAACTTATCTGCAATTGACTTACCTGGCCATCTACACAGAGAGAGGTTGCTAGAAGAGCTTCCCCCATCAGTCTCCCTTACTCCTTGCAATATCGTGGAGTACGGGGGTCAACTCAGTTCCATTTTCTGCAAACTCTGGAAGATTGACCCTGACCTGTCAATCTTCCTGGTTGCGTAGACATGCCTGAGGATGTGCACGCTGACACAAGGAGCAAAGTGCCAACACACACGAACGACGTATTTACTGCAGCAACTGTAGACAAGGCCTAATTACTAGGCCTTAATTAACTCTTGGCCAGTTGTTGCAGTGGTTAAGTATCTTCACCAGTAAGAAAATACATCTTATTTCTCATCTGAATTGGTCCAAAGTCAGCTTCCAGCCTGGTTGATTCTCACCTTCTGTTTACAGGTTTACAATGTCCACAGTCTGGTGAATTCTGCTTGAACGGGGGAAAGTGTGAAACTTACTCCAATGGGACGGCAGTCTGCCTGTAAGTAGCAAAGAGAACAGAGCTGATGAGTTTCCTTTATTTAACACAATGCCGTACACTTGTCTTTGTTTTGGAGGCCCTTCATTTAAAAAGGGGAAATGGAAATTTCTTTACTGGAGGTGCAAGAATAATTTGCAGCCATATTGGGACACAGCCCTCGCGTAGAAGTCAGTACACGGCAGACCTTTGGTCTCAGGTGACATGATAAATCATGGTGTCCTGGATGGGGGAAAATACAAGAAAGGGCCCAAAGCGAGTCACCCTTCTGAAGATAGTGGGGAAGAATTTGGTACCATCTGGACCAGGACTGAATTGAGACATGCTGAGGTCCTAAACTTTGTCAGGTTTAAGAGGCCTGAGAAAAATGTGTATTATTCTAACAGAAAGGACAATGAAAATAGAAATAATAAAGTTTTATATTAGCAGATGTACTGGTACAAAGGCAAGGAGGCAACTAAAATTTAGTAATTTGCGGGGGGGAGCAAGCTTTCATAATCTGAGGCCCAAAGATGTAGCTTGCTTTGCTTGCACGTGTATCCAGCTCCTAATTCTGGACCAATAAGTAATTTTGCAGGGAGCCTCTTGACAGCCATATTCACTCCAGTACAAGCTCCTGCTTCTGGCCCCAAATATACACATTTCAGAGACCACCTGCTGGACCTGTAAAAATTATCACTGCAAGAAAAAAAACCCCAGCAAGTATTTTAAGAATATTCTATTATATACTCGAACCTGAAGCCATGGATCACATTCAGTGACAGCCCAGTGTCAAAGATTCATAGATTCCAAGGCCCAGAGGAGACCCTGTGATCATGTTCTGTGTAGCAAACCAAGAGATTGTCTCAAAAATCATTCCTGGAATGGATCTTTTAGAAAAACATCCAGTCTTGGTCTAAAATTTGCCAGTGATGGAGATCCTTGGCGCATGGTTGCACAGGTTAATAATCTCCAAGATGTATATCTTATTTCTCATCTGGATTGTGTTTGCCCTGTCTCAGCTAGAAGGTGACAAGTATCAGAAGGGTAGCCCTGTAAGTCTGTATCTTCAAAAACAGCATCTCATGAAGCAGGTCTTTGCCCACAAAAGCTTGTGCTCCAAAATATTTGTTAGTTTATCAGGTGCCACAGGACTACTTGTTGTTTCTGTTAGGAGGAAGAGCCCATTATGAAATCTTTGTCCTCTTCCCACCCTGCACCTCGCAGTTGGTACTTGCAAGACAGGTCATCAAGTCTCCCCTTCCCCTGCTCTTTGTTGAGATAAAGAGGTTAAGCTCTGGGAAGGGGCGGAGCCTTGGGTGGAAGGGGTGGGGCCTCAGGCAGAAGGGGCGGGGCTGGAACAGTGCTCTCTTTGCCTGAGGCCTCCTTTTTTCCTGTTCTGCCCCGCTTCTTCCTCAAGCCCTCTCCTGCAGCGATGCAGCCCAGGGGACTAGCAGGCGTCTGCTGCCTACAACAAGAGTCCAGCTCACCCTCCACCCCCAGGGTCACCAGTGGCCACGGGGGGCAAGTGGCATGACGTGGCACCACGCCCTGGCTGCCGGTCTCCTCGCTCCGCTTCCTGCTGGTGCGTGTGGAGGGCAGTCCTGCCTCCTCGCTTTTCCCTGGTTCCTGGATCAGGGATTGGGACTCCTCTGCATTCTCCAGGGCCACAGGGGGGAGGCACCTGCCTCGTCCCCCCAGGCCACCCAGAGGTTCTAGGCACTCGCCCCTCCTGTCCGTGGCGTTTGGATGCCATGTGGTCCCTTGGACCACCCTCATGCATTGCCAGTGACCATCCTAACATCACGACTCTGATCCCACTGCCCTGAAATCCATAGATAATTAGGTAGCCCATTGACTTCAGTGGGTAAGATGAGAGGTTGCCATCTCCCACTAGAGTCAACAGGGTTAACAGTGAGTGTGGCCAGGCTTACAGCTGTGGCACCTCACTGATGTCAGTGGAGCCAGTGTTCCCCCGCTGAGGATGTAGCCCATGCTGCCTTGCAGGACCAGGCTCCTAAGGGTGCATGGGCCACTCAGGAAGAGTTCCAGGTCATTTCTACCTGGATCATGGAGCCAACTGCTGTGTTAAATGTTGGGATTCCTGTAGGACTAACTGACCCACCGCAGTCCTGGCTGATTCACTCCAGCTTCCCAAGGAACCACGACAAAGAGAAATAAACAAGATTCCAGCCTTTTGAAAAAAAATGCTGTGACATATACAAAATCCGAATGAGTGTGTGTTCCAGCCAGCCTCCCCCATTCCCCGGCTCTTGGGCATTCCAGCCTTCCAGTTCAGAGCTTCCCTCTGCAGAGGGACCTGAAGGTATTTCCATGCCAACTGTTGAATGGCAATCTTCCTCTGCATCGTTCAGGGAGCGGGAGGGGACTGGGTTTGCATGTCTGCTTTGGTTGGGTTATTCTGTCCAGCTTGGCATGTCCTGCCCCCTCCCTTCTATCCAAACCGCCACCCCCTTGGAAAAAAAATCAGCAAATTAATCAGGCACATGAACAATTTAATGGACAAAGGTTGGCTCCCTTTGTGAGCGCCTAATGAATGCACGCCACTTTTTTCTGCAGAAGCCCTTACCAACGCTTGACGCTCTAAATCTTGTTTTCTTTCATTCAAAGAGCGACAGCTGGGATTCGGTCGAAATTCGGCAGCTATTGTTAAGGGAGGCAGATTAATGCTGTGTGACTAATCATGTATGGCTTCCCCGAATGCATAAGTCTATCCATCCCCCACCCTAACCCTACACCTCTCCTTTTCCTTGGGTTGGTTTGTTTCTTGCTTGCTTGCTTTCTTAAATCCCAACTCCCTGCAACTCCTAATTTACATTGCATGTGCAGATGGCAGTGGAATCTAATTAGATCTGATGTATGCAAGCTCTGTTAAAAGAAGGAAAAACCTCTAAAGTTCTGTCTTTTTTAAGAGGAAGAAGAGAGCACTTGGTAACTTTGAAGAATTTCTTTGCTGGCAGCCGTCAATAGCTTACCTTCTTGACTACAAATACAGAGATGGCCTGCACATGTGTGAGCCACTGTTGCAGAAAATGAAGGTTTCAGATGTTGTTAATATTGAATGCAGTCTGTACTTTTGGATGATGTTTTGGGGAAGGCAGATGTGGTAGGGAGAGAGACCAATGAGACGTCACTTGCAAGGTAACTGATAGGAGTGAGCAAAATCTTATTTTTCAGACTTCTCCAAGTATCTCTTTCCTGGGAGTTTTGCTTGCAAGCCCCTGAAACAAAACAAAGTTAAGAGCACCAGATAGCAGAAGTGGAAAAAGTTGGCATCTCCCATTGGCGCCTGAATGAAGCACACCATTTTGGCTAGGGGCCATATCTCGTAGCCTGGCACTTAACGCAGTTAGGCCATAAAGCCCCATTGTGCTTCCCCCACAAATCCAATTAGAAAGTGCAGTGAAACAAATAGTGTAGGAGGGAGAAGCTACTTCGGTGGAGAAGTATCTCTGCATTTGTTGTGGTTACTCATTACAGGAGAGACCTAACTGAGTGACTGGAGGGGAACTGTGATAACACTGGAACCAATGGGTCAGCCCCGTCAGGGAGAGCCAATCACCACAGTGAAACGATGAGCTTTCACTGACCTTTATTATTCTACAGCTACGTTTCCTAAAATGCCAGGTCCTTTATCTTATTGTCTTCTTGCCAGTTGCCTCTGTGTGCACAGAACTTCAATTGAACGATGAGGACTGGGCATTTGATCTGCTAGAGGTTTCACAACAGAAGTGGCCTAACTAAACTGGCTTTAGAGTGCCTCTATGCACAGCTGTTCTTGCCCTGTGGTCCCAGGACATGAGAGAGAGAAGATGGGTGAGAAACTATCTTTTATTGGAGTGACTTCTGGTGAGAGAGACAAGCTTTTTACGCTTGCATAGAGCTCTGCTTCAGGTTTCTGATTGTGTTTCCCAGATCCAAAGAAAAGTTCAGTGTAAGCTTGGAAGTTTCTCTCTTTTACCAGTAGAAGCTAGTCCAATAACACACCATGCCTCACCCATCTTGTCTCTTTCAAGTTCCTGTGCAGGAATAACAGAATCTAGCAAACATCTGGAAGGATGAGCGTGGTATTGTATCTGATAGGATCTTGTGAAGAGTTAACTCACAGTAAAAGTACCAGAAGAGCAGACTCTTGTGCAGGATTTGTAACTTTAAAAAGTGTGGTTTGCCAAGAGCTTGTACCAGCAGACAGAGATGCTAGCCACTGACTGCAACAGCACTGAGAAGTGTGGTTTTGTGGTGTGCGTTCACTGTGGCTTTAAGGAATAGGTTCTCATTTGAATGAAGCATTTTCCCAGATCAGATTAAAAGGTTTCTCTGAAGATCACTCAGTTAAGTTTTGGACTGGCATTGCTGAAAATGAATAGGACTGGTCTAAGATTGTTGTGACATGAGTTTTACTCCAAGCAAGCCTCCATTTTACTACAGGTTGCACCTCTGTGATCTGGCACGCTCTCGTCTGGCAGCATCCATAATCTGGCATGATTTTACCTAGTCGGATGATCATTTATCATGGGTGTGGCCACATTTCCTGTGGTCCCATAAAGTCTGTTTACAGCCACCAGTCCTGGCACTCTGTGTTCTGTGCTGTTATTTAGCTGTAATTTACCTCTAGGTGTCTTCTAAAAGCCCAGTGAGCAGTGGACGTGTTGGTAATGCTGCTAGATAATATGGACTTCCCGTGGTCTGGCAAATTCACAGATAATATCATAGGGGGGTTGAATTATGAACTCAATTCTACCTGGGACTCAGCAAAGATCTCCATTGCTTACACATTACCAGGACAATTTCCCCACCTTTGATGGTTGCAGAAATGTTAGACATCCTACTTAACTTAATTAACTCTTCCCAGAGACCCTCTTAACTCCCCACTCCTCCTCCCTCTGTGCTTTTCTTTTTCTTTATTTTTATTCCCCTTCCCATCCGCCCCGATCCAAGTCCTTGCTTTATATTTCTCTGATTTCTCAGTTCTGCTCCATTAATATGATGAAGTGGGTCTTATCCACGAAAACTCACTCCTAATAAATAGATTTGTTTGTCTTTAAGATGCTACGGAACATCTTGCTTTGTTCGATCAATTGCACCCGTGTTTCATCACTGAACTCGGTGGGTTATGCCAACGTGTTGAGAATCTGGCCCTGTTGTAGCAAAGCGGCTTTTAAGGTGAACCAACAGGTTCAATGCAATCACTAGGCTTGTGGTGAGGAAAAGGTCAGTTTGCTAAAGACTTTGTTTATGAAGCGGTGGAGTCCTGTGGCTCAGTTAGTGGGTGTGGGGGCTGATCCAAAGGCTATTGCGATCAGTGAAAAAAACTGCCATGGCCAATGGATCTGATACTTAAGAATTGGAGAAGTACAGGTTGAACCTCTCTAATCCAGAACTCTCTCATCCAGCAAACTCCGTAATCTGCCATGATTTCAGTTAGCCA
Organism: Carettochelys insculpta; assembly: GCF_033958435.1. NCBI lineage: Eukaryota > Metazoa > Chordata > Testudines > Carettochelyidae > Carettochelys > Carettochelys insculpta. Next base: position 19,035,363 of record NC_134157.1, read on the forward strand.
GACTACCATTTATCATTGGGTGTGGCCAAGTTCCCCACAGTCCCATAAGGTCTGTTTCCCGCCACCAGTCCTGGCTCTCCGTGTTCTGTGCGGTTATTTAGCTGTAATTTGCCCCTAAACGTCTTCTAAGAGCCCAGTGAGTTGTGGAAGTGTTAGTGATGTACTAGACAATATTGACCTCCCGTTGTCCAGCAAATTCTTTCATCCAACACCAGTCAGGTCCCGAGGTGTCACATGAGAGAAGTTAAACTTGAATTTCTTGAAACTGAATTTTAAAAAGCAAGAAGGAGTTACTGGACATGATAACAATTTTGTGGCAGTGATCAGAAATCTGGAGCAAGGGTCTTAATTCTGTCATCCTTCATGGCCTCTGGGTTATTCAACTGCTCCCTCATTGTTATCTCATTGTAAAGGACGGATGTTTCCTTCTGGTTTGGTTTTTCTCATGTGTTTTAGCCAAACGTTTATTTCCATGAAATAATAACAAAGAAAATATATCGCCTCCACGCTGGACAGGAAGAGAGGGTGGAGTGTGAAACAATCCAGCAGAGGAAGCTCTTAAAGGAACAGTCTCCTGGTGATTCAGCCACACTGTGACCCTGTGGGGGGTCGTTTCAAGTCTGAGTACATGCTTGTGGAAGGAGCATGGGTGGAGTCTGGAGACTGGGTGAAAGAAGGTAGATTAAAAACACAGAGAGCATCAGCCTCCCCTCTTGCAGCTTCCAGGGGAAAAGAATCTTGGTCTGGATGAGCGATGGGCAGCCTAGGCTAGTGAGTGAGCCATAGGCGTGACCTTCTTCACTGTAAGGTTGTCATAACCAAGGCAGTTTCTGGGCACAGGGTAGCTTTGCTCGCTGCACTGGTGTACCTGGAATTTGCGGGGTGTGCGGATGGAACCGTCACAGCACTTTGATTGGGTACAGAGGGAGCATGTGGTTCTCACCATTAGTATCCTGTGCAATCAGCAGATGTAACCCACATGCCTGCTGCGTGTGGTTCACTGTCCCATATAGTGGCAGAAAGAATGAGCCTTCTCTGCAGCCTTAGCTGAGAGCCAGCTGGCTTTTAGCTCAAGTTGTAGAGGCTCCTGCGCTAAGCTCCAGAGGTCCTAGGTTCTAGCCCACCTGGTGGCGGTCACACATGCCTGTCACTCCAGCTGCTCTTGGTTTACATGTGTGTTCCTTTAGTAAGACCTTTAGGGAAAAAAAAGTTACATGGATGGAAACCAGTGGAATCTGGCAATCCTGCATGTCGGCAGCAGTAAGCAACATGTCTTGTGGCCCACCCACAGAACCCCGGTGGGCCGCATGTGGCCTGTGGGCTGCAGGTTGCCCACCACTGGTCCAGATCCTCAGCTGACATAAATGGACACTGCCCCCAGACATTTGCAGCCATTCACCCCAGTCAGTGACCTGGCTCCTTGTGTTATTTCCTGCTGGTTGATAAGGATTTTTAAATGGATTACCTTTCCTCCTCTGTTTTATTCCCCAACTTCTTTGCCCCTCTATTTGTAAGTCATTAGAAACAAGCCAGTTGACAGCTGAAGGGCTCAGCCAGCAATTAGCAACTTTTAAACTAAGACCCTTTGGAAATGAACATTCTTTTTCCAGACCCACAGGTGCACTGAACCTCGTTGTACTCACGCTCAGGCGAACTGGCTCTGTAGGTACGTGAGCGGAATGTGAAATTTACCGAACAGAAACATATTTTACCAACTAGTAGCCTCGAGGTGAGGTTACCATGGGCTGGTATGTATGTGTGTGTGATCATTGGGGAGTTTCCCATGGCTAAGCTATTTCCAGGGTTGGGGTCCAGTTTTTCAGAGCCATGAATCAAGTCCGTAAGCGGAGGGGCCTGCATTTACTTGCTGGATCCTACATCAACATCTGTATCTTCTCAAAGCAAAGTAGACTTGTAATGTGAAGAGAGGTTGGCCTGGATTTCTCTGCCTTTTCCTTTCTGAGCCAACCCCCTCTGGTTATGAAAACTCCACCTGTGCCACCTGCATATAAAAGGCAGGGCTGGTGTTAGTGGATAGCCAGGAGGGCCTGGGGACTTGTGACCCAGGTACTGCCCCCAAAACTGATCTGGGCCGTGTTTTCCTTCAGCTCCAGGTGGCAGAGCTCCATATTCATGTGGGGAGCTTCAACTTTCTGCCCTGGGCTCCAGGGAGACCTAACACTGGCCCTGCTTGGCAAATGCCCTGAAACGTGCTTGCATTTCCCCCTCCCCCAACACACAGTGGCATGCACCCAGAGGGCGGCACCTGTCCGGTTTTCAATATTGCTCATTCTCCTTTCTGCTCTGTTGTGTCACGGCTAGCACAGTTGGATTTGCTGCAGGAATAATAATGCTGAGACTTTTAGGGCCTGTTCATGTCTTCTCCTGGACATTGGAGATGGACTATGGGCTTGTGATTCTGCCACCTAACTCTGGTTCAGTGCCTCATCGAAACACGGGGCAGTTTTGTTTCTCTGATGTATCTTCGGAGACCTCAGCACAGGTCGGTGGAATGCTGCTGCACCATTGCGGCTGGGAGGTAAATGATTTACTTGGCTGTAGCTGAACTAACCTCTCGCTTTGGCAGCCAGAGTCCTGCGTCCTCAGAGCAGGTGTGTGGCGTGAACGCAGGAAGTGAATGGAATGGCATTCCTGGAGTGTAATGGGCTGGCCAAAAGCAGGAAGCTTTCAGGGGATGTGTTGTAAACTTTTGCTTTTTCAGGGTAACTAAGGCGAAAAAGGGAAAGCTGAGCCCCGCTCCTTGCAGCGTGGACAGGGTGTCAGAGCAAGGCTGCTAAAAGACCAGCCTATGGGCCTGGTGATGCAGTGCAAAGCCTCAGGAGGACATTGCTTGAAAACAGGCTGCCGAGGTCAGAGTTTTCAGGAGCAAGCCCTGTGCTCTGTATTTAGGGCAAAAAGCATTGTGACCCAGGAGGTGGAAGGGAGAGTGACTGTGTCAGACAGAACAGCAAGAAGTCCTGTGGCACCTTATAGACTAACAGATATTTTGGAGCATAAGCTTTTGTGGGCAAAGACCTGCTTCGTGAGAAGCTTATATTCCAAAATATCTAAGACCCACTTCACACGAAGCAGGTCTTTGCCCACAAAAGCTTATGCTCCAAAATATCTGTTAGTCTATAAGGTGCCACAGGACTTCTTGTTGTTCTAGAAGATACAGACTAACCCAGCTACCACTCTGACATGTGTCAGGTAGGGAAATAGATGCACTCAGCAGGATTACTAGGTGTGAGAGGGGCAGTGTTCCTTCCAATTTTTTCCACCTGTGGGAGGAACAGATTTTGTTGTGTGCACCGAGGCAGGTGTGGGTGTCTGTGCACCACCAGTAGAAACACACGCTGGCGGTGGTGGGTATTCTGCTAGTCAGAATCTCTCCTGGGTGGCCGCCAAAGCACTCAGCTTCAAGGGAACGCTAACGAATTCTCTCTTCTTGGGGAAAACTCACCTCTGTGCAGAGAGACAGCATGAGAGCCGAGTGGCCCGACCTCCTCGTGGGAGGTGGTACATGGGGCAACTGTGATACCATGTGCTGGCTGTCTGCATCTCACAGCAGCTGTTGCACTGATGTAACTGAGAAGAATTTGCCTTGGTATTAAAAGTTCCTCCCTTTGCACTCTGAGTGCTGAGGGCCATGGTCTGCTGTGTTACACCAGCATAAATCTGGAAACCGCTCCGTGGTAAATCTGGAGTAATCCCACTGATGCCAGCGGAGAGCAGAATCTGGCCTGAGGAGCCAAAATCTCCCCTGATCTGTATCCCACAAAATCCTCTGAATGGGTTTCCAGTGGGATGAGTGGCAGGGAGATTGGGCGTACATTGGCTTTTATCCTACTTGAAAGCCATTGAACCCCTGGGGGAATACGACAGACCCCGGTTCCCATTAACTTACCTGCTTTGCTTGTTACTTGATGCTCCTCTGTCACTCTTCACTACTGAGAACTTTTGAAACAAAACAAGCCAACAGTCCTGTAGCACCTTAAAGACTAACAAAATTAATTTATTAGGTGGTGAGCTTTCGTGGGGCAGACCTTCAGATGTGGAGAAGTGGGTCTGCCCCATGAAAGCTCATTGCCGAAGAAATTATTTTGTTAGTCTTTAAGGTGCTACATGACAGCTGGTTAGAATACAGACTAATATGGCTACCTCTCTGTTACTTTTGAAACATAGTCACTGAACATCCCTTTAGCAGCCATACTCAGAGGACAAGGTCTGTTGGGTGAGAACCTGATGCTTCATGAGACTTGGGCAGTGCTGTTAGAAAGATGGTATTAATTCTGTGTATAGTTTGTGTCGCTGTAGTGCCTAGGAGTCTGAGTAACAGACCAGCAAGCCACTGTGGCAGGTGCTGTACACACACAGAGCAAAGCCATGATTTCAAACAGCTTACAATAAGTCAAGTGACAGAAATGTAACAATTCCAGGGATGTTTGCTTATTAAGCTGTGTATTTATTGGACTATTGTAGATGTTTTTCATCCAGAGAATAAACCAGTTAAAGTGTGCGTTTACTCTAAGTTCAGTAAGGAAGGCCCCCTGCAGGCATAATGTGAACGCTATCCCTTAGAAGGTCAGGTTAATATTAGTCCCTTTACACTCCTGGACTTGCAGAGGTTTCCCATCAACCAGTCACGTTCCAAAGAGTTCTGCTCCTGTGTTATTACGCACAGTGTTTGTGGTTGTTTATTTCATTTCCCGGGAAGATACAGAATTCACTTTAGAGACAATAGGACCCTCAGCTGTTGTTAATCAGTGTTGCATTAGCCAAACTATTCTCATTTACACCCGCCTGGGATTGGGGCCAAATATGGAAACATGTTGTTATTGTAGAGTTTATTTTCTCCATCTCTGCTTCTCTATCATCTTAACAGATGAGCAGGGACAGGGGCATCTGAACTAGGAGGCTCTTGGGATCAGAACTTGAAATCAGGCCATCTTATCCAAGGACTGGATGCTCTTTGTGTCAAAACTGTTGTAACTTTGGTGTAACTCCAAAGAAGTCTTGGAGTTCTTCCAGATTTACAGTGGTGGATTTGAGATGAGACTCTGCCCTCCTGTATGGAAGACAAGGCACAAAGCAATGGCTGGCGCCAAAGCCCACTGCGGTCAATGGCAGGCTTTCCCATTCATAGATGAAATGTGTCTGATTAGAGTGGAGTTTTCTCATTGTCCCCCCTATAAATTGCCTAGGGAGCTTATGGAATCTCCATCACTAGAGGTTTTTAAGAGCAGGTCAGAACCGGGGGTGGTCTCAATAATAGTCCTACCATGAGTGCTGGGGACGTGTCAGGAAGAGTGCTCGAGGTCCCTTCCTGTCCTGTGAACCTCTACATGAAAAGCCACAGGCATCCAGCCTGACTACTCATGATTTAGAGGCTTCCAATGTTAGCAGAAGTGAGGGACGTCCTGTGCGGATGTCCCTGCCATCTCAAACCTCTGTACGCAGCGGGAGGCATTTACAGGAGGGCCGTGAGCAGGCCACGAGAAGCAATTCTCCTGCTCTACTCTGCACTGATTCGGCCTCAATTGCAACATTGTGTCCAGTTCTGGGCGCCACATTTCAAGAAAGACGAAATAATCCAAAGACAAGCGACAAAAATGATTAAAGGTCTGGAGAGCATGACCTAGGAGGGAGACTGAAAGAATTGGGTTTGTTTTGTTTGGAAAGAGAAGACAGAGCAGATTTTGCATACCTAATGGGATGTTACAAAGAGGAGAGAGAAAAAATGTGTTCCTTGACCTCAGAGGATAGGACAAAACCACTGGGCTTAAATTGCAGCATGGGAGGGGTTGGACATGAGGAAAAACTTCCTAACTGTCGATGGGGTTATGCGCTGGAATAAATTGCTTAGTGAGGTTGTGGAATCTCCATCACTGGAGATATTTCAGAGCAAGTTAGATAGACATTTATCAGGGATGATCTAGATCATGGTTTCCCAAACTGGGGGGGCATGAACAAATCCCAGGGGTGGGGGCGTAAGGCAATGGAGCCCCCCCCATCGTTCCCCCCAACCTTTGCTTCTGGCTGTCAGCCCCTGCCATTTTGTGGAGTGACCCGGCACAGCCACTATAAAAAGCAGGCAGCCGGCGAAGACCCATGAACAAAGGTGAGTGTGGGTTGTGGGGGGAGGAGGACGGGGTTAGATGGCGGGGCTGGGTGTGCCTGGCTTTGTGGGAGGGCAGGGGCTCCGGGCGAGCGGCTCATGGGATTTGTGCAGCTCAGGCGGCCAGCTGACTTGCAGGATTCATGGGGCTTGGGTGGCTGGTCCTGGCATTGCAGGGCTCAGGCAGCTCGGGCGGGTGGCTGACCCTAGCAGCACAGGGCTTGGGTGGCTCAGGCTGGCAGGTGGGCACCTGGCCCCAGCATCATGGGGCTCGGGTGACTCAGGCTGGTGGGCAGGCAGCTGGCCCCAGAGGCTGCTGGGCGGGTGGGTGGCTGGCCCCAGTGGTGCGGGGCTCAGGCAGGCAGCTCTGGAAGCACAGGTCTGTGGCAGGTGGGTGGCTGGCGTGGGGCTCAGGCAGCTGGCCAACTGGGGCTGCACCAGGCCACCCTCAAGGGGGCAAGGAAAACTATTTGTGCTTTGTTGTAATTTTAAATGACATTTTTATATCAAGTTTTTGTGTTTATTTTAAATTACAAATTGCATTTTTTGTTGAAAAGGGGGTTGGATTATGGTAAAGAAGAGATGGGGGGGTGTGAGGGTTTCTCAAAAATCAGAAGAGGGGCAGTGATGCTGGAAAAATTTGGGAACCACTGATCTAGATGGTGCCTTGTCCTACCACGAGTGCAGGTGACTGACTTGCTCACCTCTTGTGGTCCCTTCCAGTTCTAGTGTTCTATGATTCTGTGAAAGTCAAAGTTCCTGGTTTTATTGTGAAGTCCCTCAAATTCTGTGTTTCCTGACAGTTGCCATTACCTGTGCATTGAAAACTGTTTATATGACACACAGGGCACTGTGGACAGAAACACAGTGCAGTAAAATTCATTCATGCAGGCACAGTGGCAGATATGGTGCCTGCTCCATGTAAATGTAGTGACAAGAATCCCTACTGATGTGCATGGAAGAAGGATCAGGATCATAGGTACACAGAGTTTTGGGTAAAGTGTGTGGTTCTGGTGTAACTGAGGTGCCTGGGGTCATAGCCTAATTCTGAATAGTTTTAACCAAAGGCCGTTTCTACACAGGCCACTTTCTTCGAAAGTGGCATGGTAATACATGGCCTGAAATATGCTAATGAGGCATGGATGCAGATTTCCCATGCCTCATTAGCATACGGTCACGTGAGATGGAGTCCGGAAGACTGTTCCTCTGGACTCCAAAACGCCGTGTAGAAGCACGGCCCCCAGGGGAGCTTCCGGAAGGAAGTCCTTCTTCCGGAGGCCCTTTCTTCCCGAAAACTTTTGGGAAGAAGGGGCCTCCAGAAGAAGGACTTCCTTCCGGAAGACCCCCCCCGGGGGCCGCGCTTTTAAATGGCATTTTGGAGTCCAGAAGAATGGTCTTCTGGACTCCAAATCACGTGACCATATGCTAATGAGGTGTGGGAAATTTGCATCCACTCCTCATTAGCATATTTCATGCCATGTATTACCATGCCACTTTCGAAGAAAGTGGCCTGTGTAGAAACGGCCATAGGTAATAGGAGTTCTGTTATCTTGTGGCTGAGGGGTATTAGATTATTTTCTGTTGAACTCCATCATTGTACTGGGTGGTTTGGTTTGGTGTTTTTCATTTGAATCAAGAGTAACCGAAGTTTTTTAACTGAGCCGTACTAGCTCTGCCCCTGATTCAGCAAGGTAAGTGAGTTAATGCGTGACTGACTGAAATCAGAGAGAGGAAATTATATGCATTCTGAGTTAAGCACAAGCCAAGCCAAAATGGGGCCTTGTCGCTGGTACCATTGGAACAAGAACTGATTTGAATATCTAACTTAATAAGAGTGAGATATTGTCATTTCTGACCATTGTTCCCCATGCAAGAGTGAACATCTTGTTTTAGCTTTCTTCTCTGATGTTCAGTCCCCCAGGGCTGTCTGAAGTTCATATTGGGAAAGTCAGTTAATCAATTAACATTTACGCATTGCTTGAAAGCCCTCATGAGCCTTTAGCAGATTGTTGGGGAGTATGACAGGAAGGGAGTTGAAGTTTAATGGGAAACTTTTCATGCTCTGTCAAGTTGCAAAATGTTTACTTGCACGTAAGTCAGTTGCTTTTTAACACAATTTTAACCTTCCCAAAGCTGTGGGAGGCTTAACAGTATTTAAATGTGAAATGGATTTGTAAGTTTTAATGATGCCATAATTGCGCCGCAATTTAATAGATGGTGGCATGTTACAGTTTAAAAGCAACACAACTCCAGCACGTATGGGAAGACTGGGAGGTTAGTCTGTTAAAGAGAAGTGCTTTGATCTCTGCTGCCCTGTTGCTGCTGTGAAGTGAGGAAAGAAACCAGTTTAAAAGAGTTTAGCCTTTGCATGTCTCACCAGTCTGATACTTCTGGCCTGATCCGAAGCCTGTTAAACTGGGTAGGAAGATCTTTGGTTAAGTTCATCTGGCTTTAGAACAAGTCTTTACAGCTGTCCAAACTTAGGGAAGCCAAAAGGGCAGCAGAGATGTAGCTGAAGGCACAACTGGACCTGCAGAATCAGGCTGTCTGTGAAAATTTGGTTCCACTGCTGAGTCAGGAGGATTTTTTAAGCCAGTGCCTAATAGAAAAGTGTTTCATTCACAAGTGTCTTATTCTTTTGTGAGTGGAAAACTTGGCAGTCTGAAAGCTGCAAGCTCATTGACAGATTGGTGGCCTGTAGGTCCCAGGGTGATCCTGGAAACCCTTATTCCGGTGAGTGGTTTCTCTGAGTTGAATGGGATTGCTGCCGTGGAGCAGGAGAATTGGGCCTCATTTTGCACAGCACCTTTCATAGTATCTTTGTCCCCCCCAGCTTCAGCACCTTCCCAGACATTGGAGGGCTGATCTCTCTTTTCCAGTCCTGCTGGTCTCGGACATCACAGCCTATGATTTCTGAGTCCAGTCACCAAGCCTCCATCCTACGGGATCGTGCTGCAGGCACCAGAATTAGTGGCAGGTTGGTTTCAGTGTGTTTATGGGCCAGGCTGTGTCCCTGAAAATGAAAGCCCACTGACTAATCCATCAAAGCCTTCCAAGGATGCATTGTGGCACTTTTTGTGTCCACCAAAGACTGCCCCCTGGAGGGATAACAAAAGAGAACTTCAGCATTTGTGTTGGTCATGCTGTCAGCCACCCCGTGAGTCCTGGGCCCTCCTGCAGTGGTGGTCTTAGTTAAACGGGCTGTGCTCGTGGCATGGCTTCTAATGGTGCCAGTGCCTTGTCAACCAAACTCCTTTAAGGTTTCTTTTCAGGTTTGCTGCATGGAGCTGTCGAACTTGGATTACACACAGTTGTGTGTTAAAGTTGTAAGAATTGACTTTTTTGGACCTGGCAAGAGTGAATGTGTGAGTTTATGCTTCAGATATCAAGATTAGACACACAGGAGCTGAGCAGATAGGCTACAGTTCAATATTGGGCCGGTCAGTTTTTTAAGAACCGTGGGTAAGGCTCTTCCAAAACAATGCAGCGCTAGTTGAACAGCTTCCCTTGGGGCATGTGGATGGTAACAGGCAGAGCCAGTACTCTACTCTTTTGTCGTGAGGACATTAAAGACAGGAACCGCTCCATCCTGTGCTTCTGCCAGTGTCCATCAGCCTCAAAGCTCCAGTGTATCCTGGCTGTCCGAACGTTCGGGCAAGAAAGAGGTTAGTTTGGTTGGCTAAAGAGGAAAAGAATAGGGATGGTTTCTGGATAGGGGAGTGACCCTGCGATGGGATGACCCTGGAGGAAGGAGACCAGGGGAAAGAAAACCCAACCTCTCCTTGGCCTCTAGCTGTTATTAAAATGTTAGACACAGGCCTCAAAGTCAAAAGGCAAGGCGACAGACGGCCCTTTCAGGGTGCCTGCTGTTCCTAATAAAAGGTGGGTTTCTAAGGGACACTATAGAAGAATGTGGGATAGTGGCCGAAGGGCAGAGCCTCCCCTATTGTCTGCTTTTAGTCAATACAGCTTCATGTTGACACAGGGATTTTTGCAGGCAAAAGGTGTAGAAGGCACGGTCTTCTCCCGTCACTGGCTGTTTCCTTGGTTAAACTCAACAACCAAGCTTCAGGCTCAAAGGAAATATTTGTCTGCTCACACGTATTTATTTCCATCTCAGACTTCATAGAGGGGGAGTTCTGTGGCCAAAAAACTATTTTAAGGGATTTTTTATGACAAATATACACACACTCCCTTGGAGGTTCAGGGAAGCCACAAGTTAGATCCATCACTATTCCTGCCTTTCTCTTTCATGCTTGCTGTCTGTTTCTTTCTCTGTGCTGTCAAGTTTGTTTCACTATACAGCAGCTAGTGACGTACGTTAGGGTTCGTATTTTCAGAAGCCTCTCAATATCTGAGGAGCTGGTGTCCCACTAACTTTCAATGGGATTTGGCCTCTTAAGTCGTTCATGAGTTTTTCAAAATCCTGTTATGGCTCTGGTCTGAAGAAGTGGGTCTGTCCCACGAAAGCTCACCACCTAATAAATTATTTTGTTAGTCCTTAACGTGCCACTTGACTGCTTTTTTTGTTTTGATAGTATATAGACTAGCACGGTTCCTTCTCTGTTACTGTCCTCAATTCTGTTTATAAGCCTCTGGGAGTGAAGGATCACTGATGACATTAATTTAACCTTCAATTAAACCTGGTTGGGGAATTCTCTAGGCCTTCTATCCACAAAGCTAGCGTGCAGCTGGAGATGAGAGTACTTGATGGAAAGAGATGGTTGGTTTTCCAGTGAGGGCAGATCAGCCCTTCTCTGCTGCCAATAGAGCAATGCTGATCTACACCCATGGAAGAGGTGGCCCTCAAAACAAATGCAAGCCTTAATAGGAAAAGTTAGCAGCATGTATTTTGAGGGTAAGAATTCCATGTTTTTTCTTAGCCTCTTCATTTGTCATTGGACTTTTTTCTTGTGAATGAACCACTGGGACTCATCCTCCCATTCAAAGGCAGTCACTTCCACGCAGTCATTTCTCATGAATAGCAGGGGCTATTTCGCACAGTGCTGGGATCACATTGTTTTTTTCATGACAATGGGGACTTTGATCCAAAATTATTCATATATTTTTGCCTGTGCCTACAAAACAATGCCAGATTTGCTCCCCCTCCCTGCTAGGAAGAACAGCAGCCTGAGTTCCTATGTGTCCCACAGCCACCCCCTCCTTCCCATGCAAACATTTTCTACTGTTGGGAATCCCTTTTGTTTGCTTTCAGATGAGAGCCCGTTTCTTAAAGCCTCAGTTAGCTGGCTTGGGCTAGGTATAAGAAACGTCAAAGCCTTTGGATTGCAATTTGATTCTTTTTAATTAAACAAAGATTGCAAGTGGAGCTGCCTGCTCTCTGAAATGTACGTCATGCTCAATAATCTGCTGCTCACCAACCACTGTCACTTTCTCGCTGATGTCCTGGGGTGTGTAATGAACTCCAGCGTGGATGGGAGTTTAAAGTGAAATGGGCTGCTTTTAACTGAGCGTTGCCCCGTTGTTTATTGAGCTGTTCTCTTCTCATTGGGGTGGGTGAGGTTCTGCAGTTCTGTGGCTGTCTGGTGAGGAGAGGAGGGTGGAGAAGGAGGAATGCTAGCAAGAGAAAAGTCCTAAAGCTGGTGCTTGAGGTCTGATGTGGATAGGACCAAGTATTTGACCTTGTGTTTCACCCAGGATGTGCCAGGCATGTGAGTGCCGAACTCCTTCCTCAAAGCCACTTGCAAGAGGAGCAGCTGAAGGACAGACAAGTCTGCCCAATTTTCCATGGGGCGTAGAGCATAAGAAAGGCCACATTGGGTTAGACAAAAGGTCCATCAAGCCCAGCATCTTGTCTTCCGACCGTGGCCAATGCCAGGAGCCCCAGGGGGAGTGAACAGAACAAGTAGTTATTGAGTGATCCCTCTCTTGTCAGCCATTGCCATCCTCTGACACACACAGGCTAGGGACACCATTCTTACCCATCCTGGCTAATAGCCATCCATGGACCGAACCTCCATGAATTTATCTAGTTAAAGTCCTGCTCTTCACAGGCTTCTCTAGCAAGGAGTTCCCCGGGCCTCCTGCGTGCTGTGTGAAGAAGAACTTCCTTTGGTTTGTTTTAAACCTGCTGCCCATTCATTTCATTCGGTTCTTGTGTTCCGGGAGGATGGAGTCACTGTATTGGCTCTGGTTTGACCATTCTCATTTTCTTTTGGTCAAGGAGTTCGCAAGTGGCTGCCTTACCAGTCCGGGAAGGAAAGGCCCTTGAGCGAGCTGCACAGCTGGCCATTCAGGCTTCCCCCAGGCACTGAAACCTCAGGTTTCAGGCCTGTGGCCTTAGGGGGGTTAGGAAGAAACCTGTCCTGGGGGCAAGGTGTGCCAGTGCTGCCTATTTGCTGGGTTTTGTGCACCTTCCTCAGAAGGGGCTGGTGATAGCCTCAGTCAGAGACATGATGCTGTGCTAGAGAGGCTGCTGGCCTGGCCTGGTCTGTCAGTTCCTTTATACTCAGCGATGAGGGTTCACCTCGGGTGAGGAGGGGTGAGTTTCTCTGGGGCTCTTCCCATTTATGGCCTCTCCAGCTCTGGTGGTGGCCTTTGGGCTGCTGTCACGGGGTTCATTCGTGACTGCTGGGGTGCTTCCTGGTGGCTCATCTGGAAATTAGCCATTGACCAGTCTGATCCCACCTACCTGCCTTCAGTTCCTTGCCCCATGGTCTCTCCCTCTCTGACTGGACTGAGTGTCCTCTGTCTCTGGGACCCAGCCCTCTGGCCAGGTCACGAGAGAGTCCTCCCCTTCTGGGGTAACAGTGTCTCACTGGGCTGGCTGTTGGGGTGTCTTCCCCAGCCATCCTCTAGTTCTAGCTTAGGCCACTTCCCTCCTGGGCCCAGCCGCTACTCTGGGTCCAGATCAAGGACTCTCCTATCTGCAGCCTTGGTCCGCACCATCTCAAATCTTGCTGTTCTTAATTGGGCCCTTTCCTACTCCACCCCTGCCAGGCTTCTGCTCCACGTCCCTTCTTCCTTCAGGGCAAGGAGCCCAGGACTTCTGCTGTCTCCCGCAGTCTCCTCCTTCCGATCACTGCACGCTTCCACGCTGCACCCTCTTTCTGCTGCCTACTTCCTGGCTTTCTACCACTCCTGCCTGCTTCTGCCCAGCTGGCTGTCAACCTCCATCGGCATTTGCTCATCCCCCCCTCGCTGTCCCACAGGGGTCACTCATCTGGTTACTTACCCCCATGAGCCCTTCCCAGGCTCGTGTGGAGCAAACACCACGTCATGGGTGGGAATCTCTGCTTGCTTGGGAGAGGATCTCCCCCTGCCCACCCTCCCCAAAAACACATTTCATGAGCACCATTGAACCCTTTTCATGAATACCGCTAATGGCCTTTAGCTAAGAAAATGTGTAAATGCTGTAGCCAGCTGGGTGGGGTCTGAACCAGTGACCCAGGAGTGAAGGTCCCTGTATCCCATTAGCCTCTGATCTGGCCTCCCTGCTTATTATTCGTAATGCACTTATTCTTTAAGGAGTTGTGGAAATTCTTCAATATGTCTAAAGGTGTCCAGGATCCTGGTGTGTTGGAAAGCCACAACCTGGCTTCTAACTCTTGATCCTCCTTTTCTGCCACCTTCCTTACGCTCTCCAGCCCCCCGCCCGCTCCCCCAGCCCCAATGACTCCTTTCTTGCTCTCTTGGGAAACCATTGTGCCTATTATGAAACTTTCAGCTTCTTAACGGATGCGTATGCCAGAAACCACAGTGAAAAACTGCAGGTGTAGTTTCAAAGTAATTTGATCCTAAACCCACCATGCTATCCTCATTATTAGGAAGCGCTTAAGGCCTGCAGAGGAGAGATTGGCTTGAACAGACATCTTGTGGGTTTCTTTCTTTTTCCTTCATTTCTTTTTTTCTAAGGGGCAGGTGTTTGGAGTAACTCATAGTTTGAGCACAGCAGTGGTGTTCTGGTGATTTCCCCCCACCTCAACAGTGATCCACTTTCAGCCGACCCTGGGGGGTTTGAAGTTACTCCTGTGTGCTTGGCCTTGGGAAAGCACAAATAAGCAGAGGCCAGGGAAAATCTGAAAGGAAGCACGGTTTAAAAACAAAGGCTTCCTCTCACCTGCATGCTCGTGTGTACCCAGCCTCCTGGAAGTACAGGGCGGTATGTTCTGGTGTGCTGCAGAAGATTCCCTCGGTTAAGACTTTGATTGTGTGGATGCTGAGAAAACTCCCACCTTTGTGTAAGTGGTGGGTGCTCTTTATCCCCCTCTGAAATGATCTGTTTGACACATGCAGCGTAGAGCAAGAGGGTCCACTTTGCTGGGTCTCCCCGCCGCATGCACACAGCCTTCCCGACACTCCAGGAACCCAGGAATGGAATTGAGCTGTCTCTCGAATTGCCACTCAACGTTCTTTAGAATTCAAAATTGCAAATTTCAATGAGAAAACAAAGGGAAGAAAGTCAAAAGAAAATAAAAGAAAAGAAAAAATGTTTGCAGCTCCCTTTGTCCCTCCTCATTCTTCAAATAAAACCACTTTGCTTTTCTAACCTCTGTGATCCAGGGAGCGGCTTCTTATTCACCCTGCCCCACTCATCTGCTGCCCTAGAAGTATCCTTTAATTTACAGTAGGAGGAGGCAGACCCTTGCCATTCTTCTGTCCATAACTCCAGTGGTGGTGGTGATTTGTGTTATAGCGATGCCAAGAGGCCTGTTGTGCTAGGGGCTGTACAACCACCACCTAAGAGGCAGCCTCTGCCTTGAAGAGTGTAAAATATAAATAGACAAGATAAAAGAAAGGAGTTCCTGTTTTTATCCCTGCTGAAACACGTGGGTTAAGGGACTTGCGCAAGGTTACATAAGGAACATGTGGCAAGGCTGGGCAGTGAACCTGGATCTCCTGACTCAGTGATTTAAATACAAGACCATCCTTCCTCTCCTGGATTGTGGCGGCCTGGAGTGACCTTTCTGTGGTTGGATAGAATAACTCGGCCATGCTATCGAAATACCCTCCTTGTCAGAGCTCCATGGGGAGAGAAAGTTGGAAACATGGCGTGGTCCCATGGTAGCCCTGAGGAATCATGGCAGATGGCCAACAGGACAAAGCTGTCTTCCCTTTCCACCCTTAGGCAGAGCCTGGAACGTCTGGTGACTTATTCACACAGTCACACGTGGAAGGCACTCCCAGAAAGGACGTAGGAGGCTGGAAGAAAGAGAGAGGCTGTATAACTCTGGGGTTCCTCCCACTATTTGCTTTCCCACTGGGACGTGTTTTTCGTGCTTGTTTGTCTCTTCGTGGCAGGAAAAGCTGAGTTTGCCCAAGAGACTGTCTCACCGTCCCCTCCATTTCCAAGTTGTAATTAAGTAGACGAGCTGCTTCCAAGGTCCGCTGATGCTTTGTTCCGCCGTCCCATAGGCAGTAGTTGGCATGTGGAATCCTTGGCCAGCCTCCTTGCTGGCACATGAAAGTGTGGCCGACATGGCGGGTGTGCCCTTGGGGAGAGCAGCTCCCTCAGAGTGGAAATCCAGATCCGTGGACTGCTGTCGAATGGTTTCTCTACTCTTTTAGAAGATAGTGTGTGTGAATGAAACCGGGGCACCAGCTGGAAGATGGGAAGCAAACCCAGAGCGGCTCTGCCAGTGGCCCTTGTTTTTGTTGTTTTATTCCGATAGGGCCAGGGCTGTCCCTTGGAGGTGTGGGACAAAATACACCCCTGCCACACCCCCGACCCCGCCACGCCGCTGCTCTGCCCCCTCCTACCCCCAGTGCACCTCTTCCCCAAGCCCCCCTCCCAAAACAACATGACCTGGGGGATTACTGGGGGACTGTGATTGGCAGCAGAGTCCCCGCCCCACAACCGCACTCACTGTGGTGGCCAAAAGTGGCGTGACCCAGCCCAGTCCGCTTCCCCAGCTCCCGGCCACATCCTTTGGTAGAGTGGAGCGAGTTGGGGCTGGGGCTGAGTCACTCTGTTCACCATTGGGCAGGAGCTGTGGGAGAGAGTGCAGGGCTAGGTCCGACCGCCCTGCTGGCATCAGGCTTCCCCCGTCCCCAGCCCACTAATCCCTTAGGCCAGCCAAAGCACAGGGCCCAGGGTGGCTACCTTGAACTGTCCTATGGACAGGACAGCTCTGGATAGGGCCTGGAGATGCAGGCAGAGACCCAGGTCCCATTTCTCTAGGGGTTCTACCGGCGCACATCTGAAAGGTTGATTGTTTAATTTAAACCAAGAAATGCAGTCATGCTCGTCGCCTGTATTCCTCCTGTGAGAGTTCATTTGCGTAGAAACCAGGGATGTAACTGGATAAGTAACTCCTCTGTGTAGGAGTTAGTAGTAAAAACAGTCATGACCATTACTTTTTCAAGCAGCCCCGGGTTACTAGACTTGTGTTTTAGTTTACACAAAAGGGACTTTTTAAAGACTTGCCCAAGAGATAGACAATTAGTTCTTGTTTATCTGCATGGAGATGACAGCTATGTGCTGTTAATGCCACAAAATAACTTAAGAACTAGGTTGTACACCACTGCCCTCTATTGCATGGAATCAGTAATGCTCAAGTGTGTCATAGCCCTGATAGTGCCTCCCCATGAGGGAGACTCTCCTTGAATAATCCTTGGCAAATACTGTCATGTACACAAGGTGCAGACGTTGATAAAAGCATCAAAGGCCAAGACTTGGTCACAAACAAGGAGCTCTGGAACAGAGTAGGACAAAAACCACTTGATGTTCAAATCATGAGAAGAAAGTGGGGATGGCTAGGCCACACTCAGAAAACCATCATTTGGTATAGTCCGTCAAGCTCTCGCATGGAACCCGCAAGAAGAACACAAAAAAGGAAGACCTCAGGCAACATGGAGAAGATCTACTGAGTTTGAAGGGCAACAACTGGGGTACTCCTGGGGTCAGCTAGAAGTTTTATCTTGAGACAGCATGAAGTGGAGGAGACTTGTACATGACCTATGCACCACCCACAGTGCAAGGGTTTAAGTCAAATGTTGGGATGTGCAGATGGTGTTTGGCCTGTCAGGACCTGGAATTCCAGTCCAAATTGTGTTGGATACCTATGCGTGTGACCTGGCTAGGAGGTCATGGTATGGCAGGTTTGTGGCGGCTCTTTGTGGTCATTTGGCCACAACGGAATTTAAAACTTCCCGTGAACGTGATTTCTGAGTGTTGTTTCAGACCAGACCAAAATGGTGGTTCCCCTGGGAGAGATCAGAGCTGTGAAAAGTCGGCCCAAACATCAGGTTTCTGTTGTTTCTGCACACGTGCTATATATTCCTAGCACCAAAATAGATGTTCAGCTTTTGAGATATTGCCCCAAATGGAGGGCGTTTGCCTATAAGTCTAGTTTGTTGTTGCATGGGAACAGTTTGGGTGTTTAGGGAGGTGAAGTATTATGTGAAGCCCTTCTGGGAATACCTCCTGGGCTTGACTTTTCATCTCTTCATCAGTGTTGTTTCTGAGCTACGGAAAGAACACTGTGCCAGATGCTCTTCAGACACCAGGTCAGGTGGCTTATCTAGGCTCAGTGATGAAAGGCCATAGGTACTGTGGAATGACAGATTTGTTTTCCCAGATGCTGCTGGCAGTGTGCAGTCTACTTGCGTTTGTGTGTCACTTTTCTCCCTGAAGTTATCGATGAACACTGTGGGTTTGGGGAGCGTGATTGCCCTGGGGTTACAGGCAGTGTTCCCTGGAAGCTGAGCAATTGGACAGCCACCTAGGAGAGATTCAGGTGCTGCTTGGCTGATTGGCAGAGCACCCCGAGCCAGCAACATGTTTTTCCAGTGGTGGTGCACATCTTCATATGCCTTGGTGCACATTATAAAATTTTTTCTGCCCTTGGATAGAAAACATTAGAGGGATCCCTGGTAATGGATGCAGACATGGCTGCAGCGGGCTGTTATGTGACTTGCCAAAGACCACACAACGAAATCCGAAACCAAACTGTTCCCTCCCAGTCCTGTGCTATGGCCCCAAGACCTTTCTTCCCCATAGAGTGCCAGTTCCTTTTCCTGATCTATCACTGTACAACCAGACCTCGTGAGATGTATTTTTTCTTTCACAGCTGCTTTGTCCTGCTGAAGTCTGAGCAGCACACAGCACTGCTGTGAATGCTAACGAAAGAGAATGTTTGGGACCAGATCCTGAAAGGCACTGAGCCCCCTCCATCTTCAGAGGGATGTGCGGGTGTTAGTGCCTTTCACGTGCCCCTATTATTGCCGTGCACCAACGAAGAGTAGAAAATCCCCGTACTGTCACTAAAGACGCCTACTGAAAAATTAGCAGCATGATTCAGCCTTTGTGCAGCAAGTTCCTCCCCAGGGAGATGTAGGAAGCCCTGTCTCTTGAGAACACACAGATCCCCCAGGGAATTTACTGTAAGGAGCAGTCTTGTGATGTCAACCGTGTGGGGCACGGAGGAGGCCCCATGTCTAATCTCTGAAGTGAAGAGGTTAGCTCCTATCTCGCCGTGCTCTGATATGTTCTCAGTGCGGACGATAAGGTGCTGCTTTTCCTGTCAGCTGAAGTTACCCACTGGCTGATGAATAGCTGTAAACTTTGAACCCAGGCATTTGGTGTCAATAAATAAATAAGCCCCATAATGCGAGAGACGGAATTTATCCTTAAAAGAACACCTGGACCGGAGCAGGGTTTGTGATACTTGTCACCTCTGGGGCATAGGGAATGCAGGAAATGCACAGAGAAAGTCTGGCGGGCTGGGGCTGGGACGAGCGGCAGATGTCAGCTGTGGGGCCGGGAGGAGTCTCACCTGCAAACACCTGGGAATGTTTGCTGCTATTCAGGAGGCAGAAGGAAACTGCGGGCCCCATTAATTATTTCAGACACAGGGGGCTTAATTAAAGCCATGGCCCTTCCCTGCTAGGCTTTCCCATGGGTCCTCCTACCTTAGGGAGAAACAAGCCTGGCAGTTTGTTTCCAGCAGACAAGGGATTTGCTCATGCCTGTGAGAAGCAAGCCAGTGAAAGTTTGGCCGTGATGCCTGGAAGGTGCCGGTTCCAAACTCCTTTCCTCAGTTTTTATTTAATGGTGCTTCCTCACTCAACTCAATATTGCCAGTCTACCGGGATCCCCCACGCTGCTCCAACAGGCACCAGCATTTTCTCTCTGGTGCATGTCATTAGCCTTGCTAGGAGGGATTACAAGCACCCCGGCTGCTTCTGCGCTCAACCTCCTGCGTTCCCTGGCCCTAGGATCGCTGGAGCTCGGTAGGTGACATCATCCAGTTTGGCTTTTTCCCTTCTCTCAGCCTGAGCTCCTGCCGCGAACCCAGGGGAGCCACGGGCGGGCCCACCTTTGTTTTCACAGGGAAGTTTTCCTGTTACACACTCTTTATTCTGAGCCCTGCCGCCTCAGATTTACCTTTGCACGGGAGGGAACAGTGCCTGTACCTGGCCAGGAAAATACCCACTTTCTTTGACCACAGTTTTCTCCCTGAAAATCCAAGCGGGGCACCTGAAGCTGGAAAGCTCCTGGGCTAGTAATATGGCAGCGCACTGCTATCTGGGAAACACAGGCTGGCTCCGTTTTATAAACGCCAGTTCTGCTGTCCGTGCTGGGCATCTTTTCAACAGCCTCCTCAGCAAGAAGCCTGACCAGTGCTGGCTGTTTCACAGGCTAGGTGTGGCCATGTCTGTCTTTGCAGCTGTCTTGCATCTGCCTGTTCTCCCCCTCCATGGTGTGCATAGGACTTGAGTTTCTCTTTGGGGGTGTTTGGCGGAAGGCGGTTGGTTTGTCATCTGTCCCTGAGCAGGCAGATGGGAGCTTAGCCCAGAAAGGAAAACAGCAACACTCTGAATTAGTCTTGGGTTAAAGGTCACAGAAACATCTGCCTCAGGATGCTTTCAGTGGCTGCATTTCTATAGAGGGGGACTGCACTAGGGCCAGAACCTGTTGCTGATAGGCTGATGGGAAATCCCCTCCCTGGGGAGAGGGGAATACAGAAATCAGCAAACAAAAGGGGAGGCGATATTTGTTGATGAACAGACGGGGGACAGCCTTTGGTATGCCTTGTCCCCATCCTGGCTCGCCAGCAGCCCCCAAGCCAGCACTTTACGCTTCTGTGCTGCTACGTCCCTCACCCCGTCTTAGGACGCCGGTTATACGAGGTTCTTTGCAGTCAGCTCTGATCCTATGAGGCATAGAGAAGACATCGGTCTGTTGGGTCTGGTGGAGGACACCCGGTCTGCACCGGGCCTGACCCCCCCCCCCCCCTCCATGGTGTGCATTGGAGCTCGGTCTTGGGTTTCTGTGGCGTTTTAGATTGTGTTTTCCTCTGCTAAAGGCACATTTGAGTACATGGTGTTCTAAGACACTTGGCACCCAGGAAAGAAATTTGTAAGTGGGTGAGACGTACAAACTTTAGAACAAGCACCCAACCAGTTCTATACCCAGCAGTCCTGCAAACGTGTGCAGTTTTCACACTCTCTCATTCTTGTACGATCCATGAATGTAGAACAGGCTGGGCGCAATCCTATTCTCGTATTAGTGTTGTAGTCTGTTTAGAGAAGGGAATAGAGGTACTGGGTGCAAGCGAACACCCCACGTAGCATTTCAAGTCAGCCACACTCCAGCAGCTGCTATTCTCAGCTCTGCCACTGTAATTCACAGTGTGGTCTTGGGCAAGTCGCCTCTTATGATGAAGGGTCCTGTGGCACCTTATAGACTAACAGAAAAGTTTTGAGCGTGAGCTTTCGTGATCACAGAGTCTGTGCTCACGAAAGCTCACGCTCAAAACTTTTCTGTTAGTCTATAAGGTGCCACAGGACCCTTCATTGCTGTTACAGATCCAGACTAACACGGCTACCCCTCTGATACTCATATGATGGTACACCATCAGCAAAAGAGGATGAGGCTACAACGATCTCCATCCTAGTAGAGCACCTTGAGCTCTGTGGATACAGTGTGCTAGAGGAATGTTAAGTGCTATTAATTATAACCCCCAACCATCTCTTTTACGGCATATTACATTTCTTTACAGAAAATTTGGCAGGGACATAACTTAAAAAACCCAAACCTCTCGCAGCACGGTGTCACGGGCATTGACCCATCAACCTCCTGGTGTCATCTCTTAACTTGGAGGATGTTTAGAGAGCACCTAAAGAGCAAGAAGCTCAGCTGGCATAAATGGGTATGGATCCGCTGGAGTGAGCTGATGTATGGTAGCTAAGAACTCTGCCCAATATCTCGTTATCTGCACATTCGGAAAATGGTTGCTTTTTCTGCATTCCGTTATCTCTTATCCCCCCTTCCTCTTAAGAGCTCATGTGATGGTATCAGTCACATTTGAGGCTGATTATTTTGAAAATATTTATCTGAGAAATGCAGGGGCTTTTCAGGGTCAGGAGGCAACTTTGTCACTGGTGTGTGCACTCAACCACTTCACACCCTTCTTGCAGCATCGTAAATATCATCACAAGGTCAATGTGGGTGCAAGGATAATTATTTGGCAAAGGTCCTTGACCTTCGCTTCCATTTGCTTGCTGGATTCTTCTCCCCATCATTTCTTTTTGCAGTTGAAATATTTAATGCTTCATCGCCAGGTTAACGAATAAATGGAAGCTTTTCCTGGCAGTGAAAACACCAAGTATATTTAGCTATTCTTGCTGGCTTTGGGAAAAGGCTGTCAACAGGTCTGGATTTCTGACATATCTCTTGGGAACTGATTCCTGGCATGGCTGTTTCAAAGGGACTCTGGAGTTTGGGAGAAAGCATATCAACTTTGTGGTGCAAGGAATGTTGCCTATATTTGGTCTGTCTGCACACAAAAATAAGAGCTTTGGTTTGACACATCTAGTGTAAATTCTTAGTCCCCTGAGAGTGCCCTGCTGTATAAATAACAAGGAATCCAGGGGCACCTTAATGACTGACTGTTTTATTATGGCATACGCTTTTGTGAGTTGCCATAATAAAATGGTTATTCTTTAAGGTGCCCCTGGATTTGTTGTTTTTGTTCAACCAGGCTAACACAGCTGCTTCTGAAACCTGCTGTATAAAAGGGGTTAACTGAAGGGTGGGATTTGTCATGTAGAGCAGGGGTGAGCAGAGTTTTTACATCAGGCCCCACTTTTCGTCCCTGCAATTAGCAGCGCCCCCAAAACTTGTCCAGTGTAATCCAAACTGATGGGAATGTTGGTTATGTTCATATGGGAAAAAAAAAACTTTTGGCACGTGTAAGAAAACGAGTCTGTAGAATGTAAAAACTTTATTAATCTGTATAGACAGGTAAATACACAGACATAAAAACAGACCCAGCAACTGGTCGTGCTGCACCCCCTTATGAAATTTCACACGCACACCCCAAGGGGGCCCACCCCCTACTTTGCTCTCTGTATAGACATCACCTAATAGTCCTACTTGCAACAGTGTCAGTAATAAATAAAGGAAGATGCAGAGCTTTCCTGTGTAGGTGGTGGTTGGAAGCATTAGCTGGTCTTTTGTTACTCCCCAGGTTTGCATGGCTTTGAGCAAGCTCCCCACTACAATGGGGAGGAAGGGCAGGGCTGAGCTCCCACTTCATGTGCCAATGAAAATTGGCTCGCGTGCCGCTCTTGGCACCCATGTTGGAGGGTGGGGGGTGTTGCTGACCCCGATGTATTTGCCATGGCTAATTTCCATCTCAAAGAATGACTTTCGTTTGCAGCGTTCCTGGTCCAGGCATCCAAATTCATGAGTGAGGCCCTAAAAGCCTTGAATTAATTTAAAAATCACAATATTTAAAATGGTAATGAATTTTGGATTTTTTTTTTATTTTCCTTTGGTTTCTGAGCCTTAAGGTAATGCAAGGGTCACATTTCCAAGCTTTTGGTTTTGAAAGCTGAGCTTCTCAGCATAATCCCAGGATTCCCAGAGTTGGGGCTTGAATGAAACCACCAAATATAGTCAGACTTTCAATAAAATAAATAAAATTGTTAGTCTTCAAGGTGCTCCAGTACTGCTTGTGTGTGTGTGTGTGTGTGTGTGTGTGTGTGTGTGTTTTGGTTTGGTTTGGTTTTTTTGCTTTCGGAAAGCTACAGACTAACAGAGTTATCCCTGTGAGCTTATTTGCACTAAAACTGAGAGTTAGTGACAATTCTTTATTGTTTCAACTAGCTGCAGTGCCCTTCACGCCCTGTTCTAAGAGTTGATCCCACAGGCACTTACACATGTGACTAAAGGTTCTCACCTGTGTGTCTGCAAATACAGGCTGACGAACTGCAGAGGTTAGTGGCTTTCAGAGACAATAGTTCTCGTTTGCAAAGAGCTGTAAGATCCTGCAGGGTGGGCAGTGCTGGAAACATATGAGGTATTATTAGTTAGGTTATCTAGTTTATGGCAGGTGGACAGTCCTCCCTCCCTCAAACGTGGAAAAAACAAGCATAAGTGCAAAGTAGCTGGTGTCAGCATTCAGTGCTCCCAGCCAAACTGATACCCATTTGATTGTCTCTGCATTGAGGGCAATATTCATGCCCACAGCTGTGGCATGGGGAAGCCCTCTCTGCATAGTTTTGAAAAGGTAACCAAGTTAATTGGAACCTGCAAGGAGAGTTCCACAGAGTGAGATTTGCCTGCAGGTACTTCCTTAGAGTTGGGTTAAGAACATGTTTTCCCAAGTGGTGTCAGTTTGCTGCCAGTGCTGAGCGCGCAGCAAAGTGAGAGATGGGGACATTTTTTCTTTCCTTTCTCTCTGCTTTTGTTTGTTCGAATTCTACAGCCACAGTGAATTAGTGGCCCTGATATTACAGTTGGTCTGTCCAGGTGGCTCTCAAGAGTCTGTGCAGAGCCCTGCAGTGTCTTAGTCAATTTAATATAAACCTGCAGCGTCGTGTTGATTGCAACAGGAGTAAAGTTGGGTGGATTTTGTTTGGTTGCTTTTTACTAAAAGCTTGGTTTAACAGTAAACTTTACCCACAGCCTTTCTGTGTCTGCCTTGTTGAGAAAGAAACCAAAGGTGCTAACATTAGCAAGGCCCTTCTGTCTTGCATCCTTTACACACATTTGTTCCCTTTTTGCAGAATTACTTGTGCCGTCTGGTATAGCCAGAGTTTTCTGAGCGTTCCAGGCTTCTGGGTTTCAGGGCCTACACCCTGATTCTGACAATCAGTGGAGTGCCTACTTGTATTCCAGTGAGTCTTAAGCGTTAGGGTTAAGCACTCTGCTAAATAGAGATGGAGAAAAGCACGTACTTATAACCTTTGCTGAATCAGGGCCCTAGCAGCAGTTTTGTCAACTGTTTAGAATCTCTACAAAACCATGTTCTATTTCTGTGAAACTAAGGAAGGAAACCGACCAAATAGCTATTTTGAAATAATTGCAAGCACTGCAGGCAGTCTGTAGGTTGCTACAGTAAAAACCTGAAAGGGAAACTGACCGTAAAGTGACTTCATTGTCCCAGGGTGTCAGAAATGCAAAAAGTAAACAAAAAGCGTGGAAATGCAGAGCATCCTAACACTTCTTTTGCTTTCAGTGTTCTGTGATGTTGTTGATTACCTGGCAAGGGCATTTGTTTGCTCAAAAGGAGATTTGTAAATGTAGAGACCCTTTAACGTCGTCCTTACACATTCATTGACTTTTGGGACCTCTTTGATAGCGCAGGCCAAAACCTTTCACTTTGCGCTTGTTGCCCATAACTTCCAACCCTGTAAGCTGAGCACTTGGATTGTCACCCGGGAGAGATTCAGGTGCCTCCCAGCAGATTAGCAGAGTGCCCCCCGATGGCAGCCTGTGTTTCTATTGGTGATGCACATGCCTCGTGCACATAACAAAATTTATTTCACACATGGATGGAAAAAATTAAAGGGAGCGCTGCTTCCGACTGAGCTTTAACAGATCTTCTGGGGACACACTTGGTCTTGATTTAAAGACATGATAGAGAATCCACCATGGCTCCAGGTCAGTTGTTCCAATGCTTAATTTATGGTTCAAGTGATTCATTTAAAAAGAACAACAACAGAGCAACTCTTCTAGTCTGAATTTGTCTCCCAGTTCCCGCCACAAAATCTCAAAACGCTAATAACATGACTCTCCCTTAGAAATGGTCTGAAAACTAATCGCAGAGGGGGGTAGGAGTGGGCTTCATTTCCATGTGAGCCTTTTTTCAACTCCCAGCAAAACCCCACCACCACACATGATGCTGAATTCCAAGGCTGTAATGACTGCACACCCACCCTGTCCCAGTTCCCTTTCAGTCACTTCCCAGCAGAACATGGTTGAGTGCCAGATGAACCGAGGCTGATATTAAAATGAGTGTGGTTTCCAAGAGGAGAATGTTGCTGCAATTCAATCCATCCTTGGATGCAGAACCCGCTGCCCCCCGCCCCTCCTGTTCATAACCCATAGAGGCTCTGTGGGGATCCCGCACAGAAAGACGCCTTGGAGTGAGCTGGAGCACGTTCCTCACAGCCGAGCCCAGTTGGGTTTTGTTTCACAGCAGCACCTTGGGGGCTTTATTTTCATTTGTTTCTTTCGCGCTGCGATGGAGAATCGGGAAACGTTCTCATCGTGAGCAACTGTGAAAGTTCTGAGGGTGGCTTCCAACAAGGGGGAAAATGGTGGGTTTAACAGATGACTGCACACGTTAGCCGAATGCAGCCGGCGTGCCTTCGCTGGCCCTCTGGGACCGAGAGGAGGGGTGCGTGGCACAATGGCCTCTCTCATAGGAACAGCAGGCTACAAAACCAGCCTGTTGAATTCCCGAGCGCGGGGATGCCATTCAGCCACTCAGAAGTCCACTTCCTTCCCCGTCCCCGAAGCTGCCCCCCACCCACCCTGCGCGGCTCTGGCAGTTTATTGGATGGCAGGGGCCGCGGCAGCTGCCGTCCCCTCATTAACATGCACACCTGCTCCCTACAGCCTTTTGTGTGTCGAGCAGATGCCCCGATTTATTATTATACACATTTTCTTTTTCATTGGGCCTGGATAATGCCGTCTCATTAACTCGAAATGTCTCCGAATCCTGACAAATTCTCACACAATCCCCAACAATGAAATCAGAATCAGGTTAAAAAAGCGGGGGAAGGGGCAGGCAGTGGAACAGGGGAGATGGGACCTCAGTGTGTTCCTGCCTCTCTCCCAATAGCATGTGTTGCAGTCTGCTCCGTTGGTAGCTTTAGCACAGGGCTGGAATGCCTCTGGGTTTTCCACTCGCTATGAATTGTGGGAAGAGCGGCCTGCTGGGGGCTTCAGACAGTTCAGGAGTTTGTAAACTCGTTGGCGGTTTGCCGGCTGTCAGGATGGGACCACAAGAACCTCACGCTTCAGAGGCACTTCAGTCTTGGCCCGTGTGGGGTTAGAAATGAGGCTTTGTGGAACAGCAGAGCATGCATTTAAGAAAATCAAGATGGCTCAGCTCAGTCTGTGCCTGATCCCTTTGTCTCTGGGAGCTGAGGGCTGTTCAGCCCTGAGAAGATCAGGTGCTAAAGAAGCCTGGGTTGTTTATTTTTATTTTGGTAGCACGTAGGTACCCCTGTCAAGGACCCAGCCTTTGTTGTGCTAGGTTCTGTACAGACGAGCAACAGAGAAAGGCAGGTGTTCGCCCAGAAAGCTCCCAACTGGACAGGACCCCACAGGTGGACAAAAGACAGGAGTGGTTGGGAGGGCAAGTGAAGTCACAGAGTTTCATGTGAGAACACAAGGCTTAGCTTGCCACTTGTGCAACCAGAGTTAGCTGCACTGCTGCATTCAGTCAGGCACTTGCTGAGCTATGCCTGCAGGAAGTGAAGTAAGCAGGCAGCTCATGCTTCACTGCTGGACAGGGCTGGGTGAAAGACACCAGTGGTGCTAGTGTAACTGCCCATAGGTGGACTCCAACCTGGGACCTCTGGAACTTAATATGGGAGCCTCTATGCTTTGAGCTAAAAGCCAGGTGCTTCTCAGCTAAGGCCTTAGGGGAGACTCCTCCTTTCTCTCTGTAAGTGGTCCAGATGCCACTGCATGGGACAAGTGTCAGGGAGGGAGCTGAGTTAGTCTGTATCTTCAAAAACAAGAAGTCCTGTGGCACCTTATAGACTAACAGCTATTTTGGAGCTTAAGCTTTTGTGGGCAAAGACCCGCTTCATCAGATGCAACATCTAACGAAGTGGGTCTTTGGCCACGAAAGGTTATGCTCGAAACCATCTGTTAGCCTACGTGGGACAGTGAACCACACCCTGTAGGCGTGGGGCTTACCCTCGCAGCCCGTGGTGCTTGTTCTCCATGAACTTCCATTCAAGTGACTCTCTGCCACTGCTCTTCACGTGGATGTCGGTGGAAAGCAGAAGTCTGACCTGCACTCGTGCAAATACGTGTTTGCCACACAAGAAGCTTTACCAACTCCCCCTCCTCCTTCAGGATGAAGTTAGCCAGGCAGGAGCGCAGAGGATACTGCGAGACCTCAAAGGAGCGATCAGAAGCGTAACTCGTGCCTACAGACAGTTTCTGGAAATCTAGAAATATGGTCATGTCGAGAAAAAGACAGCAGGGCGCTTAAATTCACACAGTATTGACACACGGGGAGCTGAGAACAAAACACCAGGGCCAAAGGGCCGGATTCAGCCGGAGTGAGCCAGCATCTCTGTGGTAATGTCAGTGGAGCACCGTGGGCTTCTACCAGTGAAGACTCTGGCTCTAAGCGATTTACTGAGTGCCAGTCGTACCGGCAGTGGCGATTCAGAGCACGGCTCCCCACACAGAGTAGCTTTATTGAACGTGGCTGTTCAAACCGTGCCCGGTGAAGTCTGTGGATGTCTTTCCAATGACTTCAACAGGCTGGCTCAGGGCCTATGAGCTCCAGAACGAGGCCTCGCCGTAGTTCACTGAAATGACCACGATCTTTCGCCCAACTCATTGCCCCCAGTTCCAGCCTTGGTAGTCACTAAATAATGTGAAGGACCAAATGCCTCAGGACTGTCACAGGGTGGACCAAACTGTGCTCTCAGTGACATGCGCGTCAGTCTGGAATACTGCTACCCTCCAGCTCAGCCCGCCCCAGCTTTGGAGCAGTGGCTCTGGAATTACAGCCGCATCCGCAGGCTGGAGTTGGAGTCCGTGCTCCTCACGTTTCTACCCTTTCATTCTTCCTGTGCTCCCTTTCTGGCGAGACTGCCGATTATGGGCTGGTGGGGCCCCAGCCGTGGGGCGAAGCCCCTTTTGAAGCTCCCGTAATGTGAGCGTCCCGGGTCTGAGAGCGAAAGAAGCAGCCTCTTGTGTGGAAAAGGCCAGACAAAAGGTGCTGAGCTGGGTGGATTTGTGTTGTCATCAGCTTGGAGGGGTCTTTGCTGCAAGTCGTTCCCCACAATGGGGCACATTGAATTCCAATCGCTGTCCTGCACCCTTCTTGTTTAATTCATGAGCGAACCAAAGAGGGCAGCAGGGCACTGCCGTCAAGGCAAGTCCCCCTTCATCACGGGAATTCATCTTTGCTGTGTGGATCTGGGACTGTGAAGTGAAGGGGATCTCTCTGAAGCAACAAGTGCGGTTGGGTTTGCAGAAGCCAGGGATCCCACCAAGCAAACTTAAGCAACTACTGAATAGTAACAGAGAGGAAGCCGTGGTGGTCTATACACTATCAAAACAAAAAGCAGTCAAGTAGCACTTTAAAGACTAGCAAAATAGTTTATTAGGTGAGCTTTCGTGGGACAGACCCACTTCTTCAGACCCACGAAAGCTCACCTAATAAACTATTTTGCTAGTCTTTAAAGCGCTACTTGACTGCTTTTTGTTTTAAGCAACTACTGTTTGTGAATCAGGTCTGACCATTTATTCCAGGGGTGTGCAAACTGGGGGGGCAGGTCCCTTCGGGGGGGATGAAATTTCACAAGTGGGGGGCACAGTGGCTGGGTCTCAGGCTCATCCATCTCATTAAAAATGTTGAACTATGTGACTGTTTATGAGTCTGTGTATTCACATTTCTCTACTGATTCATAATGATTTTACATTCTACAGACTTATCCTCTTACATGTGCCAAAAGGTTTTTGTTTTGTTTCGTTTTGTTTTTTTCATATGAACATAACCAAAATTTCTGTTGGTTTGTATCACGAGACAGGTTGTGGGGGCCCTGCTAATTGCAAGGACGAAAAGTGGAGCACAAAGTAAAAAGTTTGCTCATCCCTGGTTTATTCTGTGCGTAGCATTTCAGTCCCCTGGTCTGGCAGAGGGCTGAGCACCTGAGCTCCTGCCACCTTCTGGGATGGTTGAAGTTGCTCAGCCCTCTGACAAGGTCATTATTTTACACCTCTCATTTTCTGCTGGGTTTTGCCATATTTGGGGCCAGATGCTTCCACTGTTCCTCCCAGCAGCCCCTTACCATGTGAAAGATTTCAGTGGTGCTAGGCACAGAATAAGGTAACAGTTGCCAGGCATGTTTGTGCTTGTCAAGAGTAGATCTTAAAGGAGAACAGGATCGTTACACTGTGTGAGCAGCGGGGATAAAATCTGGCCCTTATTTCTTCATTCTCTTTTTCTCTGAACCACCCTCTGAGAAGGGCTGGCTTATGTTACCGCTCCTCCGTGTTAGGTCAGGAAATACTCCTATTTGCAACCCATTCCCATCACCTGGTTTTGTTTTCTCACCAGCCAGTTGGCTCGGCCCTTTTGGCTTCTGGGAACAGATGGCCGGGTCAGTGGCCATTTCATGTGTCTTTTTTTTTTTTTTGAAAGGCTTCATGCCGAGATAAGGATCAGGCATGTGTTTGTTTGGGCCCTGGCCTGCCTGGGGAGGATAGGAGGTTGGAAAGCTTTTATCTTCTAGGAAGATCAGAGCAGCTGTTTAGGAAGACTGTCATGTCAGAGAAAGCACAAATACTGTGCCACACCTGTTACTCCAGTTCAGGCTGAGCTCTTGTTTGCCATTGCTGAGATATGTGTGACTCTGATTTCTGCGAGGCAGAGGGGTGTTACGGAAGCTGTTAGTTGTCAACGAATTAGTAACACTGTACAGTTTACATAAAGCCAGAAGGACCTCAAAGCACTTTGTGTGAGCTTCGTGGCCCTTTTGGACCTCCCTCCAGATGCACATTTTGGTTACATCTACATAACTTTGGGGGGGTCCCAACAGTGCATCTGCTATTGTGAAATACTTCCGAAATAGCAGATGGCTTATTTGGAATTTGGTAAACCTCTTTATACGAGGAATAGCATCTATGCCAAAACAGAAGGTTCGGAATAGGGGCTGCGTAGGCGGGGATTAAGGGCTATTTCGAAATACAGTAAAACCTTGGAATGCACAATTTTGAGTTGCTCTTAACTCGCATTAACACAAGTTCAGCGCAACTCAAAATCCCGTTCCCTTGGCCCTGGCTCAACCCCTGACAGCCCAGCTGATCACCACCGCGTGCAGCTCCAGCTCAAACCCCCGCCCTGCTTTAACACACACACACACACACACACACACCGTCACAGCCCTGTAGTGTAGACACGTTACTCTGGAATATCTTATTTTGGACTAATAACTCCAGAATAAGCTATTCCAGGAAAAACTTTGCTGTCTAGACATACCCTTAAATTGAATAACTACTCCTGTTGACTTCCTTTTGCAGTACACACGTGCTCAAGTACTGTGCTAGACTGGGGCTTTGGCCCTGCACATGTCGCAGTACAAAGGGGCCTCTGATTGCAGACCATTCTGCATTTGATGTACACCCCCTCACCCCCCTTAAAGCCCTCTTCTATCTGGCTGCAAGTAGCCAAGACCTTAAGACAAAGTGGTGGGATTAAGAGCACAGTCACAGGCCAGGTATATGTTTCGGGGCAGAGGGGTGGAAACTGACCTGTCACCATCAAATCTGGCCTGTGTTTAGGAGAGGGCAGACGAATCTGTCTAGGACGAAGATGCATGTCGGTAGAAAGACCTCCTAGCGCTGTTCGGAATACTCTCTGCTGTTCGACAGACCCTGCCTGGGTCTCTAGAGAGACTTCATTTTATGAGTACAGGGTGTGACAGAACACTGGACAGGGACCCAGGCATCTTGGGTTCTAGTTCCAACTCTGCCATTGGCTTGCTGGGTGAACTTGGGCAAGCCACTTTCCTTTTCAGTGCCTCAGTTTCCTCACCTGTACAGTGGGGATACTGATGCTGACCTCCTGTCTGAGGCACTGGGACATCTACAGGTGATGAGTGATACATGACAGCCTGGCGTTATTTTTCATGCATGCTAGCTGAGTGGGGCTGGCATATGTTCCGTGCTTCTCTTTCACCTTCTCCATCTCTCTTCATGTGGAATTCCCCCTGGTGCAGATAAGCCAGCACAAGTTCAGTACCCCCAAGTAAATCTTCAAAACAGGGCTCAAGTGGCCCATTGTGCTGGCTGTCTGTATAGGGAGGAATTTCAAGCAGAGCAAATATATCTCACGCACACATATCATTGGTGCTTAGGGCTCTTTGATCCTTAGGCCTGAGTAGTTCCATGGGGAAAAAAAAGAAAAAAAACAATCAAATTGTATTCCTGGGAAACACACACTGTACGAACTGCCAGCCCTTAAGGCAGGGGTGAGCGAACTTTTTATGTCAGGCTTCACTTTTCATCCCTGCAATTAGCAGAGCGCCCGCCCTCCCTCCTCTCTAATTTAATCCAAACTGATGGAAATTTCAGTTATATTCATATGAAGAAAAAAAAAACCCGAAAACTTTTGGCACGTGTAAGAAAATAAGTCTGTAGAATGTAAAAACTGCATTAATTGGCATATCTATGTGACTATACAGACCTCAGAACAGGAACATATTTGAACATTTCTCATGAGATGGATGAGCCAGCAGCCGATCTTGCTGGCCCCCCCCCCTTACAAAATTTCACGTCCCCCCAGGGGGTTGCCTCTGACTCCGTGCACCCCTGCCTTAAAGAAATAGACCCCAGCAACTCTGATGTTGACTGCGGAGAGGCTGGGGGCTGAGGATGGTTTTCTGTGCTCAGCTGCTTTGGGAAAGGCAATTTGCATGAATCCCAAGCATCAGTTCTGAGGTTGTGCTTCAGCGAGGGGATCAGAAGATGCCCTATTAGCTCTCTGAAATCTCAGTGATTTATGGCACTCCTGTTCTCTGGAAAATGTCGGAGACAGGTGGCCGGGGAGGGAGCCGCAGGGTGTGTGTGAAAGTGATTCCCACGCAGGCCTGGAACTTGGCAGCTTTGTGGGCTGCAGAGTGTTTTTCTTTCCTCCTCTGCAGCAGCAGGTCACCAGGGTAATCAAAGGTGCCTCTGAAGGAGCAGGGAAGGGGAAGAGGCAAAACAGGCGGTAACTGAAACCACATGTGTGCGAGTTGTCCTCAGACAGAGCGCTTAGGTTGCTGTGGAGCACGCAGTGAAGTCTGTCTCAGGCTTTAGGAGGGCAAATGCCCGTTCCAGCTGGGAGCGCAGGATCTGTGTGCTCAGGGTTAGTTGAAAGGGCCTTTTGCAGCACGTCTGAGGTCGGAATTGAGCGCTCGTCCTCCTGAGTCGAGCACAGACCTTACTTCTCCCTTTCTTTTCCGCTGCTCAGTCCACCTCGCTGTCCTGCACCCTGTGCGTTTAACCCCCTCCGGCCTGCTGCAGCAGAGAGCCACCAAAACGTGGGCTCCTGTTTGCCCTCCGTGGTGTGGTTTGGTTTTCAGTGCTCACTGTGTAACTCCGCGAGGGGCCACGCCTGGTGTCTCCCCAGGGATGTGAAGGTCACACCTCAGGCCACCGCTTCTTTGTCGTTATAGTTTGTGACTGAAGCTCGTGAAGGCCTCAGTCGGGACCCCATTGTACGAGGTGCCGCAGGTGCCAACTCCCTGGGTGCCCTGGGCCTGGAGCACCTATGGGGAAAGTAGTGGGTGCTCAGCAACTTCTGTCAGCCAGTCCCCTCGCCCCACCTCGGCCGCCACCTCTCCCTTCCAGGGCCTCCTGCCCACCACAGTCAGCGGCTCAGCAGTGCATAGGAGGTGCTGGGAGGGAGAGCAGGGACTGGGGCCAGGAAGGGGGCTATACTCCCCTCAGGAAACCAGCGCCTCTGCTAGGGGGTGGCACAGCCCTGTGATTACGCACTCCCTGTCGCATGACGCTTCCAATCCACCCACCCACCGAGTCTCCTCACAGGCGCAGGGGGTCGTCTGCTCAGGTCTGTGCGCAGGAAAGGGGTTAGGAGCTGGCTAGCCCCATTGCGTAGCCTGTGGTGGCTCTGACGTTCTGGTGGGAGGCCGCCCCGGGAGGGAGGAAGACCACCCTGGGGATGAAGACGAACGTCTCCTTTCCTTTGTCCTTGGCCCCAGAGCTGGCACCACATTAGCGGTCGGAACGTGACCATTGCCACCGCTCTTGCATGAGAGATGGCAGCAGGTGTATTCCACGTAAGGCTCTCACAGCTCTTCCTCCACACCGATTAACTCTCAGGCTGCCCCCAGGGGGCCAAGGTGCTTCCTTGTCGCTAAGGGTTTGGCCCTGTCTCCTTGCACGGCTGCCTGGCTGCTGGCAGGGAACCAGGCGTCAGGGACTGCGTGTTCCCAGAGCACCAACTGAAATGTGCTTTGTTGTGTTGCTGCGCGCGCGGCTGGCCCGTCGGAGAGCTCACCCTTTGCATTTGTGGTTCTGGTCCAAGCTGGCCCGTCCCCTGTGCAGCTCTTCGGACAGCTGGGGCGGTCTGATTGACACTGTGCCTTTCCTCTTCCCCAGATGCAGCAGCGCCTACGTCGGCGACCGGTGCCAGCTCCCCAACCCCTGCCTCAGCTCCCCGTGCAAGAATGCCGGCACCTGCCACCCGGTCGTCCACGGCAATGCTGTGGACTACACCTGCTCCTGCCGCCTGGGCTTCACCGACAGGCTGTGCCTGACGCCCGAGGAGAACGCCTGCCTCAGCAACCCCTGCCGCAATGGAGGGACCTGCGACCTGCTCGCGCTGACGGAGTTCAAGTGCCGGTGCCCTCCGGGATGGTCAGGTGGGGCCAGCACACGTTCTTCCCTCCAGGAGCCCCACCTCCCTTCTCCCGACACGCTGCGGTGGGGTGGTTGTGATACCCTGCCTTGAGGGAGAGTCCCCACGGCTCGGAAATCCATTGGCAATGCCTGCTCCCCCATAGCAGTAGCTCTGTCTTCCCAGGGGGCTCGTTGCAGCTGTCCATGTAGAGCGCCCTGAGGCGTTTCCTCCGGCCCCCAAGCAGCAAGCGTGTTGCTTTCCTCAGGGCGGCTGAGGAGAACAGGTCTCCGCAGCCTCAGGGCTTTCCAGCAACCATCCGTGAGAGTGAGTCGAAGGGGCGAGGGCTTAGAAGCCAGCCACGAAACTCCTCCACATCCTGCACCTTCAGGCTGCAGGGCAGGAAGCATCGACTCCATCCTTTGTCCTGGCTCCTCTGTGGGCAGATGAAAGATCCCTTGGCCTTTGTGATTAGTGGAGAGGCTCCCCGGCTTCTCCTCCCCCTGCTGGCATGGCATGTGCACAGCTGAGACGCGCTTTGGGGTGCTCACCACAAGGGGAGTGCATATTGTGAAGGAAATACACCTCTCTGTGGACCTAATGCCTGTACAAATTCTGTGGCGAGTATGCAGCACAGCTGAGCCACCAGCATCCCAGACAGGGAACGGGAATGGGGGGGACACCAGAAACCAGAAGGGATCTTCCCAGTTGAGTCTGCATCTGTTTCCTTCTGGTGAGCTGCTATCTCCATCTCCTCCCTGTGTGCTTGTTCTCCAGGGAAGACCTGCCAGCAGGCAGATCCCTGTGCCTCCAACCCCTGTGCCAACGGAGGGCAGTGCGTTCCTTTTGAAGCCCATTACGTCTGCAAGTGCACAGCGGGCTTCCACGGGGCCAACTGCAAGCAGGACCTGAACGAGTGCAACAACATTCCTCCCATCTGCAAGAACGGCGGGAGCTGCACCAATGAAATCGGGACCTACCAGTGTTCCTGCAAGCCGGCATACACCGGCCAGAACTGTGAGCACCTCTATGTGCCTTGCAACCCGTCGCCCTGCCAGAACGGGGGCACTTGCCGTCAAACCAGCGACACCACCTACGACTGCACGTGTCTTCCAGGTATGGCCTGATTTCCTCGCTCTTTGGTTGAGCCAGTGGTGGGGGCCCTAGCCTGAGTCTGGGGAGATCAGGGTTCATTTCACTGTGCTGCTACCGACTGCCTGTATGACCTGGGGCAATTCACTTTGGGTATGTCTACACTGCAGGTGGGACAGCAGCTGCAGGTATAATGGGGAGAGCTTTGCTTTGATTGCATCAGCTCACTAAAAGTAGCAGTATCTCTGCCAGGTATGTCCCCTGGTCCAATGGATGATGGTGGCTCCCCTTGCCAGTGCAGATACACTGCTATGTTTAGCAAGCTACTCAGTCCGTGCTAGTTCAGGTATGTCTGCATATAGGCATCACACTTCCCAATTGCTATATAGACGCACCCTTAGTCTGGAAGCGATTCAGTTTCCCCTTTGGAACATGGGGAATAATATCACTTCTCCTCTTCACGGGTTCTGTGAGGATAAATCTCCTATATATTTCAGTGTGTCTGTCTGTCTGTTGGTGCTATGTTTGCTCAAGAACTCCTCTTAAACTGAAAGAGCTACACACACGAAATTTGGTCTGCTGCTTCCGCTTAGCCTAATTTAAACCATGGTCAGGGTGCCTGGAAAGTGGGAACTGCTTGAAATCCCAGGATTTCCCAGAATGTGGGAAGGGAGGGGCGCTGACAAGAGGGATGACATACTGCAGTCTTGCCACTGGGGGCAGGGAACAATGGTATGGCAGAGTGACCCCTGGGGCAGCCGCAGCAGGAAAATAGTGCCCATCTGGAGACAGGGCTCTCCATCCTTCTGGGAGAGGTAAGTGTCTCTCTGTCTCAACCCCCAGCCTTGCTGCTCGGTCAGAGTGCCGTACAGGTGGAGCCCTGCTGCCTGCTCACAGCTCCCCCTCACAATTAGCCTCCACTTATTTGCATAATCTGTATCCTTTTTCCTTTTATTTTACAAACAGAATAAAACCTCCAAACCTTATTTCACTTAAATTCCCGAGCAATGCCAGGTCAATATATTAGTACAGTATGGCTACGTCTACACGTGAAGCCTACATCGAAATAGGCTATTTCGATGAGTAACGTCTACACGTCCTCCAGGGCTGGCAACGTCGATGTTCAACTTCGAGGTTGCGCGGCACCACATCGAAATAGGCGCTGTGAGGGAACGTCTACATGCCAAAGTAGCACACATCGAAATAAGGGTGCCAGGCACAGCTGCAGACAGGGTCACAGGGCGGACTCAACAGCAAGCCGCTCCCTTAAAGGGCCCCTCCCAGACACAGTTGCACTAAACAACACAAAATACACAGAGCTGACAACTGGTTGCAGACCCTGTGCCTGCAGCATGGATCCTCAGCTGCCGCAGCAGCAGCCAGAAGCCCTGGGCTAAGGGCTGCTGCCCACAGTGACCATAGAGCCCCTCAGGGGCTGGAGAGAGAGCGTCTCTCAACCCCTCAGCTGATGGTTGCCATGGCGGACCCCGCTATTTCGAAGTTGCGGGACGTGCAACAACTACACGGTCCCTACTTCGACGTTGAACGTCGAACTAGGGCGCTATTCCTATCCCCTCATGGGGTTAGCGACTTCGACGTCTCGCCGCCTAACGTCGAAGTTAACTTCGAAATAGCGCCCGGCGCGTGTAGCCGTGACGGGCGCTATTTCGAAGTTAGTGCCGCTACTTCAAAGTAGCATGCATGTGTAGACACGGCTTATAAGGCTGTGAGATGTTCAGGTACTCCATTGAGGAGGGCCATATAAGTGCCTCAGTCCATGGCTGCAAGGCCATTTATTTTGAAGGACAGGTTTCCATGCTGCTGCTCCTCAGCTACTAAGCTGCAGAAAGCTCAACAAATTCACAGCCTTTCCAAGGAGCTACAGTGAAATCTACCTGGAATGACCACTCGAGGGACCAAGAACAACCAGCAGCTCTAACAGAGGTGGAGCGGAGTTGTTCTCCCTAAATTTGGGAGCATGTTTTGTGGTAGTCCTTTATGATGGGAACTGTCATCTGAGAGCTTATCTCCAGCTGCAAAGGGACTGGAACAGCTGTTGTGGAATAGTTATTTCAGTAGAAGCCCCTGCATGGACACTCTTACTCTGACCCAAGAGTGCCCCTTCTCTGATTGAGCTTAATCTACTTCTACAGGGGCACAATGATTCTGGAATAGCTAACCTGGCACACTTCCCACTTTGGGCCTCCTCAAAGGATATATAAAGGATGTGAATGCTTTGGAATGGGTTCAGTGGAGGGCAGCCAAAATGATTAAGGGGCTGGAAAAAAAAGACCTACAAGGGGAGACTGAGGGATTTGAGCTTATTTAGTTTACAGAAGAGTGAAAGGCAATTTGATAGCAGCCTTCAGCTTCCTGGAGGGGGGGCTCTAAAAAGGATGGAGAGAGGCTGTTTTCAGTAGTGACGCATGGCAGAACAAGGAGCAATGGTCTCGAGTTGCAGTGGGGGACGTCAAGGTTGGATATTAGGAAAAACTATTTCCCCAGGAGGGTGGTGAAGCACTGGAATGCGTTGCCTAGAGAGGTGGTGGAATCTCCATCCCTAGAGGTTTTTAAGTCCTGGCTTGACAAAGTCCTGGCTGGGATGATTTAGTTGGGGTTGGTCCTGCTTTGGGCAGGGGGCTGGACTTGATGACCTCCTGCGGTCCCTTCCAGCCCTAGGCAAGACGAGGTAGGAGAGGCCTGTTGGGTGGAGGTAGAGAAGGGAGCCCCACCCCATGCTCTCTGCTGTCCCCGGTGGGCAAACCCACACAGACGGTTCCTGTAGGAGGGCTGGAATAAATGACTATGAGAGGGGAGAACAGCGGGGTGGGGTGATCTGCTCTCATCCCTGTGCAGAGGTAACTGGCCCAGGCCTAAGCCCTTGAGGACCTAGATGGAGTTCAGCCAGCGTCAGACCAACTCCTCCTGAGCCTGGGAGATGAGCTGAGGAGACCTTTCAGTTCTTTCGTGTTGCAGAGGTTTTCACCGCAGCGCGCTGGGGTCAGAGCCCGAGTAACCGGAAAGGAGCTGGTTGAGCTTTGCTCACCAGTGCGAGACAGCTCCCCAGCTTCCGTGGCGGCGAGGTGCTCGTGGCTAGACAGAATCAAATTTACGAACTTCCTGCCTGTCAGCAGCTCACCCCCAGAAGGAGCTGCGGTGAGGCCGGGCCCTTCACTAAGGAGGACAAAGAGCAGGAGGGCTTTTGTTTTTTGGAGGGTTCGTCTGGTTTCTTCCCCAAACCGGCCTCCTCCACCTGTCTGTGGCAGACACAGCGAGAGGAAGCATCTGTCTACCCACCCCCCCGTTGGAAAGACGCTGTCAGCCCCGTTAAGATGCCTGGGAAATCTCTTTGTGGTGGAGGAGGCAGCTGGATTTTTAATCTCCTCTTTTCACAGATATGCCCTGGTCGGGGGCTACTCTGAGTATGAAGATGGCAGAGGAGTTAGAGTGAGGCGCTTGTGTGAGGTTCCTGCTCCTCCTTGGACCCTGGGGAAGTGATAGCAGTTAGAGCAGCGAGCGCATTATCAAGCCCTCCTGGGTTCTCTCCCTGTCTCTGCTGCCAGCTTGCTTCTGGTCCCTCCACGCCTCCATTTCCTTCGCTGTAAAATGGGAACTATGAACTTGTATACAAACAGCTCACATCCCAAGTCCCTCAGATCAAGTGGTGTGTGTCTAACAGCGACCAGCCCCATCTGCTTCAGAGGACAGTGTAAGACCCCGCCATCAGGCAGATGTGGGGTAATCGCCAATGACCAAAGCGCTTGTCGTGATCTCTGATAGTTACCTGAGTTTAAGCCTGGAAGCATGAGGTTCGATATCCCCTGCAGTGTTCCCTGTATGCTGAACACTTGGGCAGCCGCCTAGGAGAGATTCAGGTGCCGTCCAGCTGATTAGCAGAAGGCCTACAGCAGGCAGAATGTGTTTTTACTGGTGATGCACACCACCATCTGCCTTGGTGCAAATAACAACATTTATTGGGCCCATGGATGGAAAAAATTAGAGGGAACCCCGATCGCCTCCAAAATGTACTCTGTTCCACTGCCCAGCTTCCCAGGGCTTACGGGAGGCCCCTGTCGTCTGTGTTCGTCAAACTGGAGATGACATAAGACCACAGAGGTATAGATGAGCCACCTGTGGGACTCAGGAAAGTGAGGCTTTCTCCTGGGCCCGATAAGTGTGTGACGTTCCAGAACTGGGGAGATCTGTGAGCTCCGGCAAAGGGGTTATAGGAGACACAGCCTGCTGACAGTCCCATCAGAAGTTAGATGTTAACTGGTAGGCTGCTGGAAGAGTGGCGATGTTGCGTCTGTACTGTGATGGAGAAGGCAGCACTCCAAGAAGGGAGAGGTCTGGTGGTGCCCTTTCAAAACTGGACAGGAAATCTAACTCTGACTAGCCAGCTTACTGTGAGAAACCAGCATGCCCTGTGCTTCCGCAAAATGTCATCTCAGAAATTCTCTGTTGCAAGGGGGATGGGTAAGGAAATCCTTAGCTCTTTGATACCCAGCTGTGACTGGAGGGAGCTGCTTCCTAGGCATTTGAGTGTCCCCTTTATTGGCTTGCCTCCCATTAAGACCAAGGGCCAAATATTAACATGCAAAATAACCCTGGAACTATTGAATGCACTGGTAACTTCTCTGTTTGAGGCTGATCCTGCCAGGTGCCAAGTTCCACTGAGAGCATTCAGCACCGCTCAAGGATCAAGCCATGTGAGGCATGTGTCTTGGGAAGCAAACACTATATCAGATGATTCTGGCAGAGGCATAAAAGATTGAGGGCCATTTCTCATGATAAGATACTTATTGATGTACTGGTATGTAGCTCAGCCCAGTTGAAAACAATGCCCCCCTTTTAATTTAAAAAGAGTCTGTCTGTTCAGAGACGTTTACAGCTGAGCTAATCTAATCTGTTTTATCACGCCATTGCGTTAGCACAGAACCCTGAATTTAAAGTCATTGCCGCACTAATTACTCATTCGGATGGTTCAAAATGAGTTAATCCTGGTATCTAGAATGTTTCAAGTTCTTGCCGTTCGTGCTCAGATCTACAGCCTGAAAGCTCGGAATGAAGCAACGTTATTGGCTTTGGACTTCTACCGGCAATCGTAAATAACTGTTGTTGCTTTTCTTTCAATACCGGGATAATGTCTGGGAGAGGAGGACAAGGCAGGCATTTAGAGGGAGGCTGTGGACGTGGCAGGGACACCAGTACTCTCATGAGATCTAATCCTGTCTCTGACTTGCCTTAGGCAAATCACATAAAGTCTCAATGTCTGTTTGCTCATCTGTAAAATGGGGATAACATTACTACCTCTGCGTCGCTGCTTGTGGGTGGGAAGCGAGGGGCGTGATTTCCTACAGGTGCTGGGAGCACTCACAACTCCTGTTGCAGCTGTGGGAGCCGCAGGTGTTCAGCACCAGTGTGCCCTGTAAGCTGAGTGCTTGGGCAGCCACTCAGGAGAGTCAGGTGCCGCCCAAATGATTGTGGGCAGCCGGGGGTGCTCTGCTAGCCAGCAGCCTGTGTATCTATGGATGGTGCACATCCACACATGCCTTGGCGCATGTAATAAATTTTATTCTGCAAATGGGTGGAAGAAATTAGAGGGAAAACCTCTCTGCACCATGGCCAATCAGGCTTTTTAAAAGGTTTGAAAACACGTCCCCAGGGTCAAGGAGCCTGTGAGGTGGTAGAGTCCCAGGGAGTGTGCTGCAGCCCAGGCCTGGAAGTCTGCCCTGCAATTAAACAGCCCTGCAGTGAGCCCAGTCAGTTAGCAAGGCCAGCCCTGGGTGTCTAAATGCAATCTAAACATACTGCAAGTGGTGGGAGTAGCCTGGAGTCCTGTAGACCTGGATCTTCTCTTTATAAAATATTACCCTGCGTATTTTGGGACTGACGCGTGGATGAGCTGGAGGGGACAGGATCACTAGAGGGGTTGTTACAAGGCTGTGCCCACCTGGGGTTGTGTCGTGTGTACGTCCCATGGAAGCCCCAGGGTCCCCACCTTGGGATGTTGCCAGCTTCACCGCCTACGTCCAGTCGTGCAGCCACCGGAGTGGCATGAGTTTCAGGGCGTGTCCACACTGCAGTCCCCTGAGAGTACGGGTGTGGATGCTGCATGGGCCCGGACCCAGGCTCGTTGTAGTGCTGTGAAGGATTCTGAAACAGCTGCACAGGCTTCAACATGGACAAGCTATTTACAGGGCCACCCTGCCCCATTCCCACTCCACCCTCCCCACCCTTGCTCTGCCACCTCCTGCCCCATTGCCTCCTTGCCTGAAGGCCCCCTCCACCAAGAGATATGACCCAGCGGATTACAGTGGCAGCGTGGGCGAAGCCTGTCCGCACTCACCACAGTGGCAGGAGCTGTGGGAAATGGACCTGGGAGTCTGCTCCACTCCGCCGCCATCTCCCATCGGGTCACTTGCTTCCCACTGCCACAGAGAGTATGAAGGGGCCTGACCCACACGTGCCCCCCACCAGGTAATCCCTGAGGCTGGCCTGATCCCCTGCCCTGCCTCCTCTGCCAAGTTCAGCCAGCCCCTCTGCTTTCCCCTCCCTCCTGGAGCTTCCTGAGCCCTGTCAATCAGCTGTTTATTCCCTGGGGATGGGAGGTGCTGGGAGGGTGGGGGAGGAGTTTGCCAGATGCACCACTAGGCACAAGGCCCAGGGGGAGGGTGTGCTTGGCTGCCAATGGGTGCTCAGCACCCACTCTGTTTCCCCTGTGGGTGCTCCAGCCCCGCAGCACCCAGGGGGTGAAGCCTATGTTAGTTGTGTGTCTGGCTTCAACTAGCCCTACAAGCCCGGAGCTAAACAAACAGTGGGAGGAGAGCCAGGATCTCACCACACCTGCAGTACAGCCCCAAACCAGCCACTGCTGCTGTCTAGCCCAGGTCTGGCTCTTGCTGGCAGGCCCGGCCAGCTGGCACAGTAGAACCCGTCCGGCTGCACCGTGTTTACAGTAAATACATCACTTAACCCTGAAACAAGGACAAGCGACAGTTTAAAATGTTAACAAGCAATGGGGGTGGGGAGGGCCCTGCTTGAGCAAGCCCCTGCTCAGAGCCAGCCTCTGTGGGAGTGACCCCCACGCCTCCGGGAGCTGGGAGGGACCAAACACACCCTGTCTGTCAATCCCTGGGATGGCTGCACAGAAAGGAGTGCTGGTGTAACCGCCCACAGGCAGACTCAAACCTGGGAAGCTTAGTGCAGGTATCTCTAGAGTCAGTCTGAGACACAGTCGGAGCCCAGGCTGTACAGGAGACTTGGTCTTGCTCTCTGTAGATGGTGCAGGTGCCATTCCATGGGACAGTGAACCACACCTAGGTGTGTTGGCTACTCGGGGATTTCGGCAGCTTTGGCCGCTTTGATTCCTGTGGCAAGACTCTTAGGCTACACTGCAGCCGTCTCTTGACACAACTTGCACAATTCATGCAATGTAAATTGCATAATTTATTTCCAGTTCACCTGTTTCTAACTTGGGGATGTCCACACGCCGCCCAAGTTTGAAATAAGCAACTGTTTTGAAGTTTCCGCCACCCTGAGGGGTACGAGAACTGCAACAGTGCTGCTACTTCCAGCGCAGTGTTTAGCCCTGGAGCTGTTATTTTGGGATACAAATGTATGCCAAAATAGCCACTACAGCATAGCCGCAGCCTTCGTGGGGAAGGACTTTCCCTGTGTGGAAATACTGGCTAGTCGCCTTTTAAGCAGGCTGTTAAAGGGCAAAGATTCAGAGCCCAATCCTACAGCCCTTTCCGTGAGCAAAGTGGTGCTGCATGCCAGCAGGCTGTACTCAGGAGAGGTGGTGTGCAAATCCAGGCCCACATCTGTCCCCTGTGAAGGATCAAGGTCCTTATTTTCAAAGGTGCCCAGGATCTCCCACTGTGGCTCCGCAGCTCTGGAAGACAGGCCTGGTCCTGTGGCTCCCAAGACTGCTGCAGTTCTGAGCGAGATTTTTTTCAGGCTGCGGCCCAGAGATGAGTCTGCGGAGGGGAATGGAGGGGAAACGGTGCCAGCTGGGGGTGAAGAGTTGTGACAAATAGGCGGTGAATGTTAATCAGTAACCTGCCGCCGGCTGGGTGTGCGGTGCGGCTCCAGGTGAAAGGAATTCTTGGTAGTTATTGCATAATTGCAATGGAGGAGACTGGTCACTAACCAGCAGACAAGGGGTGTCTCCCTAGCAGTGACTTACACCGTAGCAATGCGCTGGGGAGCAGACGGAGCCCCTGGGCGTACCCATGGTACAATGGGCCTGCCTGCAAACTTAGGTCGATGCCCAAAACTTGA
This sequence comes from Carettochelys insculpta, assembly GCF_033958435.1. Taxonomy (NCBI): domain Eukaryota; kingdom Metazoa; phylum Chordata; order Testudines; family Carettochelyidae; genus Carettochelys; species Carettochelys insculpta. The sequence goes on from NC_134157.1 coordinate 19,078,659, forward strand.
CAGAACAAAAGCCGCCGGAGGAGAGGCAGACTTGCTCCCACTGTTGACGGGATCCTGTCCACCCAGCGAGAGCAATGCATTGTGGGTACGTGTCCCACCCCGCAGTGTAGTGGGAAGGCGGAGCTGACCGCGGCTTGGGATTCCCTCTGAGTTGTCTCACAGCCACCTCAGCAGCCGGGAGCAGCGCCACGAGTAACTCTGTGTGCTGAGGGGTGTCCCAGGAGCGCAGCAGCCTGCTCCCCTCCTCCCTCTGCAGCAGCCGTCAGCCCGGGCTGTGTTCCTAGTGCAGGGCAGAACGGGTGCTGTCCAGTGATCAGTTCTGTTCCTCGGATGCAGCAGCTCGCTCAGCTGTCAGGTACTTCCTAGAGCTTCCGAAAGGGAGGGGCACGTGCCGGCTTGGCCGCGGAGATAAAACACTGAGCAGAGCCGCCGGGACAGAGCATTGTGGGACACTGCTGGAAGTCGGTTCCGTCGGCAAAACAAAGAGCAGAGTCTCGTTGGCTCTTTGTCAACAGTAAAGTGGGGGGCGGAGGGAGAATCCTCTGGCAGATGGAAGTTTTTTGTTGCTGAAGCTGGGTCTTTTTCCTGACAAAGACCCCCTTGCAGTGGGAAAGCCTCATTGTTCTGTCACCAAAACCAGGGCAGACATTCCCAGCAAAGCCCGGGTGTTTACTGAAGCCTGACTGGAAACCAGGGACCAAGGAGAAAACGTTGGCTGATTCTCTCAGCACCTGCATCCTGCTGCAGGTAGCCAGACCTGTCCTTGTGTCATGGGAGATCAACTCCCAAGTCAGCTCTGCGGCGTCCTGGAGGCCAGGCCAGGTTGTTTGCACCCACTGCTAAGAGCAGAGAGTAGACCTAGGTGTTCTCTTTCCCCAGGTTTTGCTGGTCAGAACTGCGAGGACAACATTGATGACTGTCCTGGAAACAACTGCAAGAATGGAGGCACCTGCGTGGATGGAGTTAACACCTACAACTGCCAGTGCCTTCCTGAGTGGACAGGTAAAGCTGGGACTGTGGACAGAGCATGGGAAGGAGGCTTGGGGATGGGGTGGGCGAGTGTAACAGGCTGCAGAAGACCGATCCTGCTGCAGATGAAGCAAACAGCAGAGCTGCCATTGACTGAATTGGGGGCAGATTCAGGGCAGTTGTTCCCAGCTTGCTGCATGCCATTATGAACATCGGTCCGGCTGATTAGGGCAGATCTTTTTATTCTGTTCAGCCCCAAATCCTGCCTCTTGCAATGCTTGCAAAGACGATGAAAAATCCCCTTCTTGTGCTTAGCTGGCTGCAAAGGGCTGCCCATGTCTCAGGGGGGCAGGAGATTCCTTCTTGACTGCTGTGGAGAAAGCCGCTCGTGCCCTGGAGCCTCAGGGTCGGGTTCCCTCACTCCAGTGTCCTGAGCTTTTCCTGCCTCCCCACTGCAGGCCAGTACTGCACCGAAGATGTCGATGAGTGCCAGCTCATGCCCAATGCCTGCCAGAATGGAGGGACGTGCCACAACACCATTGGCAGCTACAACTGTGTCTGCGTCAACGGCTGGACCGGCGAGGACTGCAGCGAGAACATTGACGACTGCGCCATGGCCGCCTGCTTCCAGGGGGCCACCTGCCATGACCGAGTGGCCTCTTTCTACTGCGAGTGCCCACATGGCCGCACAGGTGGGGGGCTGCGGGTGTAGTGATACACTGGGGCATGGGGGAAGGGCACACAGGCAGATTCAAATCTGGTGGCACATTCAGGGGACTGGCAGGGGAACAGGTTTGATCTCATAACTCATCAGGCTTCAACCTAATAACTAATAGCCAGTGCTTTTTGGGGGGAAAAACCAGAGCTGGTACTCAGCCGGTTCCCCACCGCAGGGCTGCCAGGGACCCCTGCCCCCACCCGGGGTTCCTTTGGTTGGGGCTTTCAGTGGGCCTGCACACCCCAGCCAGCTCCTCACTGTAGGGCTGCCAGGGACCCTTGCCCCCCAGACGGGTTTCATGCAGCTAGGGCTGGTGTTGGGGCTCTGCACCCCAGCTGGCTCCCTGCCACGGGGTTGCCAGGGTCCCCTGCCCAGGGATCTCACGGCTGGGGCTGCCGAGGTGCTGGTACTGCATACTGGTACAAAAAAAGCCCTGCTAGTAACTAATAACTCTCCATTCAGTTGGGCCTATTGACCTCTGGTGTAACAGCACTGGCAGCAGTAGAGTTACACCGGGGGGAATTTACCCCTTTGCCTTCGCCCAGGGTGAAGAGCAGATTGGTCCCTGAACTGGGAGTCTGGTTTCAGTTTCCAGCTCTTCCAGTGGCCTGCTGTGACTGTGGCTGGCTGCTTCCCCTCTCCAGGCTTCTGTTTCTGTCGTGTGTACGTGGCCTGGGAGCTCTCTGGGGCAGGGACTGCCTCTGGTGCTGTGCTTACACAGCCCCAGGTGCCAAGGGGATTGCTCTGCCTGGGGCCTCTGGACGCTCCCATCGTACAGAGCTTGGAGACTGGCCTGTCCAGCTGTCCCCTGACCGGTGTGCGTGCGCTTCACTCCGCAGGTTTGCTCTGCCACCTGGACGACGCCTGCATCAGTAACCCCTGCAACGAAGGCTCCAACTGTGACACCAACCCAGTCAACGGCAAAGCCATCTGCACCTGCCCTTCCGGTTACACAGGGCCAGCCTGTAACCAAGACATAGACGAGTGCTCGCTAGGTAACCACCGGGGCAGCCAGCGGGGTGCGGTTGGTTCTATGTGAGCATCAAGGGAATCAGCTCCAAGCTGAGATTTGGTTTAAAAACACACAGACTGGGTGGGGAAGGTGCGTAACGTCCCACGACCCTCCCCCCCACCTCCAGACATTGGGGCCGTCAGAAGGGACCGTCTAGGTCAGGGGTGGCCTCCCCCTGGCCCTTGAGCCGCATGTGGCTCCTGCTCAGAGCCGCGCGCTGGCGCTGCTCCCTGCCGCTTCGCACACGCACCCCAGCGCCTGGAGGGAGACGTGCGTGGCGGTGACAGCAGCAGCTCCGGTGAGTCCCAGGCATTGGGTGAGAATGCGGGGGAAGGGGCTGGGGGCGCCGGGCTCTGGGGGATGGGCTAGCGCTGGGGGTGTCTGGCTCTGAAGAATACAGTGACCCATGTGTTATAAGTTTATTTCTGTGGATCTATATATCAACTATATACGGCTGAGCTATAAGGCATTTGCATATATCTATATATTTATATCTACAGAGGTGTAGATAAAATAAATACATAATGCATGGCTCTTTGCACTCTCACCCCGGCTCTTTGGGCTCTTAGTGTCTAACGGGTTGGCCTCCCCGGTCTCGATGGCTTTGTCAATGGCAGGTGTCATTTGCAGGAGCCAACCCTTGTGAGCATGCTGGGAAATGCATCAACACCCAAGGGTCTTTCCAGTGCCAGTGTCTCCAGGGCTATGCGGGCCCCCGCTGTGAGATTGATGTCAATGAATGCCTCTCGAACCCCTGCCAGAACGACGCCACCTGCCTGGATCAGATTGGAGAATTCCAGTGCATCTGCATGCCAGGTGGGGAGAAGGCCTATCACTTGTCTCTCTCTCAGACCCTGGGCCTGATCTGTGCCGGCAGGAGCTTGGCCCGGAGCAGGAGGGGAAGGGTGGTTTCGTTGAGAGGAAACTGAGGGCAGGCAGGTCTGATGGCAGGGTCAGTGCCACAGCTTTGCACTGCATTTTGCACAGAAGTGGGATTACTTATAACTTTGCCAGCTGTGTTTCAAAACCGTCTAGGGACAGCGAAAAGGGAGGTTCCTTGGGCAGGGAAAATCTTGCTGTGGGGCATTTGAAAACCCTCCAGTTGCAAAGCCCATAACTGAACCCCAAAGCCATCCCAGGCCCAGCCCTGCTGGCCTGGCCACCTCCCCTTCCTGCCCGATCCAAAGGCCCTTTGCAATCGGTGGCAAGACCTCCCCACAGTGGCACCAGTGGGCTTCGGGTCAGAGCTCTGATGTACAGGGCAGGTCTCTGAAGGGGGAGGCGCGAGGCCGATTCTGTCAGCGAATGACAGAACAGTCCGCTGCAGGATTCGTTTTTCTTTCATTAAACGTCCTTGAAGGTCCTGCAGCAAGAGGAACCTGGGGCACTGGGAGATGGAAGCTAACGAGGGTGCTGGGTGCCCAGAGAATGCAAGATTAGGCCCTTTTGATACAACACCTCTCTCAGATGTAGGATTTATCAGACTGGACCAGGCCAGGTCCATATCCCGTCTCCCACAGTGGCCAGCCCCAGCTGCTTGGAAGAAGGGAAATTACCCTATGGTGGTGATTTAAGGAACACCTTGTCCATAGAGAAGGCTTCCTGATGAGCCCTATCAGCTGCAGGTTGGCTCATGTGCTGGAGCATTACTGACCACCGTCCCATGTTCACGACAGCCTGCATTCAGGCCTGGCCTCCACTGTTCCCTCTACCTTGTTCCATCTGTGTGGGGAATAAATTTGTTCTGTGCATGTGCAGATGAGCACCAGCAATAGAAAAGCACCCTGCCAGCTGCATGCTCTGCACACAGCCAGGCAGCACCTGAGTGTCTTCTGGGCGGCCGCCCAAGTGCTCAGCTGACAAAAAACGTTGCTGGCTTCTCTCCGTCTGCTTGGAGGCAGTTACCCCAGGCCAGGAGCACGCCCGTGGTGCTCTGCATGTGGGTCCCTTGCTGCAGACTCTGAGAGAGGGTCACTTTGGATCTCACACGCACAGGTTACGAGGGCGTTTACTGTGAAATCAACACCGACGAGTGTGCCAGCAGCCCCTGCCTGCACAATGGGAACTGCATCGACAAGATCAATGAGTTCCACTGCGAGTGCCCCACAGGTACGAGGCGATCGATAGCATTGCCTTCAGCATAAGCCTTTGTAGTGGAAACAAAGTTGGAATTAATCCACCACCCAGAGGCAACGTTGGGCCGATGGATTTCAACCCGGCACAGTGAGGCAGATCTCTGGAGCTCAGGGAAATAATGTTGTGTTCACTTGAAGCCTCCTAGCTTTGGCAGCTGTGGCGTGAGTCTGGAAACTTGGCAGCTGTGGTATGAGTCTGTGGGGCGGGGGGAGCAGTGAGGACCCAGACCCCTTAGGAGGTAGGAAGAAGCACTGGTGGGATTTGTCCTTAGCCCCAGTGATCACTGGGGAGGGCTATCGGGGATCGTTTCTCCCAAAGGTCTGTGCTGGGGAGATTCTGGTAGATGATTCCTGCGAGGGCACAAGCTTTGTAACAATCTGAGCCCCACTGCCCTACTGTGTGTCATAGGCCCCTTAGCGTGAAGAGATTCTCCGTTAGCTCCAAAGAAGGGGGCATGTGCCTCTGGAGCAAGGAGGAGTACGCTGTATTCTGACTGCCACCGTTGTGCTCTCAAAGTGCAGTGGTGTGAGCGTGGCGCTGAGCACTCGCAAATCCCACCGGCATCAGAAGGAGTGCAGCTTTTTTCAGGATCGGGGCCTGGTGGGTGGGAAGGTGCATCGGAGCCTGCAGGCTTTCAATGGGAGAGCCCTTCCATCGGGGGAGCGCAGGGCCTGCCCCGCCAGCGGGAGAGAGGATGAAAAAGGCCCAGCTTTGCCCTTGAAAAGGCCCCCATGTGGGGAGGGGGCCGGCTGGGCAGAGGGGCCGTGCTGGCGGGTTTGAATAAGGCGTCAAAATTGGGGCGGGGAGGGTAGAGCAGAGAATGGGGAACCGTTAGTCTGTGAAAGGAGGTTTTGAAGTTCAGAGCCTTCGCTCCTCTAGAGATGTAAATAAGATGTGCTCAATGCTGGGTCCCCGGCGTCCCCCCGCCCCCACTTTGCCGGCCGTCGTCATGGAAACCCCAGCCCAGTCTGGAAAATGTCGGCTCCTGGCGGGGGGGCAGCCCCCATGTGTGGGGCTGGGAAACGCAGGCCTGGTCCAGACTGGAGCAGGAGTGATGGAAGGAGCCCACTGCTGGTGGAAGAGGCTGTGGCCCAGGGCTGCTTGCTGTCTGCCCCACCTCCCTGGCTGGTGCTAGAGTTGCTGCCCCAGACTTGTGGGGAATAAACCCCCCGAGAGAGGCAGTGGGAGGGGAACAAGTTAATCCATGTTGTGTCTGGGCTGTCACGGGCCACTGAGGCGGAACCAGGGAGTGAGTGTTCATTCTCCTCTCCTGCCCTGTGCAGACCCCCACTTGGGTGCCTTCACTTGGAAGCCGATCCCTTCCGAGCCAGCCCCTGAAATGCTGGTACCGAACGAGCTTTGTCTCCGCGTTCTCTTCCAGGCTTTAATGGGCACGTCTGTCAGCACGACATCGACGAGTGCGCCAGCACACCGTGCAAGAATGGAGCGAAGTGCATCGACGGCCCCAACGTCTACACCTGCGAGTGCGCCGAAGGTGGGGGGACCTTTCGCCGGCCATTCAGAGGGGGTGCACGAGGGGTCTCTGGCAGCTAGCCCAGGGAAAGGCTGGGAAGTGGGACACCTGGCTCCCCGTCCTGTCTCTGTCATGAGAAATCCTGAATAAGTCACTCTTTGCCTCAGTGTCTGCCTCTGTAAAATGGGAGGAATATTTAACGCTGACGCGTTAATTGGGGCCTGGTCCTGCTCCCAGCGGGGAGGTATGTGCCTGACCACCCTGGCAGCCGGAAGCTCATGAAAGGCTTGCACCGAAGAAGGGAGCTTCTAGAAATTACAGGCCAGATTCCTGGTGTTGGTGGGTATTGGAACTGACTTAGTGCCATGTTTAGACTGTCAGGGCTTTGGGGAGGGGACTCTCTCACTCTGTGTGTGTGCAGTGCCCAGCATAACGGGTCCTCGTCTTAGTCAGGGTCTCTGGGAACTGCCGTCACACCAGTAATGAACCCTCTTTGTAATGGTTAAAGGTCTAGAGAACATGAGCTCTGAGGGAAAACTGAGAGGACTGGGCTTGTTTCATTTAGAAAAGAGAAGACTGAGAGGGGACATGATAGTGGGTTACCAGCACCTCAAAGAGGGTTACAAGGAGGAGGGATTAAAATTGTTCTCCTTGGCCTCGGAGGATAGGGCAAGGAACAATAGGCTTAAACTGCAGCAAGGCTCGTTTAGGTTGGACATTAGACAAAATTTCCTAACAATCAGAGTGGTTAAACGCAGGAATAAATTGCTGAGGGAGGTTGTGGAATCTCCATCACTGGAGATATTTGAGAGCAGGTTAGACAGACACCTATCAGGGATGGTCTAGACGGGACGGTGCTTGGGCCTGTCATGAGGGCAGGAGATCAGACTCGATGACCTCTCGAGATCACTTCCAGTTCTACGATACTGTAATTCCACCTGCCTGGGACTTGTTTGGAGCCTGTCCTCTTTCCCTGTCTCTGCTCCTCATGACCACGGCCAGCGCCGGCAGGACAGCGGAGGAAGGAGGGAAATAAAGAAGCCTCTGTGGTCCAAACAAGGTGCAAGGCTCAGTGAAGAGTGAAACCTAAGGCAGGGCTGTTCTGCAAGCCGACATGAGCCCCAGCGGCACACAGTGCCTCTTTTGTGGAACAGCTCCCGCCAGAAATCTTCCAGCTGAATGGCCTCTAATTAGTGTCGAGCGAATGCCAGGCCCCGATGAAAAGCTGCTATGTGGGTTTCATGGAGGACGGTCAAAGCCGTACTTTGTCCTCCCCGTCCCCGCCCCCCACTTGTGGGAGCAGAGCAGGGGCAGATAATGGCCCGCGCGTATTATCTGTGGGGGCGCGCGCCCCTTCCCCCTGCGGATTCCATGACAAATGTACGGAGAGGCCGGCGGGCGAGCGAAGGACTGGCTCCTGCGTGGAGCCAGCTTAATGCCAGCCATTGTGTAGGGCCAGGACAAAGCCTGGCTCTGAAAGGCCCCTTCGTTTGAGTGCCGGGGAGAGGCTTTTGTTCTGGGCACTCCGGCCACGTTCTCAAGCAGAGCCCCGTTGACTCCTCCAGGCTTGTGCTCTGGCTGTGCCGGGGGTGCTTGGCTGAGGAGGATGGTTAGTAATTGGCGGGAGTGTAGCAGTGGCAAGCAGGATAGGGATAGGCAGGCTTTCCATGCAGCTTAGCCGCCTGAGGCCCACTTCCCTGAGAGAGGCCTCCACTCCGGCTCAAAGCCAAGGGAGCAGAAAACATGGGATTGGGCACCTGGGTCCATGCACTAACAGGGACCAAGGATCTAATCTCATAGGGAGAGGAGGAAGGATTTTCTAATGGTTACAGCATTTGCCTGGGAGTCAGGAGCCTGGAGTCCAATTCCCTGCTCTGCCGCAGACTCCCCAAATGACAGCTGTGGGCCTCAGTGTCCCTCTTGCACGATGGGGATAACAACATAGCCCTGCCACCTAGAGAAGCTGAATGCAGTGTTGTTTGTGAGCTGAGCAAATAGTGCACAGACAGGGTCTTGGCAAGACAGAACTGCTGAGCTCGCACAAGGCTCTAGGTAGATAAAAATGCAATGATTGCAGGACAGAGCAACTCGTGGCCTCTGTCTAGCTCAGCCAGAGGCTGACTGAAAAGGTGCCATCTGCTATTTGCAAACCCATTGAAGGACACTGTGAGTCTCTACGGCTGCAATTCACTATTCTCCAGCCTGCCTGGCTCTAGTTCTGGGTCTTTCACACTGGACAAACGTTTGCTGCTGGCGTGACGAGTCAGGCAGGGTTGGGACGGACCTCTGCCTGATGGTTCTGTGGCATAGTGGCAGTGCCTGGGCTGATCACTCTGGGGGATCTCTTGGTTATTCCATTTGATCCTGGAGGCACGAGCCAGGGCACAGCCTGACTCTGCTGCAGGTATCTCTGCCGGCTACGGCAGTGGGCACTGGACAGCGTGCTATCTAGGCGTGCGGGGGTAGAAGTGGAGTGGCTGTGAGGTTGTCTGTGGAGGGCTGAAAGAAAAATGGGTAATCCTTAGGACCAGGGTTCCCGCAAAGGTTTTTGGTCCAGGGCAGAATAAATTTTGTTCTGTGCACTGAGCCGTTTGGGGTGTGCACCACCAGTAGAAACACACATGCTTGCTCTGGGCACTCTGCTAATCAGCTTAGCGGCGCCTGAATCTCTCCTGGACAGCTGCCTAAGTTCTCAGCTTACAGGGAACATTGCCCACAGCATTGACTCTCCCTCTCCGTCCCCTCTCCTTCCCCCTTGCTGCTTTGGAAGGGGCATCATGGGCATTACAGGGCTGATCTGGAGGGAGTCTGAGCATTGCAGCTCTTGGGAGGGAGGGAGAGTGGGGCAGGCGCTTTGCCCCTTGCAGGATCAGGCCCTGCGTTATGAAGGGCAAGCCCCTGGCACGAGGCTCCCTCACTGGCTTGACCATTGGCTTCTTTCCCATGGCAGGGTTTGCTGGCGCTCACTGCGAAATCGACATCAACGAATGCAATCCCGACCCGTGCCACTATGGGACCTGCAGGGATGGCATCGCTGCCTTCACCTGTCTGTGTCAGCCTGGCTACACAGGCCACCGCTGTGACATCAACATCAACGAGTGTCAGAGCCAGCCGTGCAGGAATGGCGGGACTTGCCAGGACAGGAACAATGCCTACCACTGCCTCTGCCTCAAAGGTACCACAGGTAAGGAAGAGTCGCCCGTCTGGGTTCTGTCCTAGTGGTGAGCAGGGCAGCCTGGGCTCCAGCACTCTGTCCACAAAGAGATGGGGATGTGATCAGTCCAGGCAAGTGTGTGACAGAAACAAAGCCAGATGCCCTGGAATGTGGAGCAGAGCAAAACTCTTGCCTTGTCACTCAGTGCCTGGCTGATTCTAGAAACGACCTTTGGGTTTCTTATGGAGAGGAACAGTTCTGCCAGATTACCCGTCTGTTTCTGAACCACCTCCCCTCCTGGGGTGTGCAAAGGGTTTTCGAAGGAGGGCTTGTGTTCAGGGGAGGGAGGGGAAGAGTGCCTCAGTTCCCCACCCCCAACACCAGGCTCCCCTGACCGTATTTTGCCTCATCAGTGAGGCCTGAGTCCCGTAAACGTCTTGTAACGTTTTCCTCTTGAAGGGCCCAACTGCGAAATCAACCTGGACGACTGTGCCAGCAACCCATGCGACTATGGCAAGTGCCTGGACAAGATCAATGGCTATGAATGCACCTGTGAGCCAGGATACACAGGTGAGAGCTGCTGCTGGAGAAAGGCCTGGAGGGCAGGGGTGGGATGACAGAGTCCTGGCTGCAGGACGGAGTAGGAGGATCACTACAGTCACGTGACTGGATTTTTCCCAAAAACTTTAATCTCATCCTCTGGTCTGCAAGACACTTAGATGTCTGAATACCCTAAATACCTCCCCAAACTTTGGATGCAGAGCCAGCAGGCAGTGGCTGGGACCAGTGTTCCTTGGAAGCAGAGCACGTGGGCGGCTGCTTTGGAGAGATTCAGGTGCCACCCACAGGTAGCCGTGTGGGTATCCACTGGTGGTGCACATCCACACATGCCTTAGTGAACATAACAAAATTTATTCTGCCCTTGGATGGAAAAAGTTAGGAGAATAACTGGAGGGGACTCGGGGGCCTGCAGACTCCCTTCCATGACGGAGGCTGGGTAGGAAGAGCAGGTAATGGCAGAAGTTATGAAATAATGGATTATTCTTTCCAGTATGGGAGAACCTAGAGCCCTAATCAGGGTTTAAGGCTCCTTCACACTAACTTCTGCACATACGTGTAATAAAAAGTCCCTGCCCCAGAGAGTTACCATCGCTACTGTGGGCAGGAGATTAGTTTGGGTGGGAAGACAGGGTTATATAGAGACTTTACAATGATTTAACCTCGCTGTACAGAGCAAGGCAGGTGCCCTGCTGCTGTGTGCTCTGCAGCTGGGGAGAGAGGTGGGCCATCTCCGGCAAGAAGTGGCTGGAGATCCAGGATGTCTCTGTTTCTAGGGCCCCGAATCAAGACTCCTCCAAAGGACCTGATTTTTCTGAGGGTGGGTGCTTGGCACTTTCCACAGAGCAGGCCCCAGAGCCTCTGATCACCTTGGAGAGTGTAGTCTTCCCTGTGGGTCTCCATTAGCCTGTTCCAGAGAGATCCATGGTTGGCATTCCCCAGGCTCTTGCTGTGCCTCAAGCTTGCCTCAGAAACAAGGGTAGCTCCTCTTCCTGCCTGCTCGCCCCAGCGCTCCCTGGCCTATGAAGCAGGCTAGTCACAGAGGCTGGGTGACTTAACTGAGTCCAGGAATAGAGAGAGCTGTTGATTAGGCACCGTCAAATCCCATGGGTATCAGATTGCTTCCTCGTCTAACTGGTTTGTTTGATTGTTGCTGGAAAATGTGTATGTCCTTTGATACACAGACCCCAGCTGGCTCCCTGCTCCCCTGGAGCAAGGCAGTTGCCGGGCAGAGCCTCTCTGCCCTGTGCCTGCTGCCAGGGGCTTTCAATGGGGCCTTTTTTTGCCAAGCTGCCAGCAGGTGATCACTTCCCTTCGTTGTGTCTCCTGCAGCCAGAGTAATGTCAGGTATGGCCTCGCTGCCAGCATCTGTATGTAGGTAGGAAGAGAAGGCGAGCCAGCCACGGCTCAGTCTCTTTGCCAGAAGAGTCGTGCTGTGGTTACTGGCCCAGCTGGTGCATGAGTCTTTAGAATCAGCAACACTTGGAGATTCCACTCTCCCGCCCCTCATGCAAGCTGGGTGTGCCTGGCACTCTGCGGGAGTCTTGCCACCCTGAGAGTTCCCAGGATGCCTTGCATGCCTCACGGAGGTGACGCTCGTCTGGCTCTTCCTCACCCCAGGGAGAATGTGCAACGTCAACATTGACGAGTGTGCCAGCAACCCGTGCCACAATGGGGGAACCTGCGAGGACGGCATCAACGGCTTCAAGTGCATCTGCCCCGAGGGATACCACGACCCCATGTGCGTGCTGGAAGTGAACGAGTGTAACAGCAACCCCTGCATCCATGGGAAATGCAATGACGGCCTCAATGGGTAGGTTTTCCAGACGCTGCCCGCGTGCAGCCATGCAGCTCTCTTAATGCCCCTGCGAAATTCCAGCAGCTCCCTGGCTCTGTCTATTTTAGGCCCCGGCACAGCTCTGCTACGACACCCAAATCTTTCTCCAGCGCCCTCCTGCTATTCCAGAGCTGGACTCCCACATGCAGCTTGGTCAGTGCACCCTGTTGCTGCTGTACATAGTCAGCTGCAGAGGCAGCCCCTGGCTTCCGCTGAGCAAAGACTGCCAAGTGTCCTGAATGACCAAGGGGTTTGGGAGCGTTACAAGGAACCCAGATTTGAGCTGTCTCCCCAGCCAGCCCAAGGCAATGTTTGAAATTGGGGACCTAGCATTTGACTTAGTGCCGGTGTCTTACAAGTCCACAACCTGCTACAAGTCCTATCAAAGAGCCTCCAGATCGCCAGCTTTCCTGCTCCCAAGTCACCCAGCACTAGCAGTGAGCCCTTTCCTCTGCTTCACTGTGACTGGGAGCTTGTGCTTCAGATAAGTTCTGCCAGCTGCAAATTATGGCTGGATCAAAGGGGTGGGAGGAATGAGGCCAGGCGGACTCTATGCTTTATATGTTTCTTTCTGGCCAAAGCTACCGGTGTGATTGTGACCCGGGCTGGAGCGGCACAAATTGTGACATCAACAACAATGAGTGTGAATCAAACCCTTGCATGAATGGAGGCACCTGCAAAGACATGACCAGCGGATACATCTGTACCTGCCGGGAGGGATTCAGTGGTAAGGGCGACCGCTGCTTTCTGACAGCCGCGCGGCAGGTGTGCGGGAGCTTAGCTGCTGTAGATCGTTTGGAGTGAATCTGTTGTCATAGCGCAGAAGTGATGCGTCTGTGGGAAGGGGAACAATGAATGGGTTAGCACTAGGCAGTCAGCCTGGGTCCTTCTGCTCTACGTAGTTGATTGCCACAACTTCAGCTAACAAGGATGCTCCTTGAGCTGGTAGCAGTAGTAAACTTGTACCCTCTTACTTGGGCCGGCCGCTCAAGGCAGACACCAGGTTCTGTGCACTGTGTGTACATCTCTGCCTCCCTCATCCCAACCTCGTGGAAAGCTCCAGCATGATGTGCTCTGAGTTTGCTGAGGTGTGTTTGGTTCTCCTTACTCAGGGCCCAACTGTCAGACCAACATCAATGAGTGTGCTTCCAACCCTTGCCTGAATCAGGGAACCTGCATAGATGATGTAGCCGGCTACAAATGCAACTGTCTCCTGCCCTATACAGGTAAGAAGGCAGCCCATGCGGGAAGTTACACTGCAGCAGAGTGGCTGCATGGGCTTTCGGGTCTCACGTCCTTTCCCCAAGAGAGATCAGCCCTGGGAAGGGATTCAGTGGGCTGCACAGCTCTTTCCTTTCTCAGGCAGGGCTGCCTGCAGGAGAATTATGCTGTTAACTTCAGTGGAAGCAAGGTTTGGCCCATAATTCATAAAATACTAGTCTCCCTTTCTGGTGTGCCACACTATGAGCAGTGTTTCCTGCAAGATGAACTCTTGGGTGGCCACCCAGGAGAGATTCAGCTGCCACCCAGCTGATTAGCAGAGAGCCTGCAGCGTGCGTTTCTGTTGGTGGTGCACATTCGCACATGCCTTGGTGCACATAACAAAATTTATTCTGCCCTGGATGTTAAAAATTAGAGCTGCTCTGACAACGAGCCACATCCTCTGCGAGGGCAAGTCAAACAGGCAGTGGTGACTTCCTTGAAGTTACACCGACGTACATGAGCTGGGGTTGAGGGACTACATAAAGGACACCACGGGGTGACCCCGGCAGTGTGAGTGGATGTTGCTGTAGAGCCTACACACAGTCCCTTCCCTTGTTGTTTTGGCCCAGCCAAGCCTTAGAAAAGGAAACTCCAAGGAGCTTTCGGAAGCAGCAGCCCTGGATTTTGGAGTCGTGCCTCATCCCTGCCCCTTTCCTATGACAACAGAGGCAAAGACGTGGTTTGTGGACACTGGGCTCCCCTTCTGCTCCACATTATTTAAGAGTGCCTGTGGCAGCTGCTCTCTCTCTGTCCTGTCCTCCTGTCAGAGCCTGTTTTGTGACCAACTCTGTTTACCCACTGAGGCTCCTTTTGGAAAAATACACAGCAGGTCGGGCTGCGGATTCCACAGGGGGAAGAATTTCTGCTGACCTGATTCCTGTCGGCCACTTTCCGGCTTCCTCTTGCACAAAATGGCAACTTGCACAATTGTAGGAAGCCATGACCGGCTTCCTGTCTTCGCCAGTCGCCATGGAAATGAGCGGGGGGAAGAGGAGAGTGGAAGGCTCTGGAAAATAGCAAAGGCCAACCTGGAAGATAAGGGCTGACGAGGAAGATAATGTTTGGGAGGGAATTTAGCCCTTGGCTAGTGTGTAAACAGGAAAAACGCCTGGTCGAGGTGAAGCGTCCCCCAAAACAGGCTTTCCCTTCAGACCGAGGCAGGCTTTTGGGTTGTCTCCATAGTTTTCCTAGTTAAAATCTGAAAGGAGGGCACCCAGGCTGTGTCCGGACTGGGAACTGGTACCCAGTAAAACCACTCGGAGACCCCACAGTAGCTGGGACTTCCCAGTAAGGAGCTCTTCTGGGAGGCCTCCAAGAGGCAGGTCAGCGAGTGGGGGTGCAGCTTTGTGCGCACAGGTGTGTCAGTTTCCATGCCATGGGTGGGAATTCTGAAACGACCCCAGAGGGTCACGGCAGAACCATGAGCTGCTCTGCGCTCCTCAAGGCCTGACGCTAGCCCCAGTCAGGGAGCGGAGGAGGGCTGGACGCAGCCAGGTTGCCACAGCCCCCTCCCCTTTTGTAGACTGGGACAACGGTCTGCCCTCAAGGCCTCAGCTGAAAGTCTCTCTCCCTCTCTGCCCACAGGGGCTACGTGTGAGGATGTGCTGGCTCCGTGCGCGGCTGGCCCGTGTAAGAATGGCGGCGAGTGCCAAGAGTCAGAGGACTACGAGAGCTTCTCCTGTGTGTGCCCCTCAGGCTGGCAAGGTAGGGGGAGGGAGCTGTGCTGCGTGTGCTCATCCATCCTCTTCCATGTTCAGCGCTGGGAGTCACTGGCCTCTCTCCTGGGCAGCCAGGTTATGCTGAGCCCTCTTCTGATTGTGTCCCTTCCCTTTCTCACACTGGCTCAGAGAATCTCACAACAAAGGTCGGGCTGTGGCCTAGTTGTTAAATTAAGGCAGGAGAACTGTGACTTCTGGGGTCGATCCTTGGCTCTGCAACTGACTCAGCGCATGACCATGGTCAAGTCATTTACCCTCTGTGTGATGCAGCCTCCTCCTTCCCAGTAGAACTAGCAATATTTACTCACTGGCAGGGGGTGTCTTGTCATTTAACTTGTCAGGCTGTGTGGACTTGTCCCTGGGCCAGACTTTGCAAAGGGCTTTCTGGTCTTTGGGTGGGAAACATGCAAAGCTGTTGCCAAGAGGTGAGCAAAAGAATGTGATGTTTAGAGCCTTTCCAGAGAAGCCCTTTCACAGAGCATGGGAACAAGCGGCAGCCCATGGTGATTTGCTCTGCAGCTGGCTTTAGGAAAAACACTGGTGGCAGGTGCTTCTACCAGCCGGTTAAAGTGCTCGATCTTTGCCACTCTCCATCTTGTAGGTCAAACGTGCGAGATTGACATCAACGAGTGCGTGAAAAATCCCTGTCGAAACGGCGCCACGTGCCAGAACACGAATGGCAGCTACCGCTGCGACTGCAAAGCGGGCTACTCCGGCCGCAACTGTGACACCGACGTCGACGACTGCAAGCCGAGTAAGAGCTGGCGAGTGGGTGCTAAATCCCAGGGGGATACACAGCCACGGACACGCCTTCCCCTCCTGGCCTGAAGTCAGGGACCCTGTGTGCAGAAACCTCCAGCAATGTGTTTGGAACTCCTTAGAAGAGCATAAACTGCTCTGTCTTGATCAGCTGTTGAGAGGGGTTCCAGGGGCAGGGCACATCGTGGGGAAAGGATGAGGGCAGCCAGCGCCTGCCATGTGTAACTGCAACACAGATTCACAAAATTTCAAATAAGGTGCAGTGGTTCCCTGGTTCCCCAGTCACAGGATCTCCCACTATAGAATCATAGATCTGGAAGGGACCGCAGGAGGTCATTGAGTCCAGCCCCCTGCCCAAAGCAGGACCAACCCCCACTAAATCATCCCAGCCAGGACTTAAAACCTCCAGGGATGGAAATTCCATCACCTCTCTCGGTAACACATTCCAGGGCTTCATCACCTCCTAGTGAAATCATTTTTTCATAATATCCAACCTAACCTCCCACACCACAAGTTGAGACCATTGCTCCTTGTTCTGCTGCCTGTCACTGCTGAGAACAGCCTCCCTCCATCCTCCGTAGAACCCCCCTTCAGGAAGTGGAAGGCTGCTATCAAATCACCCCTCACACTTCCCTTCTGCAAACTAACCAAACCCAAATCCCTCACCCTCTCCTTGTAGGTCTTGTGCTCCAGCCCCCTAATCATTTTCTTTGCCTCCACTCGATCCGCTCCAATGCATCCACATCCTTTCTCTACTGGGGGGCCCCAGAACTGGGTGCAGTACTCCAGCTGTGGCCTCACCAGTGCCTGTTAACAAAGCCTGCAAGTGCAGCAGTTCCCCCACAGTGGCAGGTGGGATTCCCCTTTGCTTAGGGTAAGAAATGGTGTTGCCCTTGTAACGCTGAATTTTTAAAGGTCCCCTCACCAGCGTCCAAAAGCAAATCAGAGCTTTTGGTGTGGATTCCCCAGGCCCAGGTACACAGTGTCGTTATTTAGACCAGGGCAGCACGGATGGGAATCCAAAGGGCAGCATTTCGCATCAGCTCTGCCCTGGCACAAATAGCACGAGGGGCTGGGAATGGAGAATGAGGCTCTGTTTAGTCAGTGCCAGCTCATCTCTTGTCCAGTAGCAGGTCAGGGCTGCCTGGCTCAGCTGCTTTGACACTCCTGGGAGCGAATCTGTTGCCTGAGCTCCCGGTGAGCCGGGTTCTCTTCCTGGCTGCCCTGCCCTGTTTTCTCGGCATGATCTGGCTGCTCAGAGCTGGTGGCATTATGGGGTCACGCCGAGCGAAGGCTGCAGGGTTCCGCTGCTGCGTGGGGGTGTGAACTGCTGTATCTTAATGCTGCGTGACTGCCTTTTCCTTCAGACCCATGCCATAATGGGGGCTCCTGCTCCGACAGCGTCAATGCCTTCTTTTGCGAATGCCTGGCTGGCTTCCGGGGGCCGAAATGCGAGGAGGACATCAACGAGTGCGCCAGCAACCCCTGCAAGAACGGGGCCAACTGCACGGACTGTGTCAATAGCTACACCTGCACCTGCCCCTCCGGCTTCAGCGGGATCCACTGTGAGAACAACACACCTGACTGCACAGAAAGGTAACCGGCCGGGGCGGGCGCTGCTTGGGATGCAGAACACCTGGCTGCCTCCAGGGGGCGACGGGGGGGCAGTGATGTATTCAGAACTGCACAAGACACTGAGGGCTCACTCCATGGGCTGAGGGCGTTGGGGAGTGGTCCTCACGAGGATGCTGTGTCGGGGAAGGTGGGTCTCTCCAGTCTGACCCGGGGGCATCTCCGCTGCTCTGGATTGGCTTGCGGAGCCTGTTTAATCTTAGCTAAGGGCGAGGGAAAGGATTAGGCCAGCTCCCATTGGCTTCAGTAGGAAAGTGGAGCTGGATCAGGTCCTGTAGATCAGACCCTGAGGTCCTTGCTGTGCTGCCGTTGAAGTGTCTGAGGGCCTGACGAGATGCAGCCCTTTCCCGACCGCCCCCCACCCCCCACGTGCTTCTGCAGGTGCTGTGGTTAAGGAACTGGACTGGGACCCTGGGGACCCATGTTCTATCTCTGTTCACTCACCAACCCCCGCAACCTTGGGCAAGTTGCTGGCTGTCTCTGGGGTTCTGCTCCGCAGTGGTGAGAGATGCTAGTATATCCCAGCAGGGCAGTGGTGTGACTGCAAGGCAGAGTGTGACCACCTCTGAGTAGCACTGAACAGTGCCACAGAAGTACCTCACACCAAGTCTGGGAATGAAGCCTGGGCCCAGTGCAGAGGGGTTTTGCTCCAGCCATTAAAATGGTGCATTTACATTACAAGCCCATGGAGGATTTTCTGATCCTTGTGTTAGGTGCTTGCTCGTGAGAGGCACAGCCCATGGAGGAGCCTGTGCCATTCAGTGCGTGGATCCCGAGGACACGCCGCCTGCACCTCTGAGTGATGTTTCTCATTGTGCTGCTCTGTTGAGACGTTGGGCAAGATTCACGAGCATTCTGTGCCTCAGTTTCCCCATCTGCATGCTTATCTCCCTCGGAGGGGTTCTGAGGCTTTGTCCGTGAATGTTTGCAAAAGGGCTTTGAGAGCCGTGGCTGGAGAAAGCTTGTACCGTCGTGATTGGTTATTTGGATGCCACGTTTCTCTCCCCACCTTCCAGCTCCTGTTTTAACGGGGGAACGTGCGTGGATGGCATCAACACCTTCACCTGCGTGTGTCCACCTGGCTTCACGGGCAGCTACTGCGAGCACGACATCAACGAGTGCGACTCTAAGCCGTGTCTGAATGGGGGCACCTGCCAGGACAGCTACGGGACCTACAAGTGCACCTGTCCACAAGGCTACACCGGCCTCAACTGCCAGGTAAAGAACCACCAGCCCATTCAGCCCGTGAGGCCAGTTCCTCACAGCATCCCAGGAAGGATTTCCCATTTACCCCGGGGGCAGATCTGCTCCAGTCCACGGCAGCTCAGCGCCTCGGATCCAGAGGCCCCCTTTCTCCCTGCCTGACTCATGTCTGACATGATCCTTTCCATTCCTGAGCAGCGTGTGAACCTCTCCTCCTCTCCCCAGAATCTGGTCCGCTGGTGCGACTCCTCTCCCTGCAAAAACGGAGGCAAGTGCTGGCAGACCAATAACTTGTACCGCTGCGAATGCAACAGTGGCTGGACCGGCCTGTACTGTGATGTCCCCAGTGTATCCTGCGACGTGGCGGCAAAGCAGCAAGGTAACGTCCGCCCTCACGGCTGTCTTGTGCGCAGCAGCGCCCGGCAGCCCGGCGAATTCATGGAGCTCTCGAGTCGGCTTCCCAAGGAGCGGCCCAGTTCTAGTAACGTGGCCGAGGAGAAGGGGACCAATAGAGCTGTGCGCTACTGGGAACTTTCCTGGTCCCCAGCCCTGTTTGGGGCTAGTTCAGCCCCTGGCACAAGGTGAAGCAGCCTCCAGGCAGCTGTTGTTTACAGACTCAGAACGGCTCCCATTGGCTGCTTGTCCTGGCCAGTGATCACCAGAGGGGCACCAAGGAGCTGGAGAGTGGGCCAAGAACTGGCACTTCTAATAGGGCGCGATGGGGGTGCTTGTCTCAAGGGCCAGCGTCCCCTGTACAGGCCCATTTTGCACCAACGTGCCCGTGGGTGAGTGGCCTTGCGCATGTTTCACTGTGTGCGCCCCGGCCTTGTGCTCTTCCAGGTGTCGAGGTGGCGCACCTCTGCAGGAACTCTGGCCTCTGTGTTGACACCGGCAACACGCACTTCTGTCGCTGCCAGGCCGGCTACACCGGCAGCTACTGCGAGGAGCAGGTGGACGAGTGTTCCCCAAACCCCTGCCAGAATGGGGCTACGTGCACGGACTACCTGGGAGGCTACTCCTGTGAGGTATGCTGGCTGGCTGCCACGGGCTACCCACGGTCAGCAGTGCTCTGGGGAAGCACTTAGAGCAAAGGGCTGGGAGACAAGATGCCTAGGTCTGCTGCAAGCTCAGACAAGGCACTTGTTTTTTCTGTGCCCATGTCTTCCCCACTTTGTAAAGTGGGATCACCTGTGCAAGGCCAGTCCTGGGGATGAGAGGCTGGATATGAGTTAACGGCATGTCCTTATTGCCAAGAAGGCTAATGGCATAGAATCATAGAATCCTAGGGCTGGAAGGGACCTCAGGAGGTCACTGAGTCCAGCCCCCTGCCCAAAGCAGGATCAGCCCCCACTAAATCATCCCAGCCAGGACCACGTCAAGATGGGACTTAAAAACCTCTAGGGATGGAGATTCTACCACCTGTCTAGGCAACGCTTTCCGGTGCTTCACCACCCGCCTGGGAAATAGCTTTTCCTAATATCCAACCTGCACCTCCCCCTCTGTAACTTCAGACCATGGCTCCTTGTTCTGCCATTTGTCACCACTGTGAACAGTCTCTCTCCATCCTCTTTAGAGCCCCCTCAGTCTTCTCTTCTGCAAACTAAATCAGCCCAAATCCCTCAGCCTCGCCTCACAGGTCATGTGTTCCAGCCCCCTAATCATTTTCGTTCCCTGCGCTGAGCCAGCTCCAATGCATCCACATCCTTCCTACATGGGGGGGCCCAGAACTGGATGCAATATTCTAGATGTTGCCTCACCAGAGCTGAGTAGAGGTGAATAATAACTTCTGTAGATCTGCTGGAAATGCTTCTCCTAATGCACCCCAATATGCCATTAGCCTGTTAGCACTGGGGTACAAAGTCCCACCAGCCTCAGCAACAGGAACAGTGCAGGCCCCTGAGCATGAAACAGCACCAGTGCGTTTTCAGAGAGAGTTAATGAAGAATTGCCCTTGCTCTTCCCTTGCAGTGCGTTGCTGGCTACCACGGTGTTAATTGCTCAGAGGAGATCAATGAGTGCCTGTCTCACCCGTGCCAGAATGGAGGAACCTGCATTGATCTCATCAACACCTACAAATGCTCTTGCCCCAGAGGGACTCAAGGTATGCTCATGGGGAATAGTTTTCCATGTGCCGATGTCCTTGGCGTGTGCTCCTTCGTGCCTCTGTGAACGCCCTGCTCTTGATGTTGCAAGGTGGCTGCAGGAATAGTGGACGACGGGTTTGCTATCCCAGCCCGTCAGCGAGCTCCAGTCGGCTTATAACCCTGCTGGGGCACCTCCCCTGGGCGCCCCGTGACTCCCACGGAAATGGCTGGCTTAGAGGGGAGGGGGGTGGCAAGCAGCTGCTCATGCTGAAGGGGGAGATGCCACCTGGCTGCCCTGTTACTGTCGCACGTGAGCAGCAGGGGCTGGTACCTGCTGTGCTGACTCAATCTGTCTTTCTCCATCACTTGTCTTCTGTCGGTGGCACCTCCCTTATCCAGCATGCTCTGGACCTGACCGGTCCTGGACAAGGGAATTTGCTGGGCATGGGGAAGTCCAGGGCTCCTGTGCTCTGGGGCTGTTGCAGCCCAAGTCTCCCTCCCCTAGGACTCTGGCCTCAGCCCAGGCACCCAGGGGCTGCCAGGGGGCTCCAGCCAGCCTTATGCTGATGCTGATCTTTCAGGCGGCTTTGGCCAGGACGCTGGGGGCTCCAGGCAGGGTTGCCGGAGGGCTCCAGCTCCCCGCCCCATGCTGCTGGGGAGAGCTCCAGCTTCTGGCCAGGGCTACCAGAGGGCTCCTGCCAGGGCTACCATGGGGCTTTGGCTCCTGGTCCTGCACTGCTGTGGGGAAGGTAAAGGCTCCAGCTCCCAGCTGCTATGGGGAAGGGGGATTCCAGGTTTTGGGTCCCATGCTGCCGCGAGGCAGCGCAGGGCTCTGCTTCGTGCCCCACTGGGGCTCCCGCACTGGCCCAGTACTCTCTTGTCCTGGAATGTCCGTGCTCCTGCCGGATGAGAGCGCGCACGAGTTGAGAGGTGCAACCTCTAGTGAAATTGGAAGCCCCTTGCCTTTTTGTGCAGCACGCAGCACAATGGCGCCTCAATCCACAACCGGAGCCCTAGGTCACGAGAGGGACACAAAAATGCATCAGACGCACTGTGCCTCACTGTCCCCAGGGGTGCACTGTGAAATCAACGTTGACGACTGCAGCCCTTTCTTTGATCCTGTCACTCTGGGGCCCAAGTGCTTCAACAACGGCAAATGCATCGACCGGGTGGGCGGCTACAGCTGCATCTGCCCGCCCGGCTTCGTGGGGGAGCGCTGCGAGGGAGACGTCAATGAATGCCTCTCCAACCCGTGCGACGCACGCGGGACCCAGAACTGCGTGCAGCGCGTCAACGACTACAAGTGCGAGTGCAGGCAGGGCTACACAGGTGAGCCAGCCTTTCCCACCCAGCTGGAGCAGGACCTGTTCCAGCAACCCCACGGCTGCTGGAATGCTTCCCGCTCACGGGCGCCTCCTTCCCCGCCAGGCCGTCGCTGTGACACCGTGGTGGATGGCTGTAAGGGCAAGCCCTGCCGGAACGGCGGAACCTGTGCAGTTGCTAGCAACACTGGCCGTGGCTTCATCTGTAAATGCCCCCCGGTACGTATCTCACTCACACAGCAGTTCAGGAGGAGAGGAGGGCAGGGGAGGGAATCTAATGGTCCCATCTGCCTCAAAGGTCCAGTCCTCATACCTCGCGTGGCCCCTCCAGAGCAGCACATTGGAGGGAGCTCAGACCAGGTCTGGTTCTGAGGCCCTTACTCACTGATCCCACAGATGACAGTAACTGCTCACAATTGGGCTCCAAATGATTAGGGGGCTACGGGACTGATTAAAGCCCTACACCTGTAGCAGCCAGGCATGAGAGTGAGCAGGCAGTGACCACGGAAGAGAGAGAGTTTGGGGCAGGTGAGCCAGAGTAGGGGAGGCCATCTAGTATCCTAAGTAGGAGGAAGAGGGGGATGTCAAGCAGTAAAAGAGTTCAGTGGGGTGTCAAGAGCAATTCCGAGAGGCGAGATCTGCTTGACCAGGGGTCAGCAACCTTTCCAAGGAGGAGGGCTCAAGTGTGACCTTTGGACGTCTATGTATGGTCTCAGTGTGAGTGATACTTTCTAAAGTCACTAATAGTCCGTCTTGTAAAAGCTGCATTCGTAAGTTCATAAAGATGCAAAGCCTTGCTGTTGAGGTGGGGTTGGTAGCATTAGCTGACCTTCTGTCAACCCCCAGGCAGCCTGGCTCTGAGCAAGCTCCCGGCTGCATGGGGGAGGAGGAGCAAGGCTGAGCTCCTGCCTCACGTGTCAATGAAAATCAGCTTGCGTGCCACTCCTGGCACTTGTGCCGGGGGTTGCTGAACCCTGCCCTAGACTACAGACGAGGTGGAGATGGAGGCAGCTCTGTTACCTAAGTTATTTGAAGGTGGATCGGATGAAGTGTTAGAAAACACCTATGGGGAAGAGATTGGCTTTGGTGCGTGGTGGATGGTGGCGTAGTAGAGGAGCGTACAGATTTTCTTCTATGTATAACTTCCAGGTAAATGCTAAGGCCGTACTGCTCTATTTTTGATAAGGTGCCTGATTCCCAATGACTTTCAATGGGGTTTAAAGCACCTAACTCCCTGAGGCTGTAGTTTACTAAAGAAGCCTAATGTTATGGGTATTGTTCTAGTGCTGTGGCCAGGCTGGCCTCAGTGATGATGAGGGAGTTCAGTGTTTCCCATAGAGCTGGGCACGAAACCAGAGTGGTAGGTCGCTGCCCTTCTGCTTCCACTGGGTCCGGTGTTCCCATAAGCTGAGCACTGGGACAGCTGCCCAGGAGAGATTCGGGTGCTGCCCAGCTGGTTAGCAGAGCACCCACGGCTGGCAGCCTGTGTTCCCACTGGCGGTGCACCTCTGCCCACGCCGTGGTGCATGCCACACTTATTCTGCCCTGGACGGAAGAACTCAGCGGGATCCCTGCCTTGTCTCCTGGTCCGTTTATTCCCCCGGCTCCGTCCTGCACCAGACGTACGGCAGCGACCTCCAACCTCTTACCTCCGCCTCCCCGGCTCTTGCCTTCCCAGGGCTTTGTTGGGGCCACTTGCGAAAACGACTCGCGCACCTGCGGGAACCTGCACTGCCTGAATGGCGGCACCTGCATCTCCATCCATAAGAGCTCCAAGTGCATGTGCGCTCCGGCCTTCACGGGACCCGACTGCCAGGCCCCCGTCAGCAACCCCTGCAGCTCCAACCCCTGTTACAACAAGGGCACCTGTGAGCTCGTCGGTGAGTCTCCCCCCTATTACCGCTGCAACTGCCCTGCAAACTTCAACGGCCTCTACTGCCACATCCTGGACTTCGACTTCCGGGGCGGCATCGGCCAGGACATCGTCCCGCCCACCATCGAGGAGAAATGCGAGATCGCCGTCTGCGAGAGTTACGCCGGCAACAAGATCTGTGACGGGAAGTGCAACAACCACGCCTGCGGCTGGGACGGTGGCGACTGCTCCCTCAACTTCAACGACCCCTGGAAGAACTGCTCGCAGTCGCTGCAGTGCTGGAAGTACTTCAACGACGGGAAGTGCGACGTGCAGTGCAGCAATGCCGGGTGCCTGTACGACGGCTTCGACTGCCAGAAGGTGGACGGGCAGTGCAAGTGAGTGACCTCCTGCCCGCCACTTGTGCGGCGGGGCTGGGCTCCGAGCTGGAGGACAAGGCCCCACGCTTTTGGGGGTGCTGCGGTGGCTGCCCCAGCCATCCTCTGGACAGGCCGGGGGAGGATTACCTGGTGCAGGGCAGGAGCAGTAGGGGGTTGTCTCCCCATGACCTCCACCTGCGCTCCCTGGGCGGTACGAGTGGCGGCCTGCTCTGCTCTGCTCGGCCACGCCACGCCCCCAGTGGGAAGTGGCTG
This sequence comes from Carettochelys insculpta, assembly GCF_033958435.1. Taxonomy (NCBI): domain Eukaryota; kingdom Metazoa; phylum Chordata; order Testudines; family Carettochelyidae; genus Carettochelys; species Carettochelys insculpta. The sequence continues at coordinate 19,103,003 of NC_134157.1, forward strand.
CTCCCCGCTGCCTGCGGAGAATCAGGCATCAGTGGGCCAGGCGGGCGTGGCAGGACGGAGCAGGCTGCCGCTCACACCATGTAGTGAGCGTGCATGTGGGGCAGGGAGCAAGCCCCTGCTGCTGCCCACTGCCGTGCCATATCCCGAGTAATCCCCAGCCTAATTGGTTGGGGAGGTGGTAAGGGGACAGGGTGGGGGAGGGCCAAGGCCTGTGGCATGGGGGGGTTGCCCCAGGCTCCGGCCCCCTTCAGGATGCGGGCCATCGTTATAGTGATGATCTGAGGGACTTCCATGCACAGCTTCTGCAAAGTACCAAGACAGGCAAAGCCTCCTTTCTTGCTTTGCTCCTCTAGGTCCTATCTCATGTCTGTCCTGAGCAGCCCCTGAGCACCTCAGCACCCACTGCCTTCACTGGGAGTTGTAGGCGCTCAGCAGCATCCTGGCTCTTGTTGGATTTACTTGCCCTGTGATGCACAACACTCCTAAAGGCTCCCTGCCCAGCATCTCTGCTGACAGAGCATCCTGTAGAGAAGTTGCCCACTTTGGGGGATTCTTCTTGGGTGGCAGCGGTGCCTGGGTGTGTTTGGCACAGCTAGTGCTTAGTCGGAGGTCAGCAAGAAACCACCAGGGTGCTGTGGTTCTTACAGACCTTAAGTCAAAAGAGACCAGTGTGATCATCTAGTCTAATCTCCTGCACGCTGCAGGCCGCAGAACCTTTCCAGCCCCACCCCCAGAATAGGCTTCTCCTCTTTGGCTATGTTAACGGAGGTCCTCAGATCTTGATTTAAAACATCGTGTTACGGAGAATCCACCTTTTACACTAATGCTAACCTGCATGTTGTTAAGAGAGAGAAATCCTTGAAACTCCTGTAGGTTGTGCCCCTAACCTGGAACACTCTCATCCAGCAACATCTGTAATCTGGCAAGATTTTAATTAGCTGGATGCCTGTTTATCGTGGGTATGGCCATGGTTCCCACAGTCCCATAAAGTTTGTTTGCAGCCACCAGTCCTGGCTCTCAGTGTTCTGTGTTGTTATTTAGCTGTAACTTACCCCGATGTGTTGTCTGAGAGCCCAGTGAGCAGTGGAAGTGTTGGGAAAGCTGCTAGACAATACTGACCTTCTGTGGTCCAGCAAATTCTCTGGTTTAGCGCCAGTCAGGTCCCATGGGTGTTGGACAAGAGAGGCTCAACCTGTGGTCCTGTTTGCATTGTGGATAATAAGCATGGCTGTTGGCGTAATTAACCCTTTTCCCTTTCCTCTTCCTTCTCCCTAGTCCTCTGTATGACCAGTACTGTAAAGATCACTTTTCAGACGGTCACTGCGACCAGGGGTGTAACAACGCTGAGTGTGAATGGGATGGCCTGGACTGTGCCAACAACATGCCTGAGAAACTTGCAGACGGCACCTTGGTTGTGGTAGTCCTGATAACCCCCGAGAACCTGAAGAACAACTCCTTCAACTTCCTCCGGGAGCTCAGCCGTGTCCTTCACACCAATGTGGTCTTCAAGAAGAACCTCAAGGGAGAGTACATGATCTTCCCGTACTATGGGAATGAAGAGGAGCTGAAAAAGCACCACATCAAGAGGTCGACGGAGAACTGGTCGGACATGCCCAGTGCTGTCTTCAACACAGTCAGGACATCCCTCCCATCACGCATTGGTGGAAGACAGCGGAGAGAGCTGGATCAGATGGACGTCAGAGGGTGAGCGGGCAGAGAAAGGCCTTAATGGAACAGCAGTTGTTTTGCCCTATTGATATAAATAGCCCACTGTAAGGAAAATGCTTCAGGACAAGTAGGTGTTGGTATAAATATGAACCGGATTTCGTATGCCACCGAAGTTGGGAAGGGAGTGTAGATGCCAACAGGTTTCTGGTTTGGAATTTGTTATAAACACTGCTACAGCTGACATGACTAATGCCAGTGTTCCCTGTAAGCTGAGCGCTTGGGCAGCCTCCCGGCAGAGATTGAAATGCCACCCAGCTGATTAGTAGAGTGCCATCAGCCACCCGCAGTCAGTAGCATGGGTTTCTATTGGTGGTGCACGTCTGCTTCTGCCTCGTGCACATAACAAAATTTAGTCCACACACAAATGGAAAAAAATTAGAGGAAACCTTGACAAGCAAAGTCCCGTGTTGTCTAAGAGTCGAGGCTGGTGGTCAGAACTAGGTTGATTCTCATGATTTTGGGAAGTCACTGAGTTAAGCCTCAGTTTCCTCCTGGGAATGCTGCCTGCAGGGGTCTGGTATGAGTCTGTAATCACTGCAGAGTAGCAAAGTGTTTTGAGACCCTTGCTGAAAAGTGCCCTATAGCTACAAAGGGCCCTGTTCTCCTTCCACTCCGAGCAGCGAAAGTCAGGAGTCACTGCACTAAGTCAGAGAAGATACACTGGGGTGAAGCTGGTGTGAGAGGAGATTCAGGCCCCATGTCAGTCTGTTATTTATCACCTTCTCCTGTTTGGGTGGCTTCTGGGGTTGCTAAGGAAGGACGTTCCTGTGTTACTGAACAGCTGTTAAGTAGACTTGGGGCTCCATCCTACCATCCTCATGTGGGTAAAACTCCAACAGATGTTAGCCAGAGCTTTGCTTAACTTAGGTCCGCGGGACATGGGCTATGCAGGAGTAAATGAGTCTGTTTCCCTCCTCTTAAGCCATCCTGGTTGGGGGTTTTGGGGAGAACAGAGCTAGGTCTTGACTCTTCTATGCCTGTTCACTCTCCTCCCGTACAGGTCCATCGTCTACCTGGAAATCGACAACCGCCAGTGCATCCAGTCCTCTTCACAATGTTTCCAGAGTGCAACTGACGTGGCGGCTTTCCTGGGTGCCCTGGCCTCGCTTGGTAACCTGAACATCCCCTACAAAATAGAAGCCGTTAAAAGTAAGTTTAGCTGGCAGCTGCTGGAGGGATTGAGAACTGGAGGTGATTGAATCTTTCCAGCCGGTATCTGTGATCCAATTATCAGCCAGCCAAGCTCAGAAGGCTGTATCCAGAGACAGTTCAGCTTTCATAACCTTGAATCTTCAGGGTTTTTTTTAAAAAAAAATCTGCGTTAATCAACTAATTCTGTACTCTTTTTTCAGTTTGCTTTGTTCGGGTTTATTTCAAAATCATTACAGCTAGAAAAAGGGGGAGGGGAAAACCCAACTCCAATCAATCAGTGACATGTGAGGAGCCGGAGTTTGTATCTTCGAAATCCCCCTGAATCCTTTTGTCTTAACAGCTCAATGAGAGCGCAGTGATTTGAAGTTTGCTAATCCTTTTCCTTAAAGGAGAAAAAAGTAAAGCTGTCTCCTGATGCAGCCGGCTGGTGCAGAGGAGAATTTGCCGATAGTTTGCAATTCTGATTAATAGCGTATAAAATGACCTTATTTTGGGGACTGATTTAGCTCAGCCAGAGGTACTTCTGTTAACTAATTTTGCTTCATTTGAGCTCCATCACCGATTTGAGATGCAGCTTAATGTCTCAGTTTCTCTATGCGCCCCGCTCTTTTTTAGGTGAAACAGCTGAGCCCCCTGGGAACTCCCAGCTGTATCCTATGTATGTGGTGGTGGCTGCCCTGGTCTTGCTTGCTTTCGTCGGAGTGGGAGTAGTGGTCTCTCGAAAGAGACGCCGGGAGCATGGGCAGCTCTGGTTCCCAGAAGGTTTCAAAGTGACAGAGTCAAGCAAGAAGAAGCGACGAGAACCACTTGGGGAGGATTCTGTCGGACTGAAGTGAGTAATCTGCTTGTTAACCTGTTCCACACTGCGGAATGCAGCTGCCAGTGGCAGTGCTAGTCTGAGTGTTTTATAAGCTGCAGCAGAGGAAATGATGAGAGAGCGTTCTCAGGGGTTGCCAGGGGAGAACAATACCTTAGCTTTGTGGGAGTTTTAATGTCCCATGAATCACCATGAATTTCTTCATTCGGGTTTGCTAACGTACCACACGGGAGCCATTTGCCTCTCGGTTTTCGCAGAACTAATAACTGGAGTCTTACTATTTTCTTTTTAAAAAGACCCCTAAAAAATGCTTCCGATGGCACTTTGATGGACGACAACCAGAATGAATGGGGTGATGAAGAGACCTTGGACACCAAGAAGTTCCGGGTAAGCTAACAGTAACGTTAGTACCATTTCATTAGTAAGGGGGATGATGCTCTGAGACGGGGTCTGCAATCTGCTACTCCTTAAGGACTCCTTTGTGGCTCCCAATAATCTAATCGCAAAGTAGAAAAACCTTTCCCGTTTATTTTCGATATTTCAATCCACAGCTAAAAGGATGACTCCTATCTAAATAGCAAACACAATGTGCTCTCAAAATGTTGGATAGCTCCCCCTTTAATATGTGCGGTGCATTGTGGGATATGTGTGTGCGCTAGTCGTAAAACAGGGGTTACAAAAAGTAGGGTTTGACATTACTAACTAAGGACCGTCTCGTTTTCACATGTCAGTGCAGCTCTTGAATTACTGAGTTTTTTCCCGAATTTGAAAACGAATGTCTCTTCTTGCTCTTTGGGTTGCCGACCCCTGCTCAGAGACATCACAGAGGGCTTGTTCTTAGCGCGATCACACCTTCCGCAGACTCCTTTTCAGCCACGGTGTGATGTAAATGTAGCTTTGTGGCTTACACAGCTTTTCCTTTTAACCCTGCCTCTTTTATGTCTTCTCTTGCTTGTTCCTTGAGGTCTGACTTGTGGCTTCCCTTTGTCCTTTCTTAGTTTGAGGAGCAGGTGATGCTGCCAGATGCGGACGATCAGACAGATCACAGGCAGTGGACTCAACAGCACCTAGACGCAGCTGACCTTCGCATCTCCTCCATGGCCCCCACCCCACCACAAGGCGAAATTGATGCTGATTGCATGGATGTCAACGTTCGAGGTCCTGGTAAGGAAGATTTCTTCGCTCTGATGCTTGCAGAATTGAATCTACAACCCTCATTCTCTTTCTGCAATTGAGCAGTGCAAGTATCTCTCTCTAGTTTCATTTCTAAGGTGCCTATTTCTGTGCTGCCATTTACACATCACTCTTCACATAATCTGACCCAGAAGTGCCTTGCCTAGAAATCCTGCCCTATTGCAGTGCTACTGGTTTGTATGATTTAAGGAGATTTGCACATGTGGCATTTTGTTTTGCATAAAGCTCTCCTGATTTAACTACAGAGAGGGAAGTCAGAGAATCCAAGAGCTTAGAGCTGGGAGAAGATACCCATTGGATTATGTTGTTCATCTCTCTGCTGGTGCGAGATTGATCCCTCTAGGATGTTTGTGCGCATTAGAGCCTTATCCACTTCCCCTGGGAGGCTGTTCCCCAGCCAAGTAAGGAAAGCTTTTAAACTTCAGTGCAGTGCAACCATATTCTCCATAGGGCCTTCCATGTCAACTGTGCCCTGAAATGCTTTGGAGAGTTGAAGCCAAGACGGCAGACAAGATAGGGAAGCCTCTGTGTGGGAAGATGCTACGGCATCGCAGCAAGGGAGGACAGGTTGGACATTAGGAGAAACTTCCTAACAGTCAGGGTGGTGAATCACCGGGATAAATTGCTTGAGGAGGCTGGGGACTCTTCAACACTGGAGATATTTAAGAGCAGGTTTGATAGTTGGTGCTAGGTCCTGCCATGAGGGCAGGGGACTGGAGTCGATGGGCTCTTGAGGTCCCTTCCAGATGTCGTGTTCTGTGATTCTAATAGTGAGGGATCAGTGGAGACCGAGACCAGCAGAAGGGTGTTAGTCTGTGATGTTAGTGAGCAGAGAGAAAGCAGAGCTTGGAGCGCCAGGAGAAGTAGCCCCTGCAAGTGAGAACATCTCACTGGCACCGCCCATCATGGGAGGACAGTGAGCGCCGCGCTGTTCATGGGATCACTCTCCATTTTCCAGACGGATTCACCCCGCTCATGATTGCTTCGTGCAGTGGAGGAGGGCTGGAGACTGGCAACAGCGAAGAGGAGGAGGATGCCCCTGCTGTCATCTCAGACTTCATCTACCAGGGCGCCAGCTTGCACAGCCAGACAGACCGGACCGGCGAGACAGCGCTCCACCTGGCTGCAAGGTACTCTCGCTCCGATGCCGCCAAACGCCTGCTGGAGGCCAGTGCAGATGCAAACATCCAGGACAACATGGGCAGGACGCCCCTCCATGCAGCTGTCTCAGCTGATGCTCAAGGAGTCTTCCAGGTACATCAATTTTAGCCAGAAAGCTTCCTTCCTTTCCAGGGCACAGGGCCAGGGACGACAGTTTTGTAACCCCCTGCTAATTGATCACATCCCAAAGTTTCCATCCTGTCCTGGCCAACGATGTCAATGAGAATTGTGCTGAGTGAGGATCTGAGGGTTCACCCCAGTATTTAGTACGATGCAAATATACAATGCTGCACACTACTCACAGAGCGCATTCAACACCTGGCAGTGCAAGCTTCCCCAGTGCCACCTCAGTAATGTGAGCCACTCTGGGCTGCAGGCAGAGCCACGCTTAACCATACGCAGATTTCTGCGTAGGGCACGCAAAGATTTGGGGTGCCCCTGGGTCTTAATGTCCACCCATCCACCTCTTCCTCTCGCTGTTCTATGGCTCTGCTTGCTCTGGCGAGGATCTAGTCGACAGAAAAAAGCCAGAGCTCTTAGCAGCACCTGTGGAAAAAGCCACACAAATGGTAATGAAGCTATTGAACAGGGACTTGCCCACCCTGGTCAGTGTCTGAATTTACTGTGTTAGTCGACGGGACTTTTTTTTTAATGTTAAACATTTTGTTAGTGTGTTGCTGAAGATTTTCAAATCACATCTCTAAACAATGGTCGCCCACCCCCGCCATCAGGCCTTGGGATGCCAGTTTAACAGTACCGCAGAAGGTCCCATAACTCTTAGAGACGGCCCAGCCTGCAGGAGCCAACTCCAGGAGTGAGATGGGGAATTGAGCCTCCACACCACCTTGCAGGCCTGGGTCTCTCTAGCGACTGCCGACAAGCGGGCTCGTGGGTTTTGTTACAGGGACACCTCGCGGGATTGTCAGCGGCCTTTCTCATACCATTTGATTTTTCCACACTCTCATTTCTTTATGGGCAGATCCTGATTAGGAACAGAGCAACCGATTTGGATGCCCGCATGCACGATGGGACCACGCCGCTGATCTTGGCAGCTCGCTTGGCCGTCGAGGGCATGTTGGAGGACCTGATCAATTGCCACGCAGACGTCAACGCGGTGGATGACCTGGGTATGCAGACTTCAGAAACGTGCAATGCCAGAGGGGGTGCTGGGGGCAGAGAATACTGGTGGTTGTTCTCACTGCTGCGTAACGCCTGTTGTCTTCCGCCTTCTTCTTCCCTAGGCAAATCAGCCCTGCACTGGGCCGCTGCTGTGAATAATGTCGAAGCCGCCATGGTGCTGCTGAAGAATGGTGCCAATAAAGATATGCAGAACAACAAGGTAGGGATCTCCAGGGCTGGTGGACGCAAGGCAATTGTTTTCCTTGTATAAGTCAATCCAAGGGTCGTTTTTGCCGACAGTATAACCTTGGCTGGCAGATGGTGAGGTGTGTGTGTCTGAGATTTACTCCAGCTGCAGTTTGTGGGGGTTGACTTGAACACAGAGCCTGTGTCTTGGTCCTGTATGCAGTGTGCGCTGCTGGATTGGGAGGAAATAACAAATATTAGATTGACTACTTCCCGGTGCCCCTTAGGTGAAGGTTACACTGAGGCTAGTGGCTTAATATTAGGTATGGCAGAGACTCTCAGAATTCAGACACCGAGGCATTCAGCAAGGTCTTTTCCCTTGACCTTGCCAAAAAAATGGGTAACAGAAAGCTCCCCGGCCTAGGGATTAGCCCAGGTCTGTGAGGAGTTGAAGCTCAACTTTCCCATGAGCGCTGTCCCCACACAGCCTTTCTTGTGAGCACTTATGCCAGAGAAGCAGTGTACAGAGGTGTGACTTTGCCCCTTATCTTTGCATGAAGTTGAACTCCATGAGTGGACATCAGGAATACACTGAAACCTGTTGGAGAACACTTTACTCTCACAGGACATACTATAATGGCCCTTTGGGTAACTGTATTACTGCAAAGGAATGTTACAAAAGATGACAAAGGGAGACATCTGAATTAGAATTCATTTGCAAGTTTGATACATTTAATCTTGAGCTCAAAAAAGATCTCAGTTATCTTCCACGGTACAAGGACAATTTCCCCACCTTTGATATTTGCAGGAGTGGCAGCCATCCTACTTAATTTTACTCTTCCCAGGGGTCCTCTTAATGCTGGGTGACTCTCCCTGCCCCTTCTTCCTTTACTCCTTCTCTTTTTCTTTTTCTCCCCCTCCAGCACCTTCTTTCTTTCCCCTCCTCTCCCTGCATTGTATTTCCCTGATGGCTCATTTTTACTCCTGAATCTGAAGAAGTGGGTCTTATCCACCAAAGTTCATTACCTCATAAATAAAATTGTTAGTCTTTAAGGTGGTACAGGACTGTTTGCTTTGTTTCCTGAACTTATGAGACTCGCAACTATTTCTGCCTAATTAATAGCTATGGCTTCAAGTCTAAAAGTAAAAACAGCCTTGTGCCAGCCGGGGAAACCGGGTTAGCTTTGGGGGTTTAAAACAAATGGTCTCTGCTGTGTTTCTAGGAGGAGACCCCATTGTTCCTGGCAGCCAGAGAAGGGAGCTATGAAACTGCGAAGGTCCTTCTGGATCACTTTGCAAACCGGGACATAACCGACCACATGGATCGGCTCCCGCGGGACATCGCGCAGGAGCGCATGCACCACGACATCGTGCGGCTGCTGGATGAGTATAACCTGGTCCGGAGCCCACCGCTGCATAATGGCCCCCTGGGGGCACCTACGCTGTCTCCCCCCCTCTGCTCACCCAACAGCTACATCGGCAACTTGAAGCCCACTGTGCAGGGGAAGAAAGCGAGGAAACCAAGTACCAAGGGGCTGAGCTGCAGCGGCAAAGATTCCAAAGACATCAAAGCCAGGAGGAAAAAATCGCAGGATGGGAAAGGTTGTCTGCTGGACAGCGCCAGCGTGCTGTCACCTGTTGACTCCCTGGAGTCACCCCACGGGTACTTGTCAGATGTTGCTTCTCCTCCACTGATGACGTCTCCCTTTCAGCAGTCCCCTTCTGTGCCTCTGAACCACCTGCCGGGCATGCCTGACGCCCACATGAGCATCAACCATCTCAGCATGGCAGGCACGCAGGATCTGGCCCTGGGCAGCTCCAGCAGGATGGCCTTTGATTCAGTGCCCCCGCGTCTCTCCCACCTTCCCGTCTCCAGCCCCGGCACCGTCATGAGCAGCGCCCCAATGAATTTCACGGTCGGCGGAGCTGCCGGCCTGAGCGGGCAGTGCGACTGGCTCAAGAGGCTGCAGAACGGGATGGGTCAGAACCAGTATAACCCGATGAGAAGCAGCGTCCAGCCCGGAGCACACCAGCAAGCCCAAGCCCTTCCCCATGGCATGATGACCTCCCTGCACAATGGCATGCCCACCACGACTCTGTCACAGATGATGAGCTACCAGCCCATGCCGAGTACCAGGCTGGCCTCCCAGCCACACCTGATGCAGGCCCAGCAGCTGCAGCAGATCCAACAGCAGCAGAATTTACAGCAGCAGCTGCAACAGCAAAACATGCAGCAGCAGCAGCACAATAACAGCTCGAACGCCAGCAGCCACATGAGCCAAAATTTCCTCAGTAACGAGCTGAGCCAGTCAGACATGCAGCAGGTGAGCAGCAGCACCATGACCGTGCACACCGTTGTGCCTCAGGAGACCCAGATCCTAGCAACGTCTCTGCCGTCCTCCCTCGCGCAACCCATGACCACCACCCAGTTTTTAACTCCGCCCTCTCAACACAGTTACTCCTCCCCCTTGGACAATACACCCAACCACCAGCTTCAGGTGCCAGACCACCCTTTTTTAACGCCTTCCCCCGAGTCACCAGACCAATGGTCAAGCTCGTCACCTCATTCTAACATATCTGATTGGTCAGAGGGGATCTCCAGCCCTCCCACAAGTATGCAGTCACAGATAGGACACATCCCAGAAGCCTTCAAGTAAGGTGCTTCAGAGACTGTCACGCATTGGGACTGAGGATCAACTTTTAAAAACTAAGGACGCCTAAGCAAAGGATGCTTTGACTGAAGGATCCTATTTTATATGTTTTTTATACAAAATAAGAAGACAATGTTTAATCTTTTTTTTTAGTATTTATTTATGTACTTTTTACTTTACATGAAAACACTGCCTTTTTATTTATATGTTCTGTTGTTAAGAACTCAAAATGAGACACTTCATTTGTGCTCTGAGGAATGAAGAACTATTAGGTCTCTTAGAAAAAAAATTTTGAGGGTGTTTTTGAATATGTTAATGTGGAGGGTGTGGGGGTTGTTTGTTTTTTGTAAAGTTGTAAGCAAAGATTCGTGATTCTGAAATGCCGTTTATTTATTTTTTTTTCTTTCAAACCCAGAAAGATTGGTGGGAGGGAGTGGGGGGCAGAATTAGCCACAAAAGTCACCCCTTGAAAAAAATTGTAAATTGAGAATGAATTGATTTTTGAAATGTACTTTGAAATGTTTTCTTGGATGTTCTCTGAGAGGACATTTTATGGTACTAGTCATGAATCTTTGTTTAACATTTCAGTATTATATAGCTGTACATTTATCTTAATGCATAGAAATTCTTGTTCCTTCTTTTTTATATATAAATACATGCTTATATCTAAAAATCAGACTTACAGACCTGTGATAGGTTCTAAGCTAAAAAATATATACATAACACTGTTGCTGCCTAGAGACAGAGAACATTTGCCGATCTGGTGAAACCCCACAGCTGTGGAGTCAGTGCTGAAGAGGTTAGTGGGGGTGTTCTGCAACTGACTGAATTACAATTTAAACAACAAAAAATGCTACAGTATGGACTCTCACCATCACTTCCTTCTTTTTAAGGGTTGTATGTCCTATTTTAAAGGAGACAGTTGTCATTTACTGTGAAACAACTTGAATGAAAGGTAACAGAGCCCTTGCAAGGCTCTGTCACAGCCTCTGATCAATCCCTAACACCCAAACTCTTCTTGAAATGTGGAACTTTTGGATTTGCCAGTTGTGATGTTGTCAGGTTCAGCTGTAGCCCTGATCTATTTAACCAGAAAGGCTGAAAGATGAACTAGGAGACACCAACATGAAGCGGGCTGCTAGGGTAAAGGGTTGTAAATGGTGACATATTCTTACTAGTTTGGAATGAGGCATTGGGTTTATATTGGTGCACGCTGTTTTGTGGAGGTGGAGGGATAACAACCATGTAAAATATAGTATAAGCCTGTGGCAGAGTTAATATTTGTAAATAAGGTGTTTTTTTTAAAAAAAAAGATGGATTTTGTTTCAAAAATCTAAATGAACAAGTCTTAAATGTATCATGCTGATTAGAGGTGTCAGAATATTGCTCTTTCATTGACTGAGAAAAAGGATCACAAATGCTACGCATACATCCATGTATCGGACATTCACTCACCTAAATTGCAGTCAAGGAAACCTAAGAAAAAGGAGGGAGTCCTCTTCCCTTTCCGTTAGAACACCAAATATGATTTAAATGTCTCAAAAGCACAAGGCTTTCTGCCATTCTTTGTGTGCTCATCTGTTAGCAAATGTGGCGCCTCGATATTGTGACATCCCTAATAGGAGTGATTCAAACATCACATGGTGTTGTCTTCCAATGTTTTATAAACTAGAGTGTAGTTTACGAAAAAAATCTTCTGTAATAAAGTTATCTACCTGCAAAGTTGTAGTTTGCAAAAATGATGTATTTTTGGGTTAACTGATTTGCAATAAATAATGCTCATGGGCATCTAGATTTTACTAAAGCTTGAACCTGATTTTTTTGCTGTCTTAGTAGACTTGTTGACGGGCATCCGGGGCTGCCTGGTCTGACATCTGCTCTTTATTGGTATCTGAGGGCCTGCATCTCCAAATGAAGCACTGGCACCTTCTTAATACATTGTGCAACTAATACCCAATGCAATTCCTGTTGAAGTCAATAAAGATTTCATGGGAAGTTGGGTTGAGCCAGCAGGAGGAAATGCTACTGCGGTATTTAATTCAGGCACAACTCCTAAGGGCTTCATTGGAAGTTTTCCCTGAGCAAGATCTGTAGCAGGGAACTTGTACTGCGTAAAGGCCTGACCAAACAGTGAGATTAGAACAGGAAGTCTCTTAACTGAGCTGTGAGTATTGTGAGAACCTCACTACAAGAGCCAGGTCTAAAAAGGAAAAGCTGGGAAGATGTTGTAAAAAGCTTCTTGTATGGAAACTTCATCTGCTTTAAAAGTCTCCTATTGGACAAAGAATTCCTCTTGACCCCAGAGGTTAACTTTGAGAACTTTGTTTGTTCATGAGTTCGCTAAGGGTGTGTGGTGGATAGCAACACTTACCTATACAGGTTGAACCTCTCTAGTCTGGAACACTCTCCTCCAGCAATTTGTGTAATCCAGCATGACGTTAGACAGTTGGATGACCACTTATGGGTGTGGCCAACTTTCCTGTGATCTCAGGAAGTTTGTTTAAAGCCACCAGTCCTGGATCTCAGTGTTCTATGCTGTGATTTAGCTGAAATTTACCCATAAATCTTTCAGAGCCCAGTAAGCCATGGAAGTGTTGGTAATGCGGTAAACCAGCATTTCCCAACTAATTTGGCCACAGAACACTTTTGAGCTTGGAATATAGTGATGGAACACATGCTGGTTGGGTGGTGGGGGCTGGAGGGTTTCATACCAAAAAACTGTTGCACATAATGTTAAAAGTTGATTTAAAAGAATTAGTTTTTTAGATGTCTTTTATTTTACAAAGAATAAAAAAATAATAAGAGAAACCCATCTAAATGAACAACTAATGTCATTCTGATAGGAGGACAGTTAGCAACTCTATAATTAAGTATAAAAATTTAAAAAAACTGTCCTTCCTTAAAGCTTAAAAACATGTTTAAGAAAAAGAAATGCAAAAAAAAAGTATGGAAAATATTTTTAAATTTTGTGTTTTTATAACTTTTTTTATTTTTACAAAAAACAACTAGAAAATAAAAATAAGTAACATTTGATGGTTATTTGAATGGGAAGAGTGTTTGTTTTTGCATCTTTTGATCACAAATCCGCTTACTCTTAGGAGCAATACTGGAAAGTTGGATCCTTATAGCAAATGTAGCATCACATGATTTCTCTGAACATGACTTGTGCTGAAACAATCCAAATCAATTCTGTTTCAGTATGAGTCACATAATAACTATACTGTTATGAATATGTTATAAACATTAATATACCTACAGTCTAAATACTATTCAAATACCTTAGTATTTGAATACACATAATTTCAGATCTAATATTTTAGAAGGAAAATACTTTGATGCTACCATCAAAATTTTTTTGGTGGAGCACCTGTTCGCCTCACACAGAACAAGGTTTGGGAAATGCTGTGCTAAATAATATTGACCGCCTGTGATCTGACAAATTCTCTCATTTGGCTCCTGTCAGGTCCCAAGGGTTCTGGACGAGGGAGTTTCAACCTGTATATGCACTGTCAGGGCCATCGCAAGAGTGGGCAGGCCCCAAGGCAGCTTCCCCACACTGCAGGCTCTGCGTCCGCCCCCTAAGTGCTCCCCCATAGGCAATGGAGCCCAGTGATTATTTGGGGATGAGGGCCTGGCATGGTCAAGGCCCTGGGGGTCGCCTTCCCTTTCCCACCATGCACTCACCATGTGGCTTGCGGAAGTGGCAGCCTGCTCTGCCTTGCTGTGCCACACAACCCTCCCTGCCCACTGCACCTCACTTCTCCACAGAGGCAGGAACTGGAGGGGATCCTTCAGCCCAAGTAGTCACCCATCTCTCCTGTTCATAAGATGGTTGGGACAGCTGCCATGGGGCCTGCGGTGGCCTCCCCAGTTCGTCCTGTGGACGATACGGCTCTGTGGGCTGTTCTAAAACAAAAGCTATGGCATGGAGCACTGCAAAACGCTCTACCCTTCACACTCAAAACAGAGTGCACCTGGAAAAGGCCACAAGTGGGGCTGCTAATTTAGATGCTGTAAAGAAGCTGAAAAGAAACCTAAGATGTAGGTTAGTGCCAATGGAGTCTTGAACTGAAAATGAAACTAATGCTGAAATTCAGTGAACTAACCTCACCAAAAAACACCAAAATGCCTATTTCAGTGGCGTTCAGCTCTTGAAAGGAGTTATTTTAGTCCTCCTTTTTAAATGAGAGCGCTATATTGTTCTTAATGCAACTATGAAGTCACAAAGTACCAGTATAGAAATAGGAACCTGATTCATTACAGTGACTGGAAACAGCTAATAAATCACGTAAGCCAGTTAACTCTTGGAACATTGATATTTTCTACTCTGTTGCCCAAACAAATGCTTGGGAAGAGTGTGTGGGAGTGTGTACACATATCTATATATGTCTGTGCACATCTATATATAAAATGCTGTCTGGGTCTCTTCCAAATATTTGCAGTATGTCTAGCAAGAAGCCGCCCGTGCAATGCAGAAATCTGTAATGCGTCCCATGGGAGAAATAAGGACTCCACAGTAATCATCGCAGCACATGTTCAGACTACAATACTCGGTCTGTGATTAATTACCAGCCTAAGTGAAACAACATCTTATATTTCCATAGCCCCTCCCCATCCAAAGAATCCCACAGTATTTCATAGTACCAATGAATTGCAGCTGCTTCTGGGGTAGAGAGGCTATTCATCCCCATACACCACCCTATCCAAACATGGCAGACAGTGGTATGTTGGCCAAGAACACTGGGAAGTCAGGACAAATCTCGTCTCTGACGAAAAGGGCCATGGGATCATGAGTAGAGCGTTCCTATGGGCTGGTCTGCCCTGAAAACAGACAAAGGCATAGCATAGCATGAAAAATCTGTCCCCTTGAGAGAAGGACCTACACTAGCCTAGCCTAAGGCAAGAGACACTGGGTCAATGGAAACAAAAGCAGTCAAGTAGCACTTTAAAGACTAGCAAAATAGTTTATTAGGTGAGCTTTTGTGGGACAGGCCCACTTCTTCAGACCATAGCCAGACCAGAACAGACTGGTCTGGCTGTGGTCTGAAGAAGTGGATCTGTCCCACGAAAGCTCACCTACTAAACTATTTTGCTAGTCTTTAAAGTGCTACTTGACTGCTTTTTGTTTTGATAGTGTATAGACTAGCACGGCTTCCTCTCTGTTACTATTCAACTTGGGTCAATGGAGGAATTCTTCCTTCAGCCCAGCTGCCGATTCTCATGGAGGTGGATTTACTACATTGGCAGAAGGGACTCAGCATTGCAGCCAGGCAGCTGTGCCACGTCCTCATGTGTAGTGAAGCTGGGCCCTCAGTTTCTGAGTGCTCACTCAAAAGCACCACATGCATGTGCCTCAAATCCCACAGAGTCCACTGCCTCCAAGGGAGGAACCCTGAGCTGGCCCCACGATGATTTGCCCCTGTGGTTCCCAAACATTGAGGAATATTTCAAAACTGAACACGTCATAAATTCCCAGGACAGAAGAGACCCTGGTGGTCACTCCAGTATCACGCAGGGGAGAACAGCCCACAGCAATGATTTCCAGCAGGTCCACTGACAGGAGGGAGGCTTTGGGGGCAGTCGCACAGGGGCCTAGTATTTCTAAGGGGCCTGGAGATACTTTGGCAGCGATGGCAGCTGGAGCTCTGGACCCCTTTGAAATGCCTTGTGCAGCACTGCTCCAAGCAGGTCTGGGAACGCGGGGGCCCAGACTAATAGTCTGAGTGGCACTAAGGTCTGACTGCCCTTTGCTCCGCCCCTTCCTCCCACCTTGCCCCAGGGCCCACAGTGATTGTCAGTCCTGCTGATTTCCAGTCTGAATTTGTCTCGTTTCAACCTCCAGCTGTTGCCCCGTGTTGGCTGCAGCCATTAGATCACATAGGTCTCTGCTGGAGTGAAGAGCCCCAATTAAATATTTGCTCCCCCATGCACATACTTGGCATCTGAAGTCACCCCTTAACCTGCGGTTCATTAAGTGAAATAGATGGAGCTCCTGGAGCCCACCACGCTGACATCTTGCAAAATCTTTTAATCATTCTCATGGCTCTGCTCTGAACCCTCTCCAGTTTATCACCCTCCTTCTTCGACCATGGACATCAGAACTGGACATAGTCATCCAGCTGCCGGCACACCAGTGCCAAACACAGAGAGAAATTCAGCTCCCTACTCCTACTCGAGATTCCCTTTTATTTGTTCCAGCATCTGACTGAGAGATCACATTCATCTGACTGGCCATCATGCCCCTCAAATCTTGTTTGAGCAGTGAAGTGTGCCCTTGTGGAAGTGATGAGGGGCTGCCCTCTGGGTCACAGCCCACTGGTTACAGGGTACAGTGGCCAACCCTCCAACGTTCTTCTGTGTCTTCAGGAATTAAAGATTGCTCTTTAATAAAAGATTCTGTCGTGGTGAAACCTGTGTGATAAAACCTCCAGAACTATGTCCCGCCAAAATTGGCAACCCTGTTATGGGGCTGATACTTACCAAAATCCTACGGTCCCATGTCTATGTAAGAGACCTTGGTCTAGTGCCCTTGTAGCTTAACCAGCCCCAGGGCAGTTCTTTTCCAACTCCCTCTTCTCCCTTCCCCGGACATGATGAGGAAAGCACTGCCTTGGGGTGCTGGACCAAGGGCTCCATGTTCGTTAACAACTGCTAAGTGCTGTGGAGAGAAGACACATGTCCTCCACAATCCCTTCATCTAGGAGCCTACAGTATCAGAACCAGCCCTACACTCAAGCCTTACCATCCCCCCACCAACATTCCCCCCAAACCTACACCCACCACCACTTGCTGTGAGCCCTTCCCCATCCTTTGTGGCTACAGAGGGACAAAGGGATTTGGATGGGTTATGGCAAGAAGCTGCGGGTGGCTTGAAGAGATGGAGAAGTTCTGTCTTACAGCATACAGCAGGTGCAGCCTCTTGCAGCTCCCATTGGCCATGGATTGCCTTTCCTGGCAAATGGGAGCTGTGGGAAGCAGCACAGATTGGCACACTACTTCCCACAGTTCTGACTGGCAGGGAGAAGCAATCCATGGCCTACTGGAGCTGTGAGTGGCCGTATCTGCAGATGCACAGGTAAATAAAGCATCTGGTGGCCCACTAGGGGCTAACCCTGGGGAACCTGGCGATGGACCACTTGTTGCCCACTGCTGATTCATAAGCACCTGTTGAGACCAGAACACTCAGCCACCCGGAGCACAGACACATCCGTTGCTAATAGGGATTTAATACAGCTGTGTGTCTTGTTTTTATGCTGGAAGGTTAGTTGTGTTGATCGTACTTTGTTTGTTTATTCCTTATTCCTGCTCACGTAGATGGTGCATATGGAAAGCGCCGCTCTGCTGGTATTGTGAGGGCTGTCTATGCTTGCTTGAAAAGTTTCCATCACAAGTTCTTGGGCTCTGATCTCTGACTGGTGCCCCAGCAGCTGTGATAGCCCCTTGAGTAAAAGGAACAAAGTGGGTTCGTTTCATCCCAGACATAACCTTCCTGGCACTGCACCAGGGAATAATTTGGCTCAGTGTGTTTTGAATGATGATGGCTAACAAGAAAAAGCTTAGTGTGTCTGGGCTGGCGGGACTGAGAGGATGCTGACAGCCGAAGCATAAGCTCTCCCCAGAGCAACTGCCTCTCTGTTGAACTCAGACAAAAGGTAAAAGGTCTTTTCAACAGTCAGCTCTTTGCAGCAGGGTCTGTCTTCGTTTTTGGCTGTTGGATACTGCTTTGTAGGTGCTTAACAACCAAAGGCGTATGTAATTGCATTGCTCCCCAGAGAGACTGATGGGAACAGAACAGAGTGAAGAGGAGAGTTGCAAATATTCTCTTCCTACCTTCCTCACATCTGCCCTTTGTCCAATGTGCAAAGAAAGGACCTTTTGCCCTGGCTTAGCTAACTCTTATTTGCCAGTTGCACTTCAGTGGTGCAGAATGTAGATTGTAAAGACTAGAAAATGAAAGGTAATCAGGGCCTCAGTAGTAGTAGTAAACCTCTTACACTCCGACATCTTGGAGCATAGGCCATTGGCAACCATTCGTCAGTGTCCCCAGTCCTGGGTGATCTTTTCCAGTTCCGCCGAGGTGTATCCTGTCTTTTCAGTGTCTGCCTTCAGGTCTCTACACCAGGTGTTTCTTGGGTGCCCGCTTTTCCTTCTTCCTTGTGGATTCCAACTTGAGGCTTGCCTGGCGGTGCTGGTGGTTGGTTTCCTGAGGGGATGTCCAAACCATCTCCATCTTCTCTTCTTCATTTCTTCTTCAGCAGGAAGTTGGAGAGTCAGTTGCCACAGGTCTTGGTTGTTAACGGTGTCTGGCCAGTAGATTTGGAGGATTTTACAGAGACAGTTATTGCTAAACATCTGGATTTTTTTGACAGCCATCTTTGTTGTTCTCCAACTTTTTGCTTCATACAGTAGGTCTGATTTGACATTGGAGTTGAATAACCTGATCTTAGTCTGTGTTCTGATCTGCTTAGAATTCCAGGTCTTTTCCATGAGAAGAAAGGCTGTTCTTGCTTTCCCAATCCTTGCTCTCACATCAGCATCAGTGCCCTCCTCTTTATCGATGATGCTGCCCAGGTGTGTGAAGACCTCAACTTCTTCCAGGGCCCTGCTACTAAGTATGACTGAGGATCACGGTGATAGCATATTACAATCAGTCATTTAGCAGCAGAAAGAGCAAAGATAAGCTTCTGCTCCAACCTGACAGTTTTTGAATTCAGTAAATGGCATCAATAATAAAAGACCCACATAGGCTCAACTAGGCTAATCAAACTCAGATGTCCTCACAAAATCCCCCTGGGGATTGCATCAGGACCCAGTCTTTATGTTCACTTCAGGGCAGCAGTGCAGGTAAATGGCAATTGACAAGCTGGTTGATAGGAATGTCCTCACATAAGAGACATGAAAGGCACTTCTAAAAAATCTCTGCACTGCCATCAGGTTCCTACACAATCATCAAAGTGCTGCCTGTCGGGTCCAGTCTGGACTGTGAGGCTGTTACGTTGCTTTAATTATCAAGCAGGCAGGAAATGGCTCTTGCACTAATAATGACCCTTGGTTAAGATGTTTGTTTAGGTCACTTGTATTTTTTTCTCAAAAGCTTTCTGTTCAGCACATAATACCATAATGCAGACAAGGTGGAAACACCTGCACACAAACTGTTCTAAGTAAGACCCATCATTCTTACTGCTGAAGAGTGACTTCCTCTTTGAAAGCATTGTCTCCAGGAGAAATATACCCTCACAACAGAGCAGGAGCACTGACCTAGAATGAAGTTACAAACTCTGGCCCAGTTTATGGCAGGGAGTTAGCAGCTTCTTGAGAAAAACAAAACTTTTCTGAACCAGTATAGTCATGTGTCTTTACAAATGGGGAACTATTATTTCAAAGTGCAGCATAAACAGGGTACTTTACCTCCCTTCCTTGTAAAATTACAATGAATGAAGTCTTCGACCACAAACCTGCAAATATGCACATGCTTAACTTTAAGCATTTCCGTAAAATTAAGCATGTGTGTACATGACTGCAAAATCTAGACTTAATTTATAGCTGCTGAAAACAGTTAAGATAACAACCCTATAGGTGTATTCAATTGCCACACAGACAAAATGTTTTTTGATAGGCTCCATTTCTATTAAAACCCCATTGCCCTCCACTGATCCACTCTGTGACCTTTTAGGAACTCAGAAAATATTTCTAAGCATACTCGCTGCAGAGCTTCCACAGCCTTTGCCTTGAGAGACCAGCCAATGTTCTGAGGATGCCGCTGACTCCTTTGAACAAACTCCTAACTAGCATTGCTCACAACATGTTAAAATTCTGGGGCCGAATGAGTCTGGAAAATAAAAAATCAGAGTCTCTTTTCCCCCTTCTATGATCCTTTGTGTTGGCACCTGGCCCAGAGGAAAACAAGTTTTCCAGCCCTGGAAGGGCTGCACAATGAAAGGTGTGGGAAAGATAGGTAGACCCACATTTCCCTTTGAGTTGCCTGCTAACTTTACCAGTCCACCATCCCATAGGCAGTGCTCTGCCTCACCCTAGTGGTTCTCCTTTGCAAGTTCACCTCGTCAGCAAAGCCAAAAATCACCGAATCCCTCATTCGGTGTTAGTCTTTGGAGTGCTACATTGCTGCTGTTTTGTTTCATCAGCAAAGGCTGCTCTACAGTTAAAACACTTGGTGCTTCAATGAAGATGCTGCTGCACCAACAGAAGAGCTTCTCCCAGTGGCATGGATAATGCACCTCCAAGAGAGAAGCCCTTCAATCAGCACATCGCTGCTTGTACCGGGGTTAGGTCAGTCTAACATCTTATGGGGTGTGGATTTTTCACACCCCTGCATGATCCCAGTCCCACCTCTTCTGCTCAAGGGCCCGCTACTTCCATACCCACCAGAACCCAGGCCCCATTGTGGCTGGCTTCTCTGGGGGAACCACAGCCCCTGCCCTGTGCCTCCAGTCCCATCCTCTTGTAGCCACTAGCTAGCCCCTACCCAAAGTTAGTGCCTACCACCCTACCAGCACTGGGCAGCCACGCAGCCCCTGCTCCCCACGCCCCGTCTGTGGAGCATTGGGCAGCCCCAGCTCCCGCTCCCAACCACCAGAACAGCCAGCCAGTCTCAACTCTCCCCAGCCCCTTTCTAGTCCCTGGAGCAGTCAGACAGCTGCATGGCCACAGCTCCCCAGAGAAGCCAGGCATCTGCCCCACAGCTCCAGCCTGGCTAGGCAACCACACAGTCCCAGACATCCCAGCTGCCTGGAGCACCAGTTGACTGGGAGCCACACCAGTGCCCCAGACTTCCGGGAGTGTGAACAGGGCCACCCTAGTCTTCTTTGGAAAGTAATGCCTTCCCTCACCTATGTTACCCACCACCCATGGTTGCTTTGTATGGTGACCATGCATGCAAGGTAAGACTAGTTTATTGCTCTGTGGTTACTGAGAACACTGAGCAAGCCCATGGCAGGAAACCACCTGATTCTTCTAGTGGCTTTTTCTAAAAGGAGCTTTCCGGGTAAATCTGCAAGGGCAGCGCCTTTCCACTCAGCCACTCACTTTTCAAGAAAGACGAAAAGGAAGGAAAAGATGATAGTGGAAATTTCATGTGGCAGAGGAAGGCGATCCTGCATGCTATAATTGACTTTTTCAAGAGGGTGCTTATGTAAGGGACCCGGACATAAGCAATTAGGCCTTAGAGTCACAGCTGGGTTAGGGCTGAGAGCCACAAGTCAAGGAGGGTCATCAGTGAGCTGTGTTTATTAAAAAACAGAAGTGAATTTACTGAGTATAAAAAGTAGGATTTAAGTGGTTATAAGAACAATGCAAGTTACCAAGCCACAGAAAACAAAACATGCCAGCTAATCTTAATACACTAAGAAACTTGTAACATGTAATACATAATGATGCCTTACAAGAAGTATTTTGCATAAATCATTTTTCCATGTATATTCATATCTATTCCATATCCATATCTTTCCATGTCTATTCATATCCGTAAGCATATTTCCATAAAGAATGTGAAGTGCATCATCACAGCCCTCACTATAAACTGTTTCAGCAGTCCTGGGAAACTAGGTGAGGTTTGGAGTCACTACAGACCAGAAGTCTGTAGCGTCTGCGCACTCTCCAGGGTTAAACAGTGGGCTTGGCCAGACAGAGGGCTGCAAAGCCCTTCCTGAAGGTGTTCCCCAGGGCCAATGGGAGGGAGGGTCAGGGAGGGTCATTTGGCCTTTTCCTCCACCTCAAAGGGGGCCTCCAATTTAGACACACGTTAATTTTTTTGGCATTTGACAAGTTTCACAATGTGTTTTTTTGCACATCCCTCAATAATTAGTTGTATTTGCACAGGGAGAGGCTAGACTATTCAAATATGTCTCACTTTTTTTTTTGAGTACCTTATTTTGTTTCTATGTGTCATCATCATTTGTTATTCTTTAATGGGTATGGGCCTTAATTGCACACCAGTGGTGTCGTGGGGGAATCCATGGATTGACGGCTTATCCACAGGGGCCTCAAAAGCTCGTAGTGACCTGGGCCTCTCTGAACCTCTGAGTGAGAAGATCAGGGAACATCTACGGGTGGGTTTCTGGGGAGAAAATTGAAGAAAACAGAAAAAATTTTCCTCACCACTTTGTGAAAATGTAAAACAGGATGTACTGTCCTTCACCACCAACTTCCATGTTGCCTTCCTCACAGCTTAAATAAACTTTACTTTGGGGGAGAACCTTCAGAAGAATCCATTTCTAAAGTTGACTGGACTACAAAACAAAGGGGCAAAGAAGTCCAAGTTCTCTTCCACCTAAGATGGCAAAGGAACCAGCACTGTGGGCTTCCCAAGGAGATCCTCACCTGGAGGTGGTAGGGATGGTCTCAGCTATCCTTCCGGATGACTGTGAGTGAGAAAAGCCATCATGAACACATGCTGCATGTTGCTATGATCAGTTTTAGTTACTAGAAAGCAGGTTTCATTTTTATTTGCTTGTAACCATTTCTTATGCTCTCATTTTTGAACTCACCTAAAATCCCATCTTCTTTTGTTAATAAAATTGTTTTGTTTTAGTTTTAACCAGCAGTGCTGTGTTAGAACTAAAGTGCTTGTTTAGTCTACATCAGGTATGTAGGGATGTCCAAGAGGTGGCCCACAGGTCAGAAGCTGTCCCATGGAGCCTTCTTATCTGGCCTGCAGGGCCAGCTGCTGTGATGGCACCAGCTTCTGCAGGGCTGGCTTCCACAGAGGGACTTATGTCTGAGTCAGCTCCCTCCAGCTGCATGTCCATGCCCAGCATAACAGCATTACTATCTCAGCTGGCACATGGACTATCAGTGCAGGGGCTGACAGTGTTCCCAGGCCTGCCCCAGAGATGCAGGCTTTTGCCACCATATGCATTGAGGACATGGGTGCAAACGGAGGACCCCTAAGCCTGTGCAGTGACCACTGGGGAGGTGGGTGCCTGCTCTCCAGCATCTGCCCAAAGGCTGTGTTTAATAACATGTTGCCAGTTCAATGCAGGTGAGAAGACCAGGTACAGCGGGGGGGGGGGGGGAGTGCTAAGACTCGTCCCACAGGAGTAGGGTCTGGTTGGACGCATCTGATACCCTGGACAGCTCCAGCCTGGGAAAACAGCGGTTTAGCAGCAGACTTTTGCTGAGGTTGAATTGAGCGTCTCCAACCTCCTTAAGAGGGTCTCGAACCTGTAACCACTCTTTTCCCAAAGGTGTTAGCGTTCTCGGTCCCTGCGCATGCTCAAGACACTGGTGGTCCTCGGCTGATAACTACGAGGACGCTCCGAACCCTGAAAGGGATGGTTACATTTCCTGTCCGCCGACGCATCTGAGTTCACCCCCCCGCCCCCATTCGATGGCGCCTTTAAGCAACTCAACGGAGAGCGGAGAGAAATCGCTTGCGTGAGGCGTTGCGTCATCGCGTGCGGAGCGTGACACGTCGGCGGCGGAGGCCATTGGAGCCGGATGTTCCAAGATGGTGGATGTTGTTGGGGTTGCGGCTCCTGCGAGGTGGGGAGGCGTCTGCTGCTAACGGGGCCTCGCTTGCTGCGTGCGCGCCCGGGGTCCGAGCCGGGTATCGCCAGGTAAGCGGGATCGGGCTGGCGCCGGTTGGGGAACTCGAGGGGATGACGGGGAGTGGGGGAGAGGGACGGGGAGTGGGGGTCTCTGGGTGGAGGGGAGGGGGAAGGAGAGTGGGGGACTCTGGGGGGGAGGGGAGGGGGAAGGAGAGTGGGGGACTCTGGGGGGGAGGGGAGGGGCGCTCTGGGTGGAGGGGAGGGGAGGGGGTGCTCTGGGTGGAGGGAGGGGGGAAGGGGAGGGAGAGTGGGGCTCTCTCGGTAGAGGTGAGTGGGAGTCGGAAGATGAAAGGGGAACTTGGGTGAAGCGGGTGACAGGCAGTGATGGCGTCCAGTAGAGTCTGGCGGGGGTCTAGTTTGGAGGCATTTGAGAATGGAAGCAGCTTTGTTTTGGGAGCTGTAGAGCCATGAAGTGAGTAAACTGTCTGTCTGTAGGGTGCAGCCTGGCTTTTGGAGTCTCTGGCATTAAGACATGCAGGTGTTGTGTGGGAGAGGTCTCTAGGTAACTTGGTTAGGTATGGTAGTGGAGCAGGCATAGCTTTGGGAATGCGTCCATCAGCTTGCTGGGTTCAGATGTTAAAATGTGGGGGCAGCTCTTCACATTGAGAGAAAGGACAGCCCAGCAGATATGATGCTACCTTAGGAAACCTTAAGCAAGTCATGTGAAGGCTTTGCCTCAGTTCTGTATCTGTAAAATGGAGATCTTATCGTTCCCCTATCACACAGGAATGTTGTAAGGTTAAACAAATTGTAGATTGTAAGGCAGGTACTGAATAATGGGTGACATGTAAGTATGTTATGTAGTCATAAGTGGTGGGTGGTCCAGCACTGGGCATGTCAGGGACTAGCTGTCTTCAGTCACCCCAGCTGCTCATATGTATTCATATTACTCCGCAAAACATGGGTACCTGCTGTTTTGTCACTGGACAGTTTGTTTTTTCTCAAGGTGCCTTTGTGTTCTTTAAGCAGCAGAAGCATCTGTAGAAATGGGCTTTCTAGGAAATCCTGAAATTGGATTGTCATCCCTGATGTGACAGTTCATGCTATCACAACATAGGGAGACTGAGGTGTTGCAATGTGTGGGTTTCATGTGTCACAGGAACTGAAAAGATGGCAGTTGAAGCTTCTGCCCCCTATCTGTTTGATTGTGTTGAGTTGAACCAAGCTCCACATTGATTGGTGTGTTTGAGTTTCAGTGTTTACTTGTGGGTAAATGTGGTGAATTAAGGCTATTTTGAAACTGTGATTTAGTATAAATGCCTTTATTTTCAACAAGACATTTAAAGTGCTCTCTTGAAAACTAGATGCTTCCTTTTTCAAACTTTTGCACCTTATTAGCTCTGTGCATAATTGAATAGGAGAGACTTTGAGTACCTGCTGATAATGGCTTGAGTATTGCCTGAAAAGGTTGAGAACCACTGACTTAATTAAGAACAACAAGTCCTATGGCACCTTATAGATTAACAGATATTTTGGAGCATAAGCTTTCGAGGGCAAAGACCCACTTCATCAGATGCAAAATATGTTAGTCTGTAAGGTGCCACAGGACTACTTCTTGTTCTCGAAGATACAGACTAACACGGCTATCTCTCTGATACTTAATTAACTAGTCGTTTTCTTTTCAAATTGGTGGAAAGGCTGTGTTGCTATTGTCCGAGGGCTGCATGTTCAGCTCAAAGTTCTTCATTCCAAGAGCGATAGAGCAATATTCACATTTATATGGAAACTAGTAGGGAGATTTCAGAATTAATTACACTTGTTTATATGACAGTGTTCACAGTATGTTAGATGTCATCAGTATGTGCAGAAGCATGAAGTGCCTGTTCTGAGCTGTTCATGGTTTGTGACCCTGATCCTGTAATTGGATCCGTGCAAATACAAGGATTTTCCACAAACAGATCCAACTGCAGGATTGTGGCCTAAGATGACAAGTAACATATACAGGGTATGGGAATCTTAAGTCATAAAGCTGAATTTTTAAAAAGTGTTCAGATATTTTTCCAGTGCAAGGAAAACTACTTGCAGAAGCAGGTTCACTTGAAGCTTTATCCACTGGTGTCCTTATGCAAGATCTGTGATAATATAAATTCAGTCCACAAATTCAAGTCTTGTCTCTTACTTTGCTTGCATCCAATGCAGAGATGTTGGGGAATCTTTGGATTCCTGTCACCACAGCCAAAACCACAGTTGTCCCTGGATCTTATTATGATAGTTAAAATTGCTTAATTTGAACTGTGTTGATCACTGAATTAATTATGCATAAAATATTAATCACCCAAGAACTTCAAATAGAATACTCATTACAGATTTGTCTAAGTGTATTTGCACTGCTACACATTTTTTTAATGTTGACATACACTTTAATTACCTTGGTTCATGCAGGCTGTAGTGCCAGTGGACATGAGTTAAGTTACAAAAAGGATGTTAGGAAGGAGGTACTTTCTCCAGAGTTTTTCCATGTCATGTAAGAGATCTTCATTGTTCACTGCGTAATGCTACTTTTCACTGTAGTATTTGCCATTTAAGCTCCATAGAAAATCCTAATAAACAAAAAAAAAAATTCCCTGACTAGAGCAGTGTGTGTCATTTTCTCCATTAAGATCCTTTTCAAAGAATCAAGAAGGCTTTAAAAATGGATGCCATTTTGATTTTGATAATCTTTATGTAGCTAGACAGGCATTGGGGTAAATAACCACATGAAGTACACCTGCTGCACCCAAACTTCACAAAGTATTGCAGATGCTATTCACTGAGTTGCAGTAATTTCTTGTTTGGGTTCAGATCCTGATCCATTGCATAAATTGAGGGTTGCACTAAGATTCCACTCTTGATGAACAGTGTTATAAAAATGAAGCGTTATAGTATATAAATATCTTAATGTAAATGGCAAGGAATTTGTAAGATGGAAAAAATTCTTATGAGCTATTCTGCATGCTTAAGTAGAGAACAGTTTTGGTGGTAATGCATGTCTTAGAGGATTAGGATTTGCTCTTTGCGAAACACTCCCTATGCTTTGTGTTTTTGAATAATTTGCTTTGGGGCTATGTAATAGCATTAGTTAATGCAGAATTCAATACACAAGTAAGTACTGTATTTATTCAGACACTAGATAAAATGCAGACATATATTTTATCCTCTGAATAATACTGAAAGTTAGATGTGGTGGTCATGATCTAACCCACAGGAAATTATTAAATTACAGCAAGTGAGAACACCAACCATATGTATGTCATCTTAAAACATGTTGCTAAGAGGCAACAGGAGGAGGAAAACCTACACTCTGGTACCTGAAATGGCATTGCAGTCTGAGGTTTTTATTAGTTGGCTTCAGGAAAGCCAGTCACGTGAGCTTTCAGTGGAATTATTTTTCAAAGCAATCGATTCTGTAAACATACTACCAAATATATTACTTTGAACAATCACACTATGTTGGGGCCCTCAGTTTGATTCTGAAATGTATTTGTATGTCTTAGATTTTTTTTTAAAGATTTCAGCTATCTTTTTGGGGTGTTCTACTGATTTTTTTTTTCAAACAGTTTGTTTTCCTTTATTTAAGTGTTAAAAAAAACAAACAAACCTAAAGTACAATTGAAGGAATACATTTAAGCTCACGTAGTTTTTATGATATAACCTCCTGTGTGGACACTCTAGGAATCTCTCCTAGTGGGCATGCATTTTGTACCAGCAAAAGAATATTTTGGCCAGTATGACTTATACAAATTCCAGGAACAATGTAAGATATACTGAGAAAAAGACTGTTGCTTTTGGTGACATAACTATGTTGATTGGGGTGTGATTTTTTCCTCTTTACTCTCGCTAACATAGCTATAGCTCTTGAGCATAGGCACAACTTGGGTATGGTTTATTTGCTTTGTTTTATGTTACTTGGGGAAGAAGTTTAAGCTGAAACAAAAAAGCCACATGTATACTGGAGTAAGTGTCCACACTGAGTTGTATCGATATAGATATATCTGGATAGCTATGGTGTGGTAAAACTGGTAAAGCTTCTTGTCTAAGTTGTTTATGGTAATTTTTGGGGGGCTGCCATTGGTATGCAATTGTAGATTTACTGTAGTCAGTAGGTGACTAGCATTTAGTAGTCATTGAACATAAATCATGTAGTAAACTGAGATGCGAGAATTTCCATTCTAAATGGAAACATCTTAGTCGGATTAGCTTTGATTCTCATTGTCCTCACTGATTAAATAAACACATAAATAATAAGCCAACAGTCCCTTCTGTTAATAAGGGTGTGATCCTTTTTTTGAGGCGGAGGAAGCTTTTTCCCAGTTTGATGTTGTGGATTAAAACTACCTGCCTGGATCATTTTAATAACTTGCATGGCTTGGCTTTTTAATCTCTTACACACCCTGTCTACTTGCTACGTGTGATCTATTTATTAACTTTGATCCAGTGAAGGTTGCATTCTCCTGGTTTGGGCATCTGAAATAAGTTCGTGGCTAGAATTCTTTATTCCTGAGATCAACAAAAAAAGAGGGAAATCTTTTGATCTGAAGAAGCGGGTCTGTCCCATGAAAGCTGATCACCTCATCAATTGTTTTGTTAGTCTTTAAAGTGCTACTGGACTGCTTTTTTGTTTTGATAGTATATAGACTAGCATGGCTTTCTCTCTGTTACTATCAAAAAAAGAGGAAGTAATTGATCAAAATTAACAAAGAATGCTATTTTTCAGTTTGCTAATTATCACTGATTACAAGAACGCTGCAGATAATAGGATTTTGGAGGGTTTTTTTTATTAAAATATAAAGAACAAAGGCCCTCTCAAAAATGTGGATGTCAACTTCTACATAAGACAACTGATATCTCTACACATTTGCAAAAGTTTTTATCTACATTTAAAAAAAATTAACTGGAAATAAACATTTGATTCATAAGAAATTACCATTTTCACTGGGACTGTTGTCTTACATTTCTGGTTTTCACTTTCCCATGCATAGCATGAGAACCATTAGAACGGAGCAAACAAACATTGCAAAAATTTTAGGGGCTGGCTATACTTGCTGGAACATCGACATGCTGCAGTTGATCTTCCAGAGTTCGATTTTGCATGTCTGGTGAAGATGCAGCAAAATCAGTCTCTCAGAGCTTGATTGTCAACCCCGCGCTCCACGCTATTGTGTTGGGTAAGGGACGTCGATGTGTAACTACAGAGGCTCTGACATCACTAGGGAAGTAAGTCAATTCTGTTATGTGATTTTAGCTATGCAAATGGTATAGCTAGAATTGCATATCTGAGATCAACTTATTTTCTAGTACAACCGGGTCTTGACATTTGCAAGTGCCACATTCGCGAATGCAATTATTTGCAAGTGCACTCACTTCCATGGGGCTCTGGGACTGGGAGTGCTGGCAGCTGCCACAACTTCACTGGGGCTGGGAGTGCTGGTGGCCTCTGTGACTTCCCTGCAGTCCACAGCCAGAGCGCCTGCAGCTGCTGCTGCCATGAGGCAGGGAGCACCCACGCGAGTACACGTTGAACCTCTCTAATCCATGACACTGTCTAGCAACATCTGTAATCTGCCAATTAGTAGCTGGATGACCATTTGTCATGGGTTCCTCCAAGTTTCCCACAGTCCCATAAAGTTTGTTTGAAGGTACCAGTTCTGGTTCTCAGTGCTATGCTGTTATTTATCAGTAATGTAGCCTTAAATGTCTAAGAGCCCGGTAGGCAGTGGAAGTGTTGGCAGGGCTGTTAGGAAATATTGACCTTCGTAATCCAGCAAATTCTGTCTTCTGGCATCAGTTAAGTGCCAACGGTGCTGGATTAAAGAGTTTCAACCTGTAGAATCAGAAGCTGTGGACTAGGCAGGGTTTCCTGGTAATATCCTGGTTGGCAGTAATTGTGCTTTGCTGGAAAATCTCCCAGGTATCAATGCGGAGGGGAACTGTTGCAGTATCTGAAAACGCTTTAAACTTTTGTATATTTCTTATAGTAACAAACCTTCCCTGACATGAGGTATGAAGCTACAGTGATACAACTTAATAGTAACGAGAGATTGTATTGATGAGAAGCCAGGAGCAGTGGCTTGGGGAAATGCACAAGGGCTAGTCTTGTCATTGGCTTATAAGCATTGTGATTGTGTGTGGTTTTTGTTTTTTTTTAAGTTTACTGATTTTAAAATTTTACAGAATAAATGTAGCCAGAGACTTTTTGTGAAGATAATATTTGGTTAAACTTGAAACCCCAGAGAAAAGTGCATTTAACCCCTTCTCTGGCAGGTTAACTACCAAAACAGTATAAACATCTCTGTTCTAGTTCTTAACATACAACTCTTGCAATTAAAAGACAAGTTGCTTAACTGGAAATTTAAAGGTGGCTTTAAAAAAGGTTTTAGTTACTATTGCGCATCCCACTTATTTCATAACTGATTTTATTGAGTTAAAGTTGAGATGGAAAGTTTTCAAAAGAATTCAATTAGAGTTAATTAGAGATTATGTGTATTTTGACAAACAGGAGCATTCAGACTCTGTTTTAAGTTTAAAATACTCTGTTTATTTTAATGTCTCCCTCTTCCATGGAGGAGGGGGAAGGATGTCTTGCCATGATAAAAGTAGAGTGTTTTGAATTAACG
Organism: Carettochelys insculpta; assembly: GCF_033958435.1. NCBI lineage: Eukaryota > Metazoa > Chordata > Testudines > Carettochelyidae > Carettochelys > Carettochelys insculpta. Next base: position 19,133,169 of record NC_134157.1, read on the forward strand.
CAGATAATATCCTGCATTCTTTCTGTGGATTTCATTCTGAAAGTAATATGCTTTTTTTTCTTTGACCGTATGTCTGACACCATGTATACAGGTCTTCCTTTGTATAAATATAGTTCCGGCTAAAATGCTTTGGTTGGGAATTTGATAGTTTTCTTAACTGAGTGTTTCTTAATATTGTCCACTAGTGCACTATCACTCTGGTGCTGTCAGTGGTGGGATTGCTAGTTGTGATGGAGTGGGGGGAGTGCATGTGTGAGTCAGGCTGGATGTGAGAGGCAAGCAGATCAGCTCCCAGTGGCTAAGGATGACCCTGGGGCTACAACTGGCAGGTAACACCTCTGCCCTGAACAAAGAGGAGGGAGGAGCCGAGCTGGGTTTTTGAATTGGGGGGCGGCGGGGGGCGGCAGTTAGAGGCTAGGGGAAGAGGAGCTGGAAGGCAGCAAGCCTGGGGAGGGGGAAAGCTACACCCCAGAGGGGCACCCCTCGGGGTCTTCTCCCCAGGATGGGTTGGAAAGACTGTCTCTGACTGCTGTACTGACGCTTCTGTGAGAAACTGGGCATCTGTTGCCTAATAAACCTCCTGTTGTACCTGCTGAGTGAGAGTCACTCCTGCCAGCGGACGGGGTGCAGTGCAGGGGGACCTCTGAACCCCATCACACTAGTATAGCTTGGTTGCTGATGTTTTTGCCACTATATTGTCTAATCCTGCTTACAACAAGTCTAGACAACACGATGGTATAAAAGTCACTGGACTGGTGCTAATGCTAGTGGGGCTGTTAGTATGAGACTTCGTAAAAGAGCTCGGTGTAGATGTAAGCCAGTTTAAACATTGCCTGGGTCCAAAATGTATTTAAAGCCATTTCCCTGTGGGTTTTTTTAACATTGTTTCTAAAATGGTTTGGCTTCATTTGTACTCTCTGGTCAGAGGATGTTAGATGGAACCTTGTGTATAAATACAATTATAAGTCCAGTGTGTAGTGTGCAGCAATAAATATACATTCTCGAAAAACTGGCAAATATTTTATCTTTGGGGATCTGGTGTCTTCAGCAAATCTTTTATTGAAAATTCTTCCTTTTAGACTGAAAAACAGAATAAGCATTTAAAGGCCTCATAGTGGCACGCGAAACTAATTTGTCTTTTGTTCTTCTCTGCAGCGTGGAGGGAAAAAAGAAAAACCTATTTACAGCATTCGTTGGTGGTTCTCCAGACAGTGTTTGACCTTGCTAGAAATTCATCATGCAGCCACCTCCACAGACAGTTCCAGCAGGGGCTGGTGGACCACCTCCAGCAGGAATTTCTCAGAATGCATATTGGCGAAATAGCCCGTTTAGTAGACGGGCAAATGCACTGGTCTCAGGAGCAACTGCCCCGGTGCAACCTGTGACAGATCCTTTTGCATTTGGCAGGCAAACTCCACAAGGTTCCCTGTTAGGTAATCCACCCAAAGGTAGTCCACTGGTTTTGCCAGGTCCTGCTCCTCGTCCAGCTTTTATGCATTCTTCTCCATCATATGCAGGGGATAATTCTCATGGACTGCCTACATCTTTACCAACATCTGTTTCTCAACCAGGAATCAATTCAAACACATTTTCTAATGTGGTGACTCCATCACCAGTACATATTCCAAATAGCACTGCAGAAACACATCCGAATGCAGAGCATGGACCTCATAACTCTTCAGTGCCGTTGCTTTATAATACAGGAGCAGCACATGGAAATTCTATCAGTGGACATCTGACTATGGCACATATGGCAAATAGGCCCCTAAGCAGACAAGATATTAATAGGGATCCAAGCAATGCTAGCTCAATACCTTCAGGAGCGCCAGTCCTTCCTCCACCTCTTCAAGAAACCCCACCTCAGTGGAGACCCAGTCAAGATAATGTGCAGCCTCAAGTTCAGAACTACTGGCCCCATGCTGAGCCACCTTCTCGGAATGCAGTTTATAGCATTTCTCACCCTTCAGCTGTTGCATCTCATCTTCCGTCTCAAGCAAATGTGCACCAGGGTCCTGTACATCAACATGTTCCACAAAGCACCACGCAAACACCTTCGTCCATTGGTGGAGAAAAGAATGAGATAAGCAGCTTCCCAGTTGCCAACCACAACGTGAACAGTTTTCAGCCAGAGAATATGTTTAGACAGAACACAGGAATGAGTGGTCTTTGGCCAGGTCAGCCTCACCAAGAACAGTTCTACCCACAGCCTCTTTTACCAGACTCTGGTTTTATTAATCCCATCACTCAGGAAAATATTCCAAAAAAACAATCTCAAAATGTGTCTGAAACACCAAGTGGACATGCAGATTCAGGAACTATCTCCATGTTTTTCAAAGGGGATGAGGCAGAAAATGAAGAAATACTTTCATCAGAAAAAAGTATGTCTAGTAAAGCTAACTTTGATGCTTGCCAGTTAAATTCAGGATGTACGTATCACCAGCCACTGCATCCTCAGCAGGCTGCAGCTAATGTTTTCTCTCAACCCCAGGTTAACAGAGGCTCAGCTAATGATGCAGTACATAAGGGACTGGATGTTCAATGTTCATCTAAAACTACAAGTAGCCAGCACAATGCACAGGTCAGTAAAAACTCTATGAATATTAGTGTTGACAAAGCAAATGTTAGCAAAACTCATGAGAATGTTGGGTCACATTATGAAAATGTTGAGAACCTGGAATGTATTCAAAATCAAGAAGTTCTACCAAGCGAACCCCAGAATATCAATCACTCATCCCCAAGTGTAGGTTCTGATCTGTACAGATATGGGTCACTGCAAGGGCTTCCAAAGAGCACCATTGTGAGCCATGTGGAAGGAGGACCAAATCTTGAGGCACCTGACTCATTACCTCATCCTGTCCGATCTGACAGTGTGTCCTCAAACTACAGTAACATAAGCCACAGGAGTGTTTCTAGTTCAACAAGACCTCAAGAACTTGTTGGAACATTTATTCAGCAAGAAAGTGGGAAGCCCGAGACTTCTGACGGTTTTTTTAAGCAGATTGATTCCTCTCCTTTTGGAAGAGATTCAAGTGAGCCCACTGTCAACAAGAATTATAGTAATCTGTCCCAGCCTCCAACTCCAAGCCCCCCCAAACCTACAGGAATATTTCAGACAAGTGCAAATAGTTCTTTTGAACCAGTAAGGTCCCATGGGTTTGGGGTAAAACCTGCAGAGGTTGACCAAGCGAAGATGGTGGTTGAACTAAGAGAGAACCACTTATACCAAAAGAATGCTAAGAAAAGCATGGCCGTGCCAGCTGTCTCGCCAGGTAATCTTGAACAGCCGCCAGATAATCTGGAAACTGTTTTCACACCCCAAGTACATCCGTTGCCTCTAACAGTCACTGGTGAACCTGGAAAGATGTTGCCACCTGTTAGTGGACCTGTTGTGGAAAACATACCATCAGTATCAGAGAAAAGACCCTCAGCAAGAGTACAGGGAGCAACAAAAAAGTGTGAGAGTCCAGCAACAACTCTCTGGGCTCACAGTGAGTTACCTGATTTTGGGGGCAATGTTCTTCTAGCCCCAGCTGCTCCTGCAGTGTATGTACCTGCGAAACAGACAGTGGAAATTATTCAACCACCTGAAGAAGGGCTGTCCAGTCAGCAGCCAAATAAACCAGAGTCTGTACCTGTGCAGCAGTCCCAGCATGGAAATGTATCTTCTGAAAACCTTGAAAATCCACCCAAAATGGGAGAAGAGGAAGCACTTCAGTCTCAGGCAAGTTCAGGTTATGCAAGTTTGTTGTCCTCTCCGCCCACAGAGTCTCTGCAAAATCAGCCTATCTTGATTGCACAGCCTAATCAAAGCTATAATTTGGCTCAGCCAATTAATTTTTCTATTTCTTTTTGTAATCAGCTAACCAGGAATGAAAATCATCTTTCACTGAAAGATCCTGGAGTTGAAGATAAGCCTGTAACAGGACTCCAAGCTCCACATGTTGATGGAATACTTTCTGGGGAAAATATGCCATTGTCTGTGACGCAGATTGGATCCTCAGTTAATATTCCTCAGTTGTCTAATCCATCCCATTTTAATTTATTACAAAGCCCTGTTAGTTCTCCTGAAAACGCCTCTAATTCGTCTACAAATTTGTTAATGCAACCTCCATCTCAAAGGCCACTTAATTTGGCTCCAGATGCTCAAAGGAATGCTAGTTCAGAAGGTGGTCTGCCTGAATTTGCTAATAAATCAGAATCTAATGCACCTGCTGTTCCTGGGACAAATCTCCCCAGTGGAAATGCAAAGGTATTAGTCCCACCAGTGAATACACCGGTGCCTAATAATTCCACAAATGACTCACATGGTCATGAAGAGGCTTCTGGAGCACTTGATTTTACAGTAACACGGACACTGGAGAAAAACAAAACCAGTAATTCTGTACAAATGCAGAATACATTACTTTCTTGTGGTCCAGGATTTCCTCAACAGCCAGTCAATCATGCTAGCCAGGTGGGACCAGATACACATGGCAGTCAACATTTCTATCAACAGGTAACAAAAGATGTGCAGCTTCAGGCTCCATCAGACAGAGCCACACAGGGGGCATTGCTTTCTCAGCAACAAAAGGAAACCGCTCAAACGCCACAGCCAGTATCTACTGGGCAGTCCTTGGTTCCTTCAAATTATCAGATGGCTTCAGAAACTAAACCTGCCCAAGCACCACAGCGACAAGAACATCAGGCGCCAATTAATAGGTATTATCCAGCGGGTCCCCCAGAGGGTAGTTCAGCACAGCCACCAACTAACTACAGTCAAACAAGCCCTGATAAACAACCATTTTCTGCACAGTCGTTGAATGCTCCAACTTCATCAGCATCTGCAACCATCAGTCAGCCGGCCGTGCCAACCATGCAACGAGAGCAGAACCCAGCACCTTCTCATGCTCCTCAGGATGCCTTTGGACCACCACAAAACCCTTACTACTATTACAGACACCCTTATGATGCTTATCAGACCCCATATTCACAGCCTTACCCTCCCATGGATCCTAGAACAGCAGCTCTTTATTACCAGGTAAAGCAGAAACTTTTTTCTTTTCTCTCATAATCGCGCTGATGTACTAAGTAGCTTTTTTGTCTTTCAATTATAATGAAGTATTTGAAGTGATCAACAATAGAGCATTTATCTTGAAAGATTCACTTCATATTTCATTGTAGGGAGAAATCACAGTGTTGGTAACATGACGCAAGAACTCAGACTTGTAGGTAATAAGCCCTTGGAAGGATTTTTGATAGCTTTAAAGCTGTCAGTAAAGAAAATGTTAACAAATGTAATTCATACCTGCTGTCAGAAAGCAGAATAAAAATTCACGCAAAAATAGATTTACTATCGAGAGTGTGAAAACCCAGCTAGAACTGAAAATGATGGGCAATTGGGGTCTTAAAGTTTCAATTATAAGCAGTTTTAAGATAGGAAATGAGTATTAATACTGTTGATTTCCAGCAGGGATGGTGACTGCTGTCTGATCACTGTGAGGTTGGCCCGTGTGGGGAAAAAGGTTTCAAATGGGATGTATGTCCAAATCATAAAAATGTCATACTTCTCATGTGGGACTATTAACAATTTCAGAAGTATTTTTTTAAATCTGGTATTAAGGTACATTATCAGGCAACATTGTAGCCATCTGTACTCTTTGTGGGAGGGTAATATGCTTCAGTATTCTCAATTGTCAATACAACATCTTTTGTGGGTGCTAATTTACCTTCCTCCCCCCCCAAGGTGAGGGTAGAGAAAGAAAGAAAAATGAGTTCAGAAAGGGGTTACCCATAGAAAAGTGTGGGTGGAGCGGCAGTGTTTTTATTCTGTCTGACTTTTGAACAATTTAACATACTAGTTGCTTATTTATAAACCTGTCTTCTTGAGGAGGATGTCTATGGACAATATGGTCCCCGCTACCCATCCTACAATAGAGGCAATGCTGCCTACGCGGAGCATACTGGTTATCAATATGGTGAGCCTGAGCGTCCTAGTTCCAGAGCTAGTCAGTGCTCTGATAGACCTCCTTCTAGGTATGTAATTATGGAACTCTGCAACGGTTTATTTTGTTTTGATGTATTTAATTATTCCTAGTGAACTTTTCTCTTGTAGCTCACAGTATGAGAGCTAGATGTTGTGAAGTAAATGTCAATATTGATAAAACGCTCTACAATTTAAATTACACATACAGTTAAACATATAATTCAGAAGTCTGATTTGCAGGTTGTTGCTTTTAAAGGTGAGGGAACCCAGTCATTGATAGCATGAAATGTTTTGCATGAGTGATCTTCTGGTGTATAGGGTTTTGTTCCCTGAACCTCCCTCTTCCTGTGACTGCAGTTTTTAAGAACAATAACACTAGATGTTGTGTCACAGTGATTATACACACCTGTTGGTGGTTATATCCTCTAATGGGTTTAAGAATAGTGACTGTCTTTTAATAATGGTATTTTATATCCTGTATTTTTTTTCCTCTTCCAGACAGGGCTATCCTGAAGATTATTATAATTCAAAAAGTGGTTGGAATGATTACTATGCAGACTACTATGCAAACCCATATAATTATGGAGGTACAGTTGGACAATTCTAAATTTTTTGGAGTAGTTGATTCAGAAGAAATCAAGGGAAGTGTTAAAATTAGCAGCAGAGATGTAGTAAAACTAAATTTGTAGTCTTTTACTGAAGTAAACAGAACAGCAGTAAAGTAACATTTTAAAAGACCAACAAAATGATTTATACAGTGATGAACCTTCAGGGGATGGAGCCACTTCATCAGATCAATAGCCCAGGTTGTTGAAATCTCTGTGGAATTCTTCTAGAGTCTCTTTACTATGGGTCCAAATGATGAAGGTGTCATCAATGTAGTGTAAGTAAAGGAGGGTTAATAGGGTATGAGAGCTAAGGAATCGTTGCTGTAAGTTGGTTATAAAAATGTTAGCCACGTGGGTGCCCATAGCAGTACCGCTAATCTGGAGGTATAAATTGCCCCCAAATTGGAAATAATTGTGGGTGATGATAATGAAGTGGGTCTGTCCTATGAAAGCTCATCACTGAATAAATCAGTTTGTTGGTTTTTAAAGTGCTGCATGACTACTGCTCTGTTTTGTTAGAATACAGACTAACATGGCTACCTCTCTATTACTCTTTTACTGAAGTAGTAATATTGGCATGTTTCCCATAGCTAATGAGAACAAAGCTTTTTGTTGAAAACTGATCTGCATTGCAGTTGTTCTTAATGCTCTACTATCCTCTCCGTATGCTTGGCTCAGTTAAGGGGGAATACAAGAGAATTAAATTTGAATTCATTGTTTTGATTCCCTATTTGGTAATGAGAAAATGGACAAACTTATTTTGCCTTCATGGTAAAATTATACAGTGGCATATGTATGGAATTGCCCGCTGTAGTGTACAACATATGTCACTGTCCCCACGTGCCTGGACATGTGTACTGTAGACAGTCTTAAAGGAAAACTAGCTATTTATCAGAAAATAAATTGACTCTACTTCAGAATATTGTGCTCTACACAAAAATATGCACCCCAGTGACTCATGGGATAACCGTTCTGGAGATCAGCATGTAAATTCTGTCAGACCAGTGGGAGTAGGGGATACTAGAAGCAATTCTTTTTCCCCCTCCAAGAGTCTCTCTCCCAAACTCCAGGATTTTACATTGAGTCATCCTGTGTGTTTGTTAAAATTATTTTATGGTAACTTAGCTATAGTCATTTAGTTGAAAAGATCTATTAGATTGCAGGGGCTATCTCTTTGAAAGAATGCAATGTATAGTATATGGATATGATATATAACAGTAATCTGCTAACTTATACTTGGATGTAATTGACCGTATTACAGAGACATGAAATTGATTTACATCTTTTTTTGTTTACAGTTCAATAGTTTGTAACTTTTATTTGAACTGATCTAACTATGGCAAAATGTAATAAAAATTAGTATCCTAATTTTGTTTGAACTTTTTAGTGGATTTGTATGGTACTTATCTCAAATGGTAACAAAACCAAGGTGTATGTGTTTCAGGAGGGAAAAAAGAGAGAAGTTCTGTGAGCAACTTACTGGGCAAAGATTTCAGTGTAAACTTTTTTTTTTTTTTTTTTTTTTTTTTAAAGACCCAACTCCCTGGGAACGTTATCCATCAGCATATGACTCCAGATATAGAGATCCCAGAAGTTATGACCAGAGATACTGGTATGATGCTGAACACAGTCTGTACCAAAAGAGAGAGGCATATCCATATAACAACAGGTTTGTAAGCCATGCTCTTTATTTGCAGACTTTAAGAGCTTACTCTTTAGTGTAATTTACTTAAATGGTGACTATTCTGGAAAGATTCAAAGTTTCTAGCTAATCTGCAAAAGTTCTAGACAACATGTTTTTAAATTCATTTTGCGGGAAACTTACTCTAGTTAGGCTGTTAAGATGTTTGAGGCGTAAAACAGGATTTTGTCAGTTATCTTTATTAGTCTGCATGTTTTCCTTATGATGAGCAGAATTATTATGTAAATTGAGATGTATTGGATAAACCAGTTTTGAGAGAGTAGTTTTAGGAAAAATAAACCTTGTTTTATGACTAGCTTTTAAAATAAGTAAAAAGTCTAAACGGAAATCACAGTAGGCAAAGGTTCTGCTTGAAGTTTCTGTGTTAGTTGAATTCAGAATGGAATATTGGTCTTAATTTTGAATAGTCTTTTTTTTTTTTTTCCTTTCAGTCTCTAACATTACACTTTGAAAGGGAAACTGTCTTGGTAAATTGATGTCGTTTTCAAAAATAACATGTGATTACCAAAAATAAAATTCTTCATCTGTTCACATTTTTGCACTTTATTTTGGTCAGTGAACAGAAGATTAGTCAGTTTTACGTTCTAGTTCTCATGTACTTACTATAAAGTTGGGTTTAAATCACAGCAAAATGATCATTTCAAGGGAAAAATGATTGGTAATAGTTCTATGAAATCAGGATTTGTACTGTCTTATAACGACTAAATCTGTGGACAAATCTGTGACATGGTCTCTTTAACAGCGTTGTCTAGTTAATGGAAACAAGTGTTTGCTGAAGTTAATTCTCCCCGTGAGACAGGCTCTTGTCTTTATTTTCATATTTCATTGCTCTTTAGACAGGACCGTTATGAAGATCACTGGCGATATGATCCTCGTTTTGCTGGAAGCTTTGATGATGAAACTGAGCCTCACAGAGACCCTTATGGCGATGAATTTGATAGACGAAGCGTCCATAGTGAACATTCTGCCCATAGCCTCCGTAGTTCCCGTAGTGTTCATAGCCGTCAGAGCAGCTTCAGTTCTCGTTCTCAGCAAGTGAGTTTCATATGAGTGCATTGGATGGTTGAGTTTGTTCTGTTAATCTGCTTTATGTTGGGAATGGGGTTACCTGATAATCTCTTGGACCAAATCTGTCGAAGATCATAAATATACAAAAGTTGTTATTTCTGTTCTGACCTTGGTTAATAGAAGCATATTTTGAAAGCTCATACTCAGCAACTAGAGACTGAATATTGTGCCACAGTGTGTGCTTGATTTAAAGTGTCTATTTGGTAGGTCGTAAAGTCTTTGAGGACTGGGGTTCAAGTTATGTTTGATACTACATAAGAGCGTAGGAAGACATTGCCCCTTTGGTTAAGGATTTGATCCGACAGTTCACTGGGCATAGGAGCACTGCTGCATTTTGCTGCAGTTGAGAGTGGATCCACACTTCTATTTTTATATGTCCTGTACTTCTCATTGTCACAAGCGTAAAAATGAATATTGGGGTAAAACTTAGAATATGTTTAAAGAGACAAGGCTGTTGAATTGGCCATACAGAACAGTCTTCGCTGTCCTTTCTTTTAAAATAGATTACTCATTTACTTTTAATTACAAATGCACAGGTAATTCCTAAAATATTCCCACTGGTAGATGGTTCTCATACTCTCCTAATAGAATTTGCACTTATATAATCTGTAGTCTCGTATGTTTACCTTCCAACAAGCCAGATGTAGTCATTCAGTTGAGACCCAAAAGTTTCACTGATATTGAACACGGCAAATTGGAGGCTGTACAGGCATTTATACTGAGTATCTTTCCTCAGTCAAGCTGGATTTTCTCTTAAGTCAGGAGAGGCGCTATGAGAGGTTGTGGGATCCTGTCTAAGCTGCAGATGCACAAGCACTCTGTGAATTTTTGTTAGTAGCATACTACATGTGCATAATTATTTAGAAAAGGAGAGGAAGGAGTTGATGGAGAGGGAAGTAAGCCCACAAGTGCAGTCTGAGGTGAGCAAATGAAATCGTAAGAGGGATCAAAGGGAAACAGCAAATTATTTTAGTTCATGTCTATTATACCAGTTGATTCAATGTGCAGCTTTTGTAAGTCCAATGAAAGTCCTGGGCAATTTACAATATTAAAATAGTTGTAAGGAGCCTTATAGCTGCTATGTGGAAGATGAAAAGCTCCTCAGTCCTACTTTGCTACATTGTTCAGCCCATATAATTTATTGCCCCCTTGCTATTGTGACTTTAATGCAACAACTACTACTATGTTTGTTGTATTTAGAGCCAGCTTTATAGAAGCAACCATGATCTGACAGCACCTAATGCATATGAAACCACCACCCAACCAGTCTCGCTTCACACAGAGTATCCATATGGAGGATACCCTGCGAATTTTGATGGTCAACAGCCTTTTACAGATTATGGCTACTCAGCTGGAACAGAATGGCCATCTGTAGAACAAGGTATTTGCAGAATTGTGGGGCAGGGTTGTGGTGAGAGGGTAGTTGACAAGTCTTTACTTTTGTGCCTTTCACTCCACTTTAAAATGATTTACAAACCTTTATTGAGCCTATTGGAAATAAAGACTTGTTCGTAATAGATGCTAAACTGATAACTAGAATATATGTTCCCTATTTGTAGAGTAACTGAGCTATATCTAAGTTAAGTTTTGCTCATTTTGAGTGTAGTCCCTTGCTTGAGCCATCCTGGATTGTCACTGAACAGTTCCCTTATTTTATAGTCAAATATTTAATTGCTGCTGACTATGTATTGACTGTTGCACACTTATGTGCCTTTGTGGTGTTTGCCATAGAATGATATGTATACTAATAGGGTTCTTAAACTCTTGCATCCAAGCATGCTTTGAATTAGATGTATTCTTGTTTCATGAAGAAATATTACTTCTAAACAACTCTTTATATAATCATTTGATATTTTTTCTACTAACCTTTCTTCTTGCAAATAAACAGCTTTGTTTCTAAAAACAGAGTTTATCTCATTTTTCTGTACTGCAGTCCCATCAAGACCTTTGACCCCTGAGAAATTTTTAGTGCCTCATGTCTGTGCAAGGTTTGGTCCTGGGGGCCATCTGACTAAAGTACTGCCAAACCTGCCTGCAGAAGGACAGCCGGCTTTGGTTGAAATACACAGCATGGAGGTAAAGCAAAAGCCTATCAGGAATACAAAAGTGTTTGTTTTTAAATTCTTGTTTATTCTAAAGGGAAAATTGGGGCACTTGTTTGTGGTAGGGCTTTCTGTTGTGTGTGTTAGTTTATAGAAAAACAAACGTTAAGTCCTTGCTTCTGTAAGTCTCTCATATTTTTGCTTTTGATTTCTTCTGCTAGGCCTTAGTATCTCCTTTTCTCACTGTGGTGTTTGGTTAATTATAAAAGGATTCCAGGTCATAAGCACAGTAGGTCTTGGGTTTTTTTCTTTTGTGCACACAGACATTGACTGAAACATGATCATGTGTACCTTTCTCTGCCAGCAGTGATGGTGGCAGTTGGGTAGCTTTGTTTGTGGATACACAGCCTGCAGTAGTGAATCTCTGAGCCCGGGTTGTCAGATTCAGGGCGCCAGGACTTGCATGACAATGCTAGAAAAAAGCTGTGTCAATGCAGCAGGTTAGGCTGCCAGGCCTACCATCTCCTTAGGCTTCTGAGCTGCAGCCTATGCCACGTAGTCCATACAGCTCTTTTTAGTGCCGTAGCTGAGTCGGTTGACCCAGGCCTGGGGAGACGCTATGTAGGTGGTACCCAGGGTAGAAGATGATCAAGTACTTGAGCATATTTCCCTTTCTCCTGTGATGCCACCAGTGGGCCAAAGAAAGACAATTTTTGTTCATCAGATAGACGTGGACTGATTGAAGAGAACTCAGAGAAGGGTGACATAAGTTGCACCATCTGGTTTATGGGGGAGGAGTAGAATGTGACCAAGATAAAACACAATTATCTACAAGTATTTTAATGGTATACACAGCAAGGAGGCGGAGGAATTCTGTAGAGTGTCACAAAGGGTTAAAAGAAAAATATAGGCTTAAAGAACGAACTACTTCCCATGGGATCTTACTCTGTGAAATAATTTCTAATGGAAAGTAATTAGAACATTTAAATTTAGTTGAACAAGGCTCTAACAAACATACTGTAGGAAATACAGCTGTACTGTCCAGCAGTGATGGACTAGATAACAATATAGGTTATGTGTAGCGTTTTTAATATGCTTTGTTAGGTACAAAATGAATCACTGTAAGAGCTTCTAATCATGCTTTTATGGTTCATATTTTTTTTTAAGATTATGTTGCAACATATGCCAGAACAAGAAGAGATGAGAGCGTTTCCGGGCCCTCTTGCCAAGTATGTTTTATGGATTTGATAAGTTATTTTAAAGTGTTCTCAAGATTTTTGCTTGTAATTTTGCATGACTACAAATAAAAGATTTTTTGCTGGTTTTGTCAGATATCACTTACCTGTGTTCCATAAGCCTAAATGTTATTGGAGGCTTGACTTCTACTTACTAATCTTGGTGATGAGGTCTGACACTTCCTCCTAATTCTTTTTCATTGCATACTTTTTGTCCTCTTCCAGAGATGATACCCATAAAGTGGATGTCATTAATTTTGCACAAAACAAAGCCACACAGTGCTTTCAGAATGAAAATCTAATCGACAAAGAGTCTGCAGGCCTGCTTTGGGATTTTATTGTATTGTTGTGCAGACAGAATGGGGTATGTCTTCGTTCTTAAATCTTTGAACTTTCTTTTGATGGTCTGAAAGTCAGTTTTCAGAGCCTTTCTCTTTCGATTTAAGATAAGAATCTTTAAGATATAGCCACTTTGTTTATGTGAAGGTGGCAAGAGTACATGAGGTGTTTGTACTGGGCAAAGAGTGCAAGGGAAGTGCTCAAAAAGCAGGTATTCCTCCTTAATCTTGCTGCCTAAGTTGCTAATAACAGGATAGCAGTGAGGCTTTGTCAGTTTAGTCCTGCTGGGACATCTGAGTTGGCCAGTTCTGTTGTCGTCTTTTAGCTGACCCTGTGTATTATTTTGTGTTAACTTGTTAGACTTCAAGTATTTCAACTATAAAACATTGAAATTAATTTAACTGAAATTCTTTAAAGTGATTTGAATTTTTCATTTATAGACTGTAGTGGGCACAGACATTGCAGAGCTCTTGCTACGAGATCACAAAACAGTTTGGCTTCCCGGGAAATCGCCCAATGAAGCAAACTTGATTGACTTCACTAATGAGGCTTTGGAGCAAGTGGAAGAGGAGTCTGGCGAAGCTCAACTCTCGTTTCTCACTGATAGTCTTATAACCACAATTGACAGTCTTGAAAGAGAGACAGAGAGATTCAGGGAGCTTCTGCTCTATGGTCGTAAGAAGGTGAATTGTCACACTGTTTAAAGTACTAGCTGCTTTTTTTCTTGGATTTATTACTCCAAAACCCACATTCTTAAAGCTCTAGTGGCTTACATATAATTAAAATATCAAGTAATAAAAAGGAAAGTTACAGACAAATAAACGTGTCTAATGTGTAATATTTATGGTACTATCAATGTGCTTAGCTCTGCAGTAGAGAGACAGATTTGCTGCCCCCAAAGAATTCACAGTTCAAAACTGTTATATTGTAACACAGCAGCATGTGACTTGGTGAGCATTTTCAGTTCAGTCATGAGATACCTTCACTAGAAATCTTTAATGCTTTGTCCTGAGTGGTGTATTAAACTACTTGCCCAGTAAACTAATTTACTTTTCATATGCTTTCTACATTAATAGGATGCTTTGGAGTCTGCCATGAAGCATGGACTATGGGGTCATGCTCTACTACTTGCCAGTAAAATGGACAGCAGAACACATGCTAGAGTCATGACCAGGTAATGATCTGCTTTGGTGAAGCTTCTAGTATGGAATAGCCATTTATTTCCCATTGAAGAGGTAGAGTTTGTGGCTCAGAAAGTGAGGCCACAATTGTGTGTGCGCCTGTACTTATGCAGGAATTATTTTTAAAATAGATTGCCTGAGTGTTGACTTAAGTCCTGCTGTAGGTTTAGTTTCAGGGATTTAGCATTTCAAGTTAGACTTCACAGAATTGCAGTGATTGCTACTACTGGTAGTAAAAGTGGCAAGCACTACTTAGGGAGCACCTTCACTGTAAAATGTTTCTCTGTGGATTTTAAACCATCCTGTAAACTTGTTCACTGGCTGACTAACAAATCTGCCTTACCTTGGTAGTGTTATACTATACAAACTACAAAACCAAAGTGAAAATGGGGAGGAAGAGTAGTGTAGGAATTAGGTGCACTTTGTGTTTCAAAAACTTACATATTCAATCCCTATAGTGTGAAAATCTCTGTGTGCTCATGCTCCCATCAGAGTTTTGGGTGTCTTTCTCCACTTGTTTTTGGGACTTTGACATCCAAGTAATGTTATGCCCCTGTTCCATATTTTGGAAGGAAGCAACCATCTTCCAGCAAGGACTGTGTAAATAAAAGCACCTTTCTTCTCTTATGCCTTTGGAAACAATTACACCTGTTGGCACTAGGAGCCCAGCTCTTGAGGCTGTTCCTAGCCTTGTAATGGCACATGGCACTATGGCATGTCCAGTATTCACTTCTGGTTACACTTCCACTGCTGGGCTTTGAAAAGATACTCTTTTTTTCAAAGCTAAACTAAACATAAAGTCTGGGTCTACACTACAGAGTTTTGTCGACAGACGGTGTCTTTGTCGACATAACTCAGGGAGTGTCTACACACGTAAAGCGCTTTCTCGACAGAGCTCATGCGTTTTCCTTGACAGTATTATCCTTCAAAAATTTAATGCATGCCAATCACTGTACAGAACACCGTCGACAAAAGTGCTATATAGACACTTCTGTCAACAGAGAGGGCTTCCACTTGCTGGGCAGCCCTTTGCAGAGCTGCCATTCTGTTTTCTGGCACCAGAGGGCAGCGCAGCCTGGCAGTTCTCTGTCAACAGAGCAAGCTGCGTGTAGATGCAATCCATTGACAGAATACTGTCGATTTCCCTGTCCACAGTAACTTCTGTCGACAGATGCTTCTAGTGTAGACATAGCCAAAAAGTTTGCTGTGTTAACTGCTTACCCACAATTACTTTTATTTTTGTTTTTGTTTAATGTGCATGTAGATTTGCCAACAGTCTTCCAATTAATGATCCTCTGCAAACTGTTTACCAGCTCATGTCTGGAAGAATGCCAGCAGCATCCACAGTGAGTTTTAATAATAAGCTTCAGTGAAGGCTGGTATATATTCTGCTGTGAATTACCTCTTATTGCACGCCAGGAGTATGGTTTTTACATATAATGTGGCTCCAAAAAGCATTTGATAAGTTTATGGAGAATAGTTATATCACTGGCAGGTACCCAAAGCATGGGATTAGATCCCAATCTTCTTGGCTATCCCTAAACCTCTGACTGCCAGATACTAGGACTGGATGACAGAAGATTGAACAAAACAGCTATTGAGTTATCATTCCCTCCAAAGCATCTAGTACTGTCACTGTTAGAAGACAGGATGCTCAGCTAGATTGACCAGTAGCATGGCCATTCTTAAGTCTTTCAGTATCTTATCTAGTGAGCAAATTTTATTTCAGCTCTCACCCACTTATCCACACACTTTCGTTCTGTGGCTTGATGGGTATCTATTCTAATTCTAGTGCTGTGGGGATGAGAAATGGGGAGACTGGAGGCCTCATCTTGCTATGGTGCTGTCCAACTTGACCAATAACATGGACGTTGAATCGAGGACTATTACCACCATGGGAGATACTCTTGGTAACTAATTTGAAGTTGAATCTATGGCGAATAAAGTGGGTAGACAGCAAGGTTCTGTATAGTAGGAGCAATAAAACAGATGTGAGCTATGAACAAATGAAGGGGTTTTTTTAAACATAAATTGCTGAGTTTGTTTTATTAAACTAACATTTGCTACTTGTACAATAAAACCGACTTTTTAGTTCTGCGGATTTCTGTTTTGAGAGTGAATTTGAATTTGAGAGCCAAAGCAATTCAAGACGCTATGAATTAGTTATGTACCAGTGAGCTACAATTTCCTGAGTGATCTGTTTGCACTTTGTTTCAGCTTCTAAAGGCCTTTTAGATGCTGCTCATTTTTGCTACCTGATGGCCCAGATCGGATTTGGTGTTTATACAAAGAAAACAACAAAGCTTGTCCTAATTGGATCAAATCACAGGTCTGGCATTCAAATTACTTGCCTATGTTTTTGTAAAACTCTATTTAGATTAAAAAATGAAAATAGAAGGAAATGGATTGCAATTTTCTGACAAGTAAAGCGCCACAATATGTAATCATTTAAGCAAAGTTGTTTAAGACCTCGCCACTTTTGAATCATGCAGTTTGTTGATCTAATGCTTTGCACTCAGTAGGGCCGTGGAACTAACTTCAGATGTGACAGTAATATTAAAAAATCTCTAAATTAAAAGCAATATCTCCAAATTAATTTGTTTTTCCACTTTTTTTCTCTCAGCCTGCCATTTTTAAAGTTTGCCACTAATGAAGCCATTCAAAGAACAGAAGCCTATGAATATGCACAGTCACTGGGAACCCAGCCCTGCTGTTTACCGAATTTCCAGGTTAGGAGTGGTTCTTTTTTTTTTAATTGATTTAATGTTTTACCACAGGTATATATGAGACGTGGTTTTTATCTTTCTTATGAATGGCATGGTGTTTGTTTTCATTTCATACTGTCTCAAGTACTTGAAGGACTGGGTCTTTTTCTTAGACTTGCTCCAAAAAGACTCCTGATAATGAAAATAATGCAAGGTAACTTTCTAGTGGAAACGAAAGCTAAACTTAGAAATGATCAAACATTTAAAAAAATCATGTACTCTATAATTTTGGGTCTCTGTTTGGCATTCTAATAAATGTAAATCTCTTTAAGATTGAGTTCTAAATGTATGGCCAGATCATTGCACTGTGTGCTAATGCTTTTAGGATTTTTCTGGTGCTAATGCTAACCACTAAATCTGATTTTTCCCTCAAGAGCAAATATTGTGAATGCCACACTACAGAACTTATCTTAAAGGTAGTGACAGCATTTAAAATTCAAAGAAATCCAGCAGGATTTATTTGTACTGTTTTCATACAATCTGACTCCCCATTATCCCCAAAGAACTTGAGTAGAGGAACACTTACAAAGCTTTTTGATTAATATTCTCTTTTAAATCAAGAATGCATGTGATGATGAGGTATGTCAGTTTGTGGCTGGAGTATAACATTACCTTCTTACATTCTGCAGGTTTTCAAGTTCATCTATGCTTGCCGACTAGCTGAGATGGGACTTGCTGCACAAGCATTTCATTACTGTGAAGTGATTTCTAAAACAGTTCTTAAAAATCCCTATTACTACTCATCTGTGCTTATCAGTCAACTTATTCAGGTACTATAGAGATGAGTATTCTTTCGAATTAAATACTCATGGCTTGATGTCTATTGGTTCCTGAATGATAGCTTAGAAGTCTCTAATATTTTTATTTTATGGCTTCTTTACCAATTTTGTTCATATTTATTCTTTTAATAGATATCATCTCAGTTACGCCTGTTTGACCCACAGATTAAAGAGAAACCAGAGCAGGAATTATTTATTGAGCCATCCTGGTTAGTACGACTTCGGCACTTGGATGGACAGATCAAGGTATAAAGTCTGCTTTCCAAAATGAAAGAGCTTCCCTGTAAAGTTTTGACTTAAAAACATTTTATGAAAAGGCGCTCATGATGCACTTTTTCTGTTCTAGTAACAGATGAGAATTATAAAATTCTGATTTCTTATGTGTTAAAGCTACCTAGTTGCATACCATTAAAATCAGACTGATATGCAGACTCGTGGGTGTCCATGTCTTCAGTGTAAAATAGCCGAAAGATGGTGGGTGGGGAAGGGGATAGGCTTCTTTATGCATTCTTGCACAAGGAAAACTGTAAAACTTCAAGGTTTTAATTACTCTGTAAAGAGAAAGCAGAGAGCAGGTTGATGAAAGGTGGACATGTAAGTATTGATCGTAGTTGCTAATTTGTAAACAATGCAGGAGAGGAAGGTATGTTGGTTGAAAAAAAATGTTTTGTTTTTTTTTTTTAATAAAAGCCTAGGGGTACTTGTAAAACTCACCTTTGCTTTTACAAAAGCTTGCGTATGTTTGTGGGTTTTTTAAGCATCTCTTCTTTGGGCTGAACTTGACCTAACAATGATCTTTTACTTATTTTTTTTAACTTGAGAGAGTTATGATTGGGAAATCTAGTTGCAAAGCTTTTCTTTCCTCACCTTCAGGAAACTAACAAATGATTTTTTTTTTTTTTTTATTTAGAAGAGTTTCCTTGATATACTCTTTCTGCATTATGAATTTACGATCTTATAGTGGTTAATTGGCCTTTGTTTTCTCCTCACTGCAGGATGGTACAATAGCTTACAATGTAGATAGATCCACCCCTCAGCAGTATGTCTGCAGCACACCAAGCTCTGAATTAGACCATGTCAGTCAATATGATGGAACAGTACCCGGACAGGATGTGGGCCCTGCTGCTGAAAACCCATTGTTGACATCCTTGTTACCTAATATGATGCAGCCCCCTGTGCAAGGTGTGCAGCTAATGCCATCAGGTTGGTATTTGACATTGTTCTGCAAGTGTGTAATGGGGTGAAAACAAACTTAATGGACCACAAAATATTAAAAGTAAATTGTGTTTTTTGTGTTTTTTTTTATGCAGCATTAGAAATAGGACTAACGCTTCCTTACATAATTGCCAGTTAGCTTTTTCTTTTGCACGCTAATGGGTGTAAAGATTTTACAGTTCTTCATATAGAAACCCATAAAGGCATCTGACTGGTCTCCCTTGTAATGGGGGCAGAATAGGAGATATTTGAAAAGTAACTGGGAGCTTTTAAGAGTACCCTTTTGACATCAAACGAATGCTTCTTTTTTGAAAACTGTCTTCATTTTCTTTGGAGTGACGTGTTTTGTATATCAGGTGCTTCTAATTCTGTTGCTTCTTCACTGCTGCCACAGGATCCAGTGAGACAACTCAAGTGTGAGAAATGCCGAGTAGCAACAGTGACAGTGTTTGAGCTTTATTCTCCTGGTAGGCTTTCTGTATGGAGGTATGAAATCCTCCTCGGAGAAGTTGGAGTCTCCTTGTATGGTGACTTGCTTAACATTTGTCAAGTAAATATGGAGACTTATTGTCCATGAACTGCAATAACTTCTCCACAGTAAAATGCATCCCTGTAAGGTAGACAAATATCCTGTTGTACAGATGAATTTGTTGGAAGTGGAGCTGGGATTAGAACTGAGCAGTTCCTGGCTCTACCCTCTAGTGCTTAGACCATCTTTCTCCTTTGTACCAGTAATTTTCTTAAATTTTTGTCTGCAGCACCTCAGACTATCCTGGAGGGATCAGCAGCTGTGACTCCTCTTACTCAGCAAGAAACTGCTGGTGTTCCTTTCTATCCTGTGGCTGCTCCCCCTATTGGTCCAGGGTCTGGTTTTGCACCACCAGGCTTTCCAGCTCCATATGGAGCTGAACAGTCTCCACAGTACCTGGGATCTACAATGCCACAAGGAGGACCACCTCCTCATGCACCAGAACCACAGCAGGAAGAGCGGTTCAACCAGGAAGGAGGTTTGTGCTCTCAATAAATGTTGTCCCTGCCCTTAATGGCACGGAAATCTCTTTGGAGACTGAGAGGACTTGTTTCAATAATTTAAAATTGTGAAGTAAATCTTGGTTAACTGAATGTGGAGTGAAAACTTAAAAGAAGGGAAATAATCTCACTGAGAAGAGTTGGGTAATACTGGCCTTGCATATCAGGCTTGACTTAAGGTCAAGATAGAAATTCAGCGTAAGGAAATGTCACTACGTGATCCCTTTTCGACATTTCTCTTTCAGAAACCACAACCTAAAGTAGTTGTGTGAGCAATTTCTTTTGGAAATGCTCATGATTGGAATTGGAGGAAGTTCTTCATCTCAAGCTGGAAGTGAAGGCTTAGAGCAGGGAATTGTAGCATTTGAATAATAGGAGGTGCTCCATGTCAAGGCTAAAGTACATTGAGAGCAGTACAAAGAATTCTGCAGAGCACCATTGTAAGGCATGCTTCGCTTATCCCAGTTCTAATGCTCCTTTCTAAGAAACTAAATTCACATGGATGAACTTTGTGCCAGCCCTGACATTTTCATATTTATTCTTGAAAGCATCAGGATCTCTAGCACTGGAATCGCAAACCAGTGAGGAGTTGGGTAAAGCTTAGCACAGTACTAGTACAACTGCTTAGACATCTGTTATGTGTAGATAAACGCTGAAACTTGCTAACTCAGTCTCTTCTTGTTTTTTCAAGCAATGCAGAGAATTCCCCAGGAATCACCAATTCAAAAGACTTTCCCTGAGCAAAAAGAGGAGGATTTCTATGGCAAAATGGCGAATATGGTAATTTAATATCCTAAATCTTATGTGCTTTCTTCAAGTTGCATTATGCAAATATGGAACTCATTGTACCGTGACACTCTAAAATACAAAATACATGCAATGCACCTCAGCAGCAATCCAATTTTTTGTTGCAGAAATGAAAAATCCGGAAGAAATGTGAGCCTTACTATTTTAAAATACTTATGGAAGTAGAAAATCAGACATGGTGGGTTTAAAATGTTTCTGTCAACCTACCACTACTCAGCAGGGCTGTCCCACATACAAGTTTGAGAGAAAAGCAGATCCCAGTCAGCAAGTCTGCTAACTATGCTTTTAAAAGGCAGTATTGATTTTGCACTTGAGCCCTGCCCTGAACAGTGAGTGGTGCTATCCAGACTGTACATGGCTAGGTTTTGAACACAGCATGTATTTTCACTGCTAAGTCCCTTAAGTCGGACATCTCCTAGGGGCCTGATTTAGCCTCATGAGGTATTAATTGCTTAATTGAAACAGAATTAATGTTAATTTTGCTTAATAGGGAACCTTTTGACTATTGCCAGTGGATGAAGCAATGGTAACCACTTGTTAAATACATGTACAGATTGAAAGGGTGGTGTTTTTAATGGCAAAGTTGCTAAATAAAGATTTAAAAAAAAATAATGTAAAGGTCATATACAGACAGTTTAGCAAACATTCATTGCAATATTTTTGCCATCTGTAAGGTTTTTTAGTCTTTCTCTCAATGTTGGTCGTTTTTTCATGAGTCTGTTCGGTGGCGTTCTGTCACATGATTACTTCTTGTATAGATCAGTCACGTGTGAAAGAATAGCTAGGTTTCAGCTTTCTCTGCCTCTGTACTATGCGCATAAATAACAAACTCAAGTGTCTTGCATTTTGTTTGGGAAATAATTAAGATTGGAAATGGAGGGACTGTACTGTCTACATTTGTGTCATTGCTTGCTTATTAAGCACGTGCTGGCTTTGTATCTAACCAGGCACCAGGACGAAGATCCAGATCGACTTCTCAGTCTTCAGCACATATGGTATGTAATGACCAGGCTGTTTTTCACTATATCATCTTTTCCTGTCTGCATTTCATTCACTTCTAATGACTTTGCATCTCTTAATATGCACATTTCAAAAGAAGGAAGTTCTTAAGCAAAATAAATAATCCCTCTAGGTTAATAGTAAGATGATCTAAAACCCTTCTGTATTTGTAATACAGGGCTATGGGCGAAGATCTCGGACCACCTCAGAATCCTCAACCCATTCGATAGGGCGAGAAAGATGTAACTCTGCAGCAAAGCAGCCTTCTCCTCCCCCTCCCTCCATTCCTGAAGGGAAAGAGACTAACAAAGAGATCAAGAAGGAGCCAGCAGTGAGGAAGGTACATCTTAAAATGGGTATCTAGTTACAAGTAGCGATGATTAATGGCAACTGTAGTAAATCATGGTGCTCACAAGGTAAAGAGGCTGCCAACCTGAGCAGATGACTTTTTTTTTTTTTTTTGGCTTAACTATCGTTGCCTCAGTCTTCACATTCCGATCAAGTTCGAGACTCCAGCATGTGCTGAATGCAGCTGTTAGGTTTTCCAACATGCATTGAAGCATGATTCACATTGTATTTGGCTTCTCATGCTCTTCAGGAGCCAGTTCAAAAGTGCCTTCTCTGACTTCAGCCCTCCCCAGATGAACTCAGCCAATCCCTCAACCTGTCTAATTCCACCTTTCGTACTCATTTCTGTTCAGTTAGCACTGACCTCTTGACCTGCCATACATCTGTCTCAGCTGAGGAGCTTTGCCCTCTGCAGCTTCTTGTATCTGGCATAGCCTTTTTTTAATACCTCAACCTCATTGAAATTCATAATGTCATATTTCTACTACTAGCATCTTTCTCCTTTCCATATAAGCCTTAATTTTTCTCTATTGATTATCATTTAAACTGTCTTGGGATACAGTTTATATGAAAGACTAATTGAAATGGAATTGTGTGACGTTAGATTTTTAAATCTGCTATCAGCAGATTCTTGGAGGAATACACTAAAAAGCCTTGTATTTATTTTTAGAGTGGTGCAAATTGGTTTCGCTGGCTGATGGGAAAAGGAAAGAATGAAGCTCACCTTCCAGATGATAAGAACAAATCAGTAAGGGCCCTAAACCACAGCACACATCACACACATTAATTGCTCAAATTGTTTTTTAATCCACAGATGATGGATTTTTTTTCTTGAGGTCAAAACTTAATATAAAAATTTTCAAAATGTCTGACTAATTCTGAAAATGGCTTTCAAAATTAGTACTTTGAATGACTTGCAGTTTACTACGATGTGATCTTTTTGCATTCTTAATCTTGAACTGTGATCTCTTTATAGATTGTTTGGGATGAAAAGAAGCAGCGCTGGGTTAATTTAGATGAGCCAGAAGAAGAGGTAAAAATCTGTGAAGTTTGTTTTCCGTTGCCTGAGTTGATAAGTGTCACATACTGGGAATTTCAAAGACTGGATCTTAAATGCCATCTTTGCTGGAGTACTTTGGGTTAAAATGTAGCATAACGTTTACTGCAACGGGTAAACAATTTTACATAAATCAAAGGGAGAAGACCACTTCCCTCATCCAGATCCTTATTGGAGGGGAGGGGCATAAAAGGCAGTGAAGGGGAGGTGTCACAAGGTGTCGAATTTTTAGTGTTTAACCAGTGCTTTTTTGTGCTGACGAGTCAGTACAGCATACCAGCACCTTGGCAGCCCCAGGAGGGATACGTGGATGAGTGGTGGGGAACCCCGGCAGCCCCAGGGCTGGGAGCCAGCTGTGGTGCAGAGCTCTGCCAGCAGTCCCTGGCGAGGCGGGTACTGGGGAGGGGAGCAGGGGACTGTTTAAGTACTGGCTCCTTTCTTTAATTAAAAAAAAAAAAGCAGTGATGTTCACCAAAAAGTCTCCTCCTGCACACCTGTGTTCCTTATGGCTAAATATTTCTGTTGATACGTTTTATAGGCTTATAGTCAATGTCAGGAGGTTGTGAAAATGCTTGATTTCAATTAAGGGGTTACCTGCCTGAAAAGGTTGAGAAATGCTGAGCTAGACTACAGGGATTTGGGTCCAAGTCCGTTATTGATGGAGTGGCTGAGGACAAAGGAGAAAAGTCAGCTTTAAAAATGCCATTCAAAGGCTAATACTGTGTTTTGCATCCAGAGCAAGCCACCACCGCCACCTCCCACAGGTTTTCCTAAAGCTCCTCACACTGCTCCACCTGGGCCTGGGGGTCCACCCAATGTCAACATCTTCTCCAGAAGAGCAGGTAACGGAACAGTAGCAGGTGGCATTCCTGTCTAAAGTGGAAAGCTTAAGGTTGTGCTTGTTGGGAAGTAACCCTAAGGTGAAATTGCCACCCCTTTTGGAAGTGGCTTCTTTGATAAGCACTTGGCAGCTTTTTGGGTAAACTAGCATCACCATTGTGACTCCTGCCAACGCTCCATGCTGTGATTCAGGGTTTAACAGCTTGATCTTTAGGCTTACTTTCTGATCCTAAGAGATGTTCTAATTAGATGACATGTTCTGTCTTTATTAAATTTTTACTACAGACTGACTTATTTTATATTTGTGTTGTCTTCTTCCAGCAGGAAGCAGAACTCGTTATGTAGATGTTCTAAATCCAAATGGAGCGAAATCCAGTGGTTCTGTTCCAGCCCCATTAGACCTGTTTCCCCCTTTGGCACCAATGCCCATCCCTGCAAATTTGTTTGTACCAAACTCAGGTGTGTAAACCCAGTGAAGATAAACTGCAAGAAGCAGTCTTATTAAAGGTTGCTTATCTGTTATGTGTGTGTTACAAATAGCGTGTTTTTTTTTTGTGCTCAAAAAGTTAACTCTTGTTACTGTCAGTCTAAACTTCAAAGCTTCTTTAAAAGGTATTGAATAGCCTGGAGACTGCAACTAGGCAAAAAACAGTTGCAGCTCTGCACTTCATAAACCATGTCTTCTAGAAAATGTGAACTAAGAGGAGTTATGTCTTAGTTATTGTGGGCAGCTGGCAATTGGAACAATAAATTGGAATGGTTTCAGCACCTGTT
Source organism: Carettochelys insculpta (assembly GCF_033958435.1). Lineage (NCBI taxonomy): Eukaryota > Metazoa > Chordata > Testudines > Carettochelyidae > Carettochelys > Carettochelys insculpta. Next base: position 19,157,919 of record NC_134157.1, read on the forward strand.
CTCCAAATAAAATGGTGCTTTTAAACATTAACGCTATGCAGTAACTCTATTTTAAGAAATTGGAGTTTTTACTAGAACCTACAAAGAGCACCTCAGAGCAGTCTGATTAACCAGTGCATGGGCTTTGCTAGGCAAAAAGTGCTTTTCTCCCCTCCCCCCCCCCACTTGTGAGCTGTGCAAGGCAACCTCATTCGTTAACCCTTACTCATATTTTGGAAGTACATGGCGTCAGTTCTCGTTTCTTTCTCGCCTGCTGTTTTCTATGTCTGGATCACTTTTTTGGGGTTTTAAAGCACATTTGCTTGCTGCAGGTCTTCTGTTTACTTAGTTCCTCTAAGGCGGGGGTGAGCATCCTTTCTGAGGCCGTGATTGACCTTTTGACCTCTGTGTATGGTCTTAGTGCTGGTGATACTTTCTAAAGTCACTAATAGTCCTACTTACAACAGGTCCATTAATAAAGATCCAGAGCTTTACCATTTAGGTGGAGGTTAGTAGCATTAGCTGGTCTTTTATTAATCTACAGTCAGCACGGCCTTGAGCAAGCTCCCAGATGCATGGGGGAGGAGGGATGGGGCTAAGCTCCCACCTCGCATGCTAATGAAAATTGGTTCATGTGCCACTCTTGGCACCTGTGCCAAGGGTTGCTGACCCCTGCTCTGAGGTTGTCCATACAAAATGTGTATGCTTGTATCACATATGGCTAATTGGCTATGTGCATATCCATTTGAGGGAGACTTACCGTAATCTTTGAGGGGAGATAGAAGAAATCATGGAAATTAGAGCGAATGTATTTTTTTCTTTGACTATAATCCAAACCAATGAGAGATTTTTAACTTGATCATCTGCTGATTGCAGTTTTGCTACTCTGAAAACCTGGTACTACTCTTGATCCTGTTCCTCCATGGCCAGGGCTACACTAGTGAGTTTTGTCAACAAAACTCACCACACGTCCACAGGCAAAATGTGTTTTGTTGACAGTTTGGCGACAAAACTCAGCACTTCTGCCAACAGCCTTCTGCCTCTCACAGATGCAGAAGACCTCATTTGTCGACAGAGTCTTCTGACAAAAAAGTTGTGTGGATGCTCTGGGGGGGCCTTCTGTTGACTGACAGGCAGGGCTTCCAGGGCACTGGGCAGTCCTGTCTGCTATGCGTGTGCTTGGCTGTTTTGTTGCGAGAGTGGCCAGGTAGTCCGGTCACTCTGTCAACAGAGTGGGTCCCTCTTTCGATCCACTTTAGTGTATAGCTACATTCTGACAGAGGTTTTGCTGGAATAATCTCTTCCAATGGAAACATCTATCAACAGATGCTTCTAGTGTAGCTGTAGCCCCTATGTCTGTAAGGCATGATACAAGTTATAACCAAAGATGAACGCTGTTTCTTCTGTAGTTCCTGAGGAGCAGCAGCCTATGGAAGGGAACGAGGCAGGAGAACAGACATTACCTGCAAATCAAGTCAGTGCTGATGCAACTGCAGAACCACAGGTAGGTTAGTAAAGATGCAAACCACAATTCATATCCAATTAGAACTTTTTGTTGAAAAACTAAGTATTACAGTTGCAATTTCCTAGTGGCGTAACCGAAAAAGCATGTTATGCCTGTACCTAAATAGTCCCTAACAAAAGAGAGGAAATAACTAGGAAGAGAAGAGAGAACACGTGACAAAGGAAGATGGAAAAGCCTTGCCTGTATCCCAGTTCTGTAGGTGCTCCATGAGGATCACATTTAAAGCTCTTGCCGGAATAGGACCCCTAATTATTTTTCCTAGTATGTAGTATATAGGTAGGCAAGCTGTATGTCACTGAAAAAGGAGTCTTGTGGCACCTTTAAAGAGTTACAGATTCATTTGGGCATAAGCATCTGATTAAATGAGTTCCAGCCTACAAAAGCTTTTGCCCAAATTAATTTGTTAGTCTTCACAGTGCCACAGGACTCCTCACTGTTTATGCTGAAACAACTGCCCCTCTGAAACATGTATGTAATTTAGAATTGGAGAGTGATATGATCTGTTCCCTTTGTGGAGATGAAATCTTTTTCACATTTCAGTACTGCTTTCCTTATTGTTCGTAATATGCATAACTAGGGGTCTGTCAAATTCACATTCATGCAAAACAGGTTATGGACTGTGAAATCTGGTCTTTTGTGTGCTTTTACCCTATGCTATACAGATTTCATGGGAAGACCAGCATTTCTCGAATTGGGGGTCCTGACCCAACAGGGAGTTATAGGGGGATCACAAGGTTACTTTAGGAGGGCATGGCATTGCCACCCTTACTTCTGCGCTGCCTTCTGAGCTGGGCAACTGGAGAGTGGTGGTTGTAAATATTGCCTGGGTGCCCAGCTCTACAGACAGCACCTGGCCAACAGTAGTGGAGAAATAAGGATGGCAGTATCAAATCCATGGCACTTGTACTTCTGTACTGCTGCTTTCAGAGCTGGGTGGCCAGCGAATGGCAGTTGCTGTTTAAGGGCCCTACTCTCCAGGCAGTAGCACAGAAATTAGGTATACCTAAGGTATGCCATCCTTACTTCTGTGCTACTAGCAGTAGTTCAACCTTCAGAGCTGGATTCCTGGCCAGCAGCCACCACTCTCCAACTGCCCAGCTGTGAAGGCAGTGCCCCAACAGCATCACAGAAAAAAGGGTAGCAGTACCACAGCCCCTATATAATAACCTTGCAACCTCCCCCACATAACTTTTTTTGGTTAAGACCCCTACACTTACAACACTGACATTTCAGGTATAGTTTACTGAAAACATGAAATGTACCATTTTAACAATCCTCTGACCATGGACAAAATGGATTGTGAATTTGGTAGGGCCCTACTCTGTACTGTGTTGTATAGACAGGTCACATTTATATTACTGGAATATGTCTGTACATAGACAGGAGTCCTTTAGTCTTGTGACCTTTTTCTCAAAATGTAGAGTTCTATAATAGCAATAACCTCTTAATATAATGTCCTATTTCTTCTGCAAACCCCCATATCTGTCACTTGTTTGCACTCTGAACTCTTTGGGGCAGAGAGACTATTGCAATAACATGGAAGTTGTGATTGGATTTTCTGGGTGCTGCCATAGTACAAAGGATTCCCGATTAGAACTCCTAATTATTCATTCTCTCCTCCAGTAGTTGCCATTGAATCTCCATGCACACACCTGACTCAGTCCCTGATGCTTTAGTAAAATGGTACCATTAGAGTGCCTCTTCTCAGGACTATGTTTGAAAGACACCCAGAAGCTTGAGGCTGTGCAGATCATGGCAGCCTGCTCAGGAATGTTAGTCCTTACCAAGTGTGTTATGTCAGTGCAATGCATTATGGTTGCTTCAGAAGTGATAGAACAAGCATAAAGCAAAATACAACCCTGCTGAAAATCTATATCTTCTTTTTTTGTTTAAGTATTTAAACTCTACAATTCTTCCACCTGGTTCTGAACTCCCTGGGTCCAATCCAGATGGCTCCCAGTCAGGAGAGGTAAGGCTTCCTTCGAAGTGGGTCCAACTAATGACTCTGCATAGTGTATTTTAGCCAGCAGGCTGTAATTGTCTTAACCTGCATAATCTAGAACAGCAAGTAACTGATTTAACTGCTGATGACCAGCCAAGAAGGAAACTTAGTTATTGCATCGAAAAATATAAACAAAAGAGCCCCTCAGGTCCATGAGCGAAGTACAGGTTAAGTGTCTTAATTTCATTGCTGCAAGAGCACCTTGTTCTGTTTTGAACAGAATCTTAAAAGATCTTTTCAGAACAAAGTGTCACATTCCCAGCTCTTTGGGGGCTTGCCTCTAATCATGCATTTAATTTCACTAATATTAAATGCTTCACACACAGAGAGGGGAATAGGTTTGTTGAGTGCCTCACCACCTTTGTTCCTACTACATGTTTTCTTTGTAATTTTGTGCTTTCTAAAATAATCCCTTTGATTTAAACTAACTTATGGCTCTTTATTTTTTTATTCGAAATTGTTTTAAACCTTTTGCACAGTGAAACTTCATTTTTAATTAAATAAAATGACTGAAAGCTTGGGGCAGTGACATGCATGATGACATTTTTATTTGTTTTTTGTATGTGTGTGTTCTTGCTGTTTTGTAGCTTTCGCGCTCTAGTTCAATGAGTTCATTATCACGTGAAGTAAGCCAGCATTTTAATCAGGTACATGTGGCTGGCCATTTTCACTTACATTGGCTTTCCCCACTTTATTTTGCATTTGCTCAGTTTCTTACTAATGCTGCATTAAGTCACCATTTTCTCCCTCTTCCATTTCACAGAATTAACATTAAAAATAATATATGATGCAGTGTTCCTTTTAACACATAAACAGGGCCTTCAAAATGTCATCATTATATATATCAACAAGCACATAATATAGGCATGCTTGCTTTATTTTTATTTTTAAGTAACTCACTTGGTAATTCTGCTCAACTCTGTCCTTACGTTAATGTGATTAGCTAAGGAAGTCAGGTGCCTTAAATTAAAAACAAACAAAAACAGTTAATATGTTGCAATACCCTGAACTCAATATTTATAATGTTGCCTATTACATCTCTAAGCAACCCCTGTAGGAATTAAAGGAATGCTTCATCTTGGCTGTTACTTTGCAGTACCCTATAAAGAGCTGACATAATAACACTTTTTTGTACTTACAATAAAGCACAACAGTTAGCACAGATGGAACATTTTTTCTTGGGGAAAGGCCTAAGCTCTACTAACAAAGCCACAGGATACTAATTCAGTAAAGCTGCACTGGTGTGTTGTTACTTTTGTTTTTTGCATGCTTGGATTTTCAGAGGTGTTTACAGTTTGTGCATGTGATTATTTTGCTGATATCTATCTACATTAAGCAAGTAATTAAAAAGTTGCAAAAAGTGCTGACACATTTTGCATCCATGTGTTACAGTCTGCTGCTCTGTATCTGTTATAGGCATTATTACTCTAAAGTATCTTCTTTCTATTAGTAAACAAAATTTGGGAGAGAAAATACATAGTGTGTTAATGAAATGTGATCTGCTTTCTAGCCTCTCCATAATGTGCCGCCTTCTGGGGGACCTCCAGCAGGAACTGTTCAGTTCCACAACCCTTCTCAGTTTGCACAAGTGAGTGAAACCCTCTCTGTTAGAGAAACAGTGCAGACTTCTCTGTCTTGAACATAAAGCCAATTAGCAAAATATTGCCAACATAGCTGACAGTGGTGGTAAAACTTCTTGCTTCATATGTGCTGCTTAACCTGCCTTCAAAAAGTGACTTGGCATGATCTCAAGTACCAGTTTCAAACATATGAGCTCTTTGCTATCTTTTCTGCTACCTTTATCTCCTTCTGCCGCTCTGATCTCTGCATATGGTCTTCATTTCCACTTCTATGCCTTACTCTCATTCATCTTCCTGATCCACACCTGCAGCTCTCCTTGTTTCTGTGGTGCCATCCTTTCTGCTTGCCCTGCCCTCCATAGTGTTCTGGGACTTAATAAGATTAAATGCTAAGCCATGGTCCTTTACATCTGCTCCTCTTAACCAAGTATGCAGGGTCAAAAGAAGCGAGGCATGGGAGAGAGTCTCTTGTTTTGAGGCTTTGCTGTTAGACAGGAATATTGTGGATCAGGTTCTCGTGCTCTTTCTTCCTGCCCATCATTTTTGAATTTGTGCGTTCACGCAATCCGCCATACCTATGCTGTGGAGAATCAATCTTTGTTTGTTACAACAGATCTCTGAAATGAGGCTGCGTATATTAATATTTATTGGCAGCAGAGACGTAAATGATTATCTGCCTTGCTAGCTGAATCACTCGTAAACCTTTGGCTTTATATTTAAGCAGTTTACATGGATAGTTACATGTAGCATTAATGGTAGGATGTTAAATTTGCTTGTGGACAAGTCCAGTAGCCATGTAAATCACTAGAAATTGGATCAGCCCTCTAGTGTATTTAAACCTCTCTCTTTCTCAAAGCAAGAAAAAAGGCCAGTCAGAATTTGTTCTGAAAAGTTGTAAGATTTTGCAGGACTTTCAGTAGGTGAGAGAAACAATTGTTGCTTGATTTTTATAAATGTCTTTTTTCCCAACTCCCAGGCTCCTGCATCTACTGGAAACTCAAGGCTGGGGAGAATTGGACAGAGGAAATATCCAACACTGAAATAGAATATAATGACATTTGGAACACTTAGATTAGTTCTGGACATTCAAAGAACTGCTCAAATTTTATGGCACATAGTAGTATCATTACTATCTTGAAATTGACATGACAATAATTTAATGCTGGCTGATCGTTTGTCATGGGTCTCCCTACTTGTAGCTCATGTACACGAATCATTAACAAGCAACAAAAAACATGCATTTTCCCTTAAAACCTGGTTATAAAAGTCTAATTTCCTGTTGTGGGTTGGAGAAGGATGAACAGAAGAGGACGTGGTTGCTCTCTGTTGTGAAAATCACTGTAAACTGCAACCATAGGAGGTGGGGAAAGTCCAGTTATTTTAAACCTACCAGTATGACTTGAAGACATAAGTTATGTTTCAGGGTAATTTCTGAAGGACACTTCCCTCCAAATGTAGGGTGAACATGTCCACCTTCTAACGGAATACTCTATGGCCTTAACAGGACCATGCACAACTGTAGTGCATATAAAATAATACTGGCATTTACCGATCTATGAAGGTTTAAGATGCTCATCTCGGAAATGCCTCACATGCTTAATTTTTTAGGGGAGGGGGGCCACAGCTCATCCAAATAAATTGACCTATAGTGAATTAAAACTGTGACTGTAATAAAATCTAAAATTAGTCTGAGTTGGATTTTATCCAGTATGTATGTAGTTTGTGTTTTAGACTCCTTGTAAAACCAATTGTATAGTCTGAAAGAAGCTCTTTGTACAATAGTCAATGCTGTACTATTTCTGATGAGTGTTAAGTGCAATATGGTTACTTGCTTTCTCTCTCAAACTACTGGCACTGTGTAATTAAGATGGTAACAGCTTGAAAGTTGTTAAACAAATTACTTTTGTGTGCCAGAATCTGTTCCTAATACTCTGCTCTTGAACTTCCATTAATACAATAACTAAGGTCTTAATAGCTAACGACTGAATTTCATACTAAACTAAATGGGTTAGACCTCTACTCATGGACTTGAAAAGCATTACATTTAATAAAGAGAATTCTGAACACCATTGAGGTGTCACATTCACATGCATTGGAAAGTTTAGATGGCCCTGAAGGAGAGAATATAAACTTCAAATATTTATTAAATCATTAGGTCATATTTTATTTAGGATTTGAAAAGGAAGCTGATTGATGTTACTTGCGTTTCTGCCCACGAGTTGAAATAATGTATATGTGGAATTGTTAAGGTAGGCCCTTCCCACCACCCCTCTTTTCCTGGGTAGTACCACCTTCTGAGGTCTGGACAGCCTTAAGTATATTTTCAAATGGATAATACGTTATTTGAAATAAAACGTGATCTGGAGGAATTAGTAGCCTTCTGAAAATGATCATACTCTAAAGCCTGGACTTTGGTCAGCAGCAATCAGTGTGGCTTTCTTTTGTAACTGAAAACCTGTTCAGATACTTGGCTCCATCTACTTCAGCAGTACTGCTGACTTTTCTTTCAGTAGAAACTGCCAAATATCTTTTAATTCCAGAAGGCTTCCTCTAACCTGGGAGCTGCTATCTTTCCAAAGTGTTAAGATTTGACACTGTAAATTCTTAAATAAAATATTTTGCGCTCTGGAGCACTTTCACACTTTACTTTTTCTTGTGGTTATTTGTTAGTAAGTTAGTTGGATTTAACTTTTTTGTACAACTCTGAACATTTCTGGCTTCTTGAACAATTTAGAGAATACAGTCATACCCCAAGATATGCTCATTCAATAGTTAACATTAGTTATCGTAACACAACCTACCAAGGCATTTTCCCTTCATTAATGACTCTATCATATGGCTGTTTACTTGCTTTCGGGGGCTGTCTCAAGTGCAGAGACAGGGCTGCGAGGGGAACGGAAATTGAAGAGTGCCTGGGAGGGGGGCGCCAAGCCGGGTAGCTGCCCGCAGCTGCAGAAGTGGGGCCAGTGCAAGGGGGCAGGCAGGGCAGAGCAGGGCATGGGGAGGCAGCCCGGCCTGAGCGCGGCTTAGGTTAAGTGGGGAGGGGGCAGTGCCAGGGGCTGGGTGTGCGGGGAGCTAGGCAGGCACAGGGGGCCCCTGGCTGTTGAGGGGCGATGCCTCGCTCATGCAGGGCTGCGCGGCAGAGAGGCCCCACCAGCAGCGGCCAAGGCGGCAGTGGCGGGTGAGCCAGGTGCTAAATGGGACAGGATGCCACAGGCGGCGAGCAGCGCCCAAGGCACAGCTGCGCAAGGTGGGCAGCAGCGGCCCCCTAGCTGCCGGGGAGGTCAGCAGCAGCGGTGGGGCCAGGATGGGCTGCACGCCCAGCATCCCCGTCTCTCAGAGCGGTGTGATCTGCTGTGAGTCAGGTGAGTCTACCTCCCCGCACCAGACCGTCGCCCTCTCACAGGGCGCCGCCACCCCCCTGCATGGCCTCTTCATCAAGACCGACACGGCCGACTCCATCCCCTCGGTGCTCGCCTACCAGAGCCGCCAGCCTCCACCTGGTCCCACCTGTCTTGGGAGCAGTGCCAAGGCGGAGACTCAGACCAGCCACAGCAGTGTCAAGGTAAAGGCAGGGCAGGCCAAGGTGCCTGGGGCGGCGACTCCACGGATTGGTGCTGTCCCCTCTCCCAGCTCCAGAGGTGGGTGCTCGCTGAGGCCGGCCTGGGGCTCTGGGAAACCGCTGCTAGGCAGGCAGCAGCTGCGGGCAGCTGTTGCCTGGAGCTGTGGCCTTTCTCCTGCTGCAGGGTGGCCACGTCCTGCTCAGGCGCACAAAATCCAAATCAGTCCTCGTAAATGTGAAGAAATGCCTCATAAGCCAAAGTAGGGGTATTAAATGAAACTCCTTGTAAAGTTGAATTCTCGTAACCTGAAATGGCGTATCTCGGGGTATGACTGTACAGTGTTCCCTCCACTTGAATGCAGCTGCATTTTGATGTTTGTATGTACTGCTGAGTTTGGGATGATTAACACTGATCCTATTTTTGATAAGTATGAGAGAGGTAGCTGTCTTAGTCTGTATCTTCAAAAACAACAAGAAGTCCTGTGGCACCTTATAGGCTAACAGATACTTTAGAGCATAAGCTTTCATGGACACAGCGGGTCTTCGGCCCTGAAAGCTTATGCTCCAAAATACCTGTTTGTAATGCACATTCATTGAAACTTTTTTTTTTTTTTTTTTGAGAAGAGCCCATGATAAGAGCAGCATTAGTTTCTGTCCACTTACCAATATCCTGGAGACGGGGACATTCCTAAAGGACCCCCCCCAGTTTTCGAAAGCCCCTTCTGCCTATGGGCTGTTAGGAAGAAGAGGCTCTCAGAAGCTGGGGGTCCTTTCCCACCGTCCCCCTCTCCACGGGCGGTGTGCGATTGGAAAGACGCACTTTTGAATCACCGTGGCTGCTGTTATGCTAATGAGGTGCTGCATATTCATGGCAGTGCCTCATTAGCATCTCTCGAACCCGCTCATTCACAGTCCCCGTCGGGCTCGCGTAGACACAGGGTCACTGTTCCCGAACTCCGGTTGGCGCAGGCGGGGGACCCCGGCTTCCCCGACGTGCCCCATCTCACCGCAGCAGCGGCCGGCAGCACGTCACGGTTAGTGCCTGGGCGCTGGTTCGCAACAGTTTTATAAAGGTCTCCCTGGCCCACACAACACAACAGAACACAACAGAACACAACACACACGCTCCCGACTTCCCCCCCGTACGCCGAGGATCCGCCTCCTGCCGGGAGCCAGGCTGGTTGTGCGCGGCGCCCTGGGCGCACTGCCCGGCCACAGGCGCTCCGGACCGGTGCCTCCTCCCGCCGGCAGGGCGCGCTCGCTGTCGGCTCCGGCGCTCCCGGCCGCCCTTCCCCCCGCCCGGCTGCTCGTTGTCAGGGGCGGCCCCGGGCCGGTTGCTAAGGCCGGGGTGCTCGCGGGCGGGCGGCGCGGATTGCAGGTGAGGGCGGCGCGGGGCGTCCAGGGGCCGGGTCCCGGCGGGGAAGGTTCTGGCCGCAGCCGTGGGCATGTGGGCCCCGCGCCCGCACACACACCCCTAGGTTAGGCCGAGTCCCCCTCTCGGGGGTGTGTGTGTGTCCGTCCGTCCCCTCTCGTCGTGTCCTCCCCCGACACACACACGGGCTGTGTACCCCCCGTCTGTCCGTGTGTGTGGCTGCCCCCCCCTCGGGGTGTATAGGTGTGTCCTGACACACCAGGGCTGTGTTCCCCCTCGGGGGGGTGTGTGTACAAACACATACTGGGGCTGTGTTCACTCTCACGGTGTGTCCTCCCCACCCAGGACGCATGCGGGACCAAATGCTGCCCCCACGCTGTCAGTCCGTGCACCGATAGACACGCATGGGGGTTGAGACCCCCCCAGTATCTGTGTGTCCCCCAGTGATACAGGTGGGGGTTGAGCCCCCCATACACACACTGTTCCCCTAGATACATGCAGGGGTTGTGGCCCCCCAATACAAACACTATACAGAGTTCTCACAGACACACATGTAGTCTGAATCCCCCCCACCCACAATGCCTGTATTTCCCCCATACACACTGTGCACCCCCCATCTGTCTTGCCACCCCATATATAGACATGCACAGGTTCTGTGTCCCACTCCCTATATATACACACACACAGACCTGCACTGAAATTACTGTTTTTAACACTAACCCGAAGCTCTAGCACTATCAGGCCTAGCTGTTCCTGCCCTGGCAAGAGGGAACTGGTGGGGCCGCCTTTCCTCACCATGCTGATTGGACTTTGTAAGTCAAGTCATGGAAAAGTCCCAGGTGCTGGGAGAGACAGGCCATTTGTGGGGTAAGGAAATGTTATGGTTGAACAGGAATTACAGCCCAGTCTGGAACCCTTCCTTCAGCCAGGAAAGAAGCCCTGGCTTTACTGTCTCCAGACTCTAAAGCTGAAGCAAACACTGTAGTAAGTAACAGTCATTATTTGCATTGCCCGGAGAACCTCTTTTACTAGTACCTTAGAATACATGGTGTGATGATTTGAACCATAGAGTCTCAAATAATTTTATATTTATTTTGGTTTAGCTCAAAATTGGTTAGGGACAGGTTAAATTAAAATGAAGTAAGTTTCTCTGAAACCAAAATAATAGACATTTGGATCAGTTATACTAAATTTATGCAAGTTTGTGTGTAAGTGAGGCCTGCATTTCATAAGGCTCCTCTTAGGAAGGCAAGTAGGAGTATGCAACATTTTATAGGTGAGTAAATTTCCTCAGAGGGATTAAAAATTCATAAAGCTCCTAGTATGTTTTTGGTACCATAATAATAATTAATAAATAATTAGTGGTGAATCTAGGAATAGAATACTATTCCAGATGCCTTCCTGAGAACATACATGTATTGGCCCTGTATTAGTTGAGAAGGTTAAGGTAGCATTCAGGTTAGACTGATATTTAACAAGATAACTCTGAGATGATTTGCCTTTCACCCGTCATGTGAGGCTTTGCTGAGCTATGTAGTGTAGCATTGCATTTTGTTTGCTTTTAGCTATAGGGACGACACCTTGTTTTTCTAGGGTGAGTTGTTTTCTCAATCTCAAAACTGTGTTCCCTAGCAGATATAACTCCTACAGCTGCTGCAGCTAAAGGAGAATCTTCTTCAAGTAAAGCGGTCATGGCATATACGGCTACATGTCTACTTTAATGGATGATAGTGACATGAGATCAGTAAAGAACATGAACTCATTGAGAACTGCCTGACTTCTGAGTCTGAATATTTTAGCCACCTGTACTAATGAATGACAATGCAGAGGGACCATTTGAAAGCCTGAAAGATTAAGGTGTAACTTCAGTGTGGTTTTAATTTCCACTTCCTGTTATGCTAAAGTGAATATATGCTGTGCTCTGATGGAGCCCATGGTGGTAATCTACTGCCAGGTCCTTGGGAAGTCACATCAGTCTCTTGGGCGTAAATTTCCTGTTCCATAAAATGGAAATAGCACTGACTGTTTTTTAACAGGGGGCTTGTTTAAGTTTGGAAAATGCTTTAAGATCCTCTGATGGAAGAATGTTTTTATTGTTTTAATATCCATTTCCTGTTGCACTAAAGTGAATACATACTGTGTTCTGTTAGAGCTCATGGTGGTAATCTACATCTGTAGCTTCTGTGTTTGTAATGTATCGTTCAGCAGATTGTTACAGTTCTGTTTTTCTTTCGGGGAATTGCAGGTTTCTTAAATCTATGCCTTTTCCAGCCATGCATTTTGCTACTCTCAAAACTCTCCTTTATTCCTGGCGAAAGACTCCGCTGTATTCGCATTCCTGATCTTTGTGTTTTGGTTCAAACACTAAGGGAAGATGACTCTTTGATGGACTGACTCCATGGAGAGGGATCCATAGCAGATACACAGGAAGAGAATGAACACCCCAAATGGATTTCCACAGCGTGAAGTAGCATGTGTTACTTCAAGCACAGAGGGCAGAGTTCTGTCAGATCAGCAAGTGAAGAAGGCTGGTGGAGCTATGAGAAAGGAGGCCGGAGATAGCAGTGTGCTTGCACTTGAAGACCATCCAGACATAGAATCCTTTTTAAATGACACCTTAAGGTTTCCCCCAGATGAAATCAAATCCAGTATGAAGGCTAAATCTGTTACCCCAAAGCCTCCCAGGAAGCCCAGACTGGTGCGAGCCTCATCCCTTGATGAGAAAAGCTGGAGGAAGAGGAGACTGTTTAGAACGAGCCAGGAGAATCTGCTTGATCCTGAGACAAGCTCCTCCAATGGCTCTCTCCGGGAATCATCCCACAGTCCTCCCCCCAGAGGCAGAGTGGCACTCAATGGTGATCAGGGTTCTTTGCACAGCTTGCAGAATGCCTCAGAACTGAGCCCTCATGGGAAGAACAAGGGTAGCATTTCCGATTCAGAGAAGCAGGCTGCTGATGTTCCCAGTGCCTTTGTGGGGCTTATGCAGGGGAAAGACTCTTCAGGCAGCAAACCCCGGTTGTCCAAAATAACACCCCTTCGACCGCTGCCCCCCCTGGAACTCAGTGTGGCCTCTCATGTGCTGAGGACAGCTAATAGGATTGACTCAGATTATATGGATTACCAGCATTATTCTCAGAGCAGGTTTGAAGGGGTGAGCAGCAGCCTGAGTGATACCAGACTGCACAATAGCGGGATGGTCTACGATAGCTATTCTACAGACTCCATGAAGTCTACGTTCAGCCTGCTCACCCCCCTTCGTGCCAAGGATGTTCGAAACAGGTATTTTGTTCTCCATCTTTTCATGGTAGAGAGAATGTGGCAGTTGTTACTAGGTGGCAAATTGCCTTGCAGAATTCTGGAATAAGTAACTTGACCAGTTACTAAATTATCATTAGTTGTTTGTTCCCTTATTTTCATTGTCATGGGAAGGGCAAGTGGATACATGTTTGAATGGCTGTTTTTTGGCAAAGCTTCTCAGAAAAGCAGCATGCTAGAAAGAAATACTAGGGCTGGATCAGTGTGTTTCCAGGAAGTGCAGGAAACATTTTGAGAGCACAAGCATAACCTGTAGAAAGTGGTTGTAATAATCAAGGTTTCACAGCAAATGCTTTTTGCATGCGTAGCTTTGACGATTAATGCTCTTAACTGTTTTGATGATAAAAAGCTCAGTATAATGACTACATGTAAATATTTATGTTACTGTAACTTTCACATGAAAAATCATTCAGAAGTTAATTACTTTCAGCTTTCTGATAATACACCAGTAGCTGGTTTCACATCTGAGAAATAATAGGTACAGTTGCTTAGGACTTGCCTATAGCATAATCAAAAAGTATATTTAGTTGGAATTAAAATGTTTCCTGTCTGGGGCTGGGATAATCCCCAAATCCAGATTTTCTAGCTGAAACTTCATGTTAAAACAGGACATTTTTCATTGGTAGGAGCTGCACAATTTTCAGGGGTATCTGATCAGAAAACTCCAATGTCCGGTTCGTCTTTATTTCCTGGTTTTGGGTGAAAGGAGAAAGAAAACAATTTACCAAGATCCATAACTCTGACAAGAGTAGCTCATTACAAAAGTGGGGCAGAGCACCTGCCATCTTCATGGGCTTCAATGGGAGCTATAGATGCTTGGCACCCTTTAAGATTAGTCCCAACTCAGGCTGCTGATCATTCAAGTGCATCTATAATGAGTCAAATTGAGATGGCTCAGCTCATGTCAGAACTGGCAAATAAAGTGGTATGACTCTGGCAGTGTTTGCCCATTGCTGTAAGAGGTCAGGAAGTGCCAACAAAGACTTTACCTGCCATTCTGACATCATCTGCTAATGTGATAGAGCAGTTCTCAGTTTTGCTGGATGTGAATACTAAGGAATTGGGCTGCTCAGCTCATGTGAGGTATGCAGCTTCTAACAGGATCCTGCTGCTTCTCAGCAATTCTTTCCTCTGTTGCTTGATGGAGATCCTAGATCACAGCTTTCCTACAATCCCCTAGGGCAGGAGCATAATTCTTCCCCTCCTCTGCTTGTCACCTTCTGGATACGTGGTGTCCAGCCACTTCTGAAGCTATAGCTATAGCGAAGTAGCCACATTATTCTGAAAATATATTTATTGTTCAGACCAACTAGCCACACTTAACCAGCCAAACAGCCACATGTGGCTAGTGACTAGCATGTTGGATGCTACAGTTCTGGAGTATCTAGCAGAAAAGAGTATGAAGAAAGGCTGTATTCTTCAGAATGAAGAGGAAATAAACCCAAGAAAAGCAGGTGAACTAGTGGAATCTCCCTGCAGTCTGTAGCATCTCCCAGAACCCCAAGCCTAGAACAAAATGCTGGGTTTTATGATTAGCAGACTGTAGGTCAGAAAGCCAGGGAAATGTTTGAAAGGCAGAGAGAGGCCCAAGTCAAAATCATGATTTCATGCAATCTCCAGTTTTTCAGGGTGTTTTCTACCTGAGTCCCACACAGGATCTGAATATTGCCCATTCACCCGCTGTGCTTCCTATCTGTAGCTGATTTAAATTCAGTCGTTCTGGAGGGAAGAAGGCCTGTGAGTCCTCCTGCTCAGCTAGTGCCCAGCATAATTTAGGCAGCCTTCAAAGCAGAAAGCAGCAGTATGTTTTTAATAAATAGCAGTTGTCACTGTCCACGTTCTATACTGGGATGTTTCCATACACT
The DNA here is from genome assembly GCF_033958435.1 of Carettochelys insculpta. Lineage (NCBI taxonomy): Eukaryota > Metazoa > Chordata > Testudines > Carettochelyidae > Carettochelys > Carettochelys insculpta. The sequence continues at coordinate 19,173,119 of NC_134157.1, forward strand.
CAAGAAGAAAGGTGTTCAAACATCATCTGTCCTTCCCAGTTGCTTCTTTTAATTTTCTTCTTATATTGAAAATTCTTTAGTTTCATTCAAATGCATAGTAGCAACTGGAAGTCATTGCTACAAGATGATGCAGCAAATAACTTTTCAGGATAAGCATATTAGACATTCATGTGAACAATATGATCAATAACAATATGAGATAAATATAAATAATTATAAGGGATATAAATCCTCATATTGTACCGTACAAGTCAGCAGCTAATTATCAGGTGTTTGGACGAAACTTCTCTTGCAGGCCAGTTATTACATACTTGTCTCTTACGAGTTTTCTTGCACCTTCTCCTGAAGCAGCTGTTGGAGAAAGGATCAGGGGTATGATAGACAGTTGGTCAGATCCTGACATTATGATGTAATCATTAGCTGCAGGGCTTAAGGCTCCATAGCCTGAACTAGATTAGAAGTGTTAATTTGGTCTGCTCTCCTTTCTTGAGTGTCCCTGCCAATTCCCTGGTGCCTGGGGATGTGGACATGAAACTGTTTCCATTTTCACATACTATTTTATTTAGAGCTCCAGAAACATTATATTTAGGAAAAAAAAATCATTTTGGAAGAGTGAGTTGAAGTGAAAATAATACAACTTGAATTTCACTCCTTTGTCCCCTGCAGTGGCCTAATGCAGAAACTATTGCAATTTTTTATTTTATTCGGTGAACTAATTTATATTATGTTAGGTGCTAGTTCTGGGTGGGGCTCAGTCATCGGAACAGTCGCTCTGTTTTTTCTTCATGTGTAAGTTTACTACTGAAAGAAGTAACTATCCGTACAGACCCACAGCAGTGTTCCCTCTAATTTTTTTCATCCAGGTACAAAGTAAGTTTTGTTATGTGCACCAAGGTATGTGTGGATGTGCCCCACCAGTACAAACACATGCTCTGGGCACTGTGCGCACTCTGCTAATCAGCTGGATGACTTTTGAATCTCTCCTTGATGGCTGCCCAAATACTCAGTGTACAGAGAACACTGCCACTCACCAGGTACAGGTTGATCTCTTGTCCGGCAACATCCGTAATCTGGCATGATTTTAGTGAGCTGGACGACCACTTATTATGCACATGGCCAAGTTTCCTGTGGTCCCATAAAGTTTGTTTCCAGCCACCAGTCCTGGCTCTCAGTCTTCTGTGATATTATTTAGCTGTAATTTACCCCTAAATGTCTTCTAAGAGCCCAGTAGGCAGTGGAAGTGTTGGTAACGTGTTAGACAATATTGGCTTCCAGTGGTCCAGTAAATTGTCTCATTCAGCACCTGTCAGGTCCTGAGGATGCGGAAGTAGAAATGTTCACCCTGTACAGCACAGGTGACATCTCTGCAAGTTTACCTGATGCTGATGAATCAATGTGTCCTGGTCCTGACAAGAAGAGACAAGAGGCTAAGTCAGTGTTCAGGGTTCATTCAGTCCTTCAGTGCTCCACTGAGATTAACATTAAAGGTGGCCATTTAGAGACACCTTTTCTGGGAAATGAACTGTGCCTACCAAATCTATTTTTCATAAGCTATTGGACAGGCAAGTATTGAAAACTTTTCATACCAACTTGTGTTGTATTTGAAATGGCGACGAGTGTGTGTTGCAGCTACGTACCATTTCTAATGCCTGCACTGTCAGTTCACCCTCCTCCCAAATTCATTTTATTTAGACCAGTTCAGCCAGACATCATTCTTTTCCTCTCCTAACTAAAAATATACTTGATTACAAGCAACACATTTGTTGACCATGTTGTTATGTTTATGTGGCAACAGTGCTGTGGTTTTGAAGCATTACCAAAGCTATCCAGAAGCTAGATGAGGGTTTTGTCCCTTGACTATAAATACAATTTTGACTGGAGTCTGACTTGATACTTTGGTGAGATAGTCGACAAAATGTGGGTGTGCTGGAATATGTTCCTTCCAGGTGCAGTGTTTCTTCCTTGAGTTCCATCCAATTCCTTTTCCTGAAGGTGACTGGACACAGGTTCCTCCAGCTACTCTGCTTTGTTTGCTTCAGATCCTGAGTGTCCCGTAGTTATGGCCAGGTACTCCTTCAGGTGACGATGTCTTCAGCTCTCCCAAGTGAAAGCAGGCAATTCATCACTTCTTTTCAGTGGATATGCCCAAGGAGCACCCATGGTTCTGCAGGAAGTAGTATCAGTGATTCAGTATATTGTATTGTTTTGCTGAGCAGTTACTGAGCAGTGCCCATGTGTGACAGGAAAGCTGAATTCTGCTGCTAGAATTGTTGCCCGTTGACTAAGATATCAACCAACCTGACCACTTACGTGTTTTATAAAAATACCTTGTGTCACTTTTCACAAAAGAGTGTGTAGACCCTGGTGTTCTGGGTAGATTCCGTATTCAGTGTTGCACCTCCTTTCTCTAGAAGCAACTCAACATTTAATGCTACATTTCTGAAGGCTGTGAATATTAGCTCATTTTAAAAAGCAATTTTAATAGAGTACGGTGAAATATTGTTAAAGTTTGGGTTTGTGCATGAGTGATGCAAATCAGAATTCCAGCAACCAGAACATTTGCTTATGTGCTTTTTTAACAAGATGGAATTCTGAAAATACATTTCCTACTCTTTGTTTCACAGAAGCTATTTGGAAGGCAGCCTTCTAGCTAGTGGGGCATTGCTGGGAGCAGAAGAACTGGGAAGGTATTTCCCTGATCGAAACATTGGAATATTTGTGGCCACCTGGAACATGCAAGGCCAGAAGGTGTGTACATGAATCTCCTGAATTCGGCTCTTGGTGGCATGTGTTTCTCCCTGTATATGTTAAACAGACTGGTCCCGCTGTTCATGCAAAATTGTCATTGTCAGTGTATTTATGATGATCCTCATCTGTTTGAGTACCTTAGTCTCTAAGACTGCTCAGCCTTCCCTATGTGTCCTTGGATCCTTTTGCACATGCTCAGTTGAGTAGAAATGACCATTGTAATGGTGAAATTCTGCGATCTGTAGTATTTGGTATATGGAGAGCAGGAAGCTGAGAAGTGCTTTCTCTTTTTAATTATGGGAACTCCTTAGAATAAGAGAATAATAGAATATTAGAACTAGAAGGAACCTCAAGAAGTCATCATGTTCAGTCTCCTGCTCTCATGGCAGGACCAAGTACCATCTAGATCATCCCTGACAGTTGTTTGTCTAACCTGCTCTTAAAAATCTCCATTAATCTGTGTGATGCAAAATTGCTTATGGAGACAAAATCTCTGTAGGGGAGCATAATCATTAACTACATCTATGTACATCAGAGAAACCCAAATTGCTGCAGACAGGTGACTTAAGGACAGAGCCAGAGAGAGTCTGAGGAGCACTAGGTAATTTTTATGGGGATATGGGTGCTCAGCACCTCTAGGGATCAGATCTTTAAAGGGGTCTTTATAGATGCCTTTAAACTATTCTTAGATAAATATCCAAGAGAAGTTATAAATACACCATAGAGCACAGCAATTGTTATGTGACCTTGACCAAAACACCATGTCCCAATTTCCATATCTATAGCATAGGTACAATGCTGCTTGAGTAGGAACAGGGATGTTAATAGACTAATGCTTAGTGTCTCAGCTCTACAATGCTATGCAAGTGAAAAATATTAACAGTGGTCGTAAATAATTTATTAACGCACTAAGCTGGCAGCCTTTCTGGATTTTCCCACTGCCCCTTTTCTAAATGCTAGTATGACATTGTGTGTCTCTTCCTTTTTTCGCAGGAGCTTCCAGAGAATCTGGATGATTTCTTATTCCCGTCAGATCCTGACTATGTCCAGGACATGTATGTCATTGGGGTTCAAGAAGGCTGTCCAGACAGGTAGCAGAAAGACTATAATAAAGAGCCACCTGTGCTTTATTATTGCTGTTTTTTTCCCCTTTTCACCTTAGTTTTTAATACACCAAAAATGGAATAGAGTTGCCCTGGTGCTTTATTTATATTTCATAAACCTGTGAATTCATCAGTATAAGGAGAATATTAATTTTAGAGGGTGTTTATATTGAATGTCACACTAAGCCTACCCTCACCCAAAGTTTGGTCTCGGTACTCCTCTTGCTGAAGGGCAGTAGTGTATCTTTCTTGACTTCAGTGGGAACCTTCACGTGTGCTGCTGACTTGCATGACATTAATCAGATTAGTTCACCAGAGTACAGTGCAGCATCAGATTGGCTGAAAGGTGCTGTGGCTGTCCGTTTGTTCTTAGCATGCTTCCAAGATTTTCAGAATGCCCTCTGGCAATTCCTGGGGTTTATACATGGAGAAAACTGCATTAGAGCAAAGCTGCTGCACACAACTGACAAGGTTGTTACTGTATTTGCCTACAGGGTTTATATGCCAATTGCAAAAGCTGTTTGTCTTCAGGTCAGTCTTGGGCAACATTGTTTCAGCGGAGGAGGTTTGCCATGAAAACTTATATGGTAGCTATTGCTGCACCCTCACACTGCAGTTCTCCCTTTTGCCTGCCCATTCTATTGTCGTCTTCTTCTCCTGTGGGAATCATTCTGGCACCTTCCCAGGGCTTCATCTCTCTCTCCTACTGCCCTTCACATTGTCCTGTAGTTGTGATGTAGCCATGGTGCTTTTGTTGTCTCCTGTAGAAGAGAGTGGGAGATCCGTCTGCAGGAGACACTGGGGCCCCATTACGTCATGCTGTACTCGGCTGCACATGGAGTTTTATACATGTCAGTGTTCATAAGACGAGATCTCATCTGGTTTTGCTCAGGTATGTTGTTTGTTAAGTGCTGGAGAATACAGAGGTGGAATTGGCACTATCACTGTGTGGAACAGGGAGGCTTGTCACGGTGAGTGGAAATTTCAGAGTGGCATCAGTTAAAGGTATAAATTCCCCTTACCTGTTGAAAGTGTCTGTGATTCCCAGACTCTGACTAGTGTCTTGTCAGGCCAAATAGCACTCGGCCTTCTGGGAGCTCCCTGGAGCTTGTGAGCACTAAGCACCTCTTGAGAGCAGGGTGACTTACATATTTATTATGATCCACAAGCCAGAGGGGATGGCTGTTAGGACTTAGCTTCATGTTTGAAGCTTCTGGACTCTCCTGAATTTGATGTTTTTCTTCCATCAGGGCAGGTGTATCCTTACTTCCTCCTGAACCCTAAATTCCCAGATACACAAGCTGAGTGACGCTTATTTTGCTGAGTGTGTCTCACAGCTGGCCTTTGCCAGCAGAGATCCTGTCGGTGCCCTGTGGGCTTTCATAAACCTGTAGCACTTTCTAGGTGTTTTCCCTGTGTCCCAAGCCAGAATGTTCTGCCCCCACCGTTGCGTGGTAGTGTGTGTTACTGTTAACTGCATAGTTTGGGCGCTGCCGGGGGGGCAGGTGTACTGCAATGATACGTAAAATGGACTGGGATCCTTGGAGCCCTATCCCGCAGTGCAGCAGTTTGAGTAAATGACTGACAGTCCTCCCTTTTGCCGCAGTTTCAGTGCAGTTTCTGTAGCAGCAGCAGCAGCAGCTTCTCTTTCCTTCTTCCTGCAGAGGTGGAATATGCCACTGTGACCACCCGTGTTGTGTCTCAGATCAAGACCAAAGGAGCACTGGGCATCTGCTTCACCTTCTTTGGGACTTCCTTCCTTTTCATCACATCCCATTTCACATGTAAGTCAGTTACATACGTAACACAGATGCCCTGCGTGCGGGGGGGAATATTACTTCATTGGTTTTACAAACTACATGTGCCGTTTTGCTGTGTTATTTACTGATAGAAGGCTGTCTCCCATGTGGAACTCCTGTGTTTTATTCTTGGCCCTTGTTAAGTGTACAGATTCCTTATTTTAATCTACTCTTTGCTGTAGCACACTCCTGTGAGCAAACAGTGTGGAATGGACTTCTGCCTTCATTGTGTTTCTGAGATCAAAGCCCTCTAACACACACCTAAGACCCTCCACTTCTAGCTTTATTACTGGTCTCTCTGGTCTCCCAGCACTCCGTCACCTCTAACTCGTACAGAGAACAGCTGCTAAACTCTTCTCTTGTCCCTCATTCCATCACTCTTGCTTTGAATCCCTCCATTGACTCTTTCCTTTCTTCACTGCACCATGTTTGAGCTCTTTACTTTTAAGACTGCTGTTCCTCACATATCTTATTGTCTTTCTTATCATTTTGCCCCCTACTATTTCTTCTGCTTTGCCAGTGATGCCAGGCTTACCAGTGTTTGTCAAGCTCTCCCACTTCTGTGCCTCCTGCCCTACATCAAAAGTGAAAGATGGTCTGTAAGGTGACTCCGCTGCCCTCATTTGAATCCCCCCTGAAGACCATTCTTACCATAATGACTGCAAGAAACCATCTGACTAGGTCACCTCCTTGTACATGAAGTTCATGGATCCTGAGTTAACTGCTGCTTCATGCCAGCGGGGGGGAGTGCTGCATAAGAGTACTGAATGTGAAGCTGAGATTGCAGATCTGGGAAGGGAGAAGGACGGGAACATAACGTGTGTAGCTCACAAAACAAAGCGCACCTGACACACCAGATGCTCTGTCTGTTGTGTCTTCTTTCCCCATCCCTCGCTGTCACTCCCATTTTAGTTTGTGCTCTTCTCAAGCCATCTCATTCTACATGAGTTAGAAAATGCCCAGCACGTTTTGGACTTTGCCACAGTCTATGTAATAGTGATGCAGGCAACTGAATTCATATTCTGCACGTAATCTCCATCTTTCCATATGAATTTGCAGTGTTCATGCCTCTCTCTTTCAGCGGGGGATGGTAAAGTATATGAGAGGATGCTGGACTACAATAAAACTATCCAAGCACTTGCTCTTCCCAAGAACGTCCCAGATACAAATCCCTATCGATCCAGCCCTTGTGAGTAATGTGATGTGCACAGAATGCACATCTGTGTGTGCATGTGTGCCTAGTGGAAGGATTAGTGGATTAACTTGCTGCTCCACTCTAAAGCAGGAAAGGGCTGATGGCCTGTCTCACTTGGTTTTGCAGCCGACGTTACAACTCGGTTCGATGAGGTGTTCTGGTTTGGAGACTTCAATTTCCGACTAAACAAGGATCGGGAGAGCGTGGAATCAATCCTGAACCAGCACCTGGAAACAGACATGTCCAAGCTACTGCAGTATGATCAGCTCATTAAGGAAATGAATGAAGGTAGGGGACTTGCTGCCTTCCCCTCTCCTCCTAGCCCCCACTGACTGGAGATTTCCAAGCATGTGAATTTCTGCAGCCTGCTCCTTTCTTCTTGTGTAGCCACTGAAGTAAGCGAGGGTGTTGTTTTTGGAAAGGGAAAGCCAATAGTTTTCAGTCTAAGGATACTTCAAAGGAGGGGACCAGAAATGTGAATTCTTGGGTTCTGTCTGACATGCAGCATGCTCCTGGCAAGGCAGGCGATTGTTGTTAATCATGTCTGTTATGGCAGTGCCGAAGCGCCATTGTGCCAGATGCAGCACGAACACAGGACAGATGGTGGTCCTGGCTCCAAAAAGCTGATAATGTAAACAGACAAGAGAAATGCAGGGCAGAACACGCATGACCAGTGCAATGGCCGCACAACATTTTAATTTCACATCTGGGTCCTTGTGCCTGCAGAGAATGAAGGAGAGTCTCCCGTGGACCCAGGTGGGGTGTGCTTTGCCTCTGTTTGCTGCTCTGTAAAATGGGTATAATTCCCACCTACCTCACGGGGTGCTGAGAGGTGATTGATTTGCAAAGCATGCTGAGGGTGCCAATTATTCGTTCTCCAGTTTTTTAAGTGTTAAAGATTCACCCTTAATTAGAACAGACTTTAGCTAACCCTGCATTTTGCTGTCTAGGTCAGATTTAGTAGCTCTGCAGGTTACTGGTTTAGCTTCTAGCTGGGATTGGCAAACTGTGTTTAAAATGTGTGTTGTAAATGCACAGGCCCTGTCATGCTTGGTTACTTGGGAAGACTCACTTTGTTCTTCATGATCTCTCCCCTTCCCTGCAGAGGCGATTTTCAAAGGGTTCCAGGAGGCTGCCATTCATTTCCGTCCTTCCTACAAGTTTGATATAGGGCAGGATAGTTATGACACCACTTCTAAGCAGAGGACACCTTCATACACGGTACAGGCTTACTTATGGACATGCATCTGGTCAAGGAATGGATTAAGACCCCCTCCTTGGCCCCTATAATGGGTTCTCTACTAATGGCTGGGACTGCCCTGAGTGCATTTGGGAAATAGCTCTGACCAGTGTGGCACCCTTCCTGTCATGTGTGGCGTCTCTGTGGGCCCTCACTTGCGCTCCAGGAATTGCAGAACTTCCTTTTTATGGCTTGGCCCCCCTACCAGGCCACTCTCACTGGACTGGTGGACTGGGTATCATTCCTGTCCGTCCTCCAGTTCAAAACTAGCCCACTTCACCAGTGGCAGATGAGGAAGCCCAGCCCACCCATGAATCTAGGTTCCAGCTGAGGCCCTCCAATCCGTGGCCACAGTCTGCACCATCCAAATCCTTGCTGCTATTTCCTGCTCCACCTTACACCAGCGCTGCCTGCTCCTGTCCAACTGGGCTTCATCCTCTCTCAGTGCTTGCTTATCAAGCCCAGCCCTGCCTTAAATGTGCCTACTTAACTCCTCTGCACCACTTGAACACTTTCCAGGCTAGTGTGGCCGTCACATCCTATCATGGCTGAACAGCAGTTCTGTTCCTCTTGAAGGGAGAATATTCACTTCTCGGGGTGGTGCAGGACGACTGGTAGGCTGCCCTTCCCTTGTCAGTTCATGTCTGATTAAACAGTCATGCTGGGAACTCCCACGTCACCCCTGAGCAGAATGGCAGAGAGGGAGTGGGCAAGGGGAAGGGTTACTGGACCCTCAAAAACATGCATCCCAGCCAGACAGGAGGTGGGAGTGACAGTTTTCTCACTGCCAGACCAGCAGGTCAGCCGTGTAGGGTGTGGCAGCTTGTAGAGAGAGAATTCTCATTCTCCCATAGAGCTGTATGCAAAGCAGGCCTGGAGGTTTGCAGTGCCAGATTTGCATGCTTCATTGTACTGCCTCCATCCCAGGTGTTGGGATGGGGGAGATTTGAGTCCATGCCCCAGGCTGTGAGTTCCTTCTAAAAGTGGAATGTTTTAAATGAACCTTTGTCTTCAGTGTACAAGTGCATCTCTCCAAGACAGATAGGCAAAGGTGAGTGAATATCTGTTTCCCTCTTTCCTCTCTTGATCTTCTAGGATCGAGTGATATATAGGAGCCGGAACAAGAGTGACATCCAGGCAGTGAAGTACTCCTCCTGTTCAGTGATCAGAACATCAGACCACAGGCCAGTGTATGGGCTGTTCCGGGTGAAAGTGAGGCCTGGCAGAGACAAGTCAGTGACCTGTTTGTGTATTTGTGCATGTGATCAGCCTGCAGAGTTCTTAGGACAAGCTTCCACTCAGGAATTGGTGGCTTATGTTGTCACAAGGGCTCCTGAGATGGAATGAGTCCTAACTCACTGCAGTGTATTTGTACGCTGTGTGTGTGTGTCGTCGAAGCTGGCCAGTCATGTCTCCCTTGTGAGCTGCATGTCCAAGTCTTAAAAGTTAAAAAGTATCTATAGGAAAAAGTGCAGGCTAGGAGTTTGAGGAATCAGTGCAGTTAAAATTACAGTTTGCACCATTGCTGCTTCAGGGATGGGTGGGCTTAGGCCGGCCTGCTGCTTAACTGCGGAGGTGCCCCGTTCCGTCACGGCGATACGTTGCTGATTACCTAAAGGCAGTTTGGATTTGGAGCTACGTTTGGCACATTGCTCCCTTTCCTCTGTTCCTTGGCTATAGGACAGGGCTTAAGGTGGGGCTCAGGAGGAGGAGAGCATTCTCACTTGGCTTGAAGTAAATTCCATCTTGGCCTGAGTAGAACAACTGGGACGAGAATTGTGGAGCCTTACTCACTCCAGGGGGACTTTTCTTGGGAGTTAGGGAATGAGACTAGCAGGATCAGTTAATACTTAAATAAATGTTCAGTGAACTGTTTGACAATGCTGTGCTTGAGGGCCCAGTGCTGACAGCAGCTTCCTTGTGTTTGTCTTCCTTCAGTGCTGGAAGCTTAAAGCTCAGAGTGTGGGTATGTCTCTCTCTTACTATTCCATCTAGCTTCTCCAAACAAGACTCATGTGAACCCTAACTTGCTGTGATGGTAGAGAAACACTATGTTTCACTTAATATTAGTGCTACAGCCAGCTATCTTAGTACAAGAGAAAACAGAAAAGTTCATTCTGGCTACTGTTGGGTCCTAAACTAATAGAAGTGCTCTAAGTCAACAAGATGTGCAATTCTAACACCTTTTCTTTATATTGTAGCATCCCGCTTGCTGCAGGGCAGTTTGACAGAGAACTTTATTTAATCGGAATAAAGAGACGAATGACAAGGGAACTTCAGAAGCGGCAGGAGTTAAAGGACCAAAGGACCAGCAGAGTCTGTACAGTTTCATGACCTTAAATCCCAGCAACAAGCTGGTAACTGATGCCATAAAGGATTACAGACTCAGGCAAAGACAACTTGATTCCACATCTGCAGAGGTACAGATCAAGAGGAAGAGATCTCAGTGTGAGCACCAGCAGGACAGTTGCTGTGGCCTGTGCCAGATGTCTTAAACCTCCACTCTCAAGTTTCATTTGCCTGAGCTAATCCAAGGAACTGGAGCGCTTTTGCTGAAGAGAATGAGGTAAATATTCAGATGCCCCGGCTTATTCAATCAGGACACTTTCAACAAAACTTCCTTTGCAAGCAGCATGATGCAGTTAGTTGAGGATTCCAGCCTTACCCAAGACAAGGGACCCCATTGGGTGCATTGTATTATGAGCAGTCTTGGATTGGAGCAATTACTCAAGGAAATTTTGCAAAAGGGAAGCAGTTGTGGTTCCATTTGTTCCATTCTGTATACTTGCTTTGTAAGTATCCGTCTCAGGAGGGCATTGACGTCAGCAGTTTATTTATTTACCTATAGCCAAATGTACAGTATCCTGTAAAATATCCAAGAGGACCAACCAGATAACCTGAACAGTCTCTCCCCTCAGGTTAATGCTTGCTTATAATAGTTTTTGCTGGTGTGGACCACTGCAGCAAGCTCTGTGTTGGATGTATGGTAATCAAGATGAATTTAATATGGCCTTTTGAATTAGTATTTATTTTTATTGCTACTTTTATTGTTAAAGGTGCATCTTAACTCTCAGACCAGCATATATCTTCAGATAAAGTCAAGAGTTTCTGAACTGGTGTTAATATAATAATTTATAGATCCACTGTAGTAGAAATCCAGTGTCTACTTGAGTGAGAAATTGGTCCCCTGCTTGCAGTAGCAAGAGATGCTGCAGCTGTAACCGGTGGCCTTTGGTGGAGCTGTTGTGTAAAAATCCAGATTTGCTATAAAGAGAGCACTAAAGAAAGGTACTTCATGGTGGGAGAAAAATCTGTTTCTGTCTTTGGGAGATATTCAGAGTCAGAACTCAGGTCTGTTCCTTCTTTGATTCTCAGTTTGGGGAAGTTATATTCCCTCTCCTACCCTTTTGCTTCCTAATCAACAAAATGTGGAGAATTTCTCTTTAAAGGGGCTTCTTCTGGAGGTGAAGGCATTTTAAGAGGAGTATTACACTGGTTAAATTTTAAGTAATAAATGTATTAACTTTTGTGTATATTTTAACCATTAAAATGTACACAACAGTTAATACTATAAAATTTCTCTTGGGGAGACCTCGCTTGAATCGTTGGCTAAAGCTAACAAATTTTGTACTACAGAAAAGCTCCATTGTAATTATTAGGTATTTTGCAGACACCTACTTCCACAGTAATTTTGGGGTGAAAAAAGTGTATTTTAGAACATGAACAATAGTGTGATCGTCCCAGATTCTGAGCTTACCTGCAAGAATGCTACCCTTGACTGGTAATAAATTGCCATTTCATGCTTTAAACAAAATTCTGTTCTCGGTGATCATGTATCAATCTCCTTGAGGAAGACTATTGCTGAGATATCAGAGGGTAGAACTGTTGCGTGTAGGGGAGAAAAGGAGAATTGGCTGCTTGAAAAAAGGACTATAAGACTCAATCCAGCAAGACTGAAGCCTGCGAAACTACTCGCATATTGAAAGTTAAGCTTGTGCTTAAATGCTTTGCTCAACTGACCTGAGCACCTTTGGAGCCTGAGTCCTTCATATGTCTCACAATCCCCATTAAAGAACAAATCAGATTTTGGTTTAAGTGAGATTTGCATCCCATAAACATAGGCTAGGAATTAAATGATAAAAGTCCAACTTCATCTCTGGTTTCAGCATTTTCATGTTAAAGCACCTATTAGTGTTTCCTGCCCCAATTCCTTTTTCACAAATAAAATGAGAAGCAGATTTTACTCAAACTTCAAATGATGTGGTTTGTAAGTTAATTTTGTCACTGAATGGTAGATTTCTTGTGGGAACAATACTAAGCTAGAAAAGGGACCTACTGCCTCTGTGCCTTAAATCCTTTGTGTAGAGAGTAAAGGCTCCCGTGTACATGCAGTAGTGACAATACACAGGCCTAAGCCCACAGACCATGTACACGCCTGGATAAATAGCCCTCAGCATGATGCAGAGCTTCTGAATTTAAAGCAATCTCTGTGCACAGGCCAAGTCCAGCCATCAGTTTGGGGCTTCTTTTTTGGGTTCCTTTAAAAGTAAGTCATTAAACCAAATAGTGCACCTTAAGCTAGAGGCAGCTTGGGTGTTGAACAACACAGCAGTTTTAAACTTGTGACCTGTGCTTACTGCCTGAGTGGCCTGGGGCAAATCATGTCATTTTTCCTCAGCTGTGAAACAGGACAAGCTTCTTGCTTACCCGATTGAGTGTTTATGGCTCAGTTTAAAAGTACTTCATTAACTTGCAATTTAACAAAGCCTTCTAAAAATTTTAGTGTCAATAACTTCCTAAATTGTCATGTGCACTTACTAGTCACAGCCAGTCATTTCAATGCCTTTATTTTCTTGACAAAGATACGCACGGCAACTGACAGGACAAAGCTGTATAACATACTGTGGGTTCAAAAAGCAGCTGATTTTTTTTTTAGTATCCACAGCACCACTGTGGGTTTGTTCTCGGCTCCAGAAGTATGCGCTTCAATGGAGGTTGTGCGTGTGTAGCTAGTAGCTGCCTCTGAATTATCTGCTCAGTGTAAGCTGGTTATGCATCAAATCATTTAATGGCAGCACTGAACAACATCATTATTTATGCCTAGAAAGATCAGCTATTGTATATAACTGGATACTACATCTCACCTGTCACAAGTGATTGTTTCTCATATGTCTGAGAAACAGGTCACTAAACCCTGTTAAAGTTCGTATTCATATGTGGATTTTTATAAAATGGCTTCTTACAGGCTTTTAGTAAAAACCAGTAACCTTCAAAAGTAAGCTTTTTCCATAAATCATTCTCTCTACTGACAATATTTAATTCAGCTTACTCTTTCCTGGGGCCATATGTAGTTATCAAGGTAAATTGCCTTTCTGTTTGCAAGAAACCATGAGTTGCAGTTTAGGGTCAACTTTCAAGTGAACACTGTGTGGGCAAGTATCTTCCACCCCCCATCCTTCTGAGAGGATCTATCCAACAACACAACATTTGATGGAAAGCTATTGGGGGACGATTTAGAAGGTCTAGGGAAGACCTACTAAATGGACAGTTGATGATGCTCCCCTCAACTCCTTTACCACACTTGAACAAGATGAGTAAGAGTTTATGGGAGAGTTTCTCTCATCGGCTCCACACGTTGTCCATTTGGGTTATGCTACTGATGTAACTCAAATTCTGTATCTTAGACTGACGTTTCCCCATAGTGTAGCCCAGCTCTTAGTACGCATGTTATTCAAGATATGTCTAATGAGAACATGCAGCAATCTTGTTCAGTTTACTGAAGGTATTTTACAATAGCAGCCACTATTTACATTTTAAAATGAACTAAATATAAACTCAAAACTTTGTAGTGGGCTCAGGTTGGTCTGTAATCAAGTTGAATTGAGGATGCTAGTTTTACATATCCTTTGGACTAAGAAACATCATGTTAGTAACTTACTTTAACAGTACTTGTAACAGTCCTCCCCAAGTGACAGTATTACTACTCACAGTCTACAGGATTGGGGGACAATTGATTAATGAAATGTGACTCCACCTAAATCTACTCCTTTCCTAAGGAGTACAACACATTGTGGGCTACACCAGTGCCCAGGCCTATGAAAAAAAAGTAACAGGAACAAGCTTCCTTTGCAAAAATAGGTGTTTAAAGCAAGTGGCAACTAAGATCATGGCTAATTCATCAGTATCTTTACTCCTTTCAACTGTAACGGTTATGTTTGCTTTGCTATGGTGCCATTCAAAGTGCCAAGATAAAGGCCTACATGCAGACTTCCACAGTAGGCAGAAGAATTTATTGATGACCACGGTGCTCATTGAGAGCTGGGACAGATCTGTAAGCCTATACCAGCATGAACCTTTCACATTCTGAACATCTGAAGCCATCTCAGCTACAAGAAAAGTCCCATATTCACATCATGTGCATGTAAATATTCTTTTTTCCCGCGACAGAATCCAAAGAACAAAGTGTATAAAAAAGTCTCCTGTTCTAAACGGCACTTGCTGTTTTATCGAAAAAGCCGATACATCCTAGGTAGCCGCCCATCCTTACTAGACAGTGCTGCTTGAATGTGTTCATATGTAGGCAATTCCGTCAAATCACCCAGTGCAGCTACTGCTGGTTTGTTACGGAGCATTGTAGAGACCACCCTCTTGATGTCACTGGATGTCACGTTACCTGCAGACGATGACAAGAGCTATTTCACGTGCTTTTTAAACAGAGACAAACTTTGCTATAGAGGCTGAATAATATCATAGTGTTGGATCTATGCTTGAAATGCCTTCATTTTGATTCCCATTCTGTTTCACTATGTCACACTTTCGTCTAACAGGAGCACTGAGCTATCTTCTAAGCAGTTGGGAGGGTAATATCTTCAAAGAAACTCACAAAGTAAGTTAATTTACATAAAGTACGCCCAGTTAAAGGCACAAAGCATTTTTTTTTAAAAAGAGGGAAATACAGTTGCAAAGCTAAATAATTGCCACAATTATTTTGAGATCAGCGAAAACTGTTTTTTGCAGTGCTTTGTGTCAGGCCAGTTCTGCTGGTCAGTTACTCTGTTTTGGTACATGAACCAAACCATATCACTCATGCGCTGCGCCCCACCCAAGAGCGCCTTTCTCCATAGTAATAGCCACAAAGCTGAAGTGAATTCAGGGGCAACACACAGAAGATGGGAGAGACAAGAATCAGAAGGAGAAGCAGAACTCAGCCCAAGTCCCTCTTTGGGGGTTGGTCCTGCGGCTGCCCAGAAAAGCCTTAGGGGACTAATTTAATTTAAAAATCATTTTAATGTAATTTAAGTTCATTTTAAATCAAATTGATAGTGCCCCTTTAAGCTTTGCTTAGTGCAAAGAGACCCTATGGCTGAAGGGGCAACATGAGCACTTCCAGTTACACAGTCACCTCCCTCCTAATGCCCCCGATGTGAAAAGGGTGGTGTACATGTTGACGGGTGGAAACTGAGGATCCTAAACATTAAATGGCTTGGTCAGACACAGAGAGAGTCATTTCCAGAGCTGGAATGGCCTGGCTTTCATTGATTTCAATGGGCTTTGGCTCAGATGTCATCACCCAACTAGTTACCTTTGCTGTCTGTGTTTGAAATACTATTAGCAGCAAGGTGAGTGGGGCATTTGTCCCAAAAGGGACAAAAAGGAATACTAATCCCTGGAATGACTGCTGATGGGGATTCTTCTGAAACTCCCCTGCCCTCCACAGTTGGTATTAAGAGCCCACTGTGCTGAAGAGCTGGACCAGAACTATAGAGGTGGTACCTTGCCGAAAAGTCTCATTTTATCAAGTGTAGGACTTAGACATTTATCCCACCTGTACTTAGCTAGCTCCTGCATAAAGGTAAAGGTATTGGCACAGTGCTAATTCCACTCCCAGGAGAGCGCACCTACAGTCCAACAGTCAGAGCAAAGTCGGGGGGGTTTACTCACCAATGAGAGAGCATAGCTCATGGGGAAGTTTTCTTGTGTTGGTTGCCAGCACTTGCCTTCCTACATCCTCAAAAATAACAGGCCGGGACTCTAGGTTCATCATAAGCATGGATTTCAACTGGGTTTTTGCTCGCTCCAATTCGACCTGTGTGACAACAGAAAATACAGCTGACTGATCTCAGGATTGGGAGCTACTCTACATGCATTATGCAGTCACCATCTCTAGGAATAACTGGGAGACATCAACATCACATTCTGCTACCAGTGCAAGTCTGGAACTGGGATGGTCTTTACAGCTGGAATGAGTCTGCAGAGGTGGGTTTTTAAAAGAAAAGGAAGGTTCTTGCTAACTTAGCAGAGATGATTTCCAAACAAAGTGGTGTGAAGTCAGAAATGGGCAAAGGGTCTCTTCTTCCACATAGACGCTTGCCATCAGGAGCCTCAAAAAATGGAAAAGAGCTATAAATACTCACCTTCTTGTGGAAATGCGCTCATGATTACTAAAGTATTAAAGACACATGTAAACACAGTAGAAAACGTACATTCAAAAGCTTACATAAGAAATTCATCTAGCTAAGGCCAATCACCCTGGTATTTCAGAATGAAGATGATGTGTATAGAACAGAATTTGGGCAACTTACCTCCCCAACTGCTCCTGCCATTAAAATGAACTCTCTTGTAATTATTTCCACCATGTCTCGGACCTGCAAAAACAGAACAATGCCTGCTCATCTCAACTCAGGAGTTTAAGCAAAGAGAGGGAACAAGTGTCAAATGACTTGCCACTCTGTCCTTTTGGAGTCTGAAAGATTCAGACCCCTTCCTAGTTGACCTGCATGAGTACAAGAAGAGTATAGTGGGGTATCACAGCAGCGATTCTCATCAATGAGAATGGAACTTTACCAGAAGGGCACTGATATGCAGAGCATTTAAGGCAGATGTCTGCAGCAGTGGGTCAGGAATACATAATCCCAAGCCGTCTCTGTACATAGTCAAGCCCCGTGGGAAAATAGGATTCCCTCTTCCAGAGTGGTGAATCTTCACAACACCACTAACATTTTACAATTAGACAAAAACCTTACATTGAATGATCCTGGAGGTTAAACTGATGCACAGACTGATGGAACCTGGCTATTATAAACATGCAACCCCACTGCAGAATAACATATCCTCTCTAGGTGTGAACAACTTAAGGTTAGTATGTTATATGCAGTCTACAACTGCGTGCTGGTAACCTGGAAAGAACTACTCTACCTGAAAGTAAGTCCATGACAAACTTATTTTTTATGAATTTATGGCTTGTACCATGGAAGAGCCACATACCTGTCGAGGATCCGCACTGGCATGGATACACAAGAGACCTGTATCTTCATAACTGTGATGGTAAGAGGTTGCGTTGTACATCCAGTGATGCCTGTAAATACAAGAACATGCATCTGAGTGCTCTTTAACAAAGGACAACAAGCTCCTTAGTTTATCTTCCAGATGAGGATTTCCAAATGCTTAGGGGAATTCAATCAGCTGGTCCAATTAATAGGGTCATGTCTCCTCTCCCCATTATTCTCTTCTATGCATGTCTGCTTTCTACACCCCTCCTGTAGGACGGGCCAGCAGGAGGATACTATACAGGAACAGTTGCATTAACTGCTAATTTTCAAGATGTTTTTCTTCCTAGTCAATGACATGGGTCAGTGGATGGTGACAGGATTCTAGAACACCATGGCTCAGATGAACTACATCAACCTCCTCCCAAATAAGTCACATCAGTTTCTGACGGAACAATAGCTGATTTTTAAGGGCTTTTAGATGAGGCCTTTTGTTCAGGGCCCATGTCCCGAGAAGAGTCTTTGACATCATTCTTCGAACGAGAAAGGTAAACAAACCTGTTGAGCACATTAAGATACAGACGGGTGAACATGCCCTTGCCAGGTCCTCCGGCAGAAAAGGAGCCGCCACCTCCCATCATCATGTTTAATACAGCAAAGGGAATGAAGTCTTCTTCCTGAATCACAGTAAGAGAGCAGAGATTCAGTGCAGGGTGTC
Source organism: Carettochelys insculpta (assembly GCF_033958435.1). Taxonomy (NCBI): domain Eukaryota; kingdom Metazoa; phylum Chordata; order Testudines; family Carettochelyidae; genus Carettochelys; species Carettochelys insculpta. Next base: position 19,191,188 of record NC_134157.1, read on the forward strand.
TCAGTGCCAGAAAAAAGGCCCCAATGAACACAAGAAGCCACGCAAATATCGTTGTGTATCTCCAAGACAGGGATACACAACAAACGCCTGCAGTTGAGAGTCTGATGGCACATGCTTTCCCAGCCTCACAGCAGGTTACTGGCAAAAAAGCTCTCCTGCTCTCTGCAGGCATCTGTGTTCTCAGACACAAAACAACTACAGCGCTTGAACACCTGCATGGTCGCTCAGGGTTCTGCTAGTTCACGGGTGTACAGCAATGAATTTTGGGACACTACTTACCAAAAACGAGCAGCTTTCTAATCCAATCATGATGTGGGTCAGCTCAGGGATTGGAGTAGGACCCAAACTCACGTTCGACATATCTTTTTCAACCTGCGGGAACAGAAAAATTTGGACTGAATTTTATCTTCAGAGTTTGGCCTCATAAATTACAGTACAAACAAGCACTGATGTAATTTACTGGTTTATGGGTCCAAATGCTTCTTATCGTGAATTCAAGAGGTGCCCTTTAGAAAATGGAAACCTATCACTATGAATCAAATCAAGAGAGTCCAAATCTGTTACTTTAACACAAGAAGTCACATGATGCACTGATTAATTCTTTCTTTTATTTTACCTTGATAATTCCTCCCGTGTACTGTGCAACTGATCTGTCAACTTGCTTGGGGTTGTTGCTTCCCCACACGGGCTCTACATCAAGTAGATACTTCCTGGCACACTCCACCAGCTGCTCATGCTCTATCCCAACCCCAGCCAACACCATCCTGTCTGGTGTATAGTAATTCTGCAGATACGAATGCAGCACTTTCCGATCCATTTTCTCTGTGTTATCCATGGGACAGAACCTGTTGAGTCCAACGGTGTTCTCCCTGTAGGCTGCCTATTGGGAGGGTAAACACACAACCACCCTTAGTATAGACCACAATGCTTTACTCTCCCAAAAATGATGACATTTGCCCCTTTACATCTAGGCTAATATAGATGCAGTAAGAGGGGAAACTATTGAGCATCATTTCACTTGTGCCCTTCCCCACCCCAAAGTCACAGCAGGAGAGGATGGGGTAATTGTTTAAGATTCAGGTTTGAAACATCTAGACCAAGTATCAGTAACCCCAGGCATGTGTGCCAAGAGCGACACACAAGCCAACTGGCACATGAGGCAGGAGCTCAGCCCTGCTCCTTCACCCCCATGCAGCCAGGAGTTTGCTCAAAGCCGTGCCGCCTGTGATTTAACAAAAGACTGACTGACGCTACTAACCACCACCTCAAAAGTAAAGCTCTGCATGTTAACTGATTTATGAATGAAGCTGTTGTAAGTAGGACTATTGGTGACTTTAAAAAGTATCACTGGCACTTGACCATATATAGAAGTCAAAAGGTCAAATTTCAGCACTCCAACTCGGAAAGGTTGCTGACCCCCGCTCTCGACTAACTGGACTCATGAAATAAACAAAGACCTTTTATTCTGTTGAGGTATGTACAGTAAACTTAATGGATTCAACATCTATGGCACTTCCAGTGACTTTAAAAAAAATAAGACCCAGTCTGCTCCACATGCTTTTTGTAATAGCAAGGGTTTCTCCAATTTCTATAGCTTATACGTCAAGCGGCAAAATGCTGTTCAGACCCTGCCCCTCCACAGCAGAGTCAGTGCTTAGATGTCAGTGGTACTACATGAATAGCTTGTGAAATGCTTTTGGATCCTTGTAAAGAAAAAGAACTACATCAATGGAAGTCGTCATCCTACCGGTGCAAACAGGAAAAAAACAACAGAACGCTGGAGACAAGTATTTCTAAAAGAAGCATGAACTCATCAAGCCCCCTCTATAAAAATCTGCAGTGTGAATGAGCTTCCATATATGTTGGAACCTTAACTGACCATTTCTTGACTTTCTATCTCATGCAGAACATGGGATTTCAGGATGGCAGTATAAGCACAATGCTCTCATAAATCTGTGAGACCAAAGTAAAAATCTGGTTTTAGACAAGATAAAAAATACCAGTGAAGTTCAGTAAAGGGTGAGAAAGAGACTACATCACATATTGCAGAGAGCAATGTGTGTGAGACAAACCCCACAGCAATTTACCGCATGAATCATTTCCGTTAGCAGAGGCTCTGGATCAGGTCTCATATTCAGATCTTCGAGCTCAAACCGCACAGCCATTCGAGTCATTTCAATTTCTTCATCTACAGCGAGAGAAAACAAAGTATGCAAACTACTGTCCAAAGTATTGAATAGATAATAAATTCACAGGATCCTGCACAGGCAACGTGAAACACCATGGGGAATTGACTAAAGCACAATCTGTTGGTTTTTGAGGTCCAGAAACAAACTCAAATTACGGAGGATTGGAGAAAGAATCCATTATTCAATCTTGGGTAAAACATTGAGACTGATGGGAAAGCAGCAACAGATTGGATCCATTTGCAGACTAGGGCTATATTATTCTCTGTCCATCTTCTCAGATAGAAGCAAACAGTCTAAAACAAACCTCTTAATAGTGGGAAATGGAAATGACTGACCTGTCTCATAAGCATATTAATAAACATTCTATAAATAATAATGTTTGTTCCAATACTCCACGCAGACTTTGTAAAGTTTTTAAATCAATGGGATGTAATGAACAAGAGTACTGAAATCATTGTGTCATGAGGTGTATGGGTCTCTTTTCCTAAAACAGCAACTCTGATTCTCGCACCTGATAACCTGGGCTGTAGCACTACATCAGCCAGTAGATTGACCACAGTGTCTAGGCCTTTGGTATCAGCAGAAACAGCATACATTGTGGTATCTCTGCAACACAAACAGATGTTTTGCATTCTGTTTACAAGTGGAATATATGAACTCCTGGCAATATATGCTCAGTATTTTGATGACAGTAAAGTGCTAAAATTCCTTATTATTTTATGTTCACATGAGCATCCTTATTGCAATTTGCCACAAAGAGATTACTCTTGTCGTTCAGACATAATGTCCTTGTTGTTATGGAACAGAAAATCAAGTTCAGTCATGCGGACATCCACACTCGATAACTATTCATGCATGGGGAAATACAGAGTAAGACTTGTACCTTGATGCCTGACAGTCACAGATGCCTCCATGCTTTTCCAAGGTGAGAAGAATTTCATCTTTGCTGCCAAACTGGGCTGTAGACTAACAAAAAAAGCATTAAAGCTTATGGAGTGTGTGCCTACTTACCATTTGTTAGTATGGCCTGGTATACTGAAGCACTTGCTTTTTTTCCACTCAACAACAAATAAATGTGTAGAGCTTGAGCTGTATCCTTGAAGTCAGTAAGAAGCTTAGGTGTTCAAGGAAAGCAGATTTGGGCCTTTTGAGAATAACTACAGCCATACTAATAACCAAGTTTAGGTTTTTTTTGTAAGTATTTAACACAGAGACTTTAGGAACTTTGTGGTCAGAAAAAATACTTACAGAGAAAGCCAGCTTTTCCAAAAAGTGTGAAATGCCACTTAGGTATCTTGCTTCATGTCTTGATCCTGAATTTATAAGAACTGATATAAAAACACAAACAATATTTATTTTAACTTCATAGCATATTCACTGGTTTTTTACAAGCATGAGACAGGCAAAGTCCATCTCAATTTAAAACACAGTAATTTCAATGCATTTGATTATTTCTAAATATCTTACCACATCTCTAAGGACTAATCTTCATTGCAAAGTTAATTTGAGTTACCTTAAATATTGCTTCCATCCACACACAAAACCCTTTCACTCAAGCAAGGTGCTTTTATTTCAAGTTCATTGGCCCACTGGGGTATATGCCAAAGCTCAAGTTAAAGCAAGTCCTCAGCTCCTACCTCAGCCACTCAGTACAACTTCAGTCTTACTTTTGCAGTGTGGCGCCTCTTGCTTGAGCTAGGCTAACTCAAGAGGAATAAATGAAATGTAGATAATTCAAGTTAACTGTGCAGGGAAGACAAGCCATTCCATATGTCTGTATTGTGTTGGTACCTAAATACTAAATCTGCTCTGAATTAAGTCAATGGGAATTTGACCACTGATGCCAAAACTGGACGTGATCCTCTAGATACAGTAGATCCAAATGCAGTGATTCACAGATGCCAAAGCCAGCAGGGGCCATTGTGATCATTGAGTCTGACCTGAATAACACCAGTCATAGAACCTGCCCTGAACAGTGACATTTGCCTGCTTGAACTCATTCAGTACTTACTCCCTACAGTACAGAACTGTCCAAATTTGTTCTGAGATGCAATCCGCAGTCCGTTCTCTAGCGTTGTAACTTTGGTTTCAAATTTCTCCTGTCCGTCAACTGTTGCGAAGACAGGTTTGGGCACTCCAGGCAGAGGAGAAGTGAGAGGAACACTGGGACACCCACCACCGCTGCTGTATTTTCTGTAGGCTGCCAAGCCAAACCTAGACCAACCACAGATACTAGTATAAAAACACTATTCAGTGCACTAGACCGATGTCTATCAGACAGGCTTTTAGTAATGATTGAGAATGGATGTTTGAATGACTAGACAGGATGCTCCCAAAATAAATCAGAAAGGCTAGTCTGGTGGATGAGCACAAGGGATCTGGCTTCTGTTCCCTCCTCACCCACAGGTTCCCAGTCTGATCTTTTAAAATGAGGATGACAGTACTTCCCTCCTTTGCCACAGTGCTGGGAGGATAAAAATTCCCTCTGATTTAAAAACTGTATTGAAGCTAATGTTAAAAAGCATACACAAATTAAGAAAAGAGTGTCTGTACAGCTGGAGCTGTAGTGCTTAGATTAACCACAAAGTTTATTTTAAAAGTCATAAGAGACATATCCAAGATCAGCAATAACTCAAAGTTGGGTGAATACATTTAAAAATACAGTTTGGATATCAGCTTCCAATTATTTGGATGATTACTCATAGAAGCTGGGAGTGAAGGCTGGTCCTCAGTAATTTAGAATTTGGGGTAGGTTTTCCATTAGAAAATATAATTCATCAGGGAAGTATGTGAGAGATTTTCCTGACTGCCTCTCATGCGCGGCTCATCCCAGCTGGTATTACTACAGTGCTGATGGTGAAGATCAGGGAATGGAGGCACATAAGTACTTAAGTGGATACATGAAGGCAACTGGCCCTGAACTCACAAGTGACAGTTGTACTGTCAGAAGATTCCTGAGGTTTCCAATTCTGTCCAACAGGGGCTGTACAACCTCCAACAAATTGTGGAGGTAAATATGTTCCCACAATCCAGTGATTGAGGGTTAGGGTTCTACCCAAGGAAAGTGTCTGGGCAGATGAGGCAGACTGGCTTTCATTTATCCCCCCACCCCTTATTTATGGAGAGTTTGGGCCGGGGTCAGCAGAAACCTCTCTTGGCTCAGCAATGTCAGGTGGAGAGTGTGAGGTTCCAGGACAGGTGAGGTCACTTGAGGAGGAGCAGTTGGGGTGTGCACGCTCCTGACGGCAGCATCCCTGACACAGATCTTGGGGGACCCCTGTCAGAGGAGAGCCTGGGGCTGGCACCAGAGTTCTGGGGACGGTGATGGCGAAGCAGTTAGGAGCCACTGGTGGGGGAGGGGGAGCAGGACTCTACGAGAGTGTCTGGAAGGGGACTAGAGAGGACCAGGGTTCTTGAGGAGCGTGGGAGGTGGAAGGGCTGGGGGCTCTCTGGGGGAAGGGTTATGATCACTGACGGGGAGGAAGGGTGGAAGGGATCAATGGCGGTGCTCGGTCAGGAGGCGGCTATAGGGGAAGGGGGGTCACTAGGGTTCAATGAGGGCGAGGACTATAGGGGAAAGGCGGGAAATCATGGAGGGCTGTAGGGGAAGGGGGAATCGCAGGGGGCTCGATGAGAGGGAAAGTCGGGGGCCCTAAGGGGAGATCGATAGACTCCATTCAGCTTCTCTCACCTGCGAACCCGGCCCCACGCGCCACCCCGAAACAGCGCCATGTTCGCCGCCATCTTATCTCCGGGAGCCGGCGCCTGCCCCTTCCGCCCGGCGGCTCGGCACGGAACCCACGTGGCGGCGCGGGGCGGAGCTGAACGCGTGCAGCGGCGGAGTGGGCTGGTTGGCCAGGGCCGGCGAGAGGTGGGGCGGAGCGCGAGGAGACCGTCGCTCACTAGTTAGAACTGAAAAAGGGCGGGCAGGAACGACTCGGAGCGGCTTCGGATTGGTCAGCCCCCGGAAAAGGGCGGGGCCGGGAGGGGTGGTCCCGCCTACTTCCCCGACGGCGCCTACTGGCGACCGTGCGCGGCGGCTGAGGGTGGGGGCGGCGGGGGTGATGGCGGGCCGGAGCCGCACCCCTCAGTCTCCATCCCCCATCCTCCACTCGTGGGGGGGCGAGAGCCGGGCGCGCAGGGGGGTCCCCGCCGGCTCCCCGCCGACGCCTCCCGCGTCTCTCCCCGGGGATGGTGAGGGCAACCCCTTCTCCTTCCGCGAGTTCGTGCGGAGCCAGGCCCGGAGCGCGGCCCCGGCCGCCGCCAGCCCGCAGGTAGCGGGGGGAGGGGCGGAGCGGCCGCGCGCGCTGCACCCCCCACCCGCCGGCCGCCCCCCACCTGCGCCCTCTCTCCCCGCAGGCCGCCGCCGCGCCGTCCCCCGAGCCCTTCTTCCCGGACCTCACCGCCGGCGCGTCGCCGCTGGACGACGACGAGGAGGAGGAGGCGGCGGCGGCGGAGTGGAGCGGCTGTTACCAGCCCTCCGCCGTGGAACGAGCCCTCTCGGCCGGGCGGCGCCTCAACGCCTGGGGGGGCCTGGACAGCTCCGCCGCCGCCGCCGCCTGGTCTGACCCGGAGGAGTCGGCGCTCTGGGAGCTGGAGGAGAGCGAGCCGCCGCCCGCGGGCGGAGACGGGCCCTCGAACTCGCGCCAGCCCAGCGCCGCAGAAGTGAGTGGGGGGCGGCCTGGGGACTGGGGGAAGGACTCTGGGGGCAGGTGGGCGCCACCGCCGCGCCCCGGGGCGATGATCCGTGCAGTGGTGGTCCGTTTATGGCGCCCAGTAGAGATGCTGTCATCCGCCCCGCTCCCTCATCGCCGCTCCTGGACGCCACCTAAACGAGCAGTTTAGGCAGTCAGGAGAGGCCCTGCCCTGGATTCGCTGCAGGGAGAACACCGGGGTAAGCAGAGCTGAGAGAGGCCACCGTGTCTATACTGGAGGTAGAAGTAGTTGCTGATACGTAGCTAATAGCGTGGCTAAAATCGGCTTAGCAGCAGTAGACTGTTTTTACACTTGCCATCTTCTTTCCAAAGCAGCATGGTAATGGGGCAATTCAAAGCAGGCTAACGTGCATATTCAGTGCCTCATTAGCATAATGGCAGGCCTGCAAATTTTAAAGTTTAGACTTAAAATTGCAGACTGACAGCAAAGATGGGGGCAGCTTGGAAATAAGAGCCCCACTTTGACATTCCCTTGCTTCCACAGAACTGGATCAGAGTAAGGGAATGTCGAAGTGGGATGCTTATTTGGAAGCTGCTCCCATCTACACTGTCAGTCTACAATTCAATGTCTGTACTTTGAAATTGGTGCAGCTGCTAGCATGCTAAATATGCACATTAGCACTTCATTAGCCTGCTGGGGACTGCCACAATATCTGTCTATGCGGAACTTCAGGAGTGTTTCTGCCATGGACCTTTATTAATCCTCCCTGCTCGCAAGTGGTTCTGGGGTTGACTTTGACCCCCAGAAAGCACTATTTCAGGCATGCATGAAACAAAACCCCAGAAGGCTGACCCAGAGTGGGTCGATCTTCCATGGTAGTATAGGCTTAGTCTTGTCATGTAGCTGAAGTTTGAGTAACTTGCATTGTCTGCAGTAGTATAGAAAAGTGGTTTTCAGCTGGTGTATTGCAAATACTGTCTAAGTGTGCCATGAAACATCAGTTTCCCATTCCAGTTGCTCTTTGAGGGCGGGTGTGTATGTGAAAGAGAGAGAAAGATAAATTGAGGACCGCATGCCAGCGGGGCTCAATAAAAGAGGCTGTCTGAGTACCAACTGGTGTGTGGTTGGTCAACGTTCCCCCCTCCCCCATCATTGCAGAGCTGCCCTGAGGGAGAATGCCACTCCCTCCCCTCCCTGCTGTGGCAAGGAGGGAGGGAGTCTGTTGGAGCTGGGATGGGGTAGACATGTTTGTGCCTCCTTTTCCCCCTGTCTGCCCATGACAAGTTTGTGTGTCATGAAATTGTTTGTCTCTGAAGCGTGCTGAGTTACTGAAAAGGTTGAGAAGCACTGGTGTAGACCTGGTGTAAATTAACTCTCCTGTAGGCCTCAGGCTATTAAATTTTTGTGGGGCTTTGTGCACAAGTTCCTTCCCCTAATTCAGAACACAAGTATGGCACTGAGGCTGTGAATGCTATACTAAACTTGCTTTTTAAAAAGTTAATGTTCTGTGGCTCTGTTTGACTTTTAAAACATGAAGAATATAATTTAGCTAATTAAAAATGGCTTCTTAACTTAGAACAGCTATTATATTAGTTCCTTTATTGGGGAGTGAGGTTTGGGTGCAGGAGGGGAGTCTAGACTGGTGCAGAATGTTGGGGTGCAGGGGAGAGGAAGAGGGGTGTGGGTTTTGAGAGGGGTTTTGATCTAGGAGGAGATTCTGACTTGGAACAAGGGGTTGGGGTACAGGAAGGGTAACAAGTGTAGGCTGCAGCTGGGAAATGCTTACCTCAGGTGGCTCTTGGTAGCCTGCATAGCATTCCCTCACAGCATCCCTGGAAGCAGCCGGCTGCTGGCATGTCTCTGCATACTGCTGTGGGGAGGGGACAACATGTCTATTGTGTGCTGCCTGCACTGCAAATGCAGCTCCCATTGGTCAGTTGCACTACATACGTAATGATGTATATAATTATGTATTTGTTTTTGTGGGTGCTCCTTAGCCTGGGACCCTAGGCTGCAGCCCCTGAAGCCCCCATATCAATCTAGTCCTGTAGTTCAATACTTACCTCTTCCACTTGGTATTTAACTGCAACACTCAAAATTACCATTCCCAGGCCTGAAGAGCTCTGTGTAAGCTCAAAAGCTTGTCTCTCTTGCAGCAGAACTGTCCAATGACACGCTGTCCCACCTGGGCTTTCCAGTGTGTAGTCTGGTAATTTCTGAAATTTGAATCTTAAATTTGTGCTTCATCCTGTTAGAGAAGTTATTTTAGATCACCCTAAAGCCTCTTTTAAAATGTACCCTCCTTGTTACTAAAGTCATGTGTGATACTAAGCCTCCTTGGCTTTTATAGTTGGTGAAATATAAAATGAAACCTCTTAAAATATTTTTAAACTCTTCTTTATAACAAAGTAAAACTAATCATGTGTGGCACAACACAAAGACTTATAGGCGATCAGGGTGAACTGTAGAATTCACTCTTCGTTCTGGCATATATTCATACCAATAAATCTTTATCCAGGCATGCACCTATCTCACTTAATGTCTCTGTGCCTCACTTTTTTTCTCTCCAATGGAGAAAAAGATTATTATTTTGGTTTTGAGAGGGTTATATTCTTAAATATTGGTTAGTAAATTTAGTTAATGTAAAGTGCCAAGATTTTTCCAGTTGTGTGAATGACTTGAAGGTTTCACCTGGTGCTGGGTTTTGCATGCTAAAAAGATCAGTGTGATCACAAGACCGTACATTCCAAATTTCTAATGAGAATTTTTCTGCAGCTCCAAGAAGAAAATGCCAGATTAAGAAGCAAGATTAACCAGCTTCTGTTGCTCTCTGAAACTCAAGCAGACAAGTATGTATGCCACCAGCAGAAAAGAAATCGTTAACTTAATAAGTGAAAGCAAAGTGCTAATATTTTTATACATTAGTAGGTGACTTTCACAAAATTGTGATCGTTTATACTACTATACGACAACTGCCCTACAGGGATATTTCAGCTGAGAAATTGGCTAGAAAGAAATAAGGGAAAGTAGGCAGAATGTTAACCTGATCTGGTATCTTGTTTTTTTAAATAATAATTGGAGCCAAATCTTGTCTTTTACAACCTATTCAACTCAATTTGTTAATGAGGGCACCCCGACCCTTCAAAGCAATGTACTAATAATATTTATTACTTCAGTCCTGTAACACAAATAAGTATATTCATTTACCAGTAGGGAAATTGATGGTGCAGAGGTTAGATGAATTTCCCCAGGTCACATGTGAGTCCATAACAGAGCTGTGATTACAATGCAGGAATTCTTCTGTCCACTGCACCATGCTGCTTTGCATATTGAAGCACTTTCTTAAAAATGTATTGTTATACTGCCACTGCCCATACCTTAGACTGGGTTGAAAATCAGTAGACTGACCGACTGGACCTGTTCTGCAGAGATGGATATTGAACAAACAAATCTCAGGACCTGACCTGGTAACTTAATTTTCTGCAATGTGTTAGAACGAACATTTTTTTTTTTCATACTGAAGGCTCTCTAGGATGTTTTAAAAAAATTAGACCCATACTAGAATCTTCTTGCTTGCAACACTTTGTAATCTCTCCCATTGAATGCAAATACAAATACCTACTTTATCTTTAACAAGGGTAAGGAAGCTTGAAAGAAAACTAGAAGAGAACAAGATTAAAGAGCAAAAAGAGGCCTGGGATCTAGAAGCAATGGTGCAGCATGTAGAGCAGAATCTCCAGTTGATGACTGTAAATACTTTTTTGTTCTTACAGTACAGGACCTTGATCTGAGCTGCCCTATGGTTTTCTGTTTCTTAGCCCCCACAGTCCCCCACCCCAACACTGAAGGAAGCGTAAGCAATGCAAGAGGGGATGGTTCAGCAATAGTAGAACATTTTTTCAACTCTGACACTTGGATTCAATTTTTTTTCTTTTGATAACTGGTCTCCTGAGTAATGGGAGACCTCTTGTCTTCCACTCTTAGTTTAAACTGTCTGTTGATAGCACTTCTGAATCAAGGGCTTCTGAAATGAAAAGGAGCTGAATTCCATTCCAAAAGTAGCTTATTTATGCCACTGTGAGGGTTTTGCATGCATGGCATATTCAGCTTTCTGTGTAGCCTCTGGGAACCTCCAAATTTGCCATAATTTATATAGTTATTGCATACAAGAAAGTTGGTAATTAAGTCATGCATTTGTTGAGAGTGAGTAAATTATGTACTTACTCAGAAGGAAGAAATGTATTGCTACCTTGATCACTTGATTGGAATGTTACATCCTTTCCTTACCTTTGGTATGTTGTTGTCTCTTACACATTCCTCTGACAAAACAAAACAACCAGCAGTCATGTAGCACTTTAAAGACTCTGAGTTAGTGACCAGAATGTGCTAGGCATTTTCCTATCACAGTATAAATAACATCTGTATCTTGTATTCCAGAAACGGGCTGTGAAAGCAGAAAATAATGTTTCAAAACTGAAACAAGAAAATGCACTTCTTCAGGTATGAAGCTGTCACTTCCTTTTTAAAGGAGTAGTTGTTTTAATCTGTAGCTTCACCCAAAAAACCCCATCCTGTAGCACCTTGAACGCTAATAATTTTATTAGGTAGTGAACAGTCATGTGTATGATTCTTTTCTCTCAAAATCTCCCTACTTAATAAATAAAATTTAGTCTTTAAGGTGCTACAGGACTGCTTGTTTCCTTTGTAAGTTTCTCTTAATGCATGAATTTCAGGTGAACATATCTTGATATTGAACAGAATTTATAACAGTGCTGCTGGAAGAGCACTCACCTGTGCCTTATTTTAATGGGTGAATCTTCTATGAAAAATTTTTGTGTTCTGATTGTGTTCTTCACACAGCACACAGTCAACCTGTGGAACTCCTTGCCGGAGGAGGCTGTGAAGGCCAGGACTCTATTAGGGTTTAAAAAAGAGCTTGATACGTTTTTGCAGGTTAGGTTCATAAATGGCTATTAGCCAGGGGTAAAGTATGGTGCCCTAGCCTTCAGTACAAGGGCAGGAGATAAATCACTTGATCATTGTCTTCTGTTCTCCTTCTCTGAGGCACCTGGCATTGGCCACTGTCGGCAGACGGGATACTGGGCTGGATGGACCTTTGGTCTGACCCAGTATGGCCATTCTTATGTTCTTATGTTTCTGACATTAAATATTAACTTCTAAATGAGTTGGAAAATACTCTACTATAATATCAGAATTGAAATTGATTAAGGGCAGCAGATGCAAATGGTTTTGAGAATGAAGCAGATTTCAGGACTGCTAACTAGCCACCTGCCAGGGTTAGTGCTTCCTGGGACTAGTACAAGTTGAATCTTTCTAATCTGGCATGATTTTAGTTAGCCAGACCACCACTTATCATGGGTGTAGCCAAGTTCCCTGTGGTCCCATAAAGTTGATTTCTAGCCACTAGTCCTGGTGCTCAGTGTTCTGTGCAGTTATTTAGCTGTAATCTGCCCCCAAATATTTTCTAAGAGCCTAATAAATGGTGGAAGAGCTGGTAATGTGCTAGAAAATACTGACTTCCTGTGGTCTGGCAGATTCTCTCATCTGGCACCCTTGGGACCTGACTGGTGCCAGACGTGAGAGGTTCAGCCTTTACAACTGACTTCAAGTCTGGTAAAGGCTTCCAAGGTTTACTCCTGGATCAAAGATTACATGAAGAATTTTGATCACTGAGTGGAGGCTGTGATCTTGCAGATAGCAGGTGGTCCTAACAGAGACCTAAGTAAAGTCCCCAAATGAAGCATTCAGGTATACCTAGGAATGATTTTGTCATACCATGTTAAACAGATAAATATGCATTTGCTTTAGGTAAATTGTTTGTGGTAAACTATAAGCTCTTTCTTAGGTTCAGCTGAAGAATTACAAAACAGAGAATGAGGCCTTGAAGACTGGCCAGTCTGCTAGTTTGGCTGTAGTGAAACAAAATGCAGATCTTGCCTTACAGAATCTTCTCAGCGTAATTACCAATTCACGCTCTTCAATAAAGTAAGTTCAGTTTTAGAATGAGAACTGTAAAATAAGTAACTTTTTTTCTGACAGGAGTCTCCAGACTAAATGAAAATTACAATACTGGAGGCTTTTGACATTCACGAGACCATAATCTTGCCTTTTTGTTTTCATTTTTGAATACATTTCGCCTAGCCTTGACGGGTCAAACAGATGGGTCAGTTTCACTTTCTGGTTCCTTTAGGCTGTGTCTACACAGGCACAAATCTTCGAAATAGCCATATTTTGAAGATTTACTAATGAGGCGCTGAATTGAATATTCAGAACCTCATTAGTATTAGGACGCTTGTGGCCGTGGCACTTCAAAAGCGCGCGGCTTGGGGCAACTGCATGGGGGTCCTTTTCGAAAGGACTCCGCACCTTTTGAAGTCTCCTTATCCCGCTCACTGATCGGAATAAGGAGATTTCTAAAGGTGTGGGTCCTTTCAAGAAGGACCCCTGTGTAGCCGCGCTGAGCTGCACACTTTCAAAGCACCACGGCCAGAAGTGTCCTAATGCTAATGAGGCACTGAATATTTAATTTAGCTCCTCCTTAATAATCTTTGAAATATGGCTATTTCGAAGATTCGTGCCCATGTAGACACAGCCTCACAGTAGCTTAAAGTTGGGATGTTTGAGCTATGCCCATACTGCAGGAAAGTAATTGCACAACTCATCTTTTTCCTTAACTGTTCACAGTAAGTCCATTTTCGGTGTAGTAGTATGCTTTTGTACAACTAGGGCTTTTAATTAAAAATGTAAATGTTAATCAAAGTACCTGAAACTTTTTAAAAGTTTAATTTTGCAATTAAAGTGTACTCTTTTTCTTACAGCAGAAGTTGCATGAATGTTCTTTACTGTGCATTGGAAGTCCCCTTTTTTGTTCTTTGTCTTTGCATACTCACCCTTGTTCTGGTAACATTTCCTGTTACTTGTAATTAGGGCTGTCAGGCAGTTTAAAAAAGAAATTGTGTGACTAATTGCACTGTTCAACAATAATATAATAGCATTTAAGTATTTTGGATGTTTTCTACATTTTCAAATATATTGGTTTAAATTACAATACAAAGTAGTATGCTCACTTTATATTTTTATTACAAATACTTGCTCTATAAAAATGCAAAAGAAATTGTATTCAATTCACCTAATAAGTACTGTAGTGCATACTAGTCTATCATGAAAGTTGAATTTACAAATCTAGAATTATATACAATAAAATGCATTTGGAAATAAAACTTGGGCATGTCTTGCTCAGAAAATCATGTTTGGTTACAATTTTGCAGGAGATAATGCTGACTGCTTTTTCATTTACAATGTCATCTGAAAATGACACGGGTTTGTATGCCATTGTTGTAGCTGACATCACAAGATACTTATGTACTACCTGCATTAAAGACTCGTGAATCTCTTTGTGCTTCAACCGCCCTTCCAGGGGGCGTGCATCCATGCTGATGACAGATTCTGACTGATAACTATCCAAAGCAGAACAGATTAATGCATGCTCATTTTCATCATCTTAGTAAAATGCCACCAGCAGAAAGTTGATTTCTTTTGTTTCTGGTGATGCAGGTTCTATAGGTTCAGCATCATTGTTGCTCTTAAGACTTCTGAAAGCATGCTCCACACCTTGTGTGTCTCAGATATTAGACAGCATTTCAGGTTTTAAACATTGGTTAAAATGCTATAGCTATTTTTTTTTTTAGAAATGTCACACTGGCATCTTATTTGTGTTTTGGCAAATATGTTGTGAAAGTGTTCTTAAAATGATCACGTGCTGGGTCATCATCGGAGACTTCTGTAACATGAAACATAGCAGAAAGCACTTAAAACAGGAGACACACAATCCTACCCCAAGGATTTCAGTCAGAAATACAATTAGTATGCTTAATGAGCATGAGCAGTATGGAATATATATATAAAGAACTTGCAAGGCTGGCTACAAAAGTGCCATGTTGAAAATCTGTTCTCAGTTTCAGGTAATGTAAGTTCGAAGTAGGCAGAACTATCTAGTTAAACAGAAGCTTAACAAATCAGCAGTCATGTAGCACTTTGACTGCTGTGTTTTTGTTTTGTTTTGTTTTTTTTTGATAGAATAGAGACTAACATGGCTACTTCTCTGTTACTATAAAACACAAACTTGTTTGTCGTAGCAACTGGCTGAACAAGAAGTATGACTGAATTGATGTCGGCTCTAAAGATTGTTTTTAGAAAACAAGCAAAAAGGTACATTGTTTTGGTTTTCACTGCACTTACGTAACAAACTCTAGTTTGCAATTTGTACTTTGACAATAAAGAGATTGCACTACAGTACTTGTGTGAGGTGAACTGAAATACTTACTTTTACAGAGCAAATATTTGTATTAAAGTGAGGACTGTGAAGTGTGTTGTGTCTTTTTAATATTGATTTCTATTTGAAAATATAGAAAAATATCCAAAATAACTAAATTTCAATTGATATTCTGTTCAGTGGTGTGATTAGTCACAATCAGTTGAGTTAATTGTGTGACTTAACTGTATTAATTGGCAGTCTTACCTGTAATCTATCCTATTCTGTTTGTTTATTCCAGGCAGTTAGTTTCTGGAGCAGAATCTTTGCAGGTTGTTGCTGAACTCCTTAAATCAATAGACAGAATTTCTGAAATTTCAGATGATGGACTGTGAAAGAACCTCTAAAAGGACCACTACCCCAAGTTTTGTTTACATATAGAAATCACTATTTAAAGATTGTTTAATATTTAAAAATGTAGTGTCTTCAAAATATGCAACCTTTATCCTTAATATTTTTAGTGTGGGAGAACTGTGGTGCACTGATGCAGTATTAGTCTTCCGTACTTTGTATCAGCAGTACAGTGGCAGCCACTGGGTCTCTGAAACCAGCTTCAGCAAAGCATATACTTTATATTTTGCTAGATTGGAACCTCAAGACCCAGCCTTCACTCCATGCATTAGTCTCCCATTAAAATGAAATACAGTGTTGGACTCAAAACGCTGTGCTCCCTGCCTTTTTTCCACATTCCTTCAAGTAATTCTGTGTCAAAGTCTTTTATAAATGCTAGGAGAAAATCTTTTCTATAGGTCTTTTTAGTGCCATGAGGGCTGAGGTGGGTGAAAATTTTTTTATGAACTCTTATGTAATTAAATGAGACTATACAATACATAATGCTTAACTCTTTCAGTACTTCCTAAATACGTTAAAATGCTTTTTTTTTTTTTGTCTTGGGTTTTGTAACCAAATGTTTTTTTAAAAAAAAAATTAAATTGCAATTAGTTTGGGGCTGGTTCTTGATTGTTTAAACAAACTGTTCTTTTTCAGGGAACTTAAATTGTAGGTTCTTTTTTAAAATTGGGAAAATCACTTTGGTGTAGGTGAAGCAGCTGCTTTTGTGTACTCGACTGCTTTCTAATCACTCAAGCATGTTTCCCAGGACTTCTACAATGGCATAGTCCTGTATAATGCAGGAATTGCTGTATTGTGTATAAACCCCAGGGAACTCAAATTTCAGTTGAAGTGAATATTAAAAGTATGTAAACAGCCATACTGGGTCTGGCCAAACCATCTAGCCCAGTATCCTGTCTTCTGACGGGCTAGTGGCAGATGCCCTACTGGAAATGAGCAGATCAAGTGATCCATTCCCCTGTTGCCAATTCCCAGCTTTTGGCAAACGGAGGCTAGGGCTACCATTTATGGAGAAGTCCATTTCTTTTTTCAACCCTATTATGATCTTGGCCTTCACAGCATCCTCTAGCAAAGAGTTCCACAAGCTGATTGTGCATTGTGATGAAGAAATATTTCCTTTTTGGTTTTTAAAGCTGATTCCTATTAAATTTTTTGTTTGTTGACCCCTACTTCTTTTGAGTAGAGCCATTCCTTTACTTTCTCCACACCAGTCATGATTTTATAGACCTTAGTCACTCTTTCAAGCTGAGAAGTGCCAGTCTTATTAATCTCTCTTCATTCAGAAGCTGGTCTATGCCCCTTAATCATTTTATTGCCTTTCCTGAACCTTTTTCCATTCCAGTATATCTTTTTGGAGATAAACAACCATATCTGCACACATACATGACACCCACATCTTGAGTTTATATAGAGGTAATGATATTTTGTGTTATCAGTCCCTTTCTTAATTACTCCCCATGTTCTGTTTGCTGTTTTTGATTGCTGCTGCAGAATAGATGTTTTCAGAGAACCATCCACTGTGACTCCAAGATCCCTCTTTTGAGTGGTTACAGCTAATATAGACCATTTATGTATAGTTTAGATTATAAACTTCAGGTGTGGCAAACCATGCAGCTAATGTTTGTGTGCAAAACTGTCAATGGAAAAAGTAGTGACTGGAAAAAGGGAGCATAGAGGTGTCAAAAGAAATTATCAGGTGGGGGTTAGTAGTTGTGACAGGGTGCAGTCACAAAAGTCCCCCTGGTGTGCTGATCATGCCACTGTATGTACCTGCCTGATGTCTTGGGTTCCCATCACCCATTTCTACTGGGCCAGATCCTCTAGCCTTCCCCAGCCAAGGCAGAGAGCTAGGGTTACTGCCCCCTGCTGCAGAGTAGCATAGCTGCTGAACCACTTTAACTCTAAGGGGGCTCAACAACCAGGAAACCAACTCCCCAAAGTGATAAAACCCCAAATAAATGCATCTTTCTGCATGTAAAAGTTTCACACACAAGGTCATCGCTCAATAAAAGAGATGCAGTGGTTGCTTTCTCTCCCTTCCCTGCTAGTGATGCTTATTTAGACTGGTCTTGATAAGTTTAAGTAAAAAAAGTAGGAATTAATTGGTTGCAAGTGAAAACAGATCAAATATTTTATTAAATAAAAATGTTTAGCGAGATCAAATCCATTAAGTAATTTGTTAAATGCAAATTCTTTCATTAATAGCTGTTCCTGAATCAGGTAAAAGCTTTGACAGGTTATGTTTTACTCTGACTTCAGTATATGGTTTCTTCACTGTTCTTTTGTATCCTCAGAGGGTGTGCCAGGCAGTTCAAAAGCCAGCTAATGACAAAGGTTAATTATTTCTCATAGCTTAAATAGACTTTCCCCTTTCTGTGTCTTCCATCCCTATAGAAAATTGCCAGGTCCAAATGGATTCCAGTACCAGCTGGCATCTGTCTTTCTAGGACCAACCACTGTTTAAGCTTCTAGGACAAATGAGACTAGTCAGAGATTGAAATGATCCAAGCCCTTATGTTCCTAGGGCAGCAGTAATAACTCTCATTACCACATTTAGAATGAAACAGATCCACCCTTCATATTTCTAACTTTACATGCAAGTGATATATGCATAAAAGTAGGAGATAGCAACTAAAATTGATGTGAGCTGTTTTGCATAAAGCATATTTGAGTTACACACAGTCACTCACAAGATATGTGCCATAAGGCATGGGGTGACAGGCATCAGAGTAAAGTGTGACAAATGTAAACATGTTAGTTGCAGAGCCCTGAGATCTACCCTATCTTGCTCAACACTTATTGGAGTGGGCCAAGTAGAATGTGCACAGAACAGGCCTGCAAACAGATCAGCAAACTCCTTTAGAGGCAGCCCTACTCTCTCTCTCTCTCTCTCTCTCTCTCTCTGTGTGTGTGCACGCACACATGCACACTTCTCCTTTATGTAGATCAGCAGTTCTCAAACTGGGTTGAGACTCTGAAGTAGATTACAACCACATTTTAATGGGGTCAGCAGAGCTGGCTTTGAGTTGCTCGGGCTTGGGTCTGAAGCCTCAACCCAACCATTCAGGGCCACAGATGAAATCTTGAAGGCTTCAGCAGGAGAGTTCCGGTTACAGGCCCCCTGCGTGGGGCTAATGCACTTAGGTTCAGCTTTGCTCATTACCCAGAACAGTGGAGCTCAGGCTTTGGCTCCCATGCCCACCAGGAGCAGTGGGGCTCAGGCATGTCTGCTCTCTTGCAGTCAAATTTTTTGGTGTCAGAAGGGAGTCAGAGTGCAATGAAGCTTGAGAACCTATGATTTAGATAAAACAGCTATCTGCTCCTGGAGTGGTAGTCCTCACTTTAAAGGCAGTATCTGTCTCCCTATGCCCACTATAATGTTGCCATTTTGGATGAGCATACTCCTGGAAATTTCTTTGCATTACAGTCTCTATTAACTATTCACTTTTAATTGCTGGAAACTCCAGGCCCATCCTAGAAGGTTGGCAACTATAGCCTAGTGCAAGTAAAATTTATCACTTTCACATAACTAAAAAGAAAGAAATGAAACCACTAACACCCCACAACCCACCCACAACCAATCACGCTTTGTTCCTAGACAAAAAGGGGGACGCACGCTCCAGGCTTAGACGTCCCCACGCCCCCAAAACAAGCATGCAGAATTCCCTCTTTGCACTCAGAAAAAGCCACTGCCCCAGCGGCAGAGAAGTGAAGCTCTCCAAACTCTCCTCAGCACACAGCTTCCGCCGGGAGGGGTGTGCTCCTGAGGCTGGAATCTCCCCCAAAATCAAGACGCAAGACAGCCAGGGTGGGGACACGTTATAATTAAACAGCCGCTTTACATCTCTACAAAAATCAGTTATGATTTTTATTGTACAGCTTAGGAAACGTTGTGAGCGCAATCCTCGAGGGGCCTTTCAAAGGTCTGGGTTTGTGGGGAAGGGTTGGTCAGTGCATTGGTCTTGTAAACCCAGGGTTGCGACTCCAGCCCTCGAGGGGGCCTTTTGAAGGTCTGGGGCAGTTTAGATTAAAATAAAAACAAAAAAGCTCTATCAGAGATGCTGATGGGTCCGGCTGCGAGTGTGGGAGACCGGACTCGATCACCTCTAACGGTCCCTTCCAGTTCTAAGCGGTGTGTCTATCCCCTGCCCTGAAGTCACCCTTTCGGAGAAGCAAGTGCCGGCCCAGGCGTCTGAGCCCATAGGATTAGGGCCCCCCACCCTGTTGCTCCCTTTTCCCGCCAGCCCCGCTGGGGCCAGGCTCCGCCCCCCGAGCACTGCGTTGCCCTGACATGCAGCTCTGCTCAGGGCCCACGTGGGGAGAGGGCGGGGCCTCACCCTTCCGCGGCCGCCGGCCACGGCACGTGCTGCTCCGGCCTCAGTCGAGCTCCTCTTTCCCGCAGCCGTCACCATTTTCTGGCGTCCAATCATCAGCCTCTCCTTGTGTCAGATGACCGCCACGGCTCGTGCGTGTGGCGAAATTCAGCCAATCACACCAGCCTCCCGGGGGCAGGGGTAAAATACCGCGGCGCAGTCAAAAGCGCCCTTCCTTTAGCACGTGACAGCGGCATTCCTCCAGCACGTGACACCGGCCCCCCAATCTAGTTCGCTCCCGCGGCAGACGACAGTCGCCTAGACACTGAGGGGGCGGAGCTAACCGGGTACTACTGGGAGGCGCCGCTGAGGAGGTCTCGCTTTCTCCTGCTGCAGCCTGCGGGGCGTCGTCGCGGCGATGGCCTATTGCCTGGGCCTGGCCGGGGGCCCGCTGCGGGAGCGCGGTGGGCTGGCAGAGACGGGTAGCGCCTAGGACCTTCACCCCTCCCCGTTCAACCCTTATGCTCCGTCCCCTTCCTCAGCCAGAGCCCCTGGCGCCTGTGTCCCCTATTCACCCCCCCAGCCCCCCGAAGAGCCCATGTCTCCCTTCCACCTCGGGCTTCCCCCTTCTCCAGTCAGGCTCCCTCCTGCCCCCATCTCCCTCAGGCTCCGGGACGGAGTTGGGTGGGGGAAGGGTGTGGGTTTTGGCCTGGGGCAGGGCGCGGGAATGCAGCGGGGGTTGCAGGCTCTGGGAGGGAGTTCCGGTGCTTGGTGTCGGTTCTGGACTGGAGCACGGTCGAGGGCACGTGAGGGGCGAATAGTCTGGAAGGTGGTGTGCGGTATGGTGCTTACCCTGGCGCGGGGGGACTGCTGCGTGTGGGGGTTGATAGTGGGCTAGGTCATCTGCAAAGCATTCCTGGGGTGGGATGTCCTGGGGACTTGCCCTACTGCCATTTACGTGTCTGCCTATTAAGCTTGAGTAAAGAGAGAGAGGGGCTGTGAAACTCATGTTGCCTGCTGTCACCCTCCCATCCCAGTGGAATATGCAGGGAGGCCCTGCTATGATTACATTTGTTTTTGATGACACTTCTACATCTGTTTTGTCTCTTTGAGAAGCCATGTCACCTGCAGGTTTACATGATGAAAGAGAGAAAATCAGGCGGGAAATAGAGGAGTTGGAAAAGAGCTTGGACCCTGGCATCTCAAGTGTCGAAGTCCTAGTGTCAGATTCCAGCCTGGACTCGGATTCTAATGCAGGTCTGTTCTTGCAGCGTGAAGTTATTTCTCTGGTATCTTGTAGTGATTGAAGTCCTGCCCAATATATATTGTCTTTAAGTGTCCAAACAGATACTAAAGACATTGGCTTCATCTTATAGCTACGTCAGACATGTGTGCAGAGTTTAAATGTCACAGTATTTCTCGCTAAAAATTGTTGTTTATGTCTGTTTGTCTTCCTTGGGTATTTTTAAAATCACTTCGTATTATATTAGAGGACCTGTTGCAGCTCCGCTTGCATGCGGAAGTTAGGCTGGAAGAAAATTGTAGCCAGAAACTTGTTGTAATAGGCAGCGTTATTTGTCATTGCAGTGCAAAGAAATTGATGCTTGGAGAAGTTAGAAAGCAGCATTCACAAAATTTCGTGGTAGACTGTGTTTTGAGTCTTATTGTCTATGCGGTGAGGCGGTTCAAAGCAGATGTTTTCTGGCTGTGGCGCTTTGTAGACTATTGTAGAATTTTCCAGAATCTGGTGAGGAAAAAACATGGTAGAACCTTGCCTGGGCAGACAAACACAGCAAAAATAATGCATATGATACAAGAAAGTTTTATAACTCTACATGTGTTAGCTGGACTAGACAGGTCTGTTGTGATTATCTACTCTGACCTCCTCCATAAAACAGGCTTAAGAGCAACTCTTAGTAATTCGAACTGTAATTATGGACTTCATGCAGGAGATATCGCAAAGCTGAAAGAGAACATGCATTCCTTCCACCATATATTGGGTGGCATTTGAACTTTGACCATTCACATGCACTTTCCACTTCTGTACTGCGCATTATAACTCAAATGCAATTGCTTATTTTATAGGGGTGCTTATACCATCTGCTTTTCCTATCACATTCTTTTTATTGATTATTGTGATTTTTATTGCTTTGTGTTACATAGATTGTTTCTGTGGTTTCTGTCCACAAAGAGCACACGCATCAGATTAGTAATAAATGTCAAAATTCTGCCATAGTGCTTTAAAGCTAAAGAAAAGGTAGTGTGGAACTAGGTAAAGGGGAATAATAGACGCTTGAAATGAATTAGCAAGTTTATCAGTCAGCTGGTATCAAAAAGCTTTTTCCAAATTTCAGCATCTACTGAGAAGATTCTAGTGCCAGTGGTTGCCAGGTTTTGTGGTAAGAGAGATGAAGTTCTGAGTAGTTGAGAGAGAGGGGAATAAGAAAGCACGTGATCCACTAAGTGAGTTAGAGCTAGTCGTTGACAATATTTTACTGGATCATGAATTCAAACTACTGTTTTGGAGTGTTGTCTAAAACTGAATCAAACCGGTGAGCATAGTCATTTTTGGGGTACTTGTAACTGGATTGGGCATATTGGTTTCTGTATCTGTGTTGCACTCAACAATTTCTCATCCACCTTCACCTACGTCTGCCTGTATTTGTGTGGTGAGACCTCTCTTTAGAACAGTGCTTCCTAGACTTTTCAACATCATGCCCCTCTTTTGATTTTTAAGAACCCTTCATGCCCCCTCCCTCTTCTTTACCATCATCCAACCCCGCTTTTAACAAAATAATCAATTTGTAATTTCAAATAAACACGAAAACTTGACATAAAAATGTTTTATAAAATTAAAAATAAGCACAAATAGTTTTTCTTGGCCCCTTGCGGGTGCCTGGTTCAGCCCCAGCTGGCCAGCTGCCAGAGCCCCATACCAGCCACCAGAGCTGCCTGCACCAGCTGCCCACCAGCCCGAGCCCCGTGCTGCCAGAGCCAGCCCTCCACCACCAGCCTGAGCCACCCAAGCCCTGTGCTACAAGGATCAGTCACCCACCGCCAGCCTGAGCCACCCAAGCCCTGGGCTGCTGGGGTCAGCCGCCTGAGCCCCACGCTGTGGGGACCAGCCACCCAAGCTACCTGAGCCCTGTGATGCTGGAACCAGCTGACCAAGCTCTGTGAGTACAGCAAGCTGCCTGGCTGTCTGAGCCCCTCCCTTCTCACAAAGATGGGCTGAGAGCTGGGGGCTGGCAGGGCCTATCTCCATCCCGCTCACCTGAGCCAGGGCACCCACAGCCCCCCCATCTAATCTAATCCTCCCTTCCCCACCCACAACCCACACTCACTCACCTTTGCAGGAGGCAGCTAGCTCCATGTGGGCCTTGGCCAGCTGCCTGCTTTTTATAGCAGCTGCGCTGGGTCACCTGCATAAAATGGCAGGGGCTGAGAGCCAGAAGCAAAGGCCGGCTCTTTCTTTGGGTGGTGGAAATGATGGGGGGGGGGGGTCGCCTTGCATCCCACCTGGAATTTCTTCATGCTGCTCCCCAAGGGGGCACACCCCCTAGTTTGGGAAACCATGCTTTAGAATAACAACTGCAAAAAGTCTTAAGCCACCAGCAGCTAATCTTGGTGATCATGATGCACATTCCTCCAGTTTACTGCACCCCAATTCTCCGTATACCCAAGTACATGCTTACCTTAGTAGTCTCTCCAAAAAAAAAAAAATGGAAACTCTTTATGGCTGAAGTCTGAAGGACTACTTGGGCTTTTAAAGTTAAGTACCTACTTAAGTGTTGCAGGGTTGGAGCCCTAGACTGTAGGAGCTGAGACAGCTTCATTACAGCTGTAGTTGCTGAGAGATGTTCTTTCATTCTCCAAAGCATGCCCCCCTTCCTCCCCCCAAAAAAAGTCTGCAAATGGTGATCTGTTAAGGCTGTCAAGACCAAACTTCAACAGTGCCCTAGAATGTTGCTGGTTCAGACTTAAGAAATTATGTATAGCACTGTTTTCTTGTGGACATATGAGCTGGAAAGCTTTTGCTTTCAAAGCTCTTCTTGTTTTCTGTAATTTTTGTGTTTTTAAACTCTCATGCTTCTGTTTCCAACAGATGATCTGGATGATGGTGATTCAGATGCCCATACTGCAATGGTAATTTTATCTTGCTTAAAATGCATCATCTTCTCTTTCTGCTAATGGAAGAAGAACAGACAGAATTTCCTGTGTCTGTAGGAGGCTTTTGGCATTTTTGCATCTGGTCAAGGGAAAAATTACTGCTAAAAATTTCATTTTTACAAGCCTGTTGTTGTTGCTTTTTCTTTTAGAAGAATAAAACATTTTAATTAGAGATCAAGTTTCCTGGATCTCTGATAAAAAAATATTTTAAAATATTTGCTTATCAGAGCCCATACAATGGAAGCATACTTTGTGGGTCAGATCCAGTTGATGTCATTGCAAGGCTCATTGATATTTCATATGTGGCTAACTAAAAACTATTTAGATATAGTACATTTGCAAAACCAGATCAGTTTAAGATGCGTTATTTTTATTGCATAGTTCATATAAACTATCTCTAGACCCTCTAGAAATCATGCAGGTGGGGGGTAATGAGGTGAGTTAGGAGCATAGTGATGGAATCCTGGCTCATATAGCAGGGGAGAAGGCCCTGGCATCCACAGCTGCGAAACTGTCAGACTAGCCAGAGAAGAGGCAAATACTAAGGTATTGATACTGCAGCCATAGAAGCCAGTATTTACATGCCCATTTACATGCAGGTTTAGTTCCAAATCAGCAGAGGAAAAAGGAGAGGGAAGCTAGACAAGATTCGTAGTGATGGCAGTGAGAGCACTAAAGAGAACACCTGGGTTAGAGATGTACAGTTGTCTGAATCCTTCTAAAAACAATATTTCTGATGTTAATGGCAATGGCTGGTTAGCTGAAAATCACTGTGGTCTCAGAGCAAGCTTGGCTGTCTGCCCTTCTGTCTGCTTAATTCATATTTATTTCATCTCTCATCAGGAAATAGAGAAAGGAGGGGGCAGTAGCAATGATGATGATGACATTGATAACAACCTCCCAGCAGACCCAGAAACATGTTTACAGATGAACCTGGTGTATCAGGAAGTTATTCAGGAAAAGATAGAGGAGGTCAACAGTCTGATTGCACAAAACAAAGAGCAGCAGGTAGGTGGGACTTGGGAAGAATGTACCTTTGGTGCACAGTAGAGTGTGATTTTTTTGCTCCCATTCATGTCCCTCGGAAGAAGAAAGTCATATTGCCTTTTTTTTTTTTTTTTAAATGGGAGTAAACTTCAGTCCTTGGATTGTGATTTATTGGGTGAATAATCTTTAACTCTCTGGAACCTTGAAGATGTTATCAAGTTAGTGGAGGGAAGCATGATCTACAGAGTAAAGGAATCCTGTTGGTTTGGATAATATGCCAAGAGCCTGATCCTGGAATCATATGAGTGGGTCCATTTAAATTCTGTGTGAGGATCAGGCCCTGCCTCTGGGTTTAAAACGATTTGCAAAACCTAATCCAAACAAAAACATTTTCATGAAATGCTGATTCGGAGGCCTGTTTCCATAGAATCGTAGAACTGGATGGAATCTCGAGAGGGTCATCAAGTCCAGTCCCTTGCAGTCATAGTTGGACCAAGCACCATCCAGATCATCAGTGACAGCTGTTTGTCTAACCTACTCTTTAAAATCTCAAATGATGGAGATTCCGCAACCTTTTTAGGCAATTTATTCCTGCGTTTAACCACCCTGACAGGAAGTCTTTTCCAAATGTCTAATGTGTATCTCCTTTGCTGCAATTTAAGCCCATTGCTTCTTGTCCTATCATCCTGTCATCAGAGGCTAAGGAGAATAATTTTTCTCCCTCCTCCTTGTAACACCCTTTTAGGTATTGAAAAATGTTATGTCCCTTCTCTCTTCTCTTTACCAGGCTAAACAAACCCAGTTCTTTCAGTCTTCCCTCACAGGTCATGTTTTCAGACCTATAGTCATTTTTGTTCTTCTGTGGACTTTCTCCAGTTTGTTCAAATGTTTCATGAAATATGACTCCCACGAACTGGACACAATACTCCAGTTGAGGCCTAATCAGCATTCTGGAATTCTCATGTTCTGCTTACACCACTAACTAATACATCTCAGAGTAACATTTGTTTTTTTGCAACAATATCATGCCACTGGCTCATATTTAACTTGTTTCACTATGCTCCCCTGGTCCTTTTCCACATTACTCCTTCCAAGGTAGTTATTTCTCATTTTGTATGTGTGCAATGAATTGCCCCTTTGGAAGGGGAGTGCTTTGCATTTGTGCTTTTTGAATTTCATCCTATTTACCTCAGACCACCTCTCCAGTTTATCCAGATCATTTTGAATTACAGTTTTGTCCTCCAAAGCACTTGCAGCCTCTCCCCACTTGGCATCATCTGCAAACTTTGTAAATGTACTCTCTATGCCATTATGTAAATATTCAATGAAGATATTTAACAGAACAGTACCCAGAAATGACACCTCCAACCTTCTCGGTGAAATGTGAAACACAACCATTGAGCACCTTTGCCGTTTCTTCATTTGCTGTTACTGTTTTTCCCTCTTTATTGAGTAACAGCCTTATCCTGTCCTTGGTCTTCCTTTTGCTTCTAATGTTTTTGTGTTTATTTTTTTAAAATTCAGTTGAGCTACAAACTTACAAGTGGTGTTTTCCTAATGTAGAAGAAACACATTACAGTAAAAATAAAAATGAAAACAAGTGCAGCTCCCCTACCCCACCCAAAAAAACCCTAAAAAACATCAAGTTGAGAGGTAAACTAGATTTGTATCATATTTGATGCCTTGTGGGCAGGAAATTTTAAAAGTAGATTGCACTAAAGAAATGTCACATTGATGGGCCTTGTCGATAATGCTAAGATAGGGATATTAACCTTCCCTCTGCAAACAGGATTTTTGTTGGTTTTCAATTTTGGTTTTGGACGCTTCATTCCTTGTGTTTGTGATTTTGACATATAGCATCTAATATGTTGTTAGTTTTTTCTTTCACTGAGATGGTGACAGGTAGATTTTTGCTCATTGCATCAAGTTGCTCGTTTTTCTGTTTTGCTCTGCTTCCCTTGGCAGTTATGTAGGAAATTTGCCATGTTGCTGAAAATACATTTTATAAGTTGTTCTGCTAATGTATATAGCCTGATGGTGTAAGGTAATTGGGGTTCGTCTGAGATGTTCATAACAGCATGCCATTGACTGAGTTTGAGGCAGGATCCTTTCAAAGTCTCCATGAGGTATATGGTTTTCAATTAATGATTCTCTTGTAGAAGGAAATCATGTTTGAGGTTGGTCCAACAACGACAAAGGCAGGAGACGGTAGAAGTTTACCACTGAATTTGTTCTTGGGTCATTTTAGGAAGCCATACTTCAAGGATAAAGTATCAGGAGTGGTAAGTATAACAAAATAGACATTGCACTATAGGGGCTCGTTTGCATATTTGGCTTAATCTAATTCTTGGCCTTCCTTCCCCCCCCTCTGATTTGCTCACCTTCATCATTTTTTTTTTTTCTGATTTGTTCTCCTTGATTACTGTTTTTGGTTCTCTGTGCCTTAAATATTGAGTCTGTTCTGGTATGGCTGTGGTCTGAAGAAGTGAGTCTGTCCCACGAAAGCTCACCTAATAAATTATTTTGCTAGTCTTTTAAAGTGCTACTTGACTGCTTTTTGTTATGCACTCATCCAGTGTAATTTAGCCATAGTTTGTTACTTGTCCTCTATCCTGAGCTGAACCTGGTGAACACTGAGATCACTGCATCTGTTCAGTTTCCAGTGCGTTTTGTTTTTCTGTTTTGCCTGATTGAGATACAGACTTAGCTTGTCATTTGCTCACCACCTTTCTGCCTATCAGACTCTTAAGATTGAAAAGAGGGGGAGTGTTTTTTTTTCCAAATTTTGGATGCTTTGTAAGACAGAAAACAAATGAGAGCTTTTAAAAGGAATGTTTGTAACTATTCTGCTATAAAATGTATGCAACCTGGAAATGGTTTCTAGGTAATAACATGGAAATATGTCCACCAAGCATTCCAAACATACCACAGCTTATGTTAAGCAAGTGGCAAGCTGTGGCTTTCTTTTTTTTTTTTTTTTTTTTTTTTTTTGGTGGCGGGGGGGTGGTCAGGGGGTTACCTCATCTTCCAAGTCCACCCTCCCACCCATGTCCTTTGCCCACTTTTGTCCTGGCTGTCATGTGAACCGTGAACTCTCTTGGATAGGGCCGGTCATCTCTATTGCATAAAAATGGCCAGAATGGGTCCATTTAGCCTAGTATCCTATTTTCAGACAGTGGCCAGTGCCAGGAATTAATAGAACAGGGCAATTCTCAAATGATCCGTAGTCTGTCATCCAAGCTCAGCATCTGGCAGTCAAAGGTTAGGAATACCCAGAGCATGGGGTTGCATCCCATATCATCTTGGCTCTGATGGACCTTCCATGAGTTTGTCTAATTCTTTTCCTGTCCAGTTGTTCTTTTGGCCTTTGTAACATGTCAGTGGCACAGTTATGTCTCTTAGCCCACTGCGGCTTGATCTTAGTCACAGTTACGGTAATACAAATAGCAGCTGCACTTGGTTTATGAATCCTATCCGAAATGGTCATTAGCTTTTTTAATTGAGTGAGCCAGTGTTGCATGCGTACTATTGCCCAAGCCACTTTTCTACCTAGTTCTCAGCTGGTACAAGACATTGCACATGGCTGAGTGGACTGAGCACTGGGTAGCAATGAAGAAACTCCTGAGTTCTCACCTTACCTGTGCCACTGACTTGCTCGGTAGTCTTGAACAAATCACTTAACTTCCCAGTCCCTTGGGTTCCTTATCTATAAAATAGGAATAAAACAGTTTGTGTGCCCATTCCTCTGGAACTCTTCTGAACCAGAGATTGTAAAGTGCACCAGGCAGTGTGAGAGTGAGAATGCAATGGCTTGAATTACCAACTGTGTTTTGTAGGAGTGTTAGTGTCAGAGTTCTGGGAATGAGCTGAATTCTTAATCAAAATGTAAAGTCTGTGCTGTAAGTAACATCTCTGGTCTTTGCTAGGGCCCTCCTGCCAATGAAGATACCCGAGAAAAGACAGCACAGGGCATAAAATCCTTTGAGGAGCTGCTTGTAAAAAAGTGTAAGAAACCTCATGTCTGTGTGTGGTGCTCCATGTTCTGTAACGGGCTTTGGAAAACTCATGGAGGTTTTCTGTGTCTTCCTTCTCATTCTTAAGTATTCACATTGGTAGGTGTTGAAACCACCAGTGCACCATAGGAGATGGAGCAGATGCTAAAAGTAAATGGGACTGCTCTGACTTATGCTAGACACCGCCAGCCTTTAATGCTGGCATGGCTGACTGTTTCATGGTCCCCCCCCCCTTCCTTTGCATCTGCCTTGATGCATTGCACATTAAGTTGTGCAGCTGACATGTTAGCTCACACATGCTAAGCAGGATCTTGCCAAGTCTGTCCTCAGGCTGGTGCTGGGGATGCAGTAGGGGATGCTGCTCCATGAGCTGGGTTTTCCGCTAGTAAGTAGTGGACCCAGGAACCAGACTTCCTGATTCTCTTTGCTTCTAATCAGCGATAAACTGGGCATAATGCAGGTGAACCTTTCCAAGAGACCCTAGGGACGGAGCTGTCCTGTCCATAGAACGGTCTGGGCCAGCTGCTGCAGGGCCCGTGCTTTGGGAGTAGCCTGGAGGATTGCCAGAGGTGGAGGGGCACTAAAGCTGGAAGAGTGGAGCAGCCACAGCCTGCTCCACTCTGCCCCCCATTTCCCGGCTGTTTCTCCACTTCAGGGCAGTGGTGGGAATTGGAGCAGTTCAGCCCCAGTCAACTCCATTCTCCCAAGTGACACAGCTGGGGACTGTGCTCAGGGGAGCACAGCAAGCTGGGCCAGGGCAGGTGTGTGTGACCTATGCTGCTGGCCTGAGCCTGCTCTGTCCAAACTCCCCAGCTCATGTCATTCTAAGGGTAGAGGTGTAATGGGGGCAGGGGTGGGGTGGGGATGGTGCAGGGGAAAGGTTGGGAGAAGGGGTGGGGTGGGGGCAAGGCAGAGCATGGGTGGGAAGAAGCAGGGTCTGGAGCAGAGTTGGGGAATTGTCCTGGGTCCTGCAACCCATTAGGAACGGTGCTGGGGATACTTTAAATTGGTGCTTGAAGCCAATGGAGGGTTTGCTTGTTTGGAGATGGCCTTGCATTGGTGACTTTGATGCATTCCTCTATGTTTTGACTCTAGGGAAAAGCAGAGAGAAGACACTGCTGAACACCTCAGTAATAAGTGACCGTTTGCAGCGTCTGCTTCAGCCAAAGTTACTGAAGTAAGCACAGCTTCTCATGTGGCTGCTGGTGAGACAAGGGTATTGTGGCATTTAGTGGCTGCTTCGGCATGAGGAAGGAGAATGATTGTGAGCTGGTGTCTTTCCATCTTCCTTCTCTCATGTGCGTGTTACTGCTGCCTGGTGCGAGGTTACAAAATGCAGCAGGGAGACGGTTGTGTGTCTGGGCCTAGGACAGTCAGCCTGTGACTGTTGGAAGCATAGGTCAAGATGTGAATCATTCAGTGATTATATTGTGGGCAGTCAGCAGGCTGAGAGCTTTTATATCTCTAAAGTACCAAGGCATTTCCTAGCCATCCATCCCTTCCCATTAAGGTAATTGGTATGGCCTAAAATTCTGTTAGACGGACTGGAACATTTGGGGTTGGAGAGTAGTGTGTAGCCCTAACTGTGCATCCTGGCATAAAATGAACATCCTGGAGGCAGATTCTTGTTCTAGTTAATTTCACTTTGCATTTGGCTCCTAGAGGGGAGAGGTGGGTGGTGGTAAAACTAGTCTGTGCCATGTTCTGGGTAGCATGTGGTACAGATGAAGGGTCAAAAGATGGGCTGTGGCTCTGCTATGTGGAAGAGTGTCTGGCTGGGGGCAGTTTTCTGGAGGGTGGGAACAAATGCAAAAAGCTACATGGACTTTGGGAAAAACGCAGTGGAATAAGGAGGGCAGAGGAAAGAATTTAGTTTTTAGGCCAGCCAACTCAACCTGCTCCTTTAACACTTATTGTTGCTTCTGTTTAATCCTGTTTTAATAATCTTGGACATGTCTTTAAACAGGCTCAGTTATTTGAATCAGAAACTGGAAAAAAGCAAGAATGAAATGGAAAAGCAGATTTTGGAAAAGCAAATCAAAGAAGTGGAGCGTGAAATAGAGGAGATCAAGTGAGAGGATTTAAATTTTCGGTGAAGCAGATGCTTCCTCTTCTACGGGAATCCCCCTCCCCCGCACCATAAAGACATTTGTAAAGACTGAAGTTGGGAAAACCTGGCATTATTCTGGCTTGCAGACAATTCCAAAAGCAGGGTTCAGCCCTTCCCAGAGGCCCCACTCCTCTGCTGTGTGCTGGCAGTGTTGCTGTAGAGTGTTTTGGATATTAATATGCCTGTGTGAGCATCCTGCTTTGCTTCCTAAGTTCTGCTTCCCATACTGAAGTGCTGCAAGCGAATCTGTTTAGCCGTGTAGTGGTTAAGAAACCAACCTTGGACACTGCTCCTGGATGTACTGACTTGTTCTGTATAAGTATCTGAGGGGTAGCTGTGTTAGTTTGTATACGCAGAAACAATGACAAGTCCAGTCGTGTAGACTAACAAATTTCTTGGAGCATAAGCTTTCTTGGGCAAAGACCCCCTTCGTCAGATGTGCATGTGAAGCTACAGACTAACACATCCCTCTGACATTACTTCTCTAGTAAAGACAATCATAATGCTACATTTCCATCTAGCCTGTCTGATGACCTGCTGTGAGCCTAATAAATATAAGAACTTGTCTTCTTTTGCTGTTTGCTGGCATCTTTGGTGCTACCAAAGGAAGCCTGTGTCTCTACAAAGACTGTACTGTGCACCACTATTCCCATGTAAGACAGCACTTGTGTGACCTCTTAGGAGGGATTCAGATGCCATCCAGCTTATTAGCAGAGCCCCCACAGCAAGGCGTTTTGTTTCTGCCTGTGGTGCACATCAGAAATGTATTCTGCACACTGACAGAAAAGATTGGAGGGAACATTGCCATGCAGGTGTGTTGGGGTGGGCAAGGGAAGGCAAAAAGATGACAAAAATGCCAGTGTCTGATCATCTTGACCATGTTCCTGTGAATTTCTGAGAGTTTCCAACTCCTGGTGAAGGCAGTGAGATTTGGACATGTACAGCTCTTACCAAGAGTAGGCACAGAAGGAGACTCGATGGCTAATGTGATCATTTCTTCCTCTGCTTTAGCAATCTGCCAGAGGAGAAGTTATTAGGAAACAGACTGGATGAGCATGATTGGGAGAAGATTTCCAATATCAACGTAAGTCAGCAGAGCAGTTACTTAGACCCAGATTCTGCCTCCCTCCTTCTGCAGGTTGCCCCCATTGATTTCAGTGGGACTAGTTAAGAAATAAAGGACTACTTCGGGTGAACAAGGGAGGTTAGAACCCAGCCTTATGCCCTTCACTCTTCAAAGGATTGCAGCCTAATTCTGTTTTAATATCTAAATAGGCCCTGGGTTCAAAGAGGGAGGAGACAGGTTTGAGAGTTGGCATTGAGAGGGATTCAAAAATTTGGGGCCCATGGAAAAATACTCGCCTCTTTGCTTAAAGATTAACAGCAGAGCATGCTAGAAAATGTAGTTAAGAAATAACCCTTTTGCACTGATCGCACTCAATTGGCTAGGATATTTCTGTAATGCCCCTAAGACAGAGGCAATTTAGTTGTTTCTTTTAGTTTGATGGAAGCCGGAACCCAGAAGAGCTGCGGAAATTCTGGCAGAACTTGGAGCATCCAGACATCAACAAGAGGGAGTGGAATGAAGAGGAGATAGAGAAGTTAAAGGAAATAGCTGCAAAACATGATTGTCTGAACTGGCAAACTATAGCCCAGGAGCTTGGGGTAAGGCGTTTGCTACTATGAACCAAATATTTAGTTGGGGACCAGGGCGAGATTTGAAAACAACGCGATGTGCTGTGGGATACTGTTTTTTTAAAAAGGCAGTTAATTGCAGTGCTCAGGAAAATGGCTAAACTGAGTGATTCCTGGCAAGGCATAGTGTGGGCCCATACTGTGTCCAACAGTGAATTGACAATGATTATAATCGCTTCAACTGGTGCTCCTTTCCATCTGATTGTTGTTAACTTGCTTGTCTTAAACTTCAGTTATAAGTTGTTTGAGCAGGGGCTGTCGTTTCATGGTGTTTACTGCCTAATAAAATTGAACCCTGGTCCCCTACCTGGACCCACAGGCGCTACTAATAATAGTTATAAGGACTGGATTTGAACCACCATAGATGTAAATCAGAGCCAGATTGATTCATCCCTCTCTTTATTAGGTCAAAATGTCCCCAGTGATTTAAGTAACTTTTATTCTTTTAAGACAAAGAGAAGTGCATTCCAGTGCTTGCAGAAGTTTCAAACCTACAACAAAGATTTCAAGAGGAAAGAATGGACAAAGGAAGAGGACCAAATGCTCCTACACATGGTTCAAGAAATGAGAGTTGGAAGCCACATACCGTACAAGAAAAGTGAGTGACCTGCAAGCCTGATTCTCTGTCGTCTTTTCTGTGATGTTCCCAATGGACTAAGCACTTTTGAAATACAGAAGATGACATGGTCACTTGTCTGGAGAGTTGGATTGAAGTTCATACAATCCTGGACACTCCTCTTTTAATTCAGAAGGTTAATTTTCAGACATGACACCTGACATCAGAAGCCTCGTATATCTTTCAGGCATGGATTTGATCAAAACTTGGAAGTGAAACCTCTTAGATGGTGTAACATTTGTTGCTGGAAGTGGTACTTACGTGCATTGCACAGAATTCCAGTGTAAACAGTAACACTTCTTAAAAACTCTGTTTTCCATTCTAGTTTACATGTCTCTTGTGTTTTGAGAACTTAAGTCATAACTACCATATGCTTTAGAAAGAATATTAGAAGCAGATTTTAAATATTTTCTTCCATTTCTAGTTGCTTATTACATGGAAGGAAGAGATTCCATGCAGCTAATTTACCGATGGACAAAGTGTGTAGATCCTCGTCTAAGGAAAGGATTCTGGACACCAGAGGAAGATGCTGTAAGTTTTTATCTTTTCTCTAGTGCTAGGAAAATGACATGGTACAGAAAGTGGGTAGATTAAGGTATTCCATAGTTCCACTGTTGAATAGCAACATACCATGGATGTTTTAATCATTGGAATGTAAACAAGTAATCAGAAATAGCAGCTCAGAAATCTGAGGTGTTCATGTGCACTTACGGAGACTAGTCAAAGATTAGAATATGGGACAGGCTAGCATACCTGCTTCTGTCTTGAGCCCAATTTAGCTAAAACAGATGAAGGTGCAATCTCTGCTGGGTTCTTTAGTCAAATGATAACTTTAATTAGACAAGTGTCCGTAGAATGCTGTCTTTGCTTGTTATCCAGGGACAGGAGTGGGTTGTGATCGCTATGAGAAGGATGGCATGCACAGATCTGCTCATAGGAATAAGGGGACTTCGAAGTAGCCGGGGTCCTTTCGAAGTGCCGTGGCCGCCTGCGTGCTAATGAGGCTCTGAATATGTATTTCAGGGCTTCATTAGTAAACTTTGAAATGGCCATTTGCATGGCAATTTTGAAGTTTTTGGCTAGTGTGGACACGGCCATGCTGTACAGACCCAGAGGTAGACGCGCCTAAAGAGCTTGTGTCTCTTCTGACTGTATATCACTAAAGCTGAAACGTCAAGTTTTGCTTTCTCCTCTTCATGCATTAGACCGGTGTGGCAGAGCTTTTATCTGAAAAAAACCTTAGTTAAAATAACTTATTTGTATTTTTAAAAAGAAAATTAAGTTGGGGGCATAAATTATCTGGCAGTGGCCTGTCTGAGTAGCTCCAAAGTCATCCTACAGTGGATCTCTGTTTGCTGCAACTCTTTTTTGGAGATGAAGATGTGGGTGTGATTGGGAAGGCACAGAAGTAATGCAGGCAGAATGGATTAAAAGCAAGATATGGTGCAGATAGCCAGGTGATTCCCCAAAAGGTTCCAGGCAGTGGACACATGTTAACTTAAAATGACTTGGATGCATTACCAGCCTAATCTTTCTTTGTCTAACTCATATAGAAGTTGCTGGCTGCAGTTGCTAAGTACGGAGCACGTGACTGGTATAAAATTCGTACAGAGGTCCCAGGAAGAAGTGATACTCAGTGCAGAGACAGGTAGGTATCGTGCAGGGGCAGCCAACCAGTTAGAAGCGAAGAGCCAAAATAGCTGCGGATAGGGTGTAAAGAGCCACATATTTTATTCATTTATGTATCTATATAGAGAGATATATCTCTATATCTGTATCTATATATAGATAGAAATCAGTTATATGCCCCCCAACTCCTCTTCGCTAACCCCGTGCCCATTATGCTGGGGACTCGTTGGAGG
This sequence comes from Carettochelys insculpta, assembly GCF_033958435.1. Classification (NCBI taxonomy): domain Eukaryota; kingdom Metazoa; phylum Chordata; order Testudines; family Carettochelyidae; genus Carettochelys; species Carettochelys insculpta. Next base: position 19,226,482 of record NC_134157.1, read on the forward strand.
TGTCTCTGGCATGCATTTTTCCATCCAGGCACTAGGGCACGTGTGCAGAGCATTGGTAAGCAGTCCCAGTGCACAGCTCCAAGCAGGAGCTGCATTTTATTGTTCGAAGAGCTGAGTGTGGCCTATCCTGGTATAGTAACTAGCAGAAAATTGCATCCACGCTGTCTTCTTTTAACAAAGATGCAGTATTCTTTTAAAAGGGATTTTTATCATGCCTACCTCTTCTGTACACACTTCACACATAGAGCCCCCTCATAAGATCTATTTGAAATAGAAAGAGGCCAGAATGAATCTCTGCATACTACTGCCCATGTTTTCACTGTTTGAAATACCCGGGCATGTCTGGGAAAAGTCTAGACCCACAGTGTCCAATACACTTGCTGTTCACCACGGCTATGTCTACACTAGCCAAAAACTTTGAAATGGCCGCGCAAATGGCCATTTCAAAGTTTACTAATGATCCGCTGAAATACATATTCAGCGCCTCATTAGCATGCGGGCGGCCATGGCGCTTCGAAATTGACGCGGCTCGCCACCTCGCGGCTTGTCCTGATGGGGCTCCTTTTCGAAAGGACCCCGGCTACTTCGAAGTCCCCTTATTCCTATGAGCAGATGGGAATAAGGGGACTTCGAAGTAGGCAGGGTGCTTTCGAAAAGGACCACCATCTGGACAAGCCGCGAGGCGGCGAGCCGCGTTAATTTTGAAGTGCCGCGGCCGTCCGCATGCTAATGAGGCGCTGAATATGTATTTCAGCACTTCATTAGTAAACTTCGAAATGGCCATTTGCATGGCCATTGCAAAGTTTTTGGCTAGTGTAGACACGGCCTACATGTGGCAGGCTGGTCTCTGCCATGTGGTGAAATGCAGCTCCTTAGAGTCACGCATGGAGCACCCTCCTCCCACTCCACGCATGTGCCCCACCACTTGGTGGGACAAGCGCATGACGGCAACATCTCTGGAGCAGCTCTGGCGGCTGCAGCTCCAGGGATAGTGTGGTGAGCTCAGTGCCCCGGCAGCTCCAGTGGCAGTGCCACATCTGGTGAGTCACCAGCACTTTGTACAGGGTGTGTGTGTGTGTGCCTGGCTCTGGGGTGGGGCATTTATTTTGAGTGGGTTTGTGGTGATCCTTAAATTTCTATTGGACACCACTGGTCAAGACAGTGACTTTTGTGATCGGATAAGAGGTGCTCAGCACCTTCCAGTATTGGGCCATAAGTGAGCAATTGTACTTGAAGGGTATTTAGCTTTGTGTTGCCTTAAGTACTTCTCAATTGTGAATCCTGGCATCTCTGCTGAGAACTAGGGACTTGCATTATCAGCAAACGAACTGCAGAGTCAAGGATGCAGTCATGTGAAGGGAGGGGTCTGTTGATTGTACATTCTTCAGTTAACTTGAGAAACATGTCTCTTGAAAGAGAACTTTTAATCCTGTTAACGCTTGTATCAAATCTTTTAATGTTTTAGATATGTACACGCATTACACCGTGATGTAAAGAAAGGCCGATGGAGTTTAGAGGAAGAAGAGGAGTTAGTTGACCTGGTGGAGAAACATGGTGTGGGTAAGTTCTCACTGTGGCATGCTCTTTAAGGGCTTGTAATGGCTTGAGCTGCTCTTTAATTAAACTCCTGCAGGAGGTACTAGAGAACTTTTCGCTGAGAAATGCCTCTTGCTATCGTCCGTTGATAGTATGGCCCGCATGTTGTGACCTCTGGTGTAAGGAATGTCAGTTGTTTCAGTTCAGTGTGCAGTCCTGACCACAGAAACCCTCTACTTGTGAAATTGATCATGGGGGGGGGGGGGGGGGGGCGGAATTCTATAAATGGGCCCAGCCCAGGTACATTGAGGGCAGAGGTGCAGTAGCCCCCTCCTCCATTTAATCAACTGGTTTAACTGGTTAACTAATTCAACGGGATTTTACTACTTTACCTAGTTAAAAAGTACTTGCGCTGAAGGGATTGTGTCCCTGTAAAAGGCATACTACTTCTTCGAGTGTCCCTGTGGGTGCTCCATGTTAGGTGTTGGGCTCGCCCCAGCGCCGCAGGTCGGATCTTCCAAGCAGTTTCTGCCGGACCGCGCATGCGCCAGTGCGCGCCGCTCCCTTGCACGCTCCTGGCCACGTGTGCGATCCGGTCCCCACCAGTTCCTCTTTAACCGCCATCGGCTGCAGACGGAATCCGCTCAGGCTATGGCCAGAGTTAGCGTATTTAACGTTTTTAATTGTTTTAAAGTTTCTTCAGTCCTGGATTAAGTTAGTCTGTGTTTTTTTTTTTTTTTTTTCTGAAATCAACCAAGGAAAGGAAAGGAATTCAAAGCTTCCAATCCTAGTAACAAGCGGAGCACCGGAGGTCAGGAGCCTAGGGCCATTAGCCCTCCTGCCGCGGCAGGCTTTAGCCGAGAGGGGAACAAGCACAGAGAAGGTGCTAAGTACCCTATGAACAACTCAAAGACTCACCACAATGTCCTCTTCAGGATTCAAGAAGTGTGAGTCGTGCTGCGAGGCGATGCCAGTGTCTGATGGGCACAGTCAGTGTATAAGGTGCTTGGGGGAATCCCATGTCACTCAGAAATGTTCCTTCTGCGCCAAGTTAACAGCCAGAGCAAGGAAGGACAGGGAAATGCAGCTGAAAATGCTGCTGTTCGACAAGGCCCTCCAGCCAGACATGCCAGAGTGGCCGCAGCAGGAGGGACCCTCCGGGGCCCATAAAAGGAAAGCCACGTCCCTAACCCCATCAGCGCAAAAACGGAGGAAAATCTCCCCAACCCGATCCCTGCCGGCAGCAACAGCGAGCAGGACGGGTGGAGCGCACAGGCCCCAGCCGCAGCTACAGCTGATCGGCGGCGGCGCAGAGACGCACGTGGCGGAGGCTCAGCCTCCGATGAGCAAACAGCCGCCCCACACCGCAGGCAGGGCGGCGGCCAAGCAAGCGCCGGAACTGGCGGCACCGCAAACAGCAGCACCGACCCCCGGGGAACCGGTGGCGCAAAGCGCACAGGCACCGGGGGAGACCGCCCGCGCGGTACCGCTGAGGAGCATGCCGAGCGCGGTGCAGACTACGGGGCCGAGATCCCTGATGCGTCAGGGGGCGGAGCCACCCCCACAGGGGAGGGGAAAGACAACACAGAAAACACAGCATCGCAGTCCCTCTCCAGACAGGGCTGCAGAGCTGCTTTCTCCGAGCCCTCTGCTCGTGCTGCGGACTCCAACAAGAAGGCAGGGGTCACCCCTAGCCTATCCGGAGCCCCCATCTCCATCTCTACAGCCAGCCTCCCCATGGGTTGGACCACCTTCGCCCTTCTTGGGCTTCGAGCCACTTGAGTACTATCACAAATCGGTCTCTCCAGCGTCCCATGTCTCCAGAATATCTCGCTCCCCCAGACGTAGGGGGTATGCACCAAGGGAGTGGTCCAGGTCACCATCCCAGGAGCAGTGCCCGTGTTGCCATGGTCGCCCCTATCATGTGGGGCATAGACACCATCGGCATACTACCAGGGACAGATCCCCACAGACGGTTCCGTATCCCCAAGGGCAATCGTGAACGGGGACAAGAGACTCAGATATTTCAGGGGGAGTTGGTTCTGGAACCCCGGGATTTTCCCTCGCAAGTTTCTAGCGAGCGGATGTACCACCATCAACAGGACGCGGAAGGGTCCAGAGAGGCTTACCCTAGCGGTTCCTCGCTGTCCTTCCCGGATGAGGCTACGGCCCCGGGAGACATCCATCCTCTGGACGATCTCAAACAGTTCCAAGAGCTGTTTAAAAGGGTGGCCTTCACGCAAGGCATCCAGACAGCAGAGGTGCAAGAGAAGCACCATAAGCTCCTTAAAAATCTGAGACCGCCGGCCTCCTCTAAAATAGCCATACCGCTTGATGAAGCAATCTTGGAGTCCGCCACCACGATATGACAGACCCCTGCGACTATTCCGCCTGTCCATAAGAGAGCGGACAAAAAATACTTCGTGCCGGTGAAGGGCATGGAGTTCCTATTCAGCCACCCGCAACCAAATTCTCTGGTGGTAGAATCGTCTCAACAGAGATCAAAAACGTCTCAGTTCAAAACTGGGGGAACGGACAAAGATGCCAAGAAACTAGAGCTGTTCAGCAGAAAGGTCTACTCCTCCTCCACCCTACTGTTGAGAATGACGAATTACGCAGCGCATCTAGCGAACCACAATTTCAACAAGTACTCTAGGTTAACCTCCCTCATGGACTCGCTTCCAGAGGACAAGAAGCTGGTGCTCAAGGCTATCGTGCAAGAAGGCTACGTGGCCTCAAGGATGGGAGTCCAGATCGCCCTGGATGTTGCGGACACAGCAGCACGCTCAACAGCTATGGCAGTGGTAATGCGAAGGGAGTCCTGGCTCCAAATATCGGGTATACCGAGGGATCTGCAGGCAAAGATCGTCTATCTCCCCTTCGACACGCAGAAGCTGTTTGCTGAATCAACTGACTCGGTCCTTCATTCCAGTAAAGACGCAAGAGCCACACTTAGGACCTTACGGATCTATACCCCTCCATACAGAAAGAAAAAGTACTACCCTCAGCAAAGACGGTACCAGTATCAGCCACAGCATCCCCAGTACCACAGGGGTTACGAGCACGGGCGACATCAACAATATAGAACTCCCAGGCGACGTTCCCAACAGAGCCGTGCGTTCTCGGGGCAGGGCCAAAGGCCACAAGTTTGACACACAGATCCAGGGCTGCGCCATCACTACCATCGCACAATGTCATCTGAAGCTGTTATTCCACCGTCGCCTCCGACCATTCTACGACCAGTGGCAAAGGATCACCACAGACAAATGGGTGCTGGAGATCATAGCCACGGGGTACGTGATCCCCTTCCAGTCGCTCCCACCGCCACGACCTCCACCCAGGCCCCACCTGCAGGATGCCTCCCACGAAGCGAGACTCAAGCAGGAGGTAGACCATCTTATGCTCATAGGGGCAGTGGAAAGAGTGCTGGAGCAACTGCAAGGGAAAGGGTTCTACTCCAGATACTTCCTCACGGAGAAAAAGACAGGAGGCTGGAGGCCCATCTTAGATCTTCGAGGCCTCAACGGGTACCTGCGCAAGCAACGCTTTCGGAGGATCACAATCGCCTCCATCCTTACGGCACTGGACAATGGAGATTGGTTCGCAGCCCTCGACTTACAAGACGCGTATTTTCACATAACTATCCATCCGGCTCACCGACGATTCCTCCGGTTCATGGTAGGCAAAGAACATTTTCAATACAAGGTCCTACCGTTTGGCCTCTCCTCGGCCCCCAGAGTCTTCACCAAGACCTTGGCAGTGGTGTCAGCCTACCTGCACAGACGGGGGGTATTTATATTCCTGTATCTGGACAACTGCCTACTCAAAGGGGCCTCGAAGGAGGAGGTACTACGCATGATACGCGTCACAGCAGGCACGTTCTTTTCGCTCGGCCTGGTTATCAATCTGGCAAAATCAAAGATAGACCCCACACAGGACATAGAGTTCATAGGGGCATGCATAAATTCTATTACAGCGAGAGTGTATCTACCAGAGACACGCTTTCGGGCCATCGGCTCCCTCGTGCAAGTCATCACCTTCAGCCCTATGGTGCCGGTTCTGACATGCTTACAGCTGCTGGGCCACATGGCAGCAGCGACGTTCGTAGTACAGAACGTCAGGTTACACATGCACAGCATGCAGCACTGCTGCCGGTTTGTATATGCTTGCCAGCCACACACCGTTCACAGGGTGGTGTCGCCCACAGCAGAGGTGCGCAAATCCCTGCAATGGTGGGTAAACCCCAAGAACATGCTAACAGGGGTACCCTTCCACCAACCACAAGTATCGGTTTTTCTTACTACAGATGCCTCCCACATAGGGTGGGGAGCACACATGGACGAAGAGGTGACGCAAGGACTGTGGTCCTCCACGGATTAGTTACTGCACATAAATATACTGGAGCTCAGAGCACTGTTCAACGCCTGCAGACACTTTCGAGACCATATACAACGCAAAGTAGTCGGGATCAATACAGACAATACCTCCACCATGTTTTATATAAATTGGCAAGGAGGAGCTCGGTCCCGTGCCTTATGTGCGGAAGCAGTTTGGTTGTGGAACTGGTGCGTCGCCAACAATATAACCTTGAAAGCCTCGTACTTACCAGGCGCTCACAATGTGAAGGCAGACCAGCTGAGCAGGCGTTTCGCACTCGTGCACGAGTCGCAGATCCGTCCTGATTTGCTACGACCAATTTTTCGCGCATGGGGCTTCCCCCAGATAGACCTGTTTGCCACTAAACACAACAAGAAGTGCCCATGATTCTGCTCTAGGGCAGGACTGGGACGGGGGTCCCTGGGGGATGCATTCACGATCTCCTGGAGGGGCTCCCTGCTTTACGCTTTTCCTCCCACAGTGCTGATCCACAAAGTCTTGCAGAAAGCTAGGAGAGAAGGAGCCCGAATGATCCTGATAGTCCCAACGTGGGATCGACAGCAATGGTTCCCCCTACTCCTGCGCATGTCGGACCGTTCACCGATGCCCCTCCCGGTGGCACCGGATCTGCTCACGCAAGCCCAGGGGTCCATAGTGCATCCGCACCCCCAAGGCCTGCGACTACAAGCGTGGTTAATCCATGGCTCAGCTCCCTAGAGAGCACATGTACAGAGGAAGTGCAACAAGTCCTAGAAAGTAGCAGGAGGACTTCCACCGGGAAGACCTACAAGCAGAAATGGACTCGCTTCACGGCATGGTGTTCTACCAAACAGTTAGCCCCCCTTTCGGTGCCTATACCTGTAATGTTAGAGTATTTACTGGACCTCAAGAGAGGAGGACTCTCACTATCCTCGTTAAAGGTCCACCTTGCCGCCATTTCGGCGTTCAGAGAAGAGGAGGGGCACACGGTGTTCGCCCATCCCATGGTTACCAGGTTCCTCAAAAGGTTGGTAAACCTATACCCCCCTCGGAAACCACTTCCACCTTCGTGGAACTTGGACCTGGTGCTTAGTGCGCTAACGGGACCACCGTTCGAGCCTTTAGCCACGGTTTCCCTCCGCCTCCTTACGATAAAGACGACCTTCCTTCTCGCAATCACGTCAGCTCGCAGGGTGAGCGAGCTTGCGGCAGTTATGGCAACGCCACCCTGCACAGTATTTTCCAAGGAGGCGGTAACCATATGGCTGCATCCAGCCTTTGTTCCTAAAGTTTCTTCTGAGTTTCATATTAACGAACCTATTATTTTACCCTCGTTTTATCCAAAGCCTCATAACTCTAACAAAGAGGCACGCCTACACCTCCTGGACATGAGGAGGGCGCTAGCCTTCTATATAGACAGGACCAAGTCCTTCTGGAAAACGGATAGACTCCTAGTCTCTCTCGCTCCCAAATCAAAAGAAGGTCTCTCTTCGCAGAGAATCTCGAAGCACATCGTATCCTGCATAAAAATGTGCTACGAACTCAAAAAGACTCCTTTACTGGCCACGCCCAGGGCTCACTCTACTAGGGCGGTGGCGGCATCAACAGCCTTTTTCAAGGGCGTTGTGCTAAAAGACATTTGCAGAGCGGCGACCTGGTCATCCTATGACACCTTCGCCAAGCACTGTGCCCTTCACAGGGTATTCCAAGAGGATACCCAGCTCTCGACAGCGGTCCTCTCGGGGACAAGCTGCACATGATCCGATTACCCACCTCCTATTTTGGGTTACTGCTGGGTAGTCACCTAACGTGGAGCACCCACGGGGACACTCGAAGAAGAAAGAGAAGTTACTCACCGTAGTAACGGTGGTTCTTCGAGGTGTGTCCCCATGGGTGCTCCACCACCTGCCCATCCTCCCCGCTTCGGATCTCTGTTTAGTGTTTTGCAGGAGCATCCGAGGCGGTTGGTCAAGGAACTGGCGGGGACCGGATCGTGCTCGTGGCCAGGAGCACGCAAGGGAGCGGCGCGCACCGGCGCATGCGCAGTCCGGCAGAAACTGCTTGGAAGATCCGACCTGCGGCGCTGGGGCGAGCCCGACACCTAACGTGGAGCACCCACGGGGACACATCTCGAAGAACCACCGTTAGTACGGTGAGTAACTTCTTTCTGAATGTTGGCCTCCTACTCACTGAAAAGATTAGAGGAACAATCATCCGCTTCTCCAGTTGATGTACTTTGTGCTTTTCACAGCAGTTTGCTTATTGTCCATTTGGGCTTCTCTGTGTAGCTGGTTAGTTTCCTCCATTTGGGTTTTACATCAGACACAAAGGGGTGAGAAACATGTGTTTTTTTTAAAAGTACTAAAACATGATGGTAAAGCCACAAAAAGTGATTGGGAGATGAAAGCAGGTATAGGATCTGAAACCAGCTGCAACTTTTTTCCTCAGCTGACTGTTTTTCAAGTTGATGTCCCTCTTTACTCCTTGTGTAACCCCTGTCTGGGAGGCAGCATTTTATGGGTTACTTTGAGGGAAGCTGAAGTGAAGTAGTCCTGGAAACACACACAAGCAAGTGTTTAAGCCAGTTAACTTAACTGCTTAAAGTTGTGCATGTGCTTCTCTGACTTCCTGAACTGGGACGAGAGCTTTGACTAGCCTATGGTCAGCCAACACAGGTGTTGCAGACCTCGACTCAAAAGCTAGATCGGTGTTCATGTGCCATGATTTAATTACCTATAACATCTTCAAAATTAGCAGTTTGAGGGCTGCTGCTTATTGGTTCCAGACTTTTCTTAACCTCATTATGCTGTGTGGGGGGAGAGGGGGGATCTCAAATCTTTGAACATCATGGCTGTAGCTACATTAGACCCCGCCTTTTGAAAGGGAGATGCTAATGAGACACTTCGGCAGATGCTAATGAGGCGCTGCCATATGTGTAGACAGGAGGCCTTTCGAAAGGACCCCACAGTCTTCAAAAGCCCCTTATTCATACTTAGTTTTAGGAATAAGGGGCTTTCGAAGACTGGTGGGTCCTTTTGAAAGGCCCCCGTCTGCATGGGCAGCGCACAATTTGAAAGCGGCAATTTCGAATCACTGTCACTTGCATTATGCTAATGAGGTACTGCATATTCGTGACAGCTTCTCATTAGCATCTGCTGAAGTGTGTCATTAGCATCCCCCTTTAGAAAGGTGGGGGCTAGTGTAGACATAGCCCATAAGTGAATATTATTGGTTGTAGTCTAAGCAGGCAAGATAGAGGCTTGCTTGCCTTATTTTTTGCATACTAACGTGGCCTCTGTCTCTCCCTAGGGCACTGGACTAAAATAGCTGCTGAGTTACCACACAGAACTGGCACCCAGTGTCTGAGCAAATGGAAAGTCATGATTGGGACTAAGGTATTGTAACTCTCTCATCTGGCCTGGAGGATTAGGTTCCTTTTTCCTTTCCTTAAACAAAGTAGAGGTTGAACCTCTCTCATCCGGCACCCTCAGGACCTAACTGGTGCTGGACAAGAGAATTTGCCACCCAGCGGGAGGTCAATATTGTCTAGTGCATTACTGTCATTTCCACTGCTTACTGGGCTTTTAGAAGACACGCAGGAGTAAATTACAGCTAAATAACAGCACAGAACATGGAGAACCAAGACTGGTGGCTGGAAACAAACTTTACAGGACCACAGGAAGCTTGGCCACACCCATGATAAGTGGTCATCCAGCTAACTAAAATCATGCTGTATTATGGATGTTGCCGAACAAGAGAGTTCTGGATTAGAGAGGTTCAACCTGTACAACACCCTGCTGTGAGGGAGACCCGTCTTCATTACAAAAGAGACTGATTTCTCCCCCTGCCCCGACCTGTGTCTTAGACTCTGCTAGAGAGGTGGTTGGAGCATGAGTCTTACTGTGCCTTGGATCCTCACACTACCATTTTGCTGTGTGGCTGCAGTTCAAGCTGTAAACCTGAATCAGAAGATCTGCATAGTGTGGTATGAATGCATTAGCACTGCTCTGAGGTGCTGTCTCAGCAGGTGTAAGCCCAGGTTTACAATACTATACAGATCCTCAAGGTTAGTCTTGGAAACGCAAGTCTGCAAGCCAGGTTCCCACCGACATGAGATTAAGATACAGTGTGTAGATGCACTGGTGTAGCCAGATCTTCAGCAAGGATTGAACACTCTTGAAAATCTGGCAGCGTGTTTTCAGGGAATGATTGTATTTGCCAGAAACTCCCATTACTTTTAATGCTGCTGGTCAGATCCTGAATTGGGAGCTGTGAGGTGCTGAACTCTGATTAAATTCTGGCCCTTTTTCCTGAAGAATAAAGATTCATAGAACCTGGAAAGCATGACGACATGAAAGATTAATGCTGTCACTAGATTCACCTGGTGCATTAAGTCTTGTCACTGGAGACCGAAACCAGTGTTAGAACTTGCCTTTGCATGAGGAAGTCTGAACTCCTAAAAAGCTTGAGTCCTAGAAACAGCTCCACTTTACTCTATCTAGCATAATACATGTGCTGCCTCTTGACCAAGCCAAGCTCGTTTTCTTTCTCTCCCTCATGCGTGTGTGTGTACATGTGGAAATCAGTGCCCAATATTTGCTAGCTCTCATTTGTTGGGTGTCTGTGTCTTTAATATTAAACAGAGAAAGTCTGGGCCAAGCAAACTCCTTGAGAAACGCAGGCGAATGCAGAGACAGAGTTCCAGCTCTTCAGAGAGCAGCAGTGAGGATTCAGAGACAGAGCTAATGGACATTTACAAGGGAGAAACAGATGCTCCCTCAGCATTCATGGTGCCTGGCCTTGACCTGTGGATCCCCACAAGGACAGATCCAGCCAAACACAGGAAAGCCAAACGCTTCATTCCATCCCTCTGTTCCAAAAACGCTACTGTAAAGGGACACTTAAGTCATAATCCTAATGCATCCAGGGAGGCAGGCAAGAACAAAGTCCAAACCAATTCAGCAGGGTTAAGTACCATACTGAAGGGAATTACTTGTGCATCTTCTACTGACATCAATTTGAAGGATCCTGAAGAACTGGTAAATGAGGTGAGCACTTCTTCTTGAAAAAGTTTGTCCCGTGTAGCTGTCAGCTAAGTTCAGGCTGTGAAGCATTGACCAGGTTGGATGAGAGATAGCTAAGACAAGGTGGTATGGGTGATTAGGGTCCCTTTTCCTCTCCACAGCATTTCCTGTAAGAATGGGATGCTGATCTTGATGTCCTAGCCAAGTGCTACTGTCATCACCTGCGTTCTGCTTGTTAATTCCCACAGCCATTGCATTTGGCTGGGATGCTTGTCCTGCCCAAACTGTGGCTTCATGTGGCTGACATTGCTGGCCCCTTCCACCCGAGATGACAGCATTGCTGGGGTCGAGGAAGAGCCTGTACAAGGGTTTGTCAGTATAAATTATGGAGCAGTTTGGGTTGAAGAAGCTACCAAACTGTAAGCGTATATTGGCTGCATGAGCCTCTCAATGCAGATGAGATATTTGCATAACTCATGAGAAAACGTAATGGCATTCATCCTCTTTGAGGTTGTTCAGGAAAATCAGAATGTTAGGTATAGTATTGGCTTGATGTTTAATCAATTATATTGCTTGATTTTTTTTGAACTAACAGTACCCAACCACACCCTCAGGGGATGAGGTGCCTTTGAAAATTTTACTGTGTGAGACTTGTGCAGATACTGATTACCCAGTTTTTCTGAGAAGAGTTTCAGGTTTCTATTCCTGCCCTTCCCCCCCCCCCCCCCCCCGACCCCCCCGCCCCAAGTCAGAAAAGTAGAACAAGTCGATCACAATGTTCCTGCATTTGGATTTCCTACTTTTTTTCCTTACACGCTTTTCTGTGAAGTATCTGCAAACTTGACATTGTCACACGGGGCCAGTACATGAGAGAGAGAAGTTTAAACTGACCACAGATGAAAGTCAAGCTTGTTACTTCAAGGAAAGTCAAGGAATAGCAGAAATAACAATAATCTGTGTCCTTTTGATATGGGTATCCAGCTGGCATTGCAGATTAGTTCTTCAAGACTCTTAAGCCTGTAAACATTTCTTTAGGCTCACGGCTTAGATAAATACATGGAGGAAAGATTCACCAAGGGCTGTTAGCCAAGATGGTCAGGGACACAGCCCTATGCTCTGGGGGTTTTTCAATGTCTGACTGCCAAAACCTAAGATGGAATGGCAGAGAATCAGTCGTTCTGATTGTTTCCTCTGAAGCATCTGACACTGGCGGCTGTCAGAAGACAGGGTACTGGGCTAAATGGACCATTGGTCTGATCTAGTATGGCTATTGTGGCTTTTGTATATTCCCCCTTCCTGCCCCCTCCCCCCACCAGGCTTCCCGAAGAGGAAAGCAAGTGTTAAAGGTTACCCTGGAAGATGTGAGACGAGTGCTGAGAAGGAACACCTACTCTCAGAGGAAATGTGTAAGTGCCTTTTGTGTGGTTCTTCTGCCCCTGCCTCTAATAGCACAGAGTGTCTGTGATTCCAGATGTTCTTTGTGATATCCATACTCTGGATAAAAGAAAGTAAAATTCTCAAACAGCTTTACCCCCTACATTCCTATTTTCCTGTCTGAGCCCTTGGTACAGGGCCATTGATGTGTATAACTCCTTAGATTGCCTCTAAACATATACATATCCAGGCTGTGCACTTAATGCTAGTGCTTTAGGGACTGATAGCTCCACGTGCCTGCCACTTAGTGCCTTCCGTTTCTCATCAGCACATCAGGTTTATGTGCCCCAATGGCAGGTTTTGCTTTAGCACGCCCTGATCTGCTGAGTTTGCTTTCAAGTCTGTGAATGACCAAACCTTTAACTGTTCCAACTGTTTGTATATCCAATGTGATGGTACCCTAGGGAGTAACATTTCAAGCCTGAGTTCTGTGTGCAGATAAGCAGATGATGAATAGTTAACAAGGGCAGCAAAACAGTTTGGGGACAGGATATTGGTTAGCTGCTTACAAACTGTCTGCACTGGAATTAGAGGGCCCTGTAAGTAGTAATACTGGTATCCCTACGATATGTTGATGGACTTGTATTGAGTAACTTAGTGAAGAGCAAGTGACGGTGTAACAGAAGATAACAGTACTCTGTTTGTAACCTAAGTAATCTTATGGCACCACAATGACCACTTAGTGTTGGTGGTCTGACCTATAAACCCCCCTAAGAAATCCACAATGTGTGCTTTCTTTTTAACCCGCAATCTTTATTTAACTCACTAAGTGTTTGACCCCAGCATCCCATAACATGGAATCAAAACTGGCAAGGGCAGATCCTCCATTCACACACTGTGGCCAAAATCTGTTGATTTCAGTGGAGCTCTGCTAACTTACAGCAGCAGAGGACTGGGTTTGGATTTTTTTGAGATCTGATGGCTTTGTCCTGCAATGTGCAGCAAAATGGGCTACGGACGGCTTGCATCCCCTCTTCGGCAGGGGTTTCTGGAGTGGTGCCAGGCACATCAGTCAGCCAAGTGGTGCAGGAATTACAGGATGCCAGCAAGAAACATTTGCGTCGCCAGAGAGAGCAATTCCTGAAAAAGAACCTACATAGGAGGCTCCTGATGGCAGTGACTCCATGGGTGGGCAATGTCCTGTTGCCGTATACCTTTAGAGCAGAGCATCGTCAGACAAAAGGTAATACGGACTCAACAGGTTTCTAAGTGGTTTTTTTTCCCCCTTCCCCTCACCTTGGGGACCTTAAGAAGCCAGACTCTTAAAACAGACTCTAGAATTGTGCCTTAGGACAAAGCAGCTTTCATCTTAGGGTTCTCAAAGCACCTGTTGATCACCTGATGTTTAAGAAGTGACATTGACTCTTACCAGTTACAGGATAGGTGCCAGAGATCAGGACAGGAGAAACGGATCAGTCACATAGCAAGATGGTAGCAGAATTGGCAGTAAATAGCTAGAATTCTATTCATAGTCTTCTGCTCTGACCACTAGAGCACAGTTAATTGAAGTTAGATTTTATTATGGGTAGTTCTTTTTCCTAGCTACGCATCACTGTTAATCAAGAGGAGGGGATTTTGCTTGTTTTGTTTTATTCAAAATGTAGGGTCATTCTAAGAGATGAAGTATTAAAATGTGGAGATATAGATATCATAGAACTGGAAGGCACCTTTAGAGGTCATTGAGAGCAGGACCTATTACCATCCCTTGCACATGAGGTTTTTTTTTAAATCTAACCTTCCTCAGACTCTCAAAAGGTCCCCACAACCCTGGGTTTACAAAGCTAGCGCTCTAACCACTGAGAGATTCCCTCCCTCCCAGTATTAATAGAGGATTTTCTTTTTTGGCCAGATCAGTAATGCTAGCAGAGTGAATTAGAAATGTTATCCAGCTCCTCAGAACCCTTGGCCAACCTAGGTGAATGACCGTTTAATATTTTTTTTTATATTGGACTTTCTTCCAGCTGATGTTGTTCGAGAGCAGCTTCAGACCATGACGCTGGTCAGCACTCCGGTGTTCACGCTCTTCATTCAGGTGGGCCCTGTTGCATTAACGGCACTCCAGAATTTTAATGTATTAATATTTTTATGTTTGTGTTTGATATTAAAAACATACATGACATCCATTGCTGGCACCTCATTTCTCTGAGTGGGTCTTGCTCTTTCTCTCACCTGTGTAAAGAAGCCATGATCGTAAATTCAGCTTAAAAAATAGCTCTTGCAATACAAAGAACCCAGTGTTAGCTGTTTTCATTCCAGTGGCATCAAAAAGGCCTTGAGATTCCAGTGAAACCTCTGTGCTTAGTGCCGTCCCCTGCACATCCAGCACGCCTTTTCTGAGCTGAGTTCTAACCTGAGATTTTAATCTCCTGGCAGCTCTTCCAGATTGACACTAGTGGCTGCATGAAGGTTATTCGTGAGAGAAGGATGAGACAGTCCGAGCTCATCAGGGCCATGGCTAGGAGTACAAGGAAACCTCAGCAGGTACTGCATCTGCAGTCATTGCCTCTTCCTATCATGTGGGCTTGAAGGGGGTGATAGGGTGGAAAATCACTGACTGGTAGTGTTAAGGGAAGCTGTATGCAGTCTGTTGGTCAATTGCTTCTTTGTACTTCTCAGTGGAGAGACTAAAACCCATGTTAATGTGGCACAGTGCGTAGGGTGCTGAATTGGACAGTGGGTGGCATGTGTTCAGTTTTCTGGTCTCCCAGTAACTTTCAGTGTGACCATAGTCCAGTCACATAACCTCTGTCTCCTCAGCTCTAAAATAAGGTTAATAAAAGTCACTCACCTGTGTAAAGGTCTCTGAGATCCACTAGCAGAATGATTAGAAGAGGAATAGGCTAAATGGCTTAGTCTAGATGGTCCAAGCTTTGGGTGCTTTTATGCTCCTGCGTCTGCTGTTTGCAAAGCTAAAAGTAAGTTCCCTCATGCTTCTCCCCCACTCCCCACCCCGTGCAGGCAATTAAATGGCTATTTCTCTGTATTGCAGTAGTAGGGAACCTTTTTTTCAGTTGGGAGCTATTGACCCAGAGAAAAGTCACTTGGGGGCCACACACAAGTGAGAAGCAAAAACCTCTGGGGCTTCCCCCTCCAGCCTTCCGGGGGACACAGAGGCTTATCGACTTGCTGCAGGGCATCAACTCATGCTGGCGTAGGGAGATATCCAGAGCCTCGCTGCAGGCCAGATCGAGGTAACCTGGGTGGGGGTAGGGGAGCTTGGATCTGGCCTGCGGGCTGTAGGTTCCACACCCCAGCAGTAGTGACTGTAAGCTAATGGGGAGGAAGCGAAGATGTGTGTGCTGTTGGCATTCACAATAATGAAATACTTAGGTGGGCCTCTGCCTTTGTGAGCTGGTGCCTCATGAGTGAATGATTATAAAATGGTGCCAGCTAGCTCCAGGAACAGCAACATCTACCAAAGGGGATTATGTGCGTCCCTTACCAATAGTTCTGGCTGTCATTCTAGGCAAAGTCCTTGGGATTTGCTGCTCAGGCTCTCAAAAAGAGGCATGTGATATCAAATGAAGGGAAGAGCTGATCAGACGTGTACACCTGCTCTAGCATCATTAGTGGCGGTGGCAGCGGCAGCGGTTTCTGACTTGGTTTTCAGTTTCCTGAGGATATTTTCCTTCTAGAGTACAAAGCTCTCTCAGAAACGATTGTTGAAAGCACATGTGCTCACAGTACTGGACCCTTCTCCTCCAGTGCCATGTCTCTCCTGCTATAATCTCAGAGTATCCCAAAACCTAATTCGTGTTTGTTTCCATTTTTGCAGCCCTCCTGCCGTTCCCAGAACTCTTCAGGTACCTATCCTAACCCTTCCACTCGTTTTCACAACATGCAGGGACTTGGGTTTAGTTAATCACTGGTTAATGTGGTGATGGATTTAATCTGATTAAAGCCTGAAGAACAAACTCATTTTTTATTCATGGCTTTTAAGATGGTATTTGATCATTCCAATATTGGCCCAGAAAGGTGGCACTTCATGAAGAAGGGCAAAGATTCTGGAGAGACAGGATGATCAGCATTGCTGTAGTATTAGCCCTCTAGTGCTCAGCTATGGGCAGGGGACAGTGGGGTGTTCTGTTAGAGCAATCTGGTGTGGTCCAATACCGCTGCTGAATTCTGTGTCCTGTCGATCTCTCTGAGCTGGTGGTGGTATGATGATGTGCCCGTAAGCTCTGCACATCACTCCTGAACTAATAGCTACGTTCCCTCCCTGTTAGTAGGGCTCAGGTGTGTCTGTTTTTAGAGGCCCTCAGAACAGGGCTGATTTGATCCCTTAGAGTCACCCTGAGCTCTTCTCTAGTGTGAATGGCAGGCATGTGTCATAGTGCTGATACGTACGTCATGGTTTGCAAGCTAGAGGGTGATATTTAGAACCTTGTTCAGTTGGAAAGCATTGCTAAAATCTCTTCTTTCCGCAGGCCAGCCCACCCAGCCTTGCTCTCAGCAGGTCAGAGGGAAAGCCAGGACCAAGAAGCCCATCAGCTTAAAAGCAAAAGAGAATCCTGCAGCCAAGCCAGCCCTTATCCCTCCTCTTACCACTCCAAAGGAAAAGCCCAAAACAGTTTTTGAATTACTCAGGGAGAAGAGACTGAGGGAGTCCCGGGCTAAGAGAGCTATGCAGCGAACAGTGATTCTTGCCCCCCAGGTGTTGGTTTCGCCCTCTGTGATAATCCAGCACCCTGCGCAGCAGGTCATTCCTGCCACACGAGGAGGAAGTGAGCCTCAGCCAGCTGGACAGGCAGGTAGTAGGAATGCTCAGACAGCGTGTGCACCTGTGTCACTGCCTGCATTTACTCCTGTTGTGGCTTCTCTGGCTTCTCCCCAGGCTGTCCCGAGCCATTCATCTCCAGCCCCTGAATCCAGAGAGCGCTCTTGCCCCTCCCAGGGGAATGCAAGCTCCAAGAGGAAGCTGGATGAGACAGCTTTGGGCGGTGGGTCTCAAGGCAAGGCTTCTCAGGACAGACCCCTGAATGCTGGGGAGAACAGCCTGTCCCAGGTGGGCAAGAAAGTTCACACATTCAGTGGCAACTCAGCACACACAGTCTCGCAAAACCAAGCCTTCATGCCACAGCAAATTGCTTTCATGCCAACTTCCACCATTTCTCTGAACCCTGCCCCCGTGAAGTCAGGCCCCAAGGAAACGTCTTCCTCCACTGTGGCAACTTGTGTCCCAGCACTGGTCAGCTCGCAGCAGAAAGCGATCAGTCTGTTGCCGGCTATCCTAGCTCCCCAGAGAGGGTCCCGTGTGGTTCCCAAGAACATTGTGCCCATCACCTGGGTGGTGACACCCCAGGGCTTGATCCCCACCTCCATACAGACATTGGTGGGTGTTCACAGCCAAGGGAAGCAGCCCACAGTTGCGATTGTAGGCAGTGCTGCGAAGACCCAGACCCAGACTGGAGAGGCCTCTGATTCAAACGCCGTTCCCTCAAACATGCTGTCCACACCAGCTGGAGCAAGTCCCCTTCCCGTGAGGCACACGTGTCTGCGAGTGCTGAGCTCACAGTTAGCAGAAGGGGCACCCACAGGGAAGACTGTTTGCTCAGACTCTTCCACTCTTACCCCATCTGCAACCCCATCGGACCCTGAGCACACCTCCCCCAGCACAAGTCCTCCAGCCCCTACTTCTTTATATGGCCCCTCAAGGCCATCCAGCTCCTCTGGGGAGAGGAATGGAGTTCCGACCAGCACTCCTGCTGACTCACTCTGCTTGCCAAGTCTCACAGGCCCAGGCGAGAGCAGTAACAGTGATACGGTCACCGGCATCTCCTCCAATCTAGATATCCTACTGGAAGGGAGCACAGTGCGAAGGCCGGATCAGCTTCTGGCCTGTAACAATGTTGTAGAGAAATCAGATGCTCCTGGTGCTCAGGTAACTAGGCACAGGCCCATTTTCCCAAAGCCACAGAAAGCCCCACCTGTGAACAGCCCACCCAGGCCACCCACACCCAGTGCTGAAAAGAACCTCCTGGACGTCAGCCTCATCTCCCTCGAGGATGAGGCTTCAGTGAGAGAGTGGCTGAGAGGAAAGCAAGGTGTCCCAGTGCCCCCGTTGAAAACCAGCTTGTCTTACTTGCCGCCTTTCTTGTGCAATTTAAAGGCGCTCACCAGACTGCTTCTGCAGAAGAAGACACTGGAGCAACGTGTGGCGTGCCTCGGGACCTCCGCAGAGCACGGGGATGGGGAGGCTGGGGTTGATCTGCCTGCTGTCAGAGAGCTAGTGCGGCAGAAGCTCAGTGATAACCCTGCTTACCTGCTGCTGAAAGCCAGGTTTTTAGCAGCGTTTACTCTCCCAGCCGTCCTAGCAACTCTGTCTCCGCCAAAGGTGACTACAACTCTCTCCAGCAGCTGGCAGCAGAGCTCCGAGAGTGAGGGAGAGGAGTCATCAGCTGATGAGACAGGAAGCTGTGGGAGAGAACTGGGGAAAGTACTCTTGGATGACACAACTGTCACTGTTCCTGGGAATGAGGCTGCTGGTGATCAGGTAAAGTCAAAAGCATTGAGGTGCTCTTGTCTGAGTTAATGGCAAAACTTCCATTGACTTTGATAGGGCGCGATTGGACTCTTAAACTCTTTCCTTTTGAATCAACTGGATTTACTTGTTGAAAAGCATGCAAAAGTTTTGCTACTTCCCACAATACCTCACTGAACTGGATGATTTCCCCACCCTCCCCAGATAAGGATCAGTCTGATGCTACACATAAGACCTGAGTTTACGCACCACAGCTTTTCACCCAGTGCAGTGAGGCTGAGCTGCACAGAGAATTTTACAGCAGGGAATTTTTGCATCTCAAGGTTTCCATTCGGGTTTAGATATAAACCCATTGCTGCTTTGTAGGTTGTTGTCAGGATTTGGCTAGGGTTTTTGATAGTCAGGAAGATGCACAATTTGGGTTCTTCTGCTCTACTCTGTGCCAGTTAGGCCTCAGTTGGAGTATTGTGTCCAGTTCTGGGCATTGCATTTCAAGAAAGGTGTGGAGAAATTGGAAAGGGTACAGAAAAGAGCAACAAAAATGATCAAAGGTCTAGAGAACATGACCTATGAAGAACGGCTGAAAGAATTGGGCTTTAGTTTGAGGGGGGACATGATAGTGGTTTTCAGATACCTGAGAGGGTGTCATAAGGAGGGAGAAAATTTTTTCTTCTTGGCCTCTGAGGATAGAACAAGAAGCAATGGGCTTAGCCGGCAGCAAGGGAGGTTTAGGTTGGACATTAGGAAAAACTTCCTGACTGTCAGGGTGGTCAAACACTCAAATAAATTGCCTAGGGAGGTTGTAGAATCTCCATCTCTGGAGATATTTAAGAGGAGGTTAGATAAATGTCTATCGGGGATGGTCTAGACAGTACTTGGTCCTGCCATGAGGGCAGGGGGCTGGACTCGATGACCTCTCGAGGTCCCTTCCAGTCCTAGTATTCTATGCTTCATATGTTACTTGGTTGTGCTCCTCAGAGACTTCCAGTAACTTAGGTTCTCTCTTTATTGTGCAGATTGAATCTCTCTAATCTGGAATGCTCTCATCTGGCAACATCTGTATCTGGCATGATTTTAGTTAGCCAGACGGCCATTTATGAGAGTGGCCATGTTTCCTGTTGTCTCATAAATTTTTACACCCGCCAGTCCTGGCTCTGAGTTCTGTGATGTCATTGAACTGTAATTTACCCCTCAATGTCTTCTGAGAGCCCAATAAACAGTGGAAATGTTGGTAATGCTGCTACATTCTGTAAATGTAATTAAACTCCTGTGGTCCAGCATATTCTCTCGTTTGGCACTGATCAGGTCTCGTGGTTGCTCAATGAGAGAGATTCAACCTGTATTAAAGTACAGATGATCTTTTAACTTCTAAGGACAGGTCTACATAAGCAGATGAGTCAATTGTAGATACACAATTCTAGCTACAGCAATTGCATAGCTAGAATCAACTTATCTGGCCATCTTCTCAGAGAGGTCAACAGGAGAAAAAAATCTCCTGTTCACCTCCCTTACTCATAATATCGAAGAGTACAGGGATCGACTGCTGAATTCACAATTATGCACATCTCTAACAGGTGCGTGAAATCAAACTGCAGGAGATTGGCCCTGACCGGATTGATCTTCTGTGTAGTCTAGCTGTACTCCAAGCCTATGTCTAGATCTATTCTTGAGGCTTCTTTTTATAGTATTTGTAGCGGGTCACATAAAAGGAGGCGTTTTAGGCTTGTGTGGGTGGATGCGACAGTAGGACAAAGCAGAAAAGCTGCTTGAGGAAGACCGGTAGTTGTGTACCTCTCCCAGGGAAGGTTGACTTATTGGTATTGGCTTTGTGTGAGAATTCCTTACATCGTAGCTAGGTAACACAGCAGCCTGTGCTGTAAGGGGAGGAGCACCACAGTCCCTACGCAGGATGTGAGGTGTTAGTCCACAGCAGTTCACGTGATTAGGCTCGGGTTTTCCAAGTACGTGTACATCTGCCCGATGGAAGGGGTTTTGTACGGGGAGAAAAGTTCCTACCGAAGTTTCGTGTTCCATTATTGCTGCCAGCTGCCCACAGCCCCTTCTCAGAAGAGCTGATCACAGATACCCTTTCCCAAGGTATGACCCACGATACTGTCTTCCTGGACCTGGTGGTTTGAAGGGTGTTAAAGTAGTGCTGGCTTCCCCACTTCTCAAGGCTGGTCATCTGTCAGCCCCCACACCTCCGCTGCTGGGGCACCCAGTACAGCGAGTCATGCCCAGGAGGAGATCCCGCATTGTTCTAGGCATACACAGCCAACACATCCATCTTCACCTGGTCGGACGTATCTTTAGGTCTCCTTCATTTGAGTTGGAGGAGGCTGGTGGAAAGAAGTCAGCCCGGATCACGTGTGGGAGGAGACTCTGTACCATGCAGCCAGGCCACAGCTGAACCAGGGGGGTGCTTTAAAAAGAAGGCTCCGGCTTGAATCTCACAGTAGCACCATCTACTGGAGGGAACACTCAGGCCTTGGCCAGATGCAGTCTTGTTGCTCGCTATTGGGAGAGCATGTGCTGTCTGGTGCTGCTGTAGAGTAGAGGGAGTGTTCTTTCCATTCCATTCCTTCTTAACCTTGCTGAGATCCCTGAATGATTTGTGGGGGAGGTCTGATCCTGTCCTTTCTATAGTCTGGGGTGGGCCTTTTAATCTGGCCTGCAGCAGGCCTCCTAGGGCTGCAAAGGGGGTAGAGCTTCAAGCGCTGATCAACCCCTTCAGGAAATTCTCTCAGTAATGTCCTGTAATTGGTTAAATTCCAGGGTGCTGGAGCTGAAGCATCTGCTGCGGAATCCGTCCCAGGCTCCTGTACAGAGGTGGGGGAGACTAGAGTTCTGCGAATTAGGAGAAGTGCTCGTGTAAGGAAAAGGAGGAAGAGGATGTGAGAGACACGGGAGGAAAGAGGTTAGTGGCTTTCCTCTGTAAAACTGGCATTTCTGGCTGGAGGAGAGGTGTGGAGAGGCTCTTGTGTGGAGCACAATTTAGAAATAACTGGGGCATTGTGACTCTAGGGCCTAGGCCAATAGCAGGGCTTTGAAACAGGCCTGTTTCATCTTCCCTGCAGATATTCAGTTCTGAAGGCTGTGATTGGTAAAGGCATTAATTACAAGGCAGGATAAATTCACACAATGGGATAGAGATTAAGTCCCAGTCGCTGTCATGTGGAGACAGGCCAGAGTCCTTGTAGTCAGTGTCAGAAGTGTGGATAAAGCTCTGTCTCTGATAGTTTTGCACTAGTGGTTGCTAAGATAAAAGAAGTTTTAACAAACACTAGCAGAGGATGACTGTTTCACTAAGGAAGGGTTGAGCTCTAGGAGTGAGGTATGTTTGAAGGGTGCGTTTAAAGCCATTGCCAGTGTCTAGACCCTGCAGCAGGAGCCACAGTGTTCTCTCTGTACCCTGGTTGGTGTGTGCCCCGACTGATGGCCGTATCTGTTGGCAGCAGTTTATTTGTGCTGCTTTGTCTGATATTTGGCTGGCTCGGCAGCAGTGGAGCAAAGAGATTAATGCAAGGTCAACAGCCATGGCAGCTGTTGTGCATTTTTAAATTCTCAGTGGTCAGAGCGGTGGACTTTTAAATATAGTGCAGAAGATGGTCTCTATCAGGCAGTGCTTCTAACATGGGTAAGATCACCCACAAGCCACTGCAGGGCAAAAGGAGCATTGTTCAGCTCTTAGAACAGGGGAGGGGAACCTTTGGTCTGCAGCCTGCTTGGATCTGACCTGTGAGGGTTGAGGCGCTCCCCTCAGCAGTTAATAGCTGGTGCTGGCACTCAGGCTATGTGCAGGGCACCCCTTCCCATCCCTATGTGATGAGTGCCAGTGCCAGCTCCCTGCTGCTGGGGACTCCTGAGCCTCCTGGCCTGGATCAAAGCAAGCTGCACAGCTGGCATCCAGCCCATGAGCTCCGCACTGGAATGATAGCGCACAGAGGCTGTCTCCCAAGTGCTGCTGCAGGCTCCATCCCATCGCTCCCATTGGCCAATGGGAGCAGCAGGGGGTGGTGCAGAGCTGCCATTGCCTCTCCCTCCCCCTCCGCCACTGGGGCTGACCCCTCTTGCCATTTCTCATGGCCACATCCCCAGCCTGCACCCTCTCTCTTGCCCAGACCATGCACCGCACAGCCCCCCCTCACTTGGGGCCCCACTCTAGAACCTAGGGTGGCCCCCATAAAAATCTACTAGCCCTGGGCCTCCAGAAGAGTTAATCTCACTCAGGGTAAAGGCCTGAACCTTGCCCCCCTACACACACCACCTCCCCCTGCCCCAAGAGGCTGGAGTGTGAGGGGAACCCTGGTGCTGCAAGCTGCATGAGAGCAATATCAGTTAAGGGGTCACATGCAAAACCAAAAAAGATTCCCCACCCCATCTCAAAAGATGGTTGGATTCTTTTTCTGCTCCTGCGGTAGGGCAGAGCAAGCCACACCCACTCTCCGTGGCTGTTTCCCCACTTGTATCCAAAGAGCTAACCCGGGTGAGCTGTGCTCTGGTAAATGTACAGAATGTGGAAATGTTTGGTTAATAGGTGCTGAGCTGGGCAAATGTTTTTGCCTTGACCCCTTCTAGGTTCAAGGAGTTCTTGTTTCTTTTTTGCTTTTCTTAAATGGCTTTAGAAACTCTGGCCTGTGACTTATGAGAAGTGAATTTCTTTATTACAGGAGTCTCCAAAGGAAGCTTGCTTTTAGATGAGGCAAAAGCAGCTGTTCATTGCACTACTGACCGGAGACGTTTCAAATAAACTGACTGCGCAGTCCTGGGAAGAGGAAAATGGTCGCACTGTTTTTTCCAAACACCTATCGACAAGTCTGTATATTACTCCATATCTTGTTTAGAACCAGTAAATGGGAAGCCTAGAGATGGGCATCTTCCCCACTGCCCCCGATACAGTTTGATTCTGTTCTCTAATTATAATCTGGCAGCAGCACGGGCAAAGGTGGGAGAAGACAGTTGGAAACAAGTGTTAAAAATGAATGTTATTTTCTTTGTGTGTTGGGGTCTATTTATATAAATGCCTGTCCCCGGTTCAGAAGTTGTCTGTCTGTGGTTCTTTACACTATCGTCGACTGTTAACTGGTTCCGGGATGACAACGTGGATGAATAGATTTATTTTGTACTGAAATTATTCTGTTTGTCTGATTATACATAAATGTTATATTTTTCTCATTTAAAATGCTCTTGGGATGTTCTTTTTTGGCTATGCAAGTGAGAGAGGTTTCGTCCGAATGTGCTTCTCTCCTGTAACTGTTTGGCTTTTAGACAGCAAGACCTTGTATATGTTTCTGAGCCATCAGTCACATAGGGGTCGCATGCCCGCCAACTTCAGTATTCCACTGGCGTGAGAAGAGTAAGGGGAGTCAATGGGAGAGTGACTCACTCTAAGGTACATTGACTCCAGCCACTCAGTTGGAGTTGCATACCTTAGGGCAATATAGCCCCCTAGTTTAGACCAAGCCTAGGGCTACATCTACATAGCCCAGATTTGATTTACGCGCCTAGTAGGGACACACGGAATTGAACTCTCGGGGACTGACCCATGTACTCCTCATTCAGTGGTGAGCACTGACCTGAAAAGCCCCAGCCCTAGGTCCTTGCTGCTCCTTACCCTCAGTCTCCTTTCCCGCTGCTTGCCTCTTTGCTGCATGACATTGTCCCCTCCTTGCTCATCTATGCTCTTCCCCCATCAACCCAACTCCACAGCACGTGATTTGTTGTGCAAGTGCACGTAAAATCTGGTTTGCAGTTCAGCCGAGATGAGCCTTCCAGCGTGGCTTGGATGCGGCTCCACATTTTTGTATCTGCTCAGGGTTCCACAGTCATCTCCCCTGTCTCTAGTTCCCCCTCAGCAAAGCAGGATTTCCATACCCCAGAATTGCTGAGGCTAAGTGAATTCTAGCTTGTAAAGTCAGTGTTCTGTGGATGAAAGATGCTGGTGAAGGGCAAAGGTTGCACATTGGCTCTAGTTTCCCAGGAGCACAGCAGGGGCTTCAGGTTCTAGTGATGTTGTGAAGCATAGCCTCACCAGCAGTGCTTTGCCCCACCCCATGTGTTTGTGGTGCCTCCCAGGGTTGCTAAGTCCCCGCGTGTCAAGGGGCTATTAAAATATTAAACCTGTATTACTCCCACAGAAGGGAATTTCAGGTGTGTTCCCACTTTGGGGGAAAAAAAGGCCTCAGAACTTCAAAGCGAGCCCTGTTCCTACATGAAATTGACTCCCGTGTGCAGGCCCTGCCTGCCCCATTGATGCAGCCACGTGGCTGGACCTCATGCCCAGGAGCGAACATATCTATGAATGTGATGTAGGTAATGAAGCCTGTTGGGCTGATGGGGGTCAGGTGCTGCCTGGTGGCAGCCTAATTTCTGGTTATGGCACTGCATTGTAATGCCTCCTGCTTCACGGGTTCATTGGAATGTCCTCGTCGACTGCCTCTCACTTGGAGGGCTGAGTGTGGTGTATGTCTTCATGCCCAGGTAGGTCTAGGGTATGGACTGTAGTGGGGAAATAGGAGTGGGAGCTGTAGGATGGAGCGTCTCTAGAACTCGAGGACCTGGGATGCCCACAGCTTTGGTCTCTCGAGGTGGTACTCAGACAGACGGCGGGGTAGGAGAATTGGCTGGATTCTGGAAGCTGTCTTCTGCACCACTGTGGAGATGGTAAATGCACAGCGTGCCCAGGTGCCATCCTGTTTACTGGCACCAGCCGGGACATGATTCAGGGAGGTCTCTTCAGTGGTTCAGCTTTAAAAGTCCACCACCACCACCCCGACTGCCCTACACACATGCCCCCGGCCTGTGTTCTCTCGAAATCGAGATCAGAGGAGGCAAAAGCTGGATTCCCAGAACCATTTCAGAAAAAGAGCCAGACACTGAGTTACGAAATGAAGAAAACTTGCTTAAGCTACAGCCCAGCCCTGTGCATCAGTCATGCCAGCAAGTCCTTTACCAAGCTGGGTCTGCTACAGTGCTCAAGAAATTATCAAGAAACAGACTTTCAGCCAGGACCCGCATGAGGTCATTTGAAAGACTATTGCGGCCCTGATTCGCCTGAATTTGAGCCTCTTCCCTTAGATGGTAATAACAAATTAGACTTTATCTCTTCTGCCTCAAGAACTTCAATACCATTTCCTACAAAAAATAAAAAATTGCAGCCCTGCCCTGACAAGCCAATACCTGCAGACCTAGTACTCCCCAGCAACCTCTTACAACTGTATGCCAAGAAAACAGATGGGGGTGGGAAGAAGGCAAGTTCTGATGCTTTCGGATGGCACCAGAGTACTGTCATGGTGAAGGCATAGGTCTATCAGCACGTTTTCTGATCAGCCTGCCCTTAAATCTACACACAGCAAATCTTAGAAGACAGGTGTGAAGCGGATAGTCCTGTGTGGTTTGTACACAGTCCAAAGCACTAGGTTGCAGAAGCTCCAACCAGCTTTGCCCTATCCAGAGGGCTTCTGAGTCCCTTTGTGCTGAGATACCCAACAGTGGGAGGGGGGCTGTCGCTAGCTTACCTGAGGCTGCCCAGGAGTTAGTCTGTAGAACAAAAAAGTGGGAGAGGTGCTGACCATGCATTAACTATGGATGTAGCAAGTTGAGTCCTCAGGACTCCTTAAAATCAGGTGGCTGTTGAATTGTCATCGCTGTTAGTGGTCTAGAGTTGTATGAGAATTAAAATAGTAGTTGGGTAAAGAGCCAGTCAAAATAACTCTATGCATGCGCTTAAAATCCTCCAGCCACTATTGTCTGGCAGCCCCTCCTAGCACGTTGGAGCTGGGGCCTAGGAGCCAGGACTCCTGGGTTCTATTCCTCGTTTGTTCAACTTGAGACACCTAGGACCTGTCTTTTGCAAGGGCCAAATAGCCATAATTATCACTGAATTCAGTGGGTACCCAAAACTAGTGAAAACCCCACCTCTGCCTTTGGACAACTGCCACGATGGGCTATCCCAGGCACACATTGTATGGCCCTACACCAGTGGTGGGCAACCTGCACCCTGCAGGCAGCCCATCAGAGTTCCATATGCTTCCAGTGCACCCCGTCTGTGCCCCCCATGCTGCTTCTGCCCCAGGAGTCCCACGCTTGCCCCCACTCACTTCCAGCACTTCCGGAGTGCCATGCGTCAGCTGGTTCATGCCCCTGTTGCTGTTCCTCCACCTTCCCCTGACCTTGAGCACTGCGACTCGGAATCGGGCAATTCAGTGCTCTGGAAGTACAGGGCGGGCCGGGGAGAAGGTGCGGAAGAGGCCAGACAGGGATTTGATATTGTACAGTAAATGTAAATTTCTTTTTTTTCATGATTTGAAGTGGATGACATTGCTATTAAGAGATGAACAATTAATGCATTGCTACTTGTTCTGAAATATTCAGCGTGGCAAGTGTTAAGGTATTGAGTCTTGGGGCCATGGCTAGTGCACATCAATACCTTTTTTTTTTTGTTTAAAAAGGAAAAAAAAAAGTGCCAGAATTCAGCTGGCTCCCCATCCCCACTCTCCCCCAGCCAATCCCATGGCTGGGGCTGCCAAGGTGCCAGTACACAGTACTGGCAAGAACCAGTGCAAAAAAAGCACTGGTGCACAGGACTGACTTCAGTCTTGCAGCCCACTGAGCTGAAGGAGGGCCAGTCAAGCACCCACTTGTTTGCCTAGCTTGCCCCTTGCTGTGCGACACCCAAAAAGACTTCTTGACCTAGTCTGTATTCAGGTAGTGATGTGTTGATGTGTTAATAAGGCTGCAGATGAAAAATGTATTAAGGCTTAATCTGAAACACTGTTATAATTCCAGTTATCTTGGTTGTGTGGTTTTTTTTAAATAAGAACCTTAGTTCTGTTTGTCACCTTCACCCCTGCAGTCCCGTCATGCACCACAGGAGCTGGAGAAAGGAGCACCTACTCTGGAGGCTGTCCTTTCCCCTACGGCTGTTGTACACGTTGCTACTGAAGAGATGGTACATTCCAGACAGGGGTCTGTGCGCGCCTGTGATATTTCTCATCAGTGGAACTTTATAACCACTAACTAGCAAAAAGCCTCAACTGCGTCTCAGATAGGGAAACTGAGGCAGGGAGTAAGTTATTCAGTGATTCGATGAATTTCCAGTCACTAGTTATTCCCCTTGCAGCTTCCTCATTTTTTTTTTTTTTTTTTTTTTTTTTTTTTCTTTCTTCTCAGTCTTGGATAAGTGCTGTTACCCGCTGGCTTCCCCTTTATTCTTACCGGCTTTCACTCCAAATCATCTGTGTTGCACACAGAGCGTTTAGGAGGCGGCCAGGCTGATGGATGTCCTGGGAGAAGGGGCACTGGGAAGGATGATGTTTTGAGCCAGTGAGTGGTGGCAACGCTTGATGTGCAGCGCCAGGTTAGTCTGTGTGATGCAGAATGACTGGTAATGCTGGAGATGGGGGTCCGGTGTTTGTCCCTTGGGAAGGAAGGCAGGGGGGTAGTGACTGAGCAATGCATTTCTACTTCTTACCCAGCTGGTAGCCGGGGCTGGTTCTGGTAGTGGCTGCAGCAGTCTGTTTATTGAGGCAGCAGAATATTTAGAGATCGATCAGGCAGGCCCAATCCCCTCCCCCGACTCGCCGCCAAACTTGGTCAGCCCCATTGGCTTTGCCTAGGTCAGTCACTGTCATATTGATGCATTGAAAGTGGGGGGAGTTTTGCCTGTGTGGGACCGGAATAAGGATTGTCGGATTTAGACCCTTCTGAGAAGGGGCTGCAGATACCTCAGTCTCTGCAGAGCTGCTGCTTTCAGGAATGCCACCGTTTGTCCCCTGCTCCCTGCCCCAAATGAGTGAGACCCATCTGGGTTTGCAGATAGCTGGCAGTGCCCTGGGCCATGTTCTGAGGTGAGCACCACCATCAAATGCCTGCCTTAGAACAGTGGTTCTCAACCTGGGGTACATGTACCCCTGGGGAATACTCAGAGATCTTCTAGTGGGTACTCAACTCATCCAGGTCAGTGTATCTTAACCCTGGGGGTGGTCACAGGATGGGTTCTGGGGAGTCTCAAGTGCAGAGCTGACTTTAGGGGGTGGTAATGGCCTGGGGCTCCATGCCACAGGGGGACCCAGGAAGTTAAGCTACATGCTTCAACTCCATCACCTGGGACTCGGGCTTCTCACGCGTGAAAACCAGGCACAGGTGTCCCACTGAAATGGAAATACGGTATTTATATTCCAGTTGTTTATATGAGAATTATATGGCACAATGAGGGCGCAAGTAGCTCGCCAGTCATAGTGCATTTGATATGGTAAGCACGTAGTTTAAACTTGGGGTATGAAAGACAATCCTGAAAGGGATACAGTCATCTGGAAAGGTTGAGAACGATAGCTTTAAAGAACTTTGTTGCAATGGTAGAAAAAAACTGTCTCTGAAGATTGTAGGTACTGGGGGTATGTTTTTTTTAAAAAGGGGTACCTTATAAAAAAGATTGAGGAAAAACTGAGGCTACATCTACACTAGTAAGTTCTTTTGGACAATCTGGCCCTTTTTCAAAAAAACGTGCAGCACGTCTACATGCAAAATGCGCTCTTTTGATCCAAAATCAAAAGAACGCAGTCCTTCTTCCAGAAGCCCTTTTCCGCTCCTGGAGCTGGAAGAGCACCTTCTTTTGGGGGGGAAAAAAAGTGTGTATAGACGCTCCGTGGGCCTGTTTTTTGAAAGAGACGTCCTCGTGGCACCACATTTTTTGATCCCTGGTCCATTCTTTCGAAAGAGCAGGGGGCTGCATGGATGCACTCTATCAAAAGAGTGGATCATCTTTCAATTGGCTTCTTTGTGTGTGGACACGTTCCTTCAAAAGAAGATTTTTTCATAAGAGATCTTCCAGGAGAACTTCTTTTGAAAGACCACTGCTGCGTACATGTAGCCTGGGTAAGAACATGGGCACCCATTTGGATCAGCATTTAGCCCCAAATGAGCAAACCAAGAAACAGGGATGAGAAGAAATGGGTCTGTGTTTCATTACAGACAAATCCATGGTTAGGTCAGAGACGTGTTGCCAGTGCCAGGGTATTTCATGTTCTGTAAAAGGGGGAAGAGTGAGGTTTCCTACTCTGGCCCAAGTGTGCTTCCCTTGCGTCAAAATGTGAGTTGCCAATTAAGGATAACGAACGTCTAACTGGAGGCTGCAACTTCTGTCATGTGGCTTCTGCATCCTGATTGCTACAGTCCCTGAATGGCGTCCCGATTTCCTCGAATTGGCGCATAGGTTGGCAGAGCTGACAATTCTGCTTTTGGTTTGGATTGTGGGTGCGTGGGAAAGATTGTGCTGGGGAGGAAGCAATGTGGGAAAGAAATTTCAAAGGGCAGCCATTGGTGAGGGTGGATCTCAATAAGTTCCTGCAAAAGTGGCACGCAGGAGACTTTCTGCAAGGACACGATGCTGTCGGGTCAGATCACTGCCTCCAGCAGTGATGTTTCAAGGCAACATATGTAGATAAGCATTGCTAAGGTTTCCCAAAGCTTGTGAGTGGCACATGCAACATGGCTGGTACCGCATGCAGTTTGCAACGTTCTGCTTAAGTTGCACAATCAGGTCTGATGGTGGGTTTTGCACATTGTCTTCCTTTGCAAATGCAGATTAGACCTTCTTAATGTCAGCTTGTCGTGGTTACAATTAACAGCAACTTAAGAGCACAGATGTTGGGGGTTCTTCACTCTGGAAACTTTGTCTGAATGTGTTTGCCCTAATGTCCATGGGACTGTACAACAACTTCTCCTTAGGTGACTCTGGCTCCTAGCAGCCAATGGCTGTCGGTCATGTGATGGTTCCTTGTTTCTCTTGCACCCTTGCACCAGTGGGTCATTGGTTAGGTTTGGGACCCAGTCCCAATAGGCAATGAGCACATGTGACCCATGATGATGTCCATTGGACACGTAGGTTCTCCTTTGGTGAGGCCTGCTGGGTGTCCATAGGGACTTCAGGTTCCTGCTGTCCACAGCATCTGCTCAGGAGCTTTCACTCCTCAGTGCTGCCAGGTGGTTTCACTTCCCTCCTGTAATGACTCAGACAATGGTCAACTGGTTGTAGAGAGCTCTCCAGAATTTCGTCATCTCTGCAGCAACAGCGCCAGCCTTGCTGAGCAAGCTTGCGGGGGCTTGTGACCAAGCCCTTCCATTGCTTGTACATCAGGCATTTCTGTATCGGAGGGGCAGTGGGATGCCATCTGCTGGTACAATGGGGCATGCAGGTACTGTACTTGGTACAAACAGAGGTGGAGGCTGCTGAGGGAGATGTTGTCCCTTATTGTTAATGAGAATGTTCCCACTCTGAGGCTTTCAGACAAGAAGACCTGACCTGCTGGTATTTCGTGCTCTCGGCCATGTCGGAGCAGGAGGACGATGAGATGTGCTGGAATAATTTGGACAACTTCCGGGTGAAGTTGATCTCGGTGATAGACCCCTCCAGAATAACCCCTTATCTCCGCCAGTGCAAAGTGATTAACCATGATGATGAAGAGCAAGTCCTTAATGACCCCAACCTGGTCATCCGGAAGCGGAAAGTAGGTGGGTCCTGGACAGCTCTTGACTCTCCACCTGGGGTTGGGGGGTGTGGCTTGGCTCTGGGATGAGGCAAAGGAATGAAAATGCCAAGGTGTGTGTTGCTCCTGCAAGCCACATTGGGCTACTGTATTGCAATTCTAGGCATCCTTCTCGCAAGGTGCATCTTTTTCCACCCATTGGAAGATGTTTTTTCTATCAACCAAGTAAACGGGAAAATGTTCCCATCTCCTCATGCTAAGTATGTGGTGGGTTCTCCCACATGGCTGAGGTTTTTGTTTTGTTTTGTGTTTTAAATCAAGATCTGATTTTGCTTAGTCATTTTCAGACCTGCTCTGGTTCGACAGGTATTGTTTGGAGCAGTTCTGGGGGCTGTGTTAAAGGTGAGGTCAGACTCATAATGGAGATTGGAGAAGGCAATAGCTAATTGCCAGAAATGTAGTTATTAAATGAAGAAAACAGAGACTGCCATGGTCCCCGCTGGCCTGTACGGCTCTGAATCTAGGATAAACTATTTCAGGCTCTTCAGTGTCTCTGGTTCAAAGGGATTCTGGCAAACAGGAAAATTAGTCTGTGTTACTTACTAGGAGCCTCTGGGGTTATTCAGTCTGAGACTCTTAACACTCAAAGGGGCATATCAGTTCTTGTTCTGTTTTACAATATTCCCCCCCTACCTCATTTGTGACCAGTAGACCTCAGTGCTTTACTAAGGGGATCAACATTGTTGTCCGCATTTTACTGGTGCAGAAACTGAGGCACAGAAGTGGGGGGTGGTAGCTTACCCAGGGTCACCCATCTCTGTTCCTCCCTAGCTGGGTGACCTCGGGCAAGTTACTATCATCCAGGCCCCAGTGGCGGGTGGGGGCCAGCTGTGTGCCCAGCAGGGGCAGGGCCAAGGCCAGTTATCCCTCAGTGCTGCTTGTACCATGGCACTCTGGGCCCCTTTGAAACACCAGGCCCATTGGCAGCCCTGGAGATGGGAACAAACCCCCCAGCTCCTGAGTCTCTGCTGCGCGGGAGTCATCATGTGCTACCCCCATTGCCAGCAAAATCTCTCAGTTGCTGTTGGCTGGAAGCCAACCAATGGGAGCTGAGAGATTTTGCTGGGGGTGGGGATAGCACAGCTAGTCCCTGCCCCCGCAGCGCAGAGAGCCACAGAGAGCAGCTAGCTTCTTTGAGCAGCATCGCTCTGCGTCAGGCCCGGGCCGCTGGCTGGATTAAAGCACTAGGTGGGCTGGATCCAGCCAGCAGGCCGCATCATGCCTGCTTGTTACAGAGGACTGGCGGTAGCAGCCCTGTCTGGAAGTTCAGGGACCGCGCGCTCTTCACGACACGCCGTGTTGCAGTAAGTGCTGCTGTTTCTGCATTACAGGTGTGCTCCTGGATATTCTTCAGAGGACAGGCCGGAAAGGGTTCGAGGCCTTTCTGGAGAGCCTCGAGCTTTACTACCCACACTTGTACGAGAAAATAACCGGCAAGGAGCCCAGCAGGGTCTTTTCCATGATTATAGGTAATGTCTGGATTCAGTCCCATGGCGATCTCTGCATCTGAGGCTAGCGGAGCCCTCAGATTCCTCAGCCAGTTAAATCCCTGGTGGCTCATGTGGGCAGATCCCCAGCCAGCCTTCCAAACTGGGCCCTTGGCTCGAGCGCTTCGGTGAGGGTTAAGTGGCCATCCATTACCAAGCCTCTGATCCTGCAGCTGGATCTGGGGTGAGGGGAGAGCTCTGTTGAAGCCCAGGGCCTCCAGGCCAACCCACCTGGATCTGCTTGCAGGTTGGAGGCTAGGAACTCCATCCCAACCCTCCCCTGGGGAGCACCAGTGCTGCTTCCAGCATCAGAAAGAAGAAGAGGTGCTTTATACTGACCTGGTACTGACTGCTCCGCCATGGGGCAAGTAGAAGCCAGTGAAGTCGGCAGGAGGCACCCCTCACTGAACATGGTCCTAGAGTGGCCAAGGCCAGAGGGACTGTTCTGAGTCCCCTGGTATGTCCACAACCTACCTCTGGCACAGAACGAGCTGGGTCATTGCTTTTTCCGGCTCTGGCTAGCTGTGTTCCTGTGAGCATGACGGCGCTGTGTGTGGTTGTGGTGGTTCGGGGTGTGCAGGAAGAGACCCTGCCATGGCACTGACCCATGGGCACTAACGATGCACGCTGTTGGCTGGACAGCACTGGCAAGGAAGTCTTGTGATGCTGACTCGTTGCGGGGGACTTGTGCTGGGCCTGGTGGGGTGGGGCCCATATTGTCCGAGTCTCTCTGCTGTGCAGACACTGCAGGGGAGTCTGGCCTGAGCCAGCTCCTGATGAATGAGATCATGAAGCTGCAGAACACCGTGCAGGAGGAGAGGAGGAAAGCCCAGGAGCTCAACATGTGGCTCCACGCCAAGGAGGATGCCATCAAGGAGATGCGGGTGAAGGACAGCATGCTGCGGAAGCACCAGGAGAGGGCCCAGAAGATGAAGGAGGAGAGGGACAACCTGGCTGCAGAGCTGCGGAAATGCAAGGACGAGAACTATGAGCTGGCCATGAGCTACGCCAGGCAGAGTGAGGAGAAGAACGCAGCCCTCATGAAGAACCGGGACCTGCAGCTAGAGGTTGGTGTCTCTACCTCTCTCCTTCCTTCCCTGGGATTGGTGAGCTGAGCGCAGCCAGGCCTTAGTGATTAGACGCTAGTCCGACAGGCGCCTCTCTCCTGCACTGCCTGCCAGGAGTTCTGGGCTGGGCTCGTGCATAGACAGGGGTTTGATGTGGCGTGCTGCAGGCTGGCTTTCCCCTCGGGTAACAAAGCATCAGGCAGGTGGCACTAACTCGCAAGCTGCTCAGCCCAGATGCCAGGGGCTAAATGGGCCGTCGAGAATGAACAGGGCCTCTCAGTGCAGGGATGGGAGACGTGGGGAGGACTGTGACTGCGGCTAGGCCTTTGGGCTCGAATCCGACGTAGCGGCGGCTGTGGGAAGTCTGTAGTGGCTCTGCTGCGTGTCTTACGCGAGGGCAGACCGGCATTCCCACATGTGCCTTCATAGGGGATGGCACTAACACCAGCTCCAAACTCCTGCCTACCCTCCGGCGACCCCTCCACAGATTGACCGCCTGCAGCACAGCCTGATGAAAGCCGAGGACGACTGCAAGCTGGAGAGGAGGCACACGACGAAGCTGGAACACGCCATCGAGCAGCGGCCCAGCCACGAGGCGGTGTGGGAGATGCAGCGGGAGAAGGAGCTGCTGCTGGCCAAGAACCAAGAGCTGGAGAACACTCTGCAGGTGCGCTGGGCCCCTGGGCCTGGCTGGGTTTTGGGTCTGCCTCACTAATGCCGGCTGCCCCGAGGGGTGAGACCTGTGGCTCAAAGTGGCGGGCGCTCCTGAGTACGTGTGGCGGATGGAGCCCTTGAGCGACGATGGTGGGTTATAGGTATGGGAAGGCTGGTGGTGGTTAGTGGGCTCGGCGGGTGACGGAGTGGGCAGTCGTGGTGGCAGGAGTACGGCATCTGAGAGACCAGCTGGGCCTGAAGCTCGGCAGGGTTTATATCAAGAGCCCAAGACTTGCCCAGCTCACCCTGCACCTTGCCCCAGGCCAGCAGAAACTGGCTGTTCTGACAGTGGGAGGGGGTCACCAATCGTGCCTTGGCAATTCGTGTTCTGTACCGGAGCCCATGAAGCTCCCCTGCCTGGCAGGAAATGAAACAGCGCAGCCGCCATTGTCTCTGCAGCCTGTGGCCAGCGCCGTCCTGGCATGTGATGTTCTGTCTTGTGCAGGGCAGCACCTGCTGGGACTCTGACTGTCCATCTCACAGCTGAGGGCAGCCAGGAGAGAATGAACACATTGCTCACCTCGGCTCTAACCCATGGCAGAGGGGAGGCCATGGGGTGATGGAAGGGGAGCACGAATTGGCCACCCCAGGTTGAACCTCTCTAATTCAGCAACATCCATAATCTGGCATGATTTTAGTTAGCCAAACAACCACTTATCATGGGTGTGGCCAAGTTTCCCATGGTCCCATACATTTGTTTCCAGCCACCAGTCCTGGCTCTCAGTGTTCTGTGCTGTTATTTAGCTGTAATTTACCCCAAATGTCTTCTACAAGCCCAGGAAGCAGTGGAAGTGTTGGCGATGCTGCTAGACAATATTGACCTCCCGTGGTCCAGCAGATTCTCTCCTCCAGCACCAGGCAGGTGCTGAGGGTACCAGACAAGAGAGCTTCAGCCTGTAGTGCTGTTTGAGGTCAGAGGAGTGAGTGGCCCTGGCGCTCCTAGCCAGTCGGACCACCCTTCATATAGCCCCCTTCCCCTTCTCCCTGGAGGTTGCCAAGGAAGGGAACTTCGAGCAGAACAGCCTGTACATCCAGACTCTGGAGGCTGATCGGAGATGGGCGCTGGAGGAGCATCAGGAGCTGGTGAACATGATCTACAGCCTGCGCAAGGAGCTCCAGAAAGCAGAAGATCTCCGGGACAAAGTACAAAGTGTGGTGGGACGGGGAGGGGTGGTGCGGACTCAGAATGGGGGCATGCAAGGAAAGGCACATGCTGCGGCATGGCCCCTCTGGCTCAGATCCAACGTAGCAGCAGCTTGGTGGGAAGTGTGATCTGAGATGGGTGCTTCTCTGTGTCGGCACCGTCTCCCTCACCTCGGGGAAGACACGGCCCCTCTGTGCCTCATGCAAGGTGGGGATGATGACCCTGACCACCTGCATCACCAGGAAGGCTGATCAGTTCCTGTTTGCAGAGGGCTTTGCCACTTGCAGATCTATCTCAGCATGCTTTCTCCAGAGGTGTAAGCATTGTCACCCCCGGGAACTGAGCCACTGAGAGGCCATGTGCCTAGGCTGGCTGTACAGTAAGTCAGTGTTGGAGCTGGGAATTAAAGCTGGGATTCCTGGCCTTAGGGTTGGCCTCCAGATACGCAGAACCACAAGGGGAAAGTATGTTTTCATCTCCAGGGCTGGCTCTTGCGCTTTTCTGTTAAGTATCTCTGCAGTGGCAGCATGTGTTGCTGTTAATGTCTTGGATGCATCTTGCTCTGTCTGAGCATTTGTGCGGACTCTATGGGCTTGGCCGACAGTAGAAAAGCCTCCATTCTCTGGCACAGCCCAGCCGTCAGTGTCTGATATTTACGCTGCAGCTCCCGGGTGTTTCAAGAGGCCAAGCAGGGCACTTGGTGTCTGTTAAAATCTGATGCTGTGTGACTTCCCCACTCAGCAGCGAGAGTGCAGGCCAGATCTGACAACCGGACCGGGGTTCCTGAATCATGCACCTTTCATTTGGCTCTGTATTGCCCTTGCAGCACATGGAGGAGAAGGAGGTGCTGGAGCTGCAGTGCATGTGCCTGCGGAAGGACTCCCGGATGTACAAGGATCGCATCGAGGCCATCTTGAAGAAGATCAAGGAAGTGGCAGCAGAGCGAGACCAGGTGATAAAGCCTCCTGGGTGGACCCAGCTCCCAATGGTACCTGGAGGTGGAAGCTCACATGCTTTGCTTTGCCGCTTTCCGCCCCAGGCGCTGCTGACCCGAGAACAGTTCCACCTGCAATACTCCAAGAGCCTAGTTGAAAAAGACGCCTACCGCAAAGAAATCCAGGAGCTGGGGGAGAGGTGTGATGAGATGCAGCTGCAGCTGTTCCAGAAGGAGAGCCAGTTACTAGCCGCTGAGGCCAAGCTGAAGAGGTTGCACCTGGAGCTGCCCACACTGGTAAATCTTCAGGAATTCACAGCTACAGGCTGGGACTGTGCTCTGGGCAGGGGAGGTGGCTGGTGGGCCCTGGCTGTGGGTGTTCCCCGCATGGCCACTTTCAGAAGTTGGGATCTGCCTCAGTTCAGCCATTGTTGGCTGTGCTTAGACAAGGGATGCTGGGATTGGCTGAAGTAGAGCTCACCCTGCTACACACATAAGTAATCCCCATCAGCGCAAATGCACCCCATCCTGGTTTGCATTTGAGGCTGGCCTCGGAGCAAGTGGAGGCTTGAGCCGTTGGGGTGAATAGCGCGTGCAGGGGGGTAAGATGTCCCATCGCTCTGTTCCTAAGCCCAGGGGTCAAAGAACGCTCTAATGTCTTGGTTTCTTGGGTGCCTCCTGGTTGGGCCAGCAGGGAGAGAGCCCCTGTCTCACATTCCTGGCTTTCCTTCTGCACTACATTGCATTGTTGTTGCCATCTCGCTGTGGCGTGCGCTATCCAGGTCGATCCCTCACTGGCTTCTTTCCTTGCGATTCCAGATTTCTGACCCAGATGAGGCCTCACCCAGAAGTTCCCAAGAGGTGAGGAAGATGGCCAGCTGGTTTTCCCCTGACCTCCTCGTGGCAGGTCTTTGCATTGCACAGCTCTGCTCAAAGGCTCCTTAGCTGAGAACTTGCAGCCAGGTTCTCTTTGTGCTCCGGTGGCAGGGAGCACCTGGAACCTCCCGCAACATAACCAGCCAATGGAGGCTGCCCCGATGTAGAGACCGCGCCAGCAGGTATAGATCCTGCCATAGCTACTCTTCTTTGCAGCTGCCAGACCCGTGTGTGCACCTGGGGGAGAGGGAGGCATGGTAAAGGCAGACAGTGCTCCAGCCATCCCTGAGAGCTAGAACCAGCAATACTCAGGCTGCTCCACTTTCAGCTAGAGAGCAGCTCTGTGGCCAGGTGACACCGGGAACAAGAGGGGATGTGCACCCATCCCGAGCATCATCCAAACACAGGTGGGCTGCAGCTCCGATTCTGGGCCATGACGTCTAGCTCTGGAAGTGTAACTTTAAATGCTCGGGGTACAGACAAAAAGCCCAGTTCTGCAGCCCCCCTTGCATGGGGACTCCCACTGATGCGGAGCGGAAGGGCCAATCCCCGCAAGGCTGCACTGAGGCAGCTTTTCTGGCAGGCTTCCAAGCCTGGCCAGATGGCTTTAGCTGCTGTGAAGCAGGAGCCCGTGGCTCTGCCTTGCAGACTGCATCTTCAGTCAAGCTACTGGATGTGAATACAGGGGATCCTCCCCCTGCCAGGGTGTTTCTCCCCCCACTGGGAGGAGCGATTCTTCAACTACCAGAAGGGGGGTTCCAAAGAGGATGGAGAGAGGCTGTTCTCAGTGGTGACAGATGACAGAATGAGGAGCAGTGGTCTCAAGTTGCAGTGGGGGAGGTCTAGATTGGATGTTAGGAAAAAAACTATTTCACTCGGAGGTGGCGAAGCTCTGCAGGGCGTTACCGAGAGAGGTGGTGGAATCTCCATCCCTGGACGTTCTTAAGTCTTGGCTTGACAAAGCCCTGCCTGGGATGATTGAGTTGGGGTTGGTCCTGCTTTGAGCAGAGGCTTGGACTTGATGGCCGCTTGAGGTCTCTTCCAACACTGTGAGTCTACGATCCTGCCTCTTTATACCCCCTGGAGACGTCACCCTCCACTTTTCCTGGTTCTGCTGCAACTATAGGATAATGTTTGCAGCTGCATTCAACAGTAGGTGATACGATTGGGGTCAGCTTTATAATAGACCTTAAAATCAACTGTAGATACGCAGTCCCAGCTGGAGTGGTGGACTTTCCTTTTCTAAGGGCAGGTCTACACTAGACCGTAAGTCGACTCCAGCTATTTAGGATTGACTTTACCTACAGTCAACTTACTTGACTTACTCTCCCGTCAACCTCCCTTACTCCTTGTGAGATTGAGGAGTACAGGGGTCGACTGTTGACCCCGGTAGTTCACTTTTGCGTGTCCCTATGAGGCACATGAAATCAAACCCTAACCGGGTCGATCTTCTGGGTAGTGAAGACATAGCTTGTGGGTTGAAGGTAGTGGAGCACTACCTGTAGGTGTGGAGTAGTGCTTCAGCTGGAGAATTGCCTTTGTTCATGCACAGCCCTTGTGTCTATAGACATGTCACGAAGGAGATAACTGAATGGGGCTGCCTTGCAACTCCACCTAGATGGGAAGGAGACTTGAGGAACCCTGGGGCTCTGGGTTTGTGGAAAATGAGCATTGCTGGTTCCCTAGAGGGAGACTGTTTGTTTCTTTTTGTCCCAAAGCTCTCACTGCCTGGGACCCTGGGTGAGGATGCGCCACCGGCTGACCAAAGTAAGACTTTTTTGTTTAATTTCTGCGTGGAGACATTGAAGCCTCATTCCTGAGGGGGTGCAGCTGGAGGTCCAGCAGGCAGCTGGGAGTCAGGAAAACTCCTGGGTTCTACTGCTGGCCGTGCTGTGAGGCCTTGGGGGCTGCACTCTCAAAAGTAATTAATCGTTTTGGGGGCCCCCACTTGAGATGCGCTTAAAGGGTCTGATTCTCCCAGGCTGGGTGCTCAGCACTTTGTGAACGTATTAGAAGGAGTATTTTCAGCAGCTCTAGAGAAGTTAGTCCCTTTTATTCAGCGCTGCTGAGGCCACAGCTGGAATACTGCATCCAGTCCTGGGTCCCCCCAGTATAGAAGGGGAGTGGATGTGTTGGAGAGGGTTCAGTGGCGGGCAACCAAAATGATTAGGGGGCGGGAGCACATGACCTATGAGGAGAGGCTGAGGGATTTGGGCTGATTTAGTTGGCGGAAGAGTGAGAGGCAATTTGATAGCAGCCTTCAACTTCCTGAAGTGGAGCTCTAAAGAGGATGGCATGAGGCTGCTCTCAGTAGTGATGGATGGCAGAACAAGGAGCAATGGTCTCAAGTTGCAGTGGGAGAGGTCTAGGTTGGCTATTAGGAAGAACTATTTCACCAGGAGGGCAGTGAAGCACTGCTGTGGGCTACCTAGAGAGGTGGTAGAATCTCCATCCCTAGAGGTTTTTAAGTCCTGGCTTGACAAAGCCCTGGCTGGGATGATTTAGTTGGGGTTGGTCCTGCTTTGGGCAGGGGGCTGGACTTGATGCCTCCTGAGGTCCCTTCCAGCCCTAAGAGTCTGTGATTCTAAGTCTCAGGGGGATAGCTATGTTAGTCTGTAGCTTCACAAAAAACAAGCAGTCCTGTAGCACCTTAGGGACTCACAATTTATTCGATAATGAGCTTTCATGGGTAAGACCCATGTCTTCAGATTTGGACCTACAGAAGGTGTCTCAGCTTGGGTACCCCAAAATGGAGGTGTCTAGAACCTCAGTCATCTCCCTGTGCCTGGGTCTCCCCCATTTTTAAGAGGGAGAGACTATCTCTGAACAGGAAAGTGTGTGAGGCTGGCAGCGAAGCCCCTGGCAGAGCACATGGAGTTTTTCACCTGTCGTCTTCTCTTCAACACCTGTGCTCTGAGAGCTGAGATCTGGAAGGATGCATTGGGCTAGCTCAGTGGAACAGCACTGGGCAGCACTGTTCCGTTTGATATGCAAATCTCATTACAAAGAGGCTGCCAGTGTATTGATGACCCCAGGAAGAATGAGCTTGGAGACGTGAAGGACTTTCTGTCCCCATTGAGGCCAAGCAGGGCACTTGGTGTCTGTTAAAATCTGATGCTGTGTGACTTCCCCACTCTGCAGTGAGAGTGCAGGCCAGATCTGAGAACCGGACCGGCATTCCTGAATCGCGCACCTTTCTCCGTGTTCTTCGCTGGGCAGCTTTTCCCCACAGGCCCTCACAGGGACTTGTCTCCACTTGGGTTTGGACAAAAGCGGAACTAGCTCAGCCCGTGCTGTTTCCAGTTCTGCTTCTGTGGAGTCCCAAGTGGAAATGACTCAGTGCCAAGGAAGACTCAGCTGGCTATGCTGTGGGTTTGGGCTGTGCTGCCAAAAAGGCACGATCTGAAAAAGAAAGGAACTGTCAAGGGAAGAGTCTTCTTGTTTCAACCTCTGGAGGGGCCTGAAATGTTTTTTCACCCTTTTGGAAGGGGGAAGGGTGTCACACAAAATTTTGCAAAGCCCTGGTCCAACTCTTAGCACAAGGTCAGAATCTGAGCTGTCCCATTCTGCAGAGGATTGACCTTGTTAGAAAGCCAGGCTGTTATCACAGCCCTCAAGAGCTTGTTGCTCTTAGACATGACTTAATCAGTGTGGCCAGAGACAAGTGATGGCTAATAGCACGTTAGGTAATGTGACCTCTAGGTTGTTCGCTAATGAAGACAAGCTAAGGAGCTGTTTTGCTGAGGTCCCTTGGGTTCATAGAACTGGAAGGGACCTTCAGAAATCATGCAATCCAGTTCTCTGCCCTCATGGCAGGACCAACCAGACTCCATCTCCCTTTTTGACAAGTTAAGGAAAACCCCCACTGTCCTGAGCAAGATTCCAACACCTAGTAAAATGGGCAGCTTGCTCTTGGAGACTGAGCACTGGACTGGAATCCAGCATTTCCACCACTGCCACCGACTTGCTGTATAGCCTTGGGCAAGTCACTTTATATCTGTCTTCTTTTCCCCATCCATCTGTGAGCATGGGGTAGTAATGCAGATTATCTCTTGAGGAGGTTGGAAGACTGGTTTAATGTGTGTCCAGCACCTTGAAAACACAGAGCACTCTGCTAACACCAAGCCATAACCTCTTACAGTAGGTGTGAACAGGTGTTAGTGAAACAGCTCACTTGGCTCAATTACTATGTTCTCGCTGTCTCCCGGTTAATTCAGCAGCACACATCGGAGCACTCCTGGAGTGAAATGCACAGTGTGTACAAGCAGACTGTTTTGTTCTCAGGTCGTAAAACCACAAACCAATGATATGAGAAAGGGAGGGGCTTGTGGTAAAGGCCCAGGAGGGGCACCCAGGAGATCAGGGACCTGGGAGGTCTCAGGTGAATCTCTTCATCTCTCTGAACCTCTGTTCGGTACTGTATCTGTACAAAGGGAGAATCTTTCCTTTGTCTGCCTTGTCTCTATCCAATGAAAAGCTCTCAGAACAGAGGGGTGCAGAGTGGTGCTGTAGAAAGGATAATAAAGAACCCCAGTTTGTGACTACACATGCTGTTTTCCCTTCTCTCTTAGAAGATTGCTCTGAAGATCGGGATCGGCAGTTCAGTTCTCTGGAAAGCATTCAGCACCTGCAGTCGTCAAACGTAAGTGCCTTTTGAACCCTCCACTTCCTGGAACTTCTCCCGCCATGCTTTAACATTGTCTTTGCAATAGGCTTGCCCAGTTTGGAGGTACCTGCTGCTTTTGCAAGGAGAGTTATGTGCAGAGTTCCCTCTAATTTTTCCATCCCTGGGTGGGAATAAATTTTGTTAGGTGCACCACAGCATGTGTTGATGTGCACCGCCCATAGAAGCACATGCAGGTGGCTGTGGGTGGTCAGCTAATGAGCTGGGCAGCACCTGAATCACTCTTTGGTGGCCACTTAAAGGGAACACTGGTTGTATGTTCTTCTGACCAAATTCATCCTGCAAATGCAGCAGAAAAACAATGTTCCTTCCATCTCTTCTGGAACCTGCTGCTGTCTGGGAATGGGGTCAGCCAGTCAACACATCTGCTGGCGCACTGTCAGGCAGGAAAGCGCTGCTTTCAGCAAATGGTACTACCGGACTGGGCCGCCTTCAGGTGCCACCTCTAGCAGATCACTTTTGAGACATTCGTTAGTGCTTCGTTCATCTATTTCACCCTTACGTTAGGTCCCAGGATTTAGTGGCTCACCCGCCTTGCACACCCCAACTCCCGCAGTCACCGATCCCTTACATTACTGTAGCCTCAGATCAGGGCTCTAGTTGTGCGAGATGCTGTACAGGCACATAGCAAACGCCGTCCCTGTTCCAAAGAGTTTAGACTCTGTGGGAATCTGGTTGAACTCAATTGACTGGATCTTACTCAGGAATAACCTGAGTAAATGAAAGGAATGACATTGAGCCTCTGACTGTCTGTCTAAAATTAGCATGGACAGTGCCATTTGGGGTTTAAGCAATTTCCTCTTCACAGGGAAGTGTTTCCTTTCTTGCCTGTCAGCCCTTGAAAATCTCTCTCCACTTCTCCATTTTCTCCTAATGCTGTGTTTCTTCCCCTGCCCCACCTAATTCACATGCAGCATCTCTGCTGTCTGGCCTCTGAGGTCTGATTCAGTGGTCTCCAAAGCAATATTTCTATTCATACTCTTGCTGCTGGGAAGAGATGTGACCATCCGGCTGTAGAAACGGACAAATCTGGGTATCCCTCTGTGAGCCAAATCGCTCTGCTGTCATCGTAAGTTGCAGTAGGAGCTCTTTAGAGGTTTGTCTTCCGAACCTGATGTTTAGGGCTTCCCCTGTCGAGCTCTCGCCCAGGCAAGTAGCCCCATCGCATTTGGTGGGATCGGTAACATGAGCACTAACCCTCGACGTGAAGCA
This sequence comes from Carettochelys insculpta, assembly GCF_033958435.1. NCBI lineage: Eukaryota > Metazoa > Chordata > Testudines > Carettochelyidae > Carettochelys > Carettochelys insculpta. Next base: position 19,269,976 of record NC_134157.1, read on the forward strand.
GGAGCAGGCTCCTGCACAACATACTGCGCGTGTTCTGAAAGCCAGCCTGTGCTGGAGAGACGGGGGCAGTTCAGCTGTCGGGAGGCAGGAGCTGGGGGGAATAGTGGTGGGAGAGGATCTTCAGTCAGTCAGACTCCTTCAGAGCGAGGCTCTAGAGCTTTAAATGGGAGGCAGGGACTGAGCCCCACCCAGCTGTGCACAGGCTAATAGGGTCAGGAGCGAATGCATGAGGCTGTAATGTTCCCGGGGACGTCCAACGCTGCCAGAACAAAGCTTGAGTGCTTTCAAAATGGCGCCGGCATCTGGAGGATGAGTTTTGGCCATGAAGCCCCTCCAGGCCCGTTCCTCGGTATGGCTCCAGGTTCATTTTGAATGAGCACTCCGAGGAAGCAGTGGGAGCACAGGTCATGGTGCTGCATGGATAGCAGCTCTCCAAGTTCTTTCACTCCTCCACCACCCTGTCCAGTGGGCCTCTGGTTTGTCCTTCAGGCCAGCTCCAGAAGTTGTGAGATTGCCTAAGCAGTTCTTTGGCTCTGCAGAGCCAGGCTGGCCCCAACCTTTCTTCTTCCCTTCCAGGAGGGCGGCCCACCCAATGGGGAGCTGGCTGAGAAGGAGCGGCGGCGGATGAAGGACAGCTTTGAGCACTATCGGAGGTCTGGCCTGTGCTTGCAGGGCTGCTCTTTGCCATGTTTGCATAACACACTGGTCACTGTGTGTCGTGTCGCTTGCTGTTCCTGATCCCAAGAGGATGAGAGTCTGCTACTGCCTCCTGTTCTAGCTTGGGCTGTAGTGACTCACACATTTAGTCCTGGATGTGCCCAGCGTGTCGGCCACAATAGCAGCCATAGATTGCGTTGCCACTGAAATAAGTGGGGATGTTTTCAGGCACAAGTGCATTTCGCAGCCTGTGCCACCCACACCATTTATTGATTCCACTGTGGTTTTGGATCACCTCTAGCTAGGGTGTAAATTAAGGTACACATTCGACAAGATGCCTGGCACTGGGTCACAACGCCACTCTCTCTTTGGGGGGAGGTGGCAGGGTGTGTACAGGTGTCTGCCCATGGGCAATCAGGCTGCTCATGGGGAAGAGGCTCGTCAGGTGTCAGGGACACGGTTCCCTCTAATATTTTCCAACCATATGTGGAATAAATTTTGTTATGTGCTCTGAGACATGCAGATGTGCACCACCAATAGAAACACAGGCTGCCAGCTGTGGGCGCTCTGCTAATCAGCTGGGCAGCCCCTGAATCTTTCTTGGGTGGCTGCCCAAGTGCTCAGCTTACAGGGAACACGGGATAGACCACCACCCATGCAGGTGTGTGTGCAGGGGCTCCTGGCCATGGGGATCAGGCTGCTGGCAGGGAAGAAGAGGGTCAGGTGGCAGGGACATAAATATATGACCCCCTCTGAATTTAAAGAGCACTCTGCAGACCCTGGGGGCACCATACGTCAGGAGGTGCTGGCTCAGCGACTTTGATTTTCACTCATGCAGGGTTCCATCTTTCTATTACTGAGAGCAAAGACCAACCTCCTATTCATGAGACTCCCAGCAAGATTAAGCCCTTTCAGAATAATTACAGGATGCTGAACGCCCCCATCTCCCACTGACTTTAGTGGGACTGGTGGTGCCAGGCATCTTGTTGGATGTGTACCTTAATTTACACGCTAAGTAGAGGTGATTCAAAAGAGCTAAACGCTGGAGCAGGCTACAGGAAATGTTTGCAGCTCTGTGGCATTGCAGCTGTAAGTGGTTGTGTGCTGGGCTCTTATGTAATATTTGTATTGCAGAAGGAACAGAGGGTCAGGAAAGTCTTGCTTTCTGTTGTACTTTATTTAGAGGAATGGCTTTATTGCTCCAGACTGAGATGCCATCCAAACACAGTCAAGTGCTTCGGCTCACAGCCTGGAGTGGATGCTTGAGTGGAAACCCAGAATTATAACAATTGTGGGTAATTGTTTGACAAACTTGCCCAAATTACCCATGTTCGTTGCAGAGACTCAGCCAGTGCCCCCCCACCCCAGGCATAGACGTGATACTGTAACTTCTTCTCACCTTCAGTAGGTAATTGCTTTGCATCCTGGTGAATGAAGGTAGATGGGTTTCAAATCTTTGTTTGCCAATGTCATTGCAAATGCAGAGTCCCTTTTGAGCACTGATTGAGTCTGTGCTTTTTTTTGGCATTTGTGGCTGGTCTATGATGTGTAATTGAGATGCTGGTGATCACAGAATTTTTTCTCATAAATGTTTAACCTAACTTACAGAAAGAGGGCATTGCGCAGGGTGCAGAAGGACAGACACCATGAAGTGGACTGGGAAAACACCACTGGTAGTGACAACACGGACACCGAAGGCTCCTAATAGCATCAGCCTGATGGCAACAGGAAATACCAAAAAGTTGGCTGGGGTTGTATGCAAGAATCTTCCCTTCTGCCCATCCAATTTGATTGTTGTTTAAAACATTTTTTTCTAAACAACCATCTCAAACATTTAACAAATTGAAGACACTGAACTGGGATGCAAGAAATCTGGACTATATTTCTGCCTCTGACACAACGATCCTATATGCCCTTGCTCACATCACTTAACCCATTCAGCCATTCGTGGTTCAGATTCTCAGAACCCTAATTCTTTTTCTCTATTTAATGGGAATGATAATGTCTTTAATCTCCAATTGCTCTAATAAAGATCATTAGGATCATGGTGATATGTTAGTGCATCATATTGTTTTGTGCAAAAAGGAGTCCAGGTAAACAATGAATTTTATTTGCTTCAGCAATAGGCCTAAGTAGTACGCTAAAAATGGAAAACATGTTAAAAGTTGTTGCTGTGTCAACAACACACAATAGTTAGCTATGAAGAACCCTCTATGTCCTTATCCAAGCTACTGCCTTAAGAAAATTTTCCTTATAATTCCTGCTCCCACCCCAAAAAATGAGACAATGGAGTAATAATTAATGCCTCGATCTCTTTGTTGCCTGCCCCAACAGCCCCTTATATTTGTTTGTTGCTTTGAGTGCTGAAGGTGCATTCAGATCCTATTTCCTTCCAGGCCCATGAGAACTAGCAATTCACTGGTAGGTAGATTTTAAGAATAAAATCTAAGGACTCAGACCTCTTGAAAAAACACCAAGCATAGTGGGAAAGGCAGCAGGGTTTAGCTCCAGTTGTGTGAGCATGCCCCTGTTGGAGCTCTGTTGAGGTGTCTCATGGTTGGGTACTGCAACAGAAAGGCCTGAACCGGAAAACCAACCACATCTAACCCTAGAAATGTGCAAAGGGCCCAGCAGCATCAGTGAATACAAAAGCAAGTACACTGTAGCATAGGTTTGACCAGAAAAAATGTAACCCCACTGCACTGACTAGCATTTTCAAAACACATCCTGTGTCATTCTGTGCAGCACTTCTGAGTCTCTGTGTAATTTAAAAAGAGCCTGACTGCATTCACAATGACTCCAAGTGCTGGTTTGGACAGGTAGATGTCCAATGCTAAAAGGGTAAAGTGGGAAAATTCTCTTCTTACACATTACCAGCTCTCTTGCCAATCTGCAACTGGGTCTCTTCAGAAGCAAAAGGTAGTAAGTTTTTATTTTTCTAGCCATGTTCGGACGGGTTGCTAAGGTCTCTTGCAAGTGAGACCGTATTGGGTTGGCTTCCTGCCTCTGAAAAGAGATGAATAAGGCTGGGACTTTTCACCTTGGAAAAGAGATGACGAGGGTGGGGAGATAACAGACTTCCATAAAATCATGACTGGTGTTGGAAAAGTAGATACAACGAGAAGTCCTGTGGCACCTTATAGACTAACAGATGTTTTGGAGCATAAGCTTTTGTAGGCAAAGACCCCCTTTGTCAGATGCAATTTCCACATCAGAAGAAGTGGGTCTTCCCCACGAATGCTCATCACCTCATAAATTATTTTGTTAGTCTTTAATGTGCTACATGACTGCTTTTAGGGTTACAAACAAAAATACAGCCTTGAATAAATTAATTGAGGAAAAGTCCACCAATGGCTACTAACCAAGATGTGCAGAAGCTGGAAATAGGCAACATGGGATGGATTGCTTGATTACCTGCTCTGTTCATTCCCTCTGGGGCACCTGGCACTGGCCACTGTCAGATCAGATCCTGGGCTAGGTGGATTAGTGTGAGCCAGGATAGCTATTCTTACATTTAGGGGTAAATAGTCCTCAGCGCCAAAGGGGTATCTGTGGAAAGCCTGGGTCCTTGCTCTGCATGGACAGAGCAGTGAGCCATCATGCCCCTGTCAACTAGCAATGGCATCCTTTCAATTTGCATGGTGACAGTGGGGCAGGTGAGTTCCTCAGTAGCATAGCCCTGCTGATGGGGGGCAGAACACTAGGACAGGGGTTCTCGACCTGGAGCTCAGGACCCCTCAGGGGGTCATGAAGTTACTACATGGGGGGTTGAAAGCTGTCATCCTAAGCCCTGCTTTGCTGCTGGCATTCATAACGGAGTTGAATAAATGAAGGGGTTTTAATGTTTAAGGGAGATGGGGTGCACGCAGAGGCTTGCTCTGCGGAAGGGGACACCAGTACCCAATTTTGAGAACCACTGCACTAGAGTGGGTGCAGAGCACTGATGCCCCAAACAGAAAGGGAGGTTGGGGGAGGGGTCGGAGGATCCCCTCTGTGAGACTGCTTTGGGGGAATGGGGAATTTGTACTGTGCAGAGGAGCTAAAGGCAAGAGGGGGAGGACCCCCTGCAGCCCAGTGGTGGAGGGCAGGTCCTGGTGTAACACACTGAGTGTGGGGGGCAGGGAAGGGATCCCCTGGGTATGATTTTGGGGCGCTGGCACAAGGCTCCCCCAGGCACCAGCTCAGTGACGTTGGGGAGGGGGCCCAGCTTCTGATCTTGCAAGTGGGAAAGGCGCACACCCCATATCCCGGTGGGATGGGGGGCAGGAGCGGCTCCCCAGTACCCTGGTGCCGGGGGGGGCAGGAGGGGGTCCTCCCTTTGCTATGGGGGCAGGAGGGGGTCCCCTGCATCCTGGCGCCTGGGGCTAAGGGGGGTTCTCCCTATCCCGGGGGTGGGTGGCGGGAGGGGGCAAAGCCCATATCCCGGGGGGAGGAGGGATTCCCCTGTATCCAGCGGGAGGAGTCTGCTGCCCCCCCCGCCCCGGCCCGGCGGGCTGCCAGGCTCTCTGCCCACACCCAAGATGGCTGCGCGGGCCTCAGCGGCCGCCCCATCCGGGCCTCGCGGCGGGCGGGATGCTGCGGGCCGGGCGGAGGCTGGGGCAGCTCGGTGCCCGTCTGGGCTCGGTGCGGGGATGGGTCCCGCCGCCCCGGCCCGGGGCTCTGGCAGCTCCCCGCCCCCGCTGTCCGGGCCCGGCTTGGCCTCGCTGGCTCAGCAGCGCACCCGGGCCGGGCGGCGCCGTGGGGCGGGTGGAGACCACGCACTACGGGCTGGTGTTCACCTGCCAGGTGGGGCCGGCGGAGCGCCGGGGGGAGGGGCAGTTGGGGGGCTGAGATGGAGGGGGCAGAGGGGCAGTTGGGGGGCTGGGATGGAGGGGAAGCAGAGTGGGGAGCCAGGGGCTGGGTACCTGGGTTGTGGGGCAGTGTGTGGATGGGTGCGGAGGGGAGACCCTGAGGAAGGGGAGCAAGCGAGGGTTTGGGGTGCAGGGGTGTTGGGGGACCCTGGGAAGGGGGCAGCTGGGTGCCAGGGTTAGCTTGGGGCTTGGGGGCAGGGGAGTGGCTGCAGGGTAGCCCTGGGCTCACTACCCTTATCTTTTTGTTTTGGTAGGATAGAGACTAGCAGGGCCATTGAGCTCTCTGTTACTTTTGGAGGCTGTTTCTGTTGTGGTTTGGGGCCGGGGGTGGTGGGGTTGCCGCGTGCTTTCAAATGAGGAGACCATTAATCCTCCTAAGGAGTGTTTTGTGATCTGTTCTGGCCCTGGGACCTTATCAAGGCCTCAAGTCCTATTACAAAAGGGAAGGAGAGGCCAGTGCCACTAGGGTTTCTTCCCCCTCTCATCTCTTCTTTTAGTATTAATAAATACAAAGCTTGTGTTTCATTTAATCCCTTAAAAGTTTTGCTGAAATCTAATGCACAAGAAGTTGCATTGGATGAATATTTTTAATCAGTTTTGGTGTTTTTAGTTCATAATAATGTTTTGCTTTATTTGCCATCTGTTTTCACATAGTAAAATTCATACCTTTAACTCAGATCCAAAATAAACTTAAAATAGGGAGCTGGTTTCCCTGTGGTTTAAAAACACACACTAGCACAATCCAAGCTACTGAAACAGTGAAGAATATCAGGCTTGACAACTGATTTGTTTTATAGTTTGCATTTAGGAATGCAAACCAGTGTTGTTTTAAAATTCTTCTTTCTGCAAGAGGGTGAGGAAAGATCAATATGCCTGAGAAATCAGAATATATTTGTGACAATGTGCTTTCCATGGCCTCAGACTCAAATGGCACAGGAAGGTAGCATCATTTGAGTAGCAAACTGTGGAGAACCACGTTGTGGGGCCGCATGACCAATTTAGTTGAAGAAATGTTACAAATGGGATTGAGAAACAAGTCTCTTTTATTAAGGAAAACAGTGTCTCTGATTTTGTTGGGTTTGTTAGCTGTGTCTTGTTACAAAATAAAGATAAAAACTCTGAGCATCTTGGTTATGAAATTAACTTTGTTCGCCTTTTAGGTCTGCAAAACGCGATCAGCAAAAACAATTTCCAAGCTGGCATATCATAACGGAGTGGTGATAGTGACATGTCCTGGTTGCAAGAATCACCACGTCATAGCAGATAACCTGGGATGGTTTTCGGATTTGGAGGGGAAAAGGTAACTGTGTCAGTAACAGCCACTCTTCTTCCTCATCTCTCTCTTATCCCAAACGGTCATCAAAATACATGCCAATCCTCTTTAGCTGATACACTGGAGCTCTGCTTCTTGTAGGCTTTCTAAGTGGTGTTTTACATGCTGCAGGTGAGTTATTGCTGTGGGGATAATCTCTAACTCAGCTAACTTTCTGAAGCAGGGAAAAAGACTCCACTCCCATGGCTGAGTTTTCTGATGCCTTGCAGAGGGGTGGTGTAAATAGTGGAATTGCCCAGCCGAGTCCCACTATGTGAGATGTGACCAGATCTGCTCCATGGTCACCTGAACTAGCTCTCATGTGTGGAAACGTTACATTCCTCTTCAGAACTTGAATCCCCACTAGTGGGGAAAACGGAGTGCATTTGAGCCCCCCTAAGCCTCAGTTGCAAAGTCTCATGGACAATGGCAATGCTGCTAATGGGGTTTAACTTGTAATTCAGGAACATAGAGGAAATCCTAGCAGCCAAAGCGGAGAAAGTGAGACGTGTGGTTGGCGAGGACGCCTTGGAATTGCTCCTGGAGAGGACTGCAGAGACGGAGGAAGAAAGTGGGGAAAGATCCTGGGAGTCTGGAGACAAGGGAGCAAGCTGATCAACAGAGTTCCCCTTGCTCTGTGCTTGGCCGAGGAGGACTTCACCATTTCTCAACCCTTTTCAACTTCTTTTTTTTTTTTTAAATAAATTTAGGATGAAGGAAGCCTTGGTATCTGATTTAATCCTGTCTTTGCACTGTGTAGCTTCACCTTTGACTAATCACATGGGAGTGTTTTATAGCTGGGATCTTCATGTCCTCACTGTTTCATGTGCTGGTGATTTTAAAACTAGCTTCATTTCTGAAAGTGGTGCTAGAAGTCCTGCTTGCTTCTCTTGTTCCAAACCTGGAACCAGTTGGTCTTTGTTAGCATGTTTGGGTCCAGAGGGGGGAAACATGACAGTGAGTTTTCAGCAGCCTTTCACTATTCTCTTCTGTTTGCATATTGTATATCTCATCAGCTGGTGTAAGTCAGCCTGGCTGATGGGAGACAGAGGTTGACTCATATCGGCTGAGGAGCTAGGCTCTTAACAAATTTGAGCTTGCAAAGCCAGTGAGATTCTGTAACACATAAGTATGCGCCTCGGCTTTTCTTACTGCTTAGAGTGGTGGCTCTTCTGCCTCTTGATTTCTTTATTGTGTCCACTGATAACTTTGGGCAGCTTGTTAAATCATCTGGCAAGGATGGCTGGTCCTTGGGACACAATTGCTCTAAGGGTCAATGTTTGGTCTGGTGAATGCAGGCCCTGGCTTGGGTTGTTTGGCTATAATTAGCCAACAAGGATTTTGCACCCTTCCTGCCAAGGGGCTGCTGCAGTCAGGCTGGAGAACCCTACTGTGTTTTCCTCATATTTAGTCCAGCCACAGGAAGCAGCAAATAGGTGAGTGATAAAGTGGGGGTGGGTTCTGCTTTACAGGCTCTAGAACTAGTTATTCCCCTTAGTTCTTCACCATTCCTTTTCGGGGGCCAGATGGCTGCTCAAACAGGCTAGAGGAATGAGGTCTAGTCATCCACAAGATCTCTGCTGAAGTCTACACCAGCCATGATGGAAGTTGTCAGAAAGTAGTTGCACCATCCTGGACACAACCAGCTTTCATCCTCTTTTAATCCCTCTGCCATGAGCACTGCTTTCAAGGTGTCTTGAACACAAGTGACCCTGAATTCTAATTTGGACTCTGCTACAGTTCGTACATGGTGTTGGTCAGATCACTTCACCTTTCCACCTCAGCTGTCCCATGGTGCAGAATGGTGGTTATGAACCTAATTTTGTGCTTCTTAGAGGTGTTCTGAGGATTGAAGTTTGTAAAGTGCTGAGATATGTGCTCAATCTGAAGTGTGTTCCTGGAGCTACTTGCCTAGCACTATTGCGGTGTTTATTAACTTCATTATGAGCTGTTCTAATCAACCACAATAACAACTAAAAGGCTAGTGAGATGACCTACTAAACAATGTTTTTCAGCGACTCCTCTTGCAGCAGAATGATCACATCAGATTGTACTTGCACAAGAGGGATGGGAGCTCTCTATTCCTGGGAAAGAAAACTGAACAATCCCTGAGGTGGAGTGGTCTTGCTGAGCTACAGTAGGAAGAACCTGAATCTGTGTGTGTACTTAACATCTTTTTAGCCTCTTAAAAGACCTTGCCATAGTATGTGAGCACCCGTCCTAACAAATTAACTTAATGCCATTCGTCTGAAGTTCTCATAGAACTTCACAAATGTTTAATTTAGCTGCAGAAGGGCTCTGGCTGGAAGGATAACAACATCTGACTCACAGATAAGCCCAGATTGGTTACTTGGCTCCACCGCAGCAAGACGTCCACAGAGCTAGAATTTACAATGGCAGCTCTTCAAGGATGACAGTGCTGTTGTGTGTGCCGGGGGGGGGGGGGGTGGCATACACGCTGCAGATCCTGTGCTTGAATGAGCTGTTCTGTGGTGGCCAGCACATGAGCCACATGTGCCTGTTTGGCTGGTTGAGTGTGGCTAGTTGGCTTGAGCAATAATATTTTCAGGATAATGTGGGTACTTCGCTATAGCAGGAGTCACTACTGCTTCATCACTGGTTGGACACCATGGCTAGGGTCTACTACTATATGAATACTAACTAGAAATGGAGGGTCCTGCATCTCAGACCCTTTCTCTGCCCAGTAGACGCAGCCCATTGTGGATACAGGCCAGCACTGTCTCAGGAGAGAGCTAATTCCCACCTCCCTGCATTCTGCAGGCAGGGGTGAAGGGGGGTAGTTGCCCCCAGGCCTGCTGTTGGCAGTGGCGACAGCCAGTGCTCTGGGCCTTTTTGAAGTGCCGAGGCAGCACAGGTCTGTGGCTGAAAGAGTGGGGCAGGAGGCAGCGCCATCATCCAGTCACTGCAGATTGCTCTGGTCCCTGCCCCTTCTGCCCTTGGCCCCGCCTCTTCCGGGGCACGTAGCTGAGCCGTGCTCCTGCCCTGCCCCGGAGCTGGTGGTGGCTGTTGGCCATGCTGGTCTCAGCACAGTGCATGTGCTCTGAGTCTATTGCAACAGGTGCTTTAGAAATGATGGTTTTCTGTACCTCTCCTTGGGTGCTGTGAGCTGAGTGCTGGCTAGGGGAGTCATGAACTCACCGACTGAGCTTTGAGATCTCTCTTACCTATTGGCCTATATGCTAATTAAGGACAATGTGGTCACGTGGCTCGATGGGCCATGGGAATGCTGTAGGAACCCACTATTTCAATTATACTCAACCTAAGGTAACAATACGGTGGAGAAGAGTGAGGGGGTGCCGAGGACTCAAAGTCAATGGAGGTTGAATACCTGTGGAAAAACTGCCACATGTTGTTTATTATGTAGTTAGAGACCAGGACTCTGCTGTGCTAGGAGCTGTACAAATGCAGAACAAAAGGCTGCTCCCTGCCTGGAAGGGCTTACTCCTGCTGGATTTGAATGGCCTATTCTAAGAGCACCCTGGGAGGGGATGTATTTATTTACATGACAGAGAAGTAGAGGGGGAAAAAAATCCGGCGGTGCCAGAAGCAAAACTGCAGAAAAGCCTGAATGGGCATCTTGGTTGCTATTATATGTTTTGCTTTTCTCTCTGCTCTCCTCACTGCTTATGTGAATAAAACGTGGCACCAGTGTTCCCCGTAAGCTAGGCGCTTGAGCTGGGGAGAGATTAAAATGCTGCCAAGCTGATTAGCAGAGTGCCCACAGCCGGCTTTCTTGTTTCTACTGGTGGTGCCCATCTGCTCATGCAAAATTTATTCTGCACATGGATGGAAAAGATTAGGGGAAACATTGGTAGGCACCTTGCATCTTCATAGGCAACAAATGTTTGCTTTGCGCCTATGGCGTACGAAGTTGATCTGTGTTTTGTTAGAGGAGACGGCGGCCGCCCAATGTTATGCAGTGAGTCAGTGGGCTTGCCTAACCACTAGGCAATACTTCTGTAAAATAATGGTTTTAAATAGGTTACAACTTCCAGCCCTTACAGAACACGTTACAGTGTTCAAAGCAGTTTCGAAGGCTTGAGACTTAAGTCAGTGCAGCCATCAAAAGCTGATTTACTAATTGCGGCCCCCACATTTAGGGATTAAATGCTGCAGCCTTGAAACCTGCGCTGAGAGGCCTGCGGGCGGGGAAGGAGCGGCTCAGATGTCTGGCTTCGGAGGCTGCCGTGTTAGTCTGTTTCGGCAAAGCCAAGGAGCAGTTCGGTGGCACCTTTAAAAACTAAACATTTAACAGTTTATCCCATCATAAAAATGGCTTGTCAGTCCTCAAGGTGCCACCGGCCTCCTCGCCGCTTCCCTTGGCTGCACTCGTGTCAGAGGTTCGCTCCCTGCAGCTGTGCTCCTGCCCCTTTAACCCTGGCTCTGCCCCTTGCAGCAGGGAAGGCAGAGCTTGAGCTGGGAGAATTTGCAGCTGCTGCTCCTGCTGCGGGGCTGTGCTGTGCGGGGCCGGGGGCAGGAGCCAGCGTTGCTCCCTCCTCAGAGGAAGCTCCCCTGCCCCCTGCGCCGCAGAGGCGGGCTCAGATGGCTGAGGTAGGTGCAAAGGCCCCTGGGAGGAGGGAACCAGCCTGCCCCTCCGGGCCGGCTTCGCTCCATGTTCTCCTTGCTAGCAAGGAGGAAGCCTGGGGGCCGCCAAGGCTGCTGGGAATTGTAGTTTGCGGGAGGCTGCGTGGAGGCGTGTTGGCTGACACGTGCGGGGCGGGGCTGGCTGACCTTGCCTCTGGATCTGCAGAAGGCTGCGGGGAGTTGGGGGCTAGCTGAGCCCTTGTGCCAGGGGAGGTGGGGGTGTGCCTGCGTTTTGGGGATCCACGGTTGCTTTAGAGCAGCGGTTCACAACATGTTCACTAGTGCGGCCTCCAGTCACCTCCCAAACCATTTGCAGACCCCCCTCCGAAGCCACGTCCAGCCACTCTGGACGCTGCATTAAAGAAAAGGAGCCACAGCCTAGCTTTTCAGCCAGCCATTCAGAACATTATTGGAAGAGATTTAATTAAAAATTAAGTGATGGGAACTTTGCAGTTTGTTTAAACTCATTTTCTGTGATAATTTTTATTTATCGGTTATTTTTTTCATGGAGACCCTGGAATACGCTCACAGACCCCCAGGAATCTGCAGACCCCAGCTTGGGAACCACTGTGCTAGAACATTGGTTCTCAAACTGTGGGTCAGGACCCCTGGGGGGTCTCAACTATCCCATTTAATGGGCTCGCCAGGGCGGCTGACTCTAGACTGGCTGGGACTTGGGGGTAAAGCCCAGCTCGCACTCCCGCCACTCAACGCTGAAGGCCTCAAGCCTTGGGGGCTCCCCAGGCAGCAGGGTTTGGGCTACAGCTTTGACCCTGCCCCCCACCTGAGCTGGTGGGGCTCAAGCATTGGCCTCCCTTCCTGGGGCGGTGTAGTAATTGTGAACCTTGTGGGACAGGGACTCTTGCCCTAAGCCTACACAATGCCTATTGTACTAAGTTCCGTATACACATACGGCGACAAAGTCTGTTCACTTGGACTCTTAGTCCTAAGAGATTCAACGGATGGCTTTGTGCAAGCACACAGATGCCATTATGTCCCCATAACACAGGGAGTTGTGTTCAGGGCTTGTGTGACCAATCACAGGGAGCCAGGACTTCCTGAGTTCTCATCCTCACTCTGCTGCTAAAATCCCTCTTGCACTCTGGGCAAGTCATTTTCCCCGGCTCCGTGCCTCAGTTTCCCCTTTCCCAAACCTATAGAGAACACTGACCAACTTTCCAAGATGGTTCTGTGGATCCCACACCCATAAACTGTGATGTAAGGGCCACGCCGGAGCCAAGCCTCAGCCAGATCCATCGGTCTGACTGAACAAACGCTTCCCGACTTCAGGAGAGCGTGAACTTCTATCCAGACTGGGCCCAGCGATAATGATTAGCTGAAGGAAGCAATAAACAGGGTCGGCAGTGCTGGTGCTCTACACAGCCCAGCCCCTGCCCCTCTCTCCAGGGTATGGGGTGAGGGGCTGCTCTGCAGGGGGGTGAGGGAGCTGAAGCTGTGGGGAAAGGAGTTGCCAACTCTCCTGGACCAGACAGACTGGTCACCGTTTACTGCAGTGATGTCTGGTCTGCCTGGTCTGGGAGAATTGGCAACCTGGAGCATGGCCAGGAGGGAGGAGGAGCAGCGGGTGGTGATACAGCCCTCCAGAGAGTTGTGGTGCTTTTTAGGGGAACGTGCTGCTTCTCTCCCACTGCAGTTCTGGGGATGGGGCTGCTGGACTGATGCTGAGGCAGGGACGGATGGGGAACGAGGCTGGGAACTGCCAGGCTGGCACTGAGCGGCCAGAGGTGGTGGTGGGAGCTGCTGGACTAGTGCTGAGCTGGGGGGTGGCTGGGGGATGTGGGCAGCTGGAGTCCATGATTTGTTGCAACTTGGCAGCTCCCATTTCATGGTGCCCCACATGCTGTGTTTTGCGTACGGGCATGGCTGGCCCTGGCAATTGAACTGCAGTCTGTGCTGTGCCCAGGAGCTCCCCAGTGCTGTGGGTGTCGGCCGAAGGCGCGGAAGAGTGAGGAAGAAAAGAAACTTTTCTCCAGATGTGGAAATTGTGCCAAGTGGGAGAAAGGCGCGCGGGGGGCAGCCCACGGCTGGGCGAGGGCAGGCCAGGCGGGTTGAAGGAGCAGCTGTCCTGAGAGGTAAGTACGCCAGGGGCTAGCGGGTAGAAAAGGTGGTGAAGGAGCATTGTGCAAATGATGCTAGAAGTGCCAAGTTTCTTGTATTGGTCTCTGAAGTGTCTGGTGGCGGCGGCTGCTGGACCAGATCGAGCCTGGCTCTGATGCAGTCTGGGGACTCGAGGGCTTCTCTACCCCCGGCGTGAGCAAACGTTGGGCCCCACTTTTTATCCCTGCAATTAGCAGGGCCCCCAGCCTGTCTAATGTCATCCAAACCGATGGAAATATTGGTTATGTTCATGTGGAAAAAAAAAACCCCTTTGGGTGTGTAAGAAAATAAGACTAGAGCATGTAAACCCATTAGGAATCGGTCTGTCAGTGTGAGCCCACAGACACAGAAGCAGTCACACACTTCAACATTTTTAACAGGATGGATGAGCTGGAGACCCAGCAGCTGATCGTGCTGCCCCGTCCTTACGACATTTCATGTGCCCCTCAGCAGCTTATCAGCGTCCCCAGCAAATACACTTCGCTTTCTGCCTCTCCTGCTGAGGGATCTCTGTCCTTGTGCTCTTGCCCGCCCTTCAACTCCCAGGGCGGCTTAAACGCAGGGCCTTCGTTAGACAGGGTGCGTGGCGGCCCATGTGAGGAGATGGGGGGGCTGTGGGTCAGGGGGCGAGGCTGCATGGGAGAACGTGGTGGGCAGGCAGTTGGTTGCAGTGTTGGGAAACGCGGTTCCCTTCTCACGCTTATTGTGGGCCTTGCTCCAGATACCGGGCGAGGAGGCGGATTCTGCTGCGACCTCTGCAGCTCTCCTTACGTCATCGACCCCAGCCGCAGAGGCAACCAGCCGAAGACCTCCAGCTCTCGGCCTTCTCCACGCCACGGCTGGGATCCCAGCACCGGCCAGGCGCTGACGCTCTGCAACGCATGCGGTGAGGGAACGTGTCATTCTGTGGTCCACGGGGGGGCTGAGCTGTGCGTCACCCGCTGGCCGTACCTCAGTTCAGAATCCAGCCTTGCCCTGTGTTCAGCCAGCGCTGCCATCCTGCCCCCTGCTGGAGAAACGCAAGCTGTGCCAGGATCGAGCCATCCAGCCACCGGGGTGGGGATCTCGGCCTGTGCAGACGATCCGCGTGTGGGGCCCAATTCTGCTCCCACTGAAAGTCAGAGGCAAAATTCCCCGTAAGAGAGGTTTGGGTCCTGATGATCTTCTCCCAAAGTCTGATCTCGGGTTAAGTCTAGATTGGAGCCTCTGAGCGCTGTCCAGGCCCCATGGGCTGACCTCTGGTTATCTTTGAACATCTCATCCTGCCCGCCCCAGTGGTGCCGTCCGCCTTTGCCTCCATCAGCTGCCCCGTAGGAGATCCAGGAACAAAATGAGCCACCTGCAAAATGAGGTTTCCATGCAAACAGGCTCTGACTCAAACCCTTCACTCCGTCCCTCGGCTCGTCTCTGCCTGGAACGGTCCCAGGAGCAGGGCTGCCTCTGTTTTTTGACATCCATGGGCGGAATAACTATTGCTGCACTGAGGCATGTGCGGATGTGCACCACCCATAGAAACACAGGCTGCTGGCTGTGGGAGGCTGTGGACGCTCCGCTCATCAGCTGAATCTCTCGCCCAAACACTCAGCTTACATGGAGCGCTGCCCAGGAGACTAGTGGTTGTGGCTGGACCCAGAGCGACACGGCCAATGTCCATGGTGCTGTAGAACTGGTCTAACCGAAGCGTCTTTGTAGCTTCCTCGCAGTGAATGGGAGGTGGACGGCTGGGAGCGACTGGCCATTTCTGGGTGTTACTGCGATCAGGGCCCCCCTGCGGCAGCAGCGCCGGGTGGAAATATTGCAGCTCGCCCTTTGTATCTGCACTAACGACTGGCTCTCTCTTCTCCGGTTCCCCCTAGGTCTGGCGCTAGGCAGGCCTCGGAGTGCTCCGAAGCCCACCAAGGCTCCTGGGGCGGCCGAGCGGAAGCAGCATGAGGAGCAGCTGCAGGCATTCGGACAGTCCATGGTGGAGCTGGTCGGGGATGAGGATGGGAGGAAGCTCTGCTGTCCTGCCTATGCCAGGAAGCCCTGCCTCTGCCTCCAGAATTATCTCAGTGCCCCCGGTGGGTGGCCAGGAACCAGCCAGGGGCCTTCCTGTAATGTAACAGCACCATGCAGGCCGGAGATCTGCATTTGCGCGCTGCTGGAGTCGGTGGGGTGGAGGGTGACAACCGGCGAGCGCAGAGCATGCTAGGGACAGGGACGGGACACGCTAGTTAGTGCACCGGGAGCTACTCAGACTCTCTGAATGCAGCCGTGAGCTCGGTGCCCTGTGCAGACAACAAGACCGTTGTTCTGCAGTCACCTTAGGGAGGGAGCTGTACAGTGCGGCTTAGGAGAAGGGGAAGGGCTGGGTCACTCCTGCCACTGGGCCAAGGGGTGCCCAGATGTGCTGACTTGCTGCTCTCATGGCAGGGCCGTGCGAGAGTGAGAGCCAGACACGAGCCCTGGAGCTCCTGAGGCTGCTGCGGGAATCCAAGCAGCTGAAAGCCATGAAGTTCTGCAGCAACGGGGCCGGCCAGGCAGCAGGGGAGTCCAGCAGGCAAGGCAAGGGGGCAGAGCTGGTGGGGAGTGACGGCATAAGCTGCACGTCCCAGAGGGGAGAGGTAGCAGGCATAGGCAGAGGCTTCCACAGGCAGGGCTCTCCTCAGGGACACGCCAGTGGCCATGGACGAGAGCTTGGGCTCACACAACTGATCCCTCTCCGTCCAGAGAGAGATCTACAGGGAAGGGATTTGGGGGGATGACATCCCGTTTTCTCAGGTGTCTCCAGGCTGCCGGAGACCCCTGGTGCTGTGCCGGCTTGCAGCCAGCCGAGCTGGGTTTTCAGAGGCTCTGTTGTCCAGTGGTTAGAGCAGGGCCCCAGCCCTGGGATTTCTCAGTTCTTTTCAGTGTAGAATTTTTCTGGGACAAGGGCTGTCACTGCCTTCCCCAGCAGTGAAGTGGGGGGCGGGGACCCTGCGCCAAAGGCACCGCGCTGTCCTGTTGGTTTCCTCCAGGAGACGCGGCCAGCGGAGGACTCCAGCCTTTGAGGACTTTGTCCTGAGGCACCGGCGAGCGTTGCGCGAAGAGCTGAAGCTGTGCGAGAGAGCCACGCAAAGGATTCTGGGATACTCGAACAACTTCCTGCATAAGAAACTCGAAACTAGCCGTGAGGTACCTGGAAACACCAGTGGCGCCTGCCTGCCCCTACGGGTGGGTCCCGGAGCCGGGGGGCAGCGTGGCGCTGAGGGGGGGAGGGGGTGTTCCAGGCAGTGGGGGCGGGGGGGAGTTACAGCTCGGCGGGGACCGGCTGGTGATCATCTGGTGCTCCCTGCAGAGGCCCGCCAGGGTTGAGCGGAAGAAGGGGAAAGGAGCCCTGGGCCTCCTCAAACCCATCCCGGAGCTGGCCAAAGAGAAGTGCTGTGCGGACAACTGCACTGTGGTAATATGGCGCCCCCAGACGGCGGGGGAGGGGTGTGGAGTGATGGCTCGCGGGAGCGGTAATGCCCCACGGCGCCCCCAAACGGCAGGGGAGGGGGTGTGGAGTGGCAGCTCGCAGGAGTGGTAATGCCCCACGGGGCCCCCAGACGGCGGGGGAGGGGTGTGGAGTGATGGCTCGCGGGAGCGGTAATGCCCCACGGCGCCCCCAAACGGCGGGGGAGGGGGTGTGGAGTGGCAGCTCGCAGGAGTGGTAATGCCCCACGGGGCCCCCAGACGGCGGGGGAGGGGGTGTGGAGTGGCGGCTCGCGGGAGCGGTAATGCCCCATGGCGCCCCCAGATGGCGGGGGATGGGGTTTGGAGTGGCGGCTCATGGGCGCGGTTAGGCAGATGACACCAAGATTTTTCCACGTCTGCCCCCGACACTGTGGTGTGAGGGGACCCAGCGAAGGCTGCGGGGGGAACGAAAAGCTGGAGCTCCTGGGGGCTAATCCTATGTCTGCTTCTGATTCACTGTGTGACTCTGGGCAAGTTACTGAAGCTTTGTGCCTCAGTTTCCCTGTCCAGTCTCCAGAGCCGTCTTCCTTTCCCTAGCCTGGGTTTGGGTCTGGCCATGTGGGTTAGTCTCTCTCTTGTTCCTCCCCCTGCCTGGGTTCCTTTCCCAGCGCGGCAATGGATGCAGTGCAGAATTTGTTCGGGGCCAGTACTGTCCCCTGTCGGTTTCCAGGATTGCAGAGGGGGGCTGGGGCCCTGATCCTCTGGAGAGGAACAGGGGGCAGGTGTGCAGCATACAAGTTTTCTGTGCACTGTCTCATTTGGTTCCATCTCAGATGGCCCGCACCTACGGCCGGCTGTTGCAGCAGTGGCGGGATCGCGCGTCAAGGAGCCAGTTGGAGGCTCGCCGAGTCCTGGCCGAAATGCTGACGCCCTCAGGTGAGTTGGGAGCGTGCCGTGTCCCTCGGGGGGATCGCACAAGCCTGCCACGGCCCACATGACACCACGTACCCCCCAGAGAAGCAGCTGGACTGGCAGATCTGCACGCGGGCGGACGTAACCATCAGGGGTGTGTGCAGAAGGGAATTCACATGCGCAGACGTTTGTGTGCACAGCCACGGCAGCTCCACGTGCAAGGGCAGGTGTAACCCTCCCACCTAAGTGTGGTTCCCTCTCTCGTGTAGTGGCACCCAGGCCACTTTCCCAGAGAAGGAACGAGTCTCCTGTGCCGCTGCGGGTCCGCGAGGGTACTGCAGGGCGTCCGCGGAAGAAGCAAGAGAAATAAAAATGATCACGGAAAGGAAGCTTTCAATACACCGCAAATCGGTTATTTTTAAACGAAGTCTCTTCCAATAACGGTATTAACGGCTGTCCGAAATCTAGGCTGCGGTTTCCTCTGTCGTGTAAGGAAGTGCCTGGAGCGGCTGGACTTGGCTTTGATGGGGCTCCGGGAGAGGTTTGGGGGTGATTGGGGGCCCGCACCAGTGCAAAGGTCGGGAACCACGTGGGCCCCGGTCGCTGCCCCCTGTTGGTTGCAGGCTGCTCTCTTTGCCGCTCTCCTGTAACAGCTGTGGCCAGCAAAGGAGTTAAAAGCCCCCAGGATGCTCCTGAGGATTCTCTGGGAGTCTCTGGCTGTAGTCTGGCTCTCCTACCGACGGGTGGAGTGTCAATGGTGTGGGCAGGGCAATGAAACGCTCCCAGCAGCCAGGGAAGGACAAAGCCCCCTTGAGCCCTGCCAAGAAAACACGCCCAGCAGCTGCTGTTGGTGGAAGGCAGATCCCTGCAGCTCTTGTCCTTTTGGGGTCGGCTGCAAAGCCCAGCCATGTCCCTTGAGTGGGGCCTGGAGCAGACCCCTTACGCTGGGGCGTGTCTCCTGGCTGTTCCACCCTCCGCCGTGGTGCACGCAGGCGTGAGACAAAGCCCTTTGCCCCCATCACCCTGTGCTCTCCTGTTTGCCTGCAGGGGGCTGTAGGTGCAACTGTTACCGCTTCATATCCTGGGTGACAGGCTCCAGCCCCAGCACCATTAGCAAGGTGAACAAGCAGATGAAGAGGACGGGGGGAGACCGCGAGCCCCCTCCCCACGGACTCAAGCAGCAGAGGAAGGTTGGTACTAAAGGACTCTCCCGCGCGCTTCTCACCCCACCAAATTTCTCCTTTGGCTCCATATTTTGCAGCATGTGCATTTATTGCTGCATTTTGCTAATTGCTCACGTAAAGGCCCTTGTGTGGAGGAAGGGGGGCTGCGCTGGCTTGGCTCCTGCCATCTTAACAGGAGTGGGGAGGTTTAAACGTGCGATTAGCTCTCCCTGCCAGCAGGTGTAACCTAGGCAGCCAGAGCACCAGCATGGGATGAGACCCACATTTGTGCGTCAGGGTTGTACTGACAGTCTCTGGGGTTGGAAGGGGACTGGCTGCCTTCACCCCCAGGCTGTCACTGACTGGCCAGGAGGACGTGTGTGAAGCATCAGCTGAAGGTCGCTGCCAGCCAGGAGTGGTCCGTTGGGTCGTAAACTCCATGGCCAGGGCCCTGCCTTTCCGTTGTCTGTGTCCAGCCCCTTGCACAGTAAGGCTCCTCCCTGAGCCCGTCCTGTGACAACAGGATGTCATGCGAGTCCCTGGGCCTCTGCTGTAAGAGCAAATCAACCTCTTTACTGGTTCCTTTCCCCATGAGCGCAGAAGCGGCAGGGGCAGGACTCTCAAAGAGCCCTTGGGCTACACCCACACTGCTGCGGAAGATGCTGTTTTTAAGGGTGTGCCTCTCCTGGGGACTGTCAGGCACATCCTATTCAGAGAGGCTGAGCAACCAGCCCTGGTCCCACCTGGTGAGCTAACGGCGGTGGGGTGGGTATCTGGGGCCAAAGCTGTGACAGGAGGGAGGCCGTGTCTGGGGGTTTTGTGAGAGGAGCCATGTGAGGTTGGGGCTGTGGCACCCCAAACAGACCAGGGCAGCGGTACGGCCCAGAGGACCCAGGCTCATTGTTCTGTACCGTATCTGCTCCCCTAACCTCCTGGCTTCCTGCCCCATCCCATCGTGTAGGAGAACCCCAAGCTGCTCAAGGAGGGGTCTGCCCCATCGCCGGCTTCCTGCTCCACGGCTGCGTCCCACAAGCTGTCCCCAGTCCCACTCTGTGGAGCAGCCGCAGCTGGAGAGCTGCTGCCCTCCGCAGCCAGGGGGAGTGCAGGGCTGGTTTGGTGGCGGGGGGATGACACGCTGCTGCTGGGCAGTGCCGTGAAGGGTGACCACCGCTGTCCCTCCCACTCAAAGCGTGGCCCGGCCTGGCGGGAGCCCTGGAGCCAGAGGTTGCAGGGCTGTGGAGGGAGCAGCGCAGGCAACTCCATGGGGGAGCCTGGCCCAGTGCTGGATGGGCCCTGTGGCTCCGCGGAGAGCCCTTTGTGCTGATACCGCCTGCTCAGCCCCAGGCCTGGGGTCCAGGCGTGGCTGCTGGAGCGGCTTGTCCGTCTGTCTGGCCTCTGGCTTCCGAGAAATGGAAAGGACCTCGTGGGGTCATCACACCCACACCCATGGGCTGAGTCACCCTATGCCCTCTGCTCCCGACGGGTTTGTCCAGCTTGTTCCTAACCCGGCCCCCGAGGACAGGGATTTCCAGCCTCCCTGAGAAGTCTGCTCCGAAGCCCTGCGAGGGAGGTTTTTCCTAATCTCCCTTGCTGCCGATCAAGCCCATAATTCCCTGTCCTACCTGTGTCGCAAAGAGAGACCTGGTCAGCGCTGTCTTCTTCGTCACACCCCTCAGCACTGGGGCGGGCTCCCCTCAGCCACCCGTCTTGAGACTGAATGCGACCTCCCACTGCTGGGCTCGTTTGCCCTCCAGTCCCTGGGGCGGTGCAGATGAACAGCTCTGTGTGATGTTTGTGCATGTCTGCCTGGGCTCTGCTGAGCAAACCCTGCCCCCGCCATCCTCGCAGTCTTGGTTAGTGGTGTTTAAGTAGGGCCCAGGTGAGATTGCCCCTTGTCTCCAGTCCCTGGTGCGAGGTGCTGTACAGAGTTCACCACTGCACTGAAGAACTTGCTGTATAAAAAGAGGGGGAGAGGCTGGAAGTGCTTTTATCCCTGGGGAAACTGAGGCACGTAGCTCACCTGAGTTGCCCAGCATCACGCAGGGAGTGTGTTGCACCACCTGGAATGGGCCCCAGAGTCCCAGAGAGTGCTTTGTCCAAGCCCCCAAACAGGGACCTGGCTGACAGAAAGGTTAAGGAAGTGGGAAAAGAAATCGGCTTCCGAGGCTCTGCCCCAGGCAGTAGGTGGCATGGCCCCAGTGTGCCCCACTGCTGTGACAGCCTGGTGACCTTAGATGGTCCTGCCTGTCAGGTGGCAGGCTGTTGCCCTGCCCCCATCGCAGGCTGTGCTGGCTATAGCTTCGTCTCCGTGCTGTGCCGTGCATGCGTGTGTGTGTGTGTGTGTGCGCGCGTGAGTGCGAGTGTGCACGCACACGATTATCTCACCTTGTAGCAGAAGCTGGCGGGCGCAGTGTCCTGCACCAGCTGCCCTCTTCAGCCCCCTGCCCCACACAGCCCAGTGCCCCTCAGCTGCTGTAAATCAGTGTAGCGCAAAAGTCAGTGGGGCAGCGTTGATGCACTTGGCCCAGACTCGCCAGTGCATTGGCGAGGGCCAGGCTGAGTGTGCAGAGCCAAGCCAGGACACAGGGCCAGCAACGCCCGGGTCAGCTCAGCAGCAGATGCACAGACCTGGAGGGTAGCACACAAACCCACTGGCCTGGCCCTCTGTCGCTGGCAGGACAAGCGTTAGCCTTAGCGTGCTGGTAACGGCGTCCTGCCTCCCCTGCAACTGGGCTGCAGGCGCCAGGTGCGGCCGGCTTCTATCCAGGGTGATGAGCGTGAGCCCTGCTCGTGTGTGAGGCGAGCCAGGCTCCTGGGCCAGTCGGGGCTGCGGTAAGGTGTGTAATGGGCAGAGCATGGCCGCACGCAGGCTGAGACACGCCTTGAGTGTGGCAGGTGAGAGGCACTAGGGATCGGCATGCAGCCCTCCTGGAAGACCTGATTTACCCAGCAGGTGTCAGCACGGCAGAGCCCGCCAAGAAGCCGGCCAGGGTGGCCCAGGACACGCTGACAGGTGCATGGGGCATGTGCCTGCCTTAGCCTCTGGAGGGGCTTTGCAGCACCCTGGTAACTTTCCCTAGCGACTGATGGCGCTTTTCTCTCCCGCCCCTTAGCTTGAGCAGCCACATTGCCAGGGCCTTGGCTACGCGAGCGAGCCGGCCATCTTTGCGCAGCCTTCGCCCCTGGCCCAGCCTCCTGCGCCGGACCCTGGGTGCCGTCCTGCCCACCAGCCATCGCAGAGGCCCGGGGAGCTGTGGCAAGGCCCAGAGCTGCAGCCTGCTTTGATCCTGATGGGGCCCAACGAATGCGCTGGTGCAGGATCCGTCTGCCCCAGGGGCTGCATTGCAGGTGCGTTGGGGCTGGTGCAGGGTCGGGAGTGTCCTGACATTGATGGCTGCATGGCAGGCCTGGGGCGGGGGGGGGGGGGGGGGGGGGGGGGGGGGCGGCGCGCTCCCAGCAGGAGAGGTCATGCACCACACCACCAATGCCATCCAAGCGCACTGCTCCCAGCCCGGGGGGGGCCTGGGCAGGGCTGAGAGGCACCTCTGATAGCTCTTCAGCAAACGCAGGGACAATAAGGGTGGGCTCCTCCCATGCAACTGTGAGGGGAAGGGCCCCTTGGCGTGCCTGTGTCCCCTGCACCTTCAGCTGGGGTGGAGGATGGGACAGCCAGACAACAGCAGGTCAGGCTAGGGAATGAGGGGTGGTGTGGGGGTGGAGCTGGCACACGGCCCCTGCTCAGGAGAACAGCCGGCAGTGGCTCATTCAGGGTGCAGAGGTACGAAGGGATCTCGGACAAGGCCCCGCGCCGGCTGCCCTGGGGCCCCCGCTCCCTAAATGCCAGCCTGGGTGCGGCCGGCTCTCCTCCGCCCTAGCTGCACAATGGCACTGCAAGCCACGTCGCCCTGGCTGCACCGCCGAGCGCCCCTGCCCTGTTCGTCAGAGCAGGTCTGTCCTCACCTGCCTGCTCTCATCCACCCCTTGGCTGGTCTGGTGCACGGTGCCAGGCCGGCGCGGCACGGCGCTCTGCCCTAGCAGCAGTGGGATTGCCTGGGGCGGCCTGTGCTCCGTAAGGCTTTGGGGTGCGAGGGCTGTTACTAGTTGGAGCCTGCTGGCACGGCAGGGTGGTGGTCTGGGGCCGCTTTCCCCTCACTCCCAGCTGGTGCTTTGTGACACCAGCCTCAGCCCTTTCCCTGCCACCCCCGCTCACTCCCGGTGCGCTGCTTGGAAGGGGACTTTATGTGCTGGAGGAAGCCCCTTTAAAGGGCTTGGATTCCCCAGCACAGCTACTAGGAGGGTGAGGGGGAGTCTGTTTATTGCCTAGTATCTGGGAGGGGCCTCTCCCAGCACCAGGCTCCTCAGGAATTGCTCCCGTTGGGTGACTTCACTCCCTAGGTGCTGGAGACCCGAGGTGCTCGCCCCACCCAGCAGGAGCGGCTGAGACTCGACAGCTGGTAACAGCCTTCCTGAGCTTCCCTGCCACCGCTCGTTAGCGTTTCTGGTGGCAGCCCGGCTCCATCCAACAGGCTGCACCCAATTCTGCTCGTTATGGGCGCTGGCTGATCAGCCGGGGCGGCTGATGGTGCGGGGGGGAGAGAGCCCCGTCCCCCGCGAGCCCAGGGGAGTGAGAGGCCGGGACCTGGGTGGAAGCCAGGCCTGGGGGACCAGTCTGCCAGTGCAGACAGCACACCTCAAATCCCCACTTCCCTTAGCCCCATCACTCCCTGGTTAGCCTCAGTGCAGCCCAGCCCTGCCCAGACTCCTGCTACAGAGCCAGCCTGCCCATGCCATTTGCCCCTTGGCCTCGCAGAAGGGCACCCTCCCTCTGCTGCCCCTGGTTCTGTGCTGGGCATGGGCGCAGCCTTTGCCTTTCGCTGCAGTTCCAGGCTGGTGACCCACTTCCTTGAGACTGTGCACGATGGACCCTCTGCCAGGCCACCCTACCCGCTCCCACCCTTTCCAAAGCTCTGGGCCTGGCCAGCACCCTCCGCTTGTGACGTTTCTCTCTGCTCGGCCAGCCCCTTCCCCTGCAGCCATCCTGCAGGGCTTGCCCCTGACCTGGGCCATAGCTGGGCACGCTGTAAGGCCTGGCCCTTGTCTGACCGCAGGCTCAGCTTGTTTCTCTGCAGCTGGCCCTCTCCCTGGGGATCCTCAGCAGCCTCCAGCCGCCTTGTTAGCCATACATGAGGCTGCTGCTACCCCGCGGGCCCCCCCCCCCCCCCCCCCCCCCCGCACAGCTGGTGCATGGATCTCTGCCGGCTCTCTGCCAGCTCAGCTCTGGGGCTGCTCTCAGCTCCACAAACAAGAGCCACCTGCTTGGGATGGAAAGCTGAAAGCTGGCGCCTGCTGGGGGCAGAGTGGGAAAATCCTGCAGTGGAAGAGGCTGGGGGTGCAGGTCGCTGTTCCCCTTGGCTGGCCACTGACCAAGCCCAGCTCTGACCTCACTGCTTTGCTGAGCGGCTGCCAGGTGTTCCTGCTGCCCAGACGTCTCAATAACCAAGTCTGGCCTGAGGGGTGTGTGCTGTCCAATGGCTGACTCAAGGCAGCTGCAGTGGGCCAGGGACCGTGCAGCCACCCAGGTCCATCCTGCGTCTCCACTGGCACTTGGAGCACCAGCCCGGGTGAAAGCAGAGCCCAGGCACCAGGCCACCAGAAGGGCTTCAACGGCTGTCGCTTCAGGTGGGGGCCTGGATTTGAACCAGTGTGGTGCTTGGGCTGGCTGGTCAGGGGCCACACCTAGGGGAAGGGAGGCCAGGCTGGGAGCTGGTGCAGTGACTGGCCAGTGAGGTCCAAGCTGGCCCTGAATGTTTGTTCGTGGCCATCAGCCTAACCTCGGGCTGAGCCACTCAGGTGGAGAGCGGCTGCTTCTAGACTCCGCAGCTCACTGCCCCCCTGCAGCCTGCCTCCCGGGGCAGCTTCTCCGCTTGTTTGTAACCGCCCGGTGGGAAAGACTGGGCCACACCTGGTCCCTTGTCGCTAAACACTTACCTGTGCCATTGCCCGTGGCTGGGAGAGCCCATTTGTGCTCCCCAGGAGCCCTGGCACCAGGGCTGGGTTTTTCAACCGACTGCCCAAAGCTTTGAGCGAGACCCCACAGCAGGGAGCTTGTAAGCACCTGCTTAAATGCAGCATGTGCATCCTGCAGGCAGGGCTGCAGGAGCTCTGAACGCCACCCCAGCGCCTGGCTGGGCACACCAAGCCCAACCCAGGGGCTGCTGCGTGCTAGTGATGCAGTAGAACGTTCCTGTGGGCTTGGGTGTTTGGACCACAAACATTTATTAAGCACGCGCCTCTCCTCCCCGCAAGCCCTATGTGTTTCTATATATTAATTCATTTGGCAGATTATTTTTTTAAAGGAAAAACCCAAGTACCTGGCGGGTTGAAATCCGCCCCCCCCACCCCCGCTTAAAATGTCCTTAGCAAATGCACATGTAAAAAATAAATAAGCTCATACATTCAAGTATATGGCAAATACGTCACACGTCCGCAAGCTGGCCAGTCGGCTACCAGTTTGGGGCCAGGCCTGGCGGGGCAGGTACAAATCCGCAGCAGGTGGTGATGTCTCGACGGCAGGAGACCTGCAAGGGAGCCCCTCTGACCGACTCCAAGCTGGCTGTGTTACACAGAGGACCTGGTGGCCCCCCTGCACAGCTCCTTGGCAGTGCTCTTTGTATTGGTAGCTCCATGCAGCAAGACCGAGGGTGACCGTACCTGCTGCCAGCGCGGCGCTCTACCCATGTCAGTACATGGCTGGGCAGGTGAGCTAAGTGCCCTCCCGGAGCTTTTCCAGCCAGGCCACTCCGGCGAGAGATCCGGCGTTGTCAGTCGCTGGTGGGTCCAAGCAGGAACCGGTGCAGCCTGTCTTTCAGCCCTGTCGGGCCCAGCTGGTGCGGCAGTGCAAAGGGGCACCTCCATGCACTAAAAGTGGGGGCCGGCGAGCCCCCTTCAGTGAGGGCTCAGATGAGTTGGTTGCAGTCTGTGAAAGTGACAAGCCGTCACCTCCTTGGGGTGCCCCTGGGGCTTTCAGCAGCTGCTGTTGAAAGCCTGCAGCCATGATCCCACTGCCCACCCCCTCACCCGCGGCAAGGGCTGTCCCCTGTGTGTTTCTATAGGGCCTACCCCATGCGGTGTCTTACTGCGCTGTAGGCCCCTAGGTACTACGGTAAGAGAAATGGGTCCTTCAGCCCTGGGGCTGCAGGCAGGGCTGTAGACGCGATTCAGGTGGGACAGATGAACCCCGTTCCTTTACAACCCCGCAGCAGCTGTGTCTCTGGGCCGGCGAACAGTGCCAGTCCTGGGGCGCTCCCTGCACAACAGGCAGCAAACCATGTTCTAGCCCCTCCTGCTGCAGCCGTATGAGTCCGCAGTGGGCTGGGCCAGGGCTCGCTGTTAAACCACAGCCAGGAGCGCTTTCACACAGCTGGCAGGGGCCATTGCCCAGTACAGGGCGCTCCTGGTTCACGGTGGCCAGCTCCACGCCTGTGTTCCTGCATCCCTTGGTAATGACCCTGCGGCATGGCCCCATGGGCCCCCACAGAGGGCCAGGCCCGTGCTGGCTGCAGAGAACATTGGGGCGACCGCCATGCTGCTGGTTTTGGCAGGGAGGCTCTGCCAGGAGTGTGGCAGCCCCAGGGACATACAGCAGCTGAGCTGGCCTTGCTCTGTGGCGTGGGAGAAGCGCCAGGGTAAAACTCCACCGTGCAGGCCAGCCCTTCAGCTGCCAGGGCCCCAGCCAGCACCGGGACAGGCTGGCCAGGGGAGGGTGGCACCCAGAGAAAAGCCAGGCGGCCTCGCATGCTGCCTGTGGCAGAAGTGGAATACTCGTGGCAGTGGGGCCCACAGCATCCTCCAGAACTGCAGGAGGGCAGGGTCCGGCTGTACACTCTGCCCCTCCAGCTTCCCCACTGTGGCGTCCCAGCCGCTGGCAAAGGGCCCCAGCTGCCTGGAGCGCAATAGGGAGGTGAAGTTGCGCCCAGGCACTGCTGGGGGGGCGCCACTTCCCGGGCAGTGCCCCAGCCAGGCCCTGGCAGCTGGAGGACAGGCCTGGTTTGCCTGACAAAAGCCCCAAGCTGTCCCCGAAAGACCCCTGCCGAAAGCAGCAGGAACCCCACCTCTCCCACCACACATGCCCCTTCGCTGGGCAGGGCTGCTCCTCCCGGGGGCGCGGCTGCCCTGGAGCAGCCAGGGAGTCTTTAAACAGACGCCGCTGTCCTCAAAGCCCCCCAGGCCTTAGCTGGAGCTGGGGCGCCGCTGCTGCTCCTCCTGGGCTGAAGCCAGGTCCACGCGCTGCTCGTCCATGCGCTTGGCCTGGACGCGCTGGATGAGGCTGAAGAAGTCTTCGTCGGGCATGGTGGGGCCGCGGGGGATGGCGTCCGGCGGAGCGCAGCGCTGGTCGTCGATCCGCGATGACTGGTGGGGCCGAGGGGGAGAAATGGGCGTGAGAAACGGCCCCCTGAGCGCAGGGGCAGGAGAAGTGCTCCAGGGCTGGCTGTAGCCTGGGAGGGGATGGGGGCGGGGGGGACTGTGAGCTGCCGGGGGCTGGCTGTGGGGGGGGGGGGGGGGAGGGGGCTGTGAGCTGCCAGGGGCTGGCTGTAGCCTGTTGTGGGTCGGGGGGGACTGTGAGCTGCTGGGGGCTGGCTGTAGCCTGTTGCGGTGGGGGGGACTGTGAGCTGCCGGGGGCTGGCTGTAGCCTGTTGGGCGGGGGGGGCCTGTGAGCTGCCGGGGGCTGGCTGTAGCCTGTTGTGGGGGGCGGTGGGAGACTGTGAGCGGCTGGGGGCTGGCTGTAGCCTGTTGTGGGGGGCGGTGGGAGACTGTGAGCGGCTGGGGGCTGGCTGTAGCCTGTTGCGGTGGGGGGAGACTGTGAGCTGCCGGGGCTGGCTGTAGCCTGTTGCGGTGGGGGGAGACTGTGAGCTGCTGGGGGCTGGCTGTAGCCTGTTGCGGTGGGAGACTGTGAGCGGCTGGGGGCTGGCTGTAGCCTGTAGTGGGGGGGCGGGGGAGACTGTGAGCTGCCGGGGGCTGGCTGTAGCCTGTTGTGGGGGGGCGGGGGAGACTGTGAGCTGCCGGGGGCTGGCTGTAGCCTGTTGTGGGGGGGGCAGTGGGAGACTGTGAGCTGCCGGGGGCTGGCTGTAGCCTGTTGTGGGGGGGGGGGACTGTGAGCTGCTGGGGGCTGGCTGTAGCCTGTTGTGGGGGGGCGGGGGAGACTGTGAGCTGCCAGGGGCTGGCTGTAGCCTGTTGTGGGGGGGCGGGGGAGACTGTGAGCTGCCAGGGGCTGGCTGTAGCCTGTTGTGGGGGGCAGTGGGAGACTGTGAGCTGCCGGGGGCTGGCTGTAGCCTGTTGTGGGGGGGGGGGGGACTGTGAGCTGCCAGGGGCTGGCTGTAGCCTATTGTGGGGGGGGGCGGGGGAGACTGTGAGCTGCCGGGGGCTGGCTGTAGCCTGTTGTGGGGGGGCGGGGGAGACTGTGAGCTGCCAGGGGCTGGCTGTAGCCTGTTGTGGGGTGGGGGCGGGGGAGACTGTGAGCTGCCGGGGGCTGGCTGTAGCCTGTTGTGGGTGGGCGGGGGAGACTGTGAGCTGCCGGGGGCTGGCTGTAGCCTGTTGTGGGGGGCGGTGGGAGACTGTGAGCTGCTGGGGGCTGGCTGTAGCCTGTTGTGGGGCGGGGGGGGGGACTGTGAGCTGCCAGGGGCTGGCTGTAGCCTGTTGTGGGGGGGCGGAGGAGACTGTGAGCTGCCGGGGGCTGGCTGTAGCCTGTTGTGGGGGGGCGGGGGAGACTGTGAGCTGCCGGGGGCTGGCTGTAGCCTGTTGTGGGGGGCGGTGGGAGACTGTGAGCTGCTGGGGGCTGGCTGTAGCCTGTTGTGGGGGGGGGACTGTGAGCTGCCAGGGGCTGGCTGTAGCTGTTGCGGTGGGGGGAGACTGTGAGCTGCTGGGGGCTGGCTGTAGCCTGTTGTGGGGGGGGGCGGGGGAGACTGTGAGCTGCCGGGGGCTGGCTGTAGCCTGTAGTGGGGGGGCGGGGGAGACTGTGAGCTGCCAGGGGCTGGCTGTAGCCTGTTGTGGGGGGGCGGGGGAGACTGTGAGCTGCCGGGGGCTGGCTGTAGCCTGTTGTGGGGGGGCGGGGGAGACTGTGAGCTGCCGGGGGCTGGCTGTAGCCTGTTGCGGTGGGAGACTGTGAGCTGCCGGGGGCTGGCTGTAGCCTGTTGGGGGCAGGGGGGACTGTGAGCTGCTGGGGGCTGGCTGTAGCCTGTTGGGGGCAGGGGGGACTGTGAGCTGCTGGGGGCTGGCCGTAGCCAAACGGGGTTGCCCCAAGGAGCTGGCAAGGGGGCACAAGAATCCCGCCCAGGAAGGAGGGGGAGCTGAGCCCAAGGGGCAGGAAGGGCTTTTCAGCCGGCTTTGGCGTGAGCCCAGCGGCAGTGGGCCAGCCTCCCAGTATGCGGCACAGCCTGGGCACAGCCTCAGCCCACCACAAGGCAGGTGTGCCTCAGGGACTAGCACAAGGCCTCGCTGGCCCCCTGCCTGGCCAGGCTGCAGGCCCAGAGGATGCTGGGCCCTTGGCCGCTCTCGGCCCAGGTTCGTACGCGGCTGTGCCCTGTTTGGGAGTGGCCCGGGGTGCATTCCCCAGCGCAGCAGGCAAGCGGGTGCCGCCCTGCCCTGGCGCTGTCCCAGGCCGAGTGGAAGCAGCAGCGCCTACCTGGCACTTCATGAGCATGTTGAAGAACTCGTCCCCGGGCTCCTGGGCCTCGCCCTCCATGCGCAGGTGGCCCAGGTTGTTGTGAGTGATGCGGAGGCCGGGCAGGCTGCCCACACTGGCCCGCTGGTCGTCCAGCCGCCGGCTCTGGGAGCTGGCGATGAGATCAAAGAACTCCTCCGTCTGCGGCGACGCCATCAGCGAGGTCTGAGCTGCAGTGGGAGGGAGCACACCAGTGTCAGCACAGACAGGACTTGCGGCGCAGCCCTTCAGCTGCAACAGGCTGCTCCCTCACCCCGAGCCAGGCCGCCTGAGCTGGTCTGGGTGGTGGGGCTGCTTCGGATGGGTCTCATCACCCCCCTGCGCCGTGCAACGCCTGGCGGGGCTAAGCCCTCCCTGCCTTGTAAAGCACTTAGCGCCTGGGCCCTGTGAGCTCAGAGGGCCCCAGACTAACAGTGAGCAGGCAAGTGATGTGCCCATGGGCGCCCAGCTAGTCAGTGGCAGAGCTGGGATTAGAGGCAGGCTGTGGTCAGCCTCTCTCCGCAGGAAGGTGATTTAAGACGCCTTTTTTTGGTCCTACTTGATCGCTTGCCTACCCCCCCTCCACTGCCCTCTGAGCTTGCCCCCCCCCCCCCACTTCTCTGCACTGAACGGGCTCCCCTGACCCACAGCAGGAGAGAAAGCAGCAAAGAGGCCCCTTGAAAGGGATAAAAGCTGGGGCCAGTTCAGCAAACGTCACAGAAGAACTGTCCAAGACTTTGCTAGGCTAACACTGGGGCTGGCCTAGCCGCCGGCAGCAGCTCCCCTTACCAACACGCAGTGCCGGCCAGCACCCCAGGTCGGCACCTGCGTGCCGAAATCAGCACGCTCCGCAGCTGTTCCAGAGCTGTCTGTCCGCCTGCGTGTGATTGCCGCGCCTAGGGAGAGCAGCCGGCTGGTGCTGTGAACTTCCTCGCAACAGTGCCCCACAACCCAGCTGGGCTGGAGCTGCTGTCGCCCTGGCAAGCAGTGAGCTCCTGCAAGACACACTGGCTGGTGGGACCATGTGCGGAGAAGACAGGAAGGCTGTTTGCAGCCTGAACGGCGGCCTGGGGAGGTGCAGCTAGTGGTTCTCTGTGGCATTAAAATACCCTTTTAGAAGAGCAGTGGGGTCGATGGCCTTGACTGACACAACATCAATAAAGTCTAGACCGCGTCAGTGCCTCCCGGGACCCACGGCTCCGTGAGTGCACATGAACGCCAGGCAGCCAAGCGGAACGGCAAGAACTCTGCCCCAGAGGAGGCTGCACTGAAGGCGCAGGACAGGCTATTCATTGCACTTGGCCCATTGATTAGATTAGACTAGGAAAGCGCTGCCTCATGGCCGTGGCCTCCCAGGGAGGTCCCACATCTCTAGCGCACTCACTGCATTGCCAGCCCTCAGCCTGTAAAGTCATGTGAGCAAAAACCGTACCCTGCTCCTGGCCCCTGACCCATGCGACCTGGCCATCAGCCCCGCCCTCCTGTGCAGCTGCTGCAGCACTGTGCATTCCCCAGCACAGCCATTCCCACGGTCTCCTAGCAAATAGCGCTGCTGCCTCACTTGACCCCCCCTCCAGATCAAGCAAGTTATATTTGCCTCCTGCTGCCCGGGCTGTGTTGCAAGGCTGGTGTGGTACTGCTCTAGCACCATGCAAAGGCTTAGACATGCAGCATTCTAGGCTTTCAGCCCCGTGCGGGCTCTTGGCACCCATACGCTGCTGTCCCTACCAGCAGCGAGCGCTCGCTGGCGGCGGCTGGCCAGGAGAGCAGACGACTGCAGCGGGGAGTTTCCCAGCCCAGCAGGGCATCTGCTTCCAGTCGCCATCAACGTTGGCACAAGCACCCTCTGAAACCCGACACAGACGAGCGGTTCTGCCGTGAGATCTGCCAGCTCACAACACGTCTTCTGACTTCCCCGGAACAACCTTCCCAATGGCAGTGCCGATGCCAAGTCAGTTGATGTGCCATAATTATAGTGAACCGTGGAGGAACCTGTTTGAAGAATCATTTTCTGCCTTCCTCATTATTAAGCCTAATTTCAGGATCCAGGGGCTGGAGAGTTCCAAGTAGGTGGAATTAGAGACTGTGCTTGTAATTGACTCTCAATTCCCTGGGAGCTGGAGTGGCTTTCTAAGCTGCACTCCGACGGCCTCCTCCCAGACACCCCGTGTAATTACAAGGGCAGGGGGCTATAGTTACAGGCCCTGGAATAAGCAAGGTGCTAGGAGAGGTGAGTGATTCATCAGGCAGCTCATCCCTTCAGTGCACCCCAGACAACACTCTCCTTTCAGGTCCAGGGAAGAGACGGCATTTGCCTGGGCAACGGCTGCGAACGTTTGGTCCATCACCAGGCCGAGGGACCGGCCTCCCAGAGCGTGCTTGAGGAAAGCACAGGCGGAGCCTGGTGCCAGAGCTGGCTGTCCACCTGCACGTCTTTGGGAGCTGAAGCGCAGGTCAAACTCCACCGATCTACCTGGGCGCAGCGCCAGTGGCTTCAGCGGAGTTTTGCCCTTTTATGCCAGTGGAGATGGTGAGCCGTGACTTCCCACCACCTTCCTTGCAAGCCTCCAGCGCAAGGCTCCCATCCAGCTTGGGTGCACACACTCTAATGCCACCTCAGGGTTAAGGTGCCCCCCCATCAGAGATCAGCACGCACTGACAACTGGCACAGCATTTCCTGGAGATGCTGGGGCAGACAGTGCCCCATGGCCAGAGACTGGTGCTCCGGGTGAGGGGCTGGGCTCTGCCTGGGCGTATGCTTGTGGGAACCGGGCTTGGGGGAAGCGGAGGGGTGCACTGCAAACTCAGCCAGCGGCCCAGTGTGCTGGCTTACGTCCCTAGGCCTAAGTGCAGACTTATTGTGCTGCCAATGCCCCTCGCGCCTGGCCTGACAGGGTCTGGATGGCATATTTGGCATTGCTGTGAACCTCACAGAGGAGGCTTTTCAAACCCTAGACTCCAAGGGCTGGAAGAGAGCTCAGGAGATCAGCAAGTCCAGCCCCCGGCCCAAAGCAGGGCCAACCCCAACTACATCATCCTGGCCAGGACTTCATCGAGCCAGGACTTAAACACCTCTTGGGATGGGGATTCCACCACCTCTCTAGGTAACACATCCCAGTGCTTCACCACCCACATGGTGAAATAGCTTTTTTCCTAATAGCCAACCTACACCCCTCCCTCTGTAACTTCAGACCATGGCTGCTGGTTCTGCCATCCACCTCTACTAAGAACAGCCTCTGTAGAGCCCCCCCTCAGGAAGTTGAAGGCTGCTATGAAATCCCCCCCTCACTTTTCTCTTCTGCAAACTAAATAAGCCCAAATCCCTGAGCCACTCCGCTAGGTCATGTGCTCCAGCCCCCAAGGATGGGCAAAAGCAAACAAAAGACACCTGCCATGAAACTGCTAAGTTGCAAAACCAGAACCAACATCCAGCAGTCCCAGGAAAACAGCGCGGTGGTTCCTCTTTGCCGCTGGTTTGGAATTAAACATCCCCCCATAGTGTAGACATCCAAACACGCTGATGCGGGGTAAACAAAGGGTACTCAGTTAATAACTCAAATAGAAAGTGGAAACGGCCAGTTTTACCGGCTCTGTGAGTGAGCAAAGTAATTAACCCGCCGTGTGCCGGACTCGCGCTTTTATCGAGTATCTGCTCTTGTCAGAGAATCCTAGAACACTAGAACCGGAAGGGACCTCGAAGGGTCATCGAGTCCAGTCCCCTGCCCTCATGGCAGGACCAAGCACCATCCAGAGTCTTTAGGCCATCCCTGATAGGTGTCGCTCTGAGCTGCTCTTACATATCTCCAGTGATGGAGATTCCACAGCCTCCCTTGGCCATTTGCCCTTAGAGCCGCCTGTCACAGAGGTGTGGAATACGTGATGGTCTCAGCTTCCATTTAAAATGAGAAGCAAAGGGCAGAGCCTCAGAAGGGATTGATTTCAATCATACTTCGGTGCCTAAATACCTCTGAGGTTCTGGGCCAAAGCTTTGAGCTAACTGGGTTGCGGAGAAAAGCGAGGACACACAAAGGCTCAGAAATCAGGAGCCAAAGCCACAAGCCCCGCCCCCCCCCACCTTCACATATTTATTAACAAATCCTGATTTTTAATCCAGCCTCCTGCTCCTGAGGTCCAACTCCTGGGCTTGCAACACCTGGGCTGATGGCGATATCGAAATGGCTTAAAAACCGCTGCTGTCTAATGCTCCCTCGACTGTAGCTCTCAGCACAGCTGGGCAATGCAGCTGGTTTCCGGACTGGAAACGAAACGCGCGTATCTATGAAAACGATGGGCACATCCATCCAGTCTATTTTTAGGGGGGAAAAAGCCGCCTGTCTCGGAGCCAGTTTGCTCTGCTTGTCACAACAGTGCTTCACTTTTCCAGCCCGGTTTAGGTCTCGCTGCTGCATGCATGTCATGCCAGCTGTGTATTCCTCGGGAATTCCACCTCACAGCTCATGCCTCTGCCTTCTTAGGGATGCCAGGTGGCTTTTCTTTAATCATCTTATATGTTTGGGCCAAAGTGCATAGTGTGATCAAAAGCACCACAGAAGTGCCTCTTACAGTGAAGAGTTGGATACTTGTCTTTTTACCCGTTGTTGCTTCCTGACCACTGTTTCAACACAACAGCTCGTCACAGCCTTAAAAATGGCCATGAAACTATACCAGTCCAGGCCCCCTGGTGCCCTGCCTAGCCTTACTAGGTTAATATCTCAACCATCTAATTTCCATATCGTTTATCTACTTATTCATACAGCTAGCTATGATCTTCCCCGCCCCATTATCCATCTATATGTGCTCTGGTGTGTCTATCTCTCCAGCATCTCTCATCACACTACTGAAGTTCTGAACAAAACTCAGAAGCACAAAAACCAAATGACAACGCCAATGAAAAAAAAAACAGACAAGCCTCCTTTTACTTGCCCATCAAAAATATGGCACATGCCCCGGGCGTGCCAGCAAATAGCATCTTGCAAGGCTTCCTTAACAGTGAATAATACGCAGCGCTTACAGTGCTTTTTCTCCAGCTCAGGAAAGAGTATTGTCAAACCCACACATAAGAAAGTCAGGTGTCAGGTGCTCAAAATCATGAGCTTGGCTTAAAATATCATGGGGATAAAGATTTATCTCTCTATATTAGGGCTCTTTTTATTGTGGTCCTTCAGCCAACGGGGCTCATCTTTTCAAGCTTTTCTCTGGAACCAGGAAATTTGCACTGAGATTCTCACATGATCACCTGACTCCAAGAGCTCGCAATTTAAAAGAAAAAACCACCACCTATTGTAAAACTCATGACAAATTCACAAGAACTGGCAACACTGCAGACATGCCATTACCCTCATAAACAGGACCCCCGAAGTGCTTACAGATTCTTTCTTCCAGGGCAGGCATGGAGGTGGCAGCAGCCTCGGCAGCAGCCTCTGTTTGGCATTCTTCTAGCGGACAGCGCTGGTCGTCCATTCGGCTGCTTTGGAACTTGCTCAGCAGGTCAAAGAAGCATTCCTCGTCTGATGCTGCCCGGTTGATTTTCTGCAAAGAAGACCAAAAATAGAAAAAGTCAAGCAACCAAAAGCCACTCCTTGTATACGCCTCTGTTGACTTACATGTATAAGTTTCCTGCCCTAGGCCAAGCAGAGGCTAGATTCCCTGCTGCTCAGTGCTGCAGAGTGGAGTTGTTAGAGAGGGTCTGTGCTATTTGATTCTCTGCTTGGCTCCACCCCCAGCCACAGGATAGGTTAGAGCAGTCTGGGGGCTGCTCTAATTTGCACCAACTGGCAACAATCTTCAAAGGACCATCCACCTCTCCTTTCCTCCCCCAGTTCACTCCTTGGCTGGGGCTGTGAGGGGGCAAGGCATAGAAAGTGCCTCTGTTCCTCAGGCAGACACCACAGCCCCCCATCAGTATCAACCAGCAGCTGGGGCGAGTGGATGGTTTCCACCTAAGCAATGCAAAGGGAGCAGAGCTCTGGGATTCAAGGGGGATCCACAGATTCCCCTCCACCCTGCTCATTGCCCACCTGTACAAAGGCAGCTCTTTTCCAGCGCAGGTGCCCTCCCAGCTGTGCAGCTGCACTGTCTTTCCATCCTCTCCCACTCTGGCTAGTCTTCTCCCGGCATTTCCATTGGGGTCTGCCTCCAACAGAAAGAAAGACCAAACCTTCCCCTGACTGCACACAGACAGGCAGTTATCCCCCTGCCCAGGGGTTACTAACAGGGAGCACTTGCAAAGGCCCACGTGTTCCATTTGTGGGGAGCCATTTGGTTCAATAATTCACTCACATTCACGCTGACCCTGGGAAACCCTGGGCACCTTCCACGCTGCCTTTGGCTGGGGCTCCGTTTCTCATTACCTGTGGGGCTCCTAGCAATGGGGAAACAAGCCTCATTGTCCAATAACCTGTCCTGGTACGGAGCCCCCTGCACGTGCGGCCCGGTTCCCTCCTGACCCCTCGTGCTTGTGCTGTGGCTGGTTCTGAGAGGAAGGGATTCCCTGGCCTTGCAGGGGACAGGGAGAGGTACCAGTGTGAAAGACAGCAGAGGCAGAATGGAGCAGAGCCAGCCCGCGGAAAGTCTAATATCCTGGGAAGAGAAACTGAGCTGG
Organism: Carettochelys insculpta; assembly: GCF_033958435.1. NCBI lineage: Eukaryota > Metazoa > Chordata > Testudines > Carettochelyidae > Carettochelys > Carettochelys insculpta. The sequence continues at coordinate 19,306,304 of NC_134157.1, forward strand.
ACCTCAGAGGGTGATGTGGAAAACTGGCGAACAGGATGGCTCACAGAGAATTACACAGAACTCCCTTCTGGTGTTTTGCTGCCATCTCCATCCTTGTCCTTTGCAAGTGCCACAGCCTCGTATGCGGGGACAGCCAGCGCTCCTCTCAGAACCTCACTGCCCTAAAGATCTCCCCAGTTGACACTTCCAAGCATCCTTCCTTCGTTCCTGTTATGCACAGGGGGCTCCTGGTTAGAACAGTCACTGGGCTGCAAATGCCACTCAATTACCGCTCGTTAGGCAAACAATTCCCCCAGGAGAGCCCCAAATGAGCCCCTGGCACCAGGCAGAGATATAGTTAAGCCATGTTTGCTTCCAAAGCCTCCATGCACAAGCCCTGTGGCGTGCCCAGTTCCAGGTCAGACAGATGTGTTTTGTATGCCATTACGATCACGCTGTGCTAATGGAGTAAACACAGAGTCCCCTCTCTGGCTCAGCCAAAGGCGTTGTAAGCAGCAGATTGCTCTGAATTACTCAGAACTGGATGTAAAATTAGAAAACAAGAAGAGAGGCATCTGCCAGGCTCTCGAGGGCTCCGACTGTGCAGGGGATCTGGTGCAGTCACACAACCAAGTCCAATGCTACAGGAAGCCATGCATAAAACCAGTGGATGTGGATGAATCTCTGGTATCCACTCCGTGGCCCATGTGCAGGGCCCTACAGTCACAGGATAGTAAAAATTGGCTAGTTAAATGTGACATTTCAGGGTATTCTCATGGCAGAAAGGATTGGGTGGAGGAAGGCTGAAAGAATGGCCTGGGATGGCATTGCCACCCTTTTACTTTTTGGGGGGGGCGTATTCAGTCTCGAGATAGTGGGCAGCCAGCTGTGCTATTGCTCCACAGTGCAACACCCAGCTGGCGATTTATTCTTTATTGCACGAGCGGAGCCTTCAGACAGCCCATCAGAGAGCACGGAAGGCTTTGTTGATTTTTAGCCTTTGCAGTCTACAGCTTACAACGCACCTACAGCCACCAGCTCCTTTCTCTTCACAGCGTCCCTCTGAGGCAGGGTAGGTCTGAGCCCTATTTTACAGACTGCAAAGCAGAGGGATCAAGTGACTTGACCAAGATCACACAGTGGGTTACTAGCAGAGCCTAGAATAGGACCAGGCATCCTGGCACCCAGTCCTCTGCTCTGCTCACTAAAATATGCGTCTCTCCTAGAATCTGACGTATACACGGAAGTAAAGCACTAACACTCCCAGGTTAGAAGACATTATGTCATGTCAATACTTTGAGTGTAAACAACAACTGGAACTCCCCTATATCAGATCAACAGGCCCAGGACTACAACTCAACATCCTGAGCGCTGGGAATCAAGGTTTTTTGGGTTTCCATTCCCAGATCTGTCACTGCTTTGCTATGTGACCACATGCGACTTGCCAGGCCTCAGTTTATCCTTCTGTGAGGTGGGGTTAATGTCACCGACCTCCTGGGGCATTGTGAGTAAAGATGGGTGACGTGCATTTGTTGTTTAAGTTGTTGTAAGAGTTTTAAGATGGGCTTGCTCCAGTCGTGCTCATGCCCCTAGTGCTTAGTTTCTGGGAACGTGCAGGTGATGCGGCTTCCCTCGTACAAACGTTTGTAGGAAACAAATCTCCAAGATAGGGTTGATCCTGCTGTGGGCAGGGGGCTGGACTCCATGACGTCCTGAGGTCCCTTGCTACCCTAGGATTCTATGACTCTATAGGGGGCCAGGCCAGGCTGTGAGGAAGTAGATTTTCAATCAATACACACACAGGAATTAACTGTAATGATCCCCTAGGAGGATCGTCAGCAGGTGTGGAGGGTAGACTCATGCATGGCTTTAGGAAAGGCCTGGGGACCCTAGCCAAAGGAGAGGTGCCGTAGACACTGTTAGTTCTTGAGTGAAAGCAGTCGCTCTGTCCTTGCAGACAGGGAATAAATGCACAGCCATTGCCAGCTGCTGGTGGAGAGAGACACCTGATTAGTCAAATACACTCCCCATTACCGACAATTCACACTGCTCTGGCTGCGAGGCTGCGGTGGCGTTTGAGCGAGTGCTTTGAGATCCTGCTGTGAATGGTGCCATGTCAGCAGAGAGCTTCTTTCTTGCCATAAAGACAAGGTCCCTCCTTCTCTATTTTATTTCCATCTGAAACCCATGTAGGGAATCACAGCCTCTCCTGGCCAGGCTCTTTGGCACTGCTTCTCCGGGCTGTGCTGGGCCGCAGGTGCATGTTCAGATAAATGATGAGCCGCTCCAAAGAAAGGCCCCCTCTGCTGTCTGGAAGGCTCATTTATCATCTCCTTGCCGGGCGTCCTGAGAGCAGTCGCTGGGGAATGGGCAAGGACATCTCAGCCACAGATTTTGATGGAGGCTTATTGATACAACAGCTGCGGAAGCATCCAGCTCATTTTTCTTCCTTAGGGTACGTTAAGAAGCTGCGTATGCAAGGTCTAGTTTAGGGCTGAAAGAGCCCAGGAGCTGGGGACCAAACCCAAAGGCTGTGGCTACACTTGCGCTCCTCTTTCGAAAGAGGCATGCAAAAGAGGGAAATGGAAATGCAAATAAGGTACAGATTTACATATCTAGCACCTCATTTGCATATTCTTCTTTCAAAGAAGAAAAGCAGTGTAGCTGCGGCTCTTTCAAAAGTAAACCCCATCATAAAAAATGGGAAGAAGGGGGGGTCTTTCGAAGGGGGGGAGGTCCTTTCCGAAGAGCTGTGTCTATACTGCATTTCTTCTGTCCAAAGACCCTCTTTTGAAAGAAGAATATGCAAATGAGGAGCCAGATAAGTAAATCTGCACCTCATTTGCATTTTCCATTTCCCTCATTTCCATGCCTCTTTCGAAAGAGGAATACAAGCGTAGACACAGCCAAATGGTTTGGGCTGTATTAACACCCATGACCACAGGGAGTATGGAGGGCGCCATTTTGAAGCACAGTGGCCATTTTACTCTACAAAATGGCATCCTCTGAACACCCATGACTGTGACCCTTTCCCTGGCCTGGCCCACCAGGGTCCAGCTCGCTCCCTGGTTCCTTGTCCAAGGCCAATCAGGAGGTTGTGCTGAGTGAACCAAGCACTCAGGGTACAGTCAGGTTGTCATCAGAGAGGTGCTGGGAGCGCATGGCGCACCAAGGAGAGGGTTAGATGCTAGTCTGCCGTGGGAGGGCCAGGACGGAGGCAGGAGGAGTCGCTAAAGGAGAGCTAACGGGATGATGGATGCTTACGAAAGAGAAGAGAGAAAACCACCGGCTTGTACCAGCAACAAGCAGAAGCTCCCCCATCCCATCCCGCCAGTGTCCTGCGAGCCTGACCTGCATCACTGGCTTTTCCCCTGCCTTGCCTGCGAACACCAACCCTGGCCTGCCCCTCTCCCTGCTAGCCCAGCCCTGGATCCCAGAATGGCTCACCCGAGCACATCTCCACCTCTGAACCTGCCTGGCCTTTCCCTTGCTGTCCTACCACACCACGCCCCTGGCTCTTCCAGGCCATGACTGCTCACCCACACCAGGCACAACATCCCCCCCTACCCCGTCCCAGTCCTGGGCCTTGATTGCATGGTGGCTGCCAGTCACCTGAAAGGGGGGCAATGCTTTTGTGTCACAAATTGTTCAGTCGAAGCTCATTTTTTCACACCATGGTGGAACCTGAACTCAGCTCGCTGGAGTTCAAGGCATCACATTGCTTAATTTTAATTCCCCCCCGAGACACTTCCCTAATGTTTCCACATGTGAAGTCTGAGTCCTTCTCTGGGCCACATGCTAGTCCCAGGGCCACCTCATTGAACTGGTGTGAGTAAGAGCAGAATTTCTTCCCCGCTTGCAATTTGGGTCATGCAATCTGATGTGGCAGAACTGCAATAAACGCAGCAAAGCCTCAATTTAAATCCCAGCAAGTGATTTCCTGGGTGCAGCTATTATTGGTTCCGAGGCTGCCTTTCCAACGCACCATTTTATTAGCAGATCAGCACATGGAAAAGGTGGGGGTTTACTCCCCTCCGCCTCCTTGATCAGCTCCCAGATTGCTAATGTTCCATTGCCTGGCCTGTTGCTAATTTTGATGATGCCCTAAATAGAAGTCAAGTGTATCTCGTCTGGTTTGCTCAGCAGAAGAGAAAATTATTTTTCTTCATTTACTGAGCCAACACCATGGCTTTAACCCCATCCTCACAATTCTCTCCTGGGAATTTTCCATCTCCTTTGAAAACAACTGAGCTGCTCTGGGTGAGAAGTGTCCTTCACCTGTTCAGAAGGGCTCTCCACTTGGCTAGCCCACACAACAAGAACTCACATGGCTTCGTCTGCTCCAGACAGGGTTCCTTCGGGGCCAGTCGGTGCTGGCGGGAGGGAACCTCAAAGCTAGATTTTTCCTCAGGAATTAGTGCATTTGCACAGAAAAAGCCGAGACAAAGTATTTTCAAATTAAAAAATATATATTCAAATGACGTCTCGCTCTCTGTTTTGTGCCTCATTTTGTTTTCAGGTGTCATCATTTTTTTATTTGTGTTATGGCTGGGGGGTCTCACAAGCTGAGTGGCCTGGGCCTTGCCAGAGCTCTGAGGGCCTGGTTCCACAAAGGAACGCCCAGCCAGGGCGTTGGGAAGATAATGTGTGTGAGCTGAGCCTCGTATCACTCAGGAGGTCCCCTCCACTAGCCAAGTTAGGAGCCCTGGGGTGGTGTCCCCCCAGTGGAAATCCCCACCCAGACCTCTCCCAACAAGCTGGTGAGTGTGATGGGGAGAGATGTGGATACACAAGGCCACCAAAGCCAAAACCATTCACAGAAGGAACAGTGATGCCTCTTTCAAAATGCCTCATGGCAGCATTCAGGGACCAAGGCAAAACCCCCCGGATGTCAATGGCTGCTGGATCGGGCCCTTGGCATCTCGTATGTGTTCAGAAACAGGCACCAGCGTCTCCCACACACTAATTTCTTTTCACCCCAGGAGGCGCTCCAGGGATGCTGAGCGCTGTTACTCTGTGGGAGCTCCAAGGAAGGGGTTTCAGTGTGTCTTCCACAAAGGGAAAGTTCCTGAGGCAGCTCCTCCACCCGGAAAACCAGACGAGGTATTTAATGAGCTGAGTGGTGCCTGTGATCAGATATTCTGCTCTCAGCCAGGCCGGTGGGCCCTGAAAGGGAGATAAACTCCAGCGGAGCTGCTCGCCAGGGACTGGAGCCTCTCTCATGCACTGCTGGAGTCTTTTGCATTGCAAAGCTGGGACCAGCTTCCAGGCTTGGCTACAAATCCATCCTCCCTGGGAGACGCACATGCCTCAACCCTCTGGCCTCACTGCTGGGCAAGTCATGCGCACTCCTTGTCTGAGTGCAAGGAAAATACAGCTTGGAACGGAGCTAAGGACAGGGCGGATGTCTGACCTGGTCCAAACAAGACAGCAGGGCCCCCTGTTCTCCTCTCAGGGAGCCTGAATTGGGAGGAGCTTTGGGGCAGCTACCCAGCAGCAGAGACCTGCCTTTGACTGGCAGCCTCAGCCCCATTCTTCTATGACTGACACTTCCATCATGACACCCAGCTGCTCCTCAGAGTGCAGAGGGGTGGATGAAACCCTGCTACCCAGGTGCCCAACAGAAACAAGGCCCCTTTCGCTGGACGACGTCCAGGCTTTGGCATACGGTTTTCCGTCCGTGACCTGCTGGCCTGTTTCATCTGCTGGTTTGTAAGCCGGGTGGAAACACCATCCAGCTGCTGTGCGGGAAATACACGGAAAAGCGACTGGGTGTCTCTGTGTCACTGCTCTCTGAGGAGTTGCAGAGATGCTGCACACCCACGACTCCTAGCAGGGGGCGCGGCCCTGCTGCCCACCGGCTCGAAGGGCTTGGGGGGCTTCTGAGACTTCCACCTTCTCAGAAGCGATTCGAAAGGGAATGAGGGTCTTGTAGAACTCCCTCCTCCTGAGGCCACTTGGCCCTGAGACGCCCCAGGCCCTTGGGATTATGATGCCACGTTCAGGCCCCACTTTGCTGGGGGACCATGCAAACACTGAGTGATAACCCGCCCAGTTCCACGCTGCTCTCGTGAGTGAAAAGCTCCATTTGGAGAACTGCTGAACTCACCTAAAATACCTGGCTCAGTGCTCTGTCTCCTGGGCCCAGGCTCTGACACGGACTGAGCCCCAGTCCCACTCCTGCCCACACACAAATCAGTTCAGCAAGCATCTGGGGCCTGAGTCTTAGGACCCTGCCGGGGGGAGGGGTCACAGCCTGATTTCTCCCAAGATTTGGTCCAAGCCCCACCATTCCGCCACGTGGAGTCACTAACTCCGCTGGGAGACCCCCCTCCAGCAATTGTGAGCCCAGGTTTATGATGTAGGAAGTGGGTCTTTGCCCACAAAAGCTGATGCTCCAAAATATCTCTTAGTCTGTAAGGTGCCACTGGACTTCTCGGTGTTGGTGCAGTGTGGACACAGGCAGGAAACGCGGGGTCGACAAGCCCAGGGCTGCAGTGTAAACATCCTCTAGAGGGCTCCAGGCTGCCCGGTGGTGAGGGCGAAAGGTTGAGAAGAAGGTCCCCTGTGTTTCAGTGCCTTGGAAAAGCTCTGGAGTGGTGGAGAGTCAGCAACCACTCAAGCACATGCTGAAGGTCAGCCATAGCACCGCTGAGGGCTTTGCTGAATCAGGGCCTTTCGGAGGAGACTTTTCCAAAGCATCCAAGAGTCCACCAGAGTCTCAGGGACTTTCACTATAACCGGTGCCTTTGACAATTCCCCTGAAGCCGGCCGTGCACAGATGCCACGACGGGGATTTTCCAAGGCTCTGCACCACCTCTGCCTCCTCTTCCACCAACGGCCGATTCCCACAGCGGCAGCATGCACCACATGCACTCTGGGGTCCCATCCACCCCATGGCCACCCCACTGCGCGGCTCTGCGAAGGGCAGCCTGCCTTTCACATGCTCACAGAGCTGCACTCTGATCACAGTGGTGGAAGCATCATCATAACCATGAGCACTGTTCTGGAGGCCCTGCAGGGCAGCTCCCAACAGCACCTCTTCGTTGGCTGGAGTCCCAAAGCACTTCCCAGAGCAATGAGTTAGACAGTGGTGCTCAGGGGCCAGGCAAAAGGAAGGACCCTCTGCTCCTGTCCAGCCAGGGAGCTCAGGATCCAGTCTGCTAAAAAAGGGAGGGCTGGGCGAAGCGATCACCTGCCTGTTGCTTGGTCCCTTCATGGAACGAAAGAGCAGGAGACAAGGCTGAAGCTCTGCAGCTGGAGAGGCTTCACCACTCCCATCGCTGCCTCCTTCTCTAGCCACCGCCCCAACCCGTTTTCCTGCCTGCTCAGCAGATCCCGATGGACAGCACAGTACGTGGCACTGATCGCAGGCCAGGCCAGCCCAACAGATCCCCAAACAAACTCCAGCAGGGCAGGGCCAGGATGAAAATTCACCTTAAACCGGGAGCAATTTGGGGAGGGGATTTTGTCTCCCTTTTTGTGCGAGGAGCACCTAGTTCATGGAGAGAGCTCCTGTAATGCCTTAAATACGTCCCAACTGCCCTGCATCCAGGAGAGGGGAGCCAGCAAGCGTGGAGAAAGGAAACAAAGAGACAGAGGGAAAAGGAACAAACAGGAAGAAGATAAACCCTGGAGGACAGTGGAAGGAGGAAAGTCATATTGTGACTCACCGACCTAACAACATCTTCCTAAGCTTGCGCAGATGTTAGGACATGCAGAGGGGGACTCGGCGTCAGGACTTCTGAGTTCTCTCCCCCACTCTGCAACTCACAATGTCGGTCATGCAGAAACAAGAGGGAGTCCTGTGGCACCTTAGACTCTAGGTAAAGTAAGTCAACCCCAGACACACAATTCCAGCTACGGCAATTGTGTAGCTAAAATCGACGTACCTGTGCTCAGCTAACTCGGCTGTCCATACTGGAGAAGTTTCTCCCATCGCCCACTTGTAGTTCTCATGTGTTGTGAGGAGTACAGAGGTCAATGGCAACCCCTGAGAGGTTGGCTTCATCCCGAGAGGTCGATTTCTCATGTCCATACTAGATGCAGGAAATTGAACCCTGGAACATTGACCCAGAGCGGGTCGATCTTCGGGGGTAGTGTAGACACAGCCTTAAAGATTAATGACTTTATTTATTTATTGTGGGTAAAAACTGCGTTGTCAAATCTGAAAGCTTCTGCCCAAATGAACCTCTTAGTCTTCAATATGCCACAGGACTCCTCATTGTTTTTGCAGATACAGACCAACACGGCTACCCCTCAGAGCATGTCATGTAACTTCTCCACCTCTGCGTTCCTCTGAGCACCTCAGGTCTGTGAAAAAACTCAGATCCTCAGATGCTGGGGAACAGCTGCTCATTATCATCATTGCACTCGTGATACTTTTTTTTCCCCTAGTGTGACCACTACAAAATTCTGGTCCCCTTCTTTCTGCTTTTATGACACTATCATCCATATTGTCCACTGGGGCTTTGGAATGACAACATCTGCTAAGGATGACCCCCCAGGTTTCAGCCTCCTTTAGAGGTTTATTGATAAAACCGATCAAACTTTCTTTATCCAAACATTTTTTTCTCTCCCAGAAAAGGTGGCTTTTGAGCCAAAAGAGAAACATTTGCTTTGTTCCTGCAGTTGAGGTTTCTAACACAAAAAGAATGCCAGATCTATGATTTTTCAGTTTTTGGGGGAAAAAAAAAAGTTTCAAGTGCTAGTTAAAAAAGAAAACCCACCCCCCAAATCTGAAAACTTTCTTGGATAAATTATCGAGTGGGGTAGCGATAGCTTAAAAAGACATGTCCCCCCCAGAATTAATGGGTGCTTTTTGTCCAGCTCTCTGGGTTACACATTTAACGTCATACTGCAAAGAGACAGAACTTTCTTGCTGGCAGATGTTGCCATGCTCCTCACGGACACAAGCACATTACTTGTCAGTTATAAATACCCAGGCGGAGAGTTCTGATTGCTGTGGTTTCTCCCACAAGGCTTCCTGCTGCCTCCACAGCATTTTAAAGTTAGTTCTTTTCACACCAGGGAGGAAGGCTTATTGTTGAGCCCCACCCGCAGAGGAAAATTGTCCTGCTTTCCTGTCATTTTACAGTCACGAGATGTGATCGTGTGACTTTCTGAGTTGCTGCTGGTGGCACGAGTGTCAGAGAGCTGAAGTTCAGAAAGACCAGCTAGCCTGATCGCCGTAAAATGCAGGCAGTGGAAATTCACACAGAGATTCTGCTCTCTGTCCAATGACCTGAGGCCATCAGGGAGGCTCTCAAAGCCTCCCTGCCTTCCAGCTGATATAGTGATTGTCAGTAAGGGTTAGCGCAGACGGTTGACCCAATCCAGAATCCTTTTCCAGACAGCAATTGGCACTGGCTGCTTCAGAGGCAAATAAAAGAAACTCTAGTGGAGAATTAACAAGTTGGAAGTCCACAGTGGCAGTTTCTTCCAACCTCCATCAGTCAGTTGCTGGCTTATGCCATGAAGCACAAAGGCTAATACCCACTGTGAATGGTGTTTATTCTGTCCAATGCAACTACAGATGTGCTCATTATCCATGTAAATAGCTAGTCTTCCTTTCTCTGATTGCACAAATGACAGCGCCTTTAGGTGCCTCAGAGAACTCTGATTTCCCACCCTACCAAAAGAAGTCTATTCTGTTATAAAACACAACCCCAGCCCACAGAAACTCTCAAATCTTATTGGTGGCCACTTAAAATGTCCCTATTTTGGATGAAAGTCCATCGCTTCTAAACACACAAAGCAGGACATCACAGAATGGAAATTTAAACAGCAACAAGTTTCTGAATGGTAAGTGAAGTTCAAATACTGTAGATTTAAGCTATGGTTTTTGGTGTCCCTCGGTCTCCTAGAGCAGTTTCTTAAACTTTTCTGAGACCACAGAACACCAAACAATAATATTCAGTAATAACCCAAACCTATACAGCAAAAGCAAAATGAAGTAGTAACATTATATCTGGTTTCAATAACGGAAAATATTATATAGGTGCCTCACGTCACTGCTAGTTGCTACACTGTCGTGGCACACCCGGGAGTTGTTCACAGAACACCAGCGTTCTGCAGAACATAGTTTCAGGAATGCTTCCAGAGCACCTTCCCCCCCAGATTTCAAAGGCTCAGTCTTGGCCGCCTGGAGGCTGCAGCCAACTCCCACTGGCTTCAGCAGTGCATGATCAGACTTAAAATGTCTCGACTGTAGCACTCGATTATGCCAGTACGGCAGCTAAATGTCACTCAGCCCCTTCCCTCTGTAGGGTCTCACGCTGGCCGTCGGCATCGTCTGGCAGATATTGAAAGGAGAGCTCCATCTCCCATGCTTCTCCCTCTTATTTTAACCTGGGGGGAACTGAGAAGCTGAAGTGACTTGCCCAAGTCCTACGGTGAGTCAGTAGAAGAGCCTGGGGCAAGACTCAAGGACTCGTGGATTCTAGAGTCGCCAGCGTTCATTTCTGTACTGCAGAAGGGTCAGTCTGGGGCGCATCCTCCCATTCCAGGCACAGGATAACAATTTACTGGCCCGTCACCTGCGGGTAAGCGTCCCAAGTATCTCAAACTCCTATTTCATGACTTTGCCCCAGTTGGCCTCTGTACATTAGACACACTGCAGCTACTTACTTAGTCCGAGGGGGTATCTACCACAACCCTACCAGTCAGTGCACAGAGGTGAGGACAAGCCAATCCATGAAATCACTGGATAGTCCAGCCAGCCATCTATGGAGCGTCACCAGCCGCGGCTTGCTCAGTCTCTTGTCGTCCCTAACACCTGCCAATTAAGAGCTCAGTCCTGCAAAGGAGAACACCTGGCAAGGTGGCAGGCACCAGCCACTTCCACTGTCATCACGAGGAGTGGGTAGAAGCCCAGGCCGGGCAGGAGACGTGCCCCAAGGGAGGCAGGAGCAGAGCTGAGGGTAAGGGGAATGATGGCCGATACTGGCCATCAGCCTCAGACACATCCTGGCTGCTCTGGGCACCGGACTAACTTTGCCGTTTACCTTGTTTAGAAAACTGTTGCTCAGTAAAAAGCCGACACGAGGGAAGAAAGCGCAAACGGAGCCGAGGCACTGACGGGAGCCTGGCCGCGGAAAAGGATGCGTTGGGGGGCACCCTGGGGTCGAACGTTTCTGTCTGTCTGCCAGGAGAAGGAGCTGCCTGGAGTTTTCATCCTAAGTCTGGACTTGCCGCCTCTAGCACTGAACAGTTTTGCGCTAGCTAGTGCCAACACTCCCTGGTTACCACTACTGCCACAGGAACGTATTCAAAAGGGCTGTTCGACTCACACAGCCTGCAGAGCAATTTAATGGTCTTTCCGTATCATGACCCGCCACCCCCAGAGGCGACCCCTTGGTGCCCTAACCAATATGCACACAGACCCCCCTCACCTCTTGCTCCATACACACACACACAGCATCCGGAGGGCGCTCCCAGGCATCAGCCTGCCAGCACGCACCAGCTTCTCTCTCAGGGCTTGGGAAGGATAACCAAGAGCAATGCACCATTGTGTTGCAATGAAGTTCACACTGAAGGGGCTCCTGCCAACTTCAGAGGAGCTGTTTTTTTAAACGATTTACAGACAAATCCCCCAGCCTCCCTACCCCCTGCGCTCCAATATAAATATATAACAAACTCCCCCTCTCCCCTCAATCCAGCCTCTCGCTCCAGGGAACAAGAAGGAGCACAAGTAAAAATGCAGAGTGCTACTTACTGATCCCAGCAGCAAATTCCCGCCAAAGCTCCTGCTGTCACACCTCGCAGCACCCGGACAATCTCACCCTGCCAAGGAAGTGCTCGGGGAGAGCAGCTGCTCCCTGGATGCTCGGTGGCTACTGCTCGCAGTAACAGAGAGCACTCACCAGCCACCTCCCCACGCAGGCTGCCGGAGCAAAGATTTATGCGGAGTGCTCAGCCATGTGAAAAATGTAGACAGCGCCAATGACCCGCTCTGGGCTGGGACTCGGTTTAAAGCGACAGTCTCACCTGCCAAGGCCCTGTCCTCAGGTGACTGTTTTCTGCCCGCACAGGGGGAGGGAGGTGCGGACTCAGTTAACTAGGTCGGCTTTCTTACAGCTGATGCTGTGATCCTAACGTTATCAGATGATCTTCTTCAGTATGCGCTAGAGCTCGGAGAATATATAGCTCTCCCTCCTCCTCCTCACCCACCCCCCATGCACCGCACACATTGTAGCTTATAAATAGACCAATATCCATTTTGCTGGAGTACAGCTACACACACGGCATTGTGCATATAGAGGCACTGCACGACAACGAAGAGTTGCAAACACACAAAATTAAACGGTCGCTTGCTGCCCCTTCTAGTTATTTTTTTGCTGGAGTACAGCTACACACACGGCATTGTGCATATAGAGGCACTGCACGACAACGAAGAGTTGCAAACACACAAAATTAAACGGTCGCTTGCTGCCCCTTCTAGTTATTTTTCCATATAACATTTTTGTTTGTATTTTTTTCTCTCATTACATGACTGTCTGAAACCTCCTATCTTAATTCGAATCAGCTGATATTAAGTAGCCAGGAATTCAAAACCAAATTTGCAGTAAGGTTTGGCTAACAGCATGGATCAGCTGGGAACGCTGTACGAACCAAAGACTTATCCCCCCCATTTACAGATGGGTAAAATGAGGCATCGAGCAACGTAGCAACTTGTGCATGTCAGCTGCACAGCTGGGAGCAGAAACAAGGTCATTCAGCCTTCTGTCCAGCAGCCCTGCCACTGGGGTCACACTGCCTGTCTAGTCTGGACCCGTCCTTCCTGAGCACAACTATCAGCTCCAGAGCAAAGGCAGCTTTTATAACTTGAGTGTCTTTTAAAAACACCGCTCCATGCTTAATCCCTGGTGCACCATTTGTTCCCACTGATTGCACAGGGGCTTACGGACGTTAAGGCACCTTCCCGAATCAGGGTCTAAATAAGCAGGTGTGAAAGTTTCCTGTTCTTCATGGAGGGAGAACTTATTCAGCGAGAGAGATGCAGATCTTTGCAGGGACTCATGCGCTAGCCTTAAAAAGGGGAGACTGTGGCTGGAGGAGAGGGTCAGGACGCCTGTGTTCTCTCTCTGACTCTACCACTGGTCTGTTCAGAGATCACCATCGAGTCGCTCTCTGAATCTCAGGTTCCCCAACAGGGAGCAGAACAATAACTGCTGTGCCCCCAGAGGGGCTGGGAAGACTAATTGGTGTTTGCAAAGTGATGCAAGACCTGTGAAGGGAAAGTGCCAGGAAAGCACTAAAAATACCTCCCTGCAGCAGCAGCTTTGGGTGCCGGCTGTAATGCTAACCAGAGACGGAGCAGAAAGCCTGGGCAGACCATGGGGAGGGCTGGATTTGGACTGTAAGCTGCTCACACCCGGAGATGATGGGACAAAAACTTGGGCAGGAGAAGAAAGAATTACGCCCTTTGGACAATTTGGCTCCAAGGTGGTGGGTGGGTGGGTAGTGAGCATGGTGGGGCCTGGCAGTGTTCAAGGGTAAGGGAGAGTTCTGAACCAGCCAACAAAAAACACTCATTAATGAGAGCCAGCCCCACATGGAGGGCCAGATCCAACTCGAGCACCCTGCCACACTACTCATCCCATATGAACCAGAGCCAGCCCTGCTGTGAGGCCTGCCATGCAACCCCCTTTCCCGTATGGACCAGAGCCAGCCTGAGCAGCTCTTCCACACAGCCTCCTCCCCCATACAGACCAGCCCCAGCCCCGAGACACACGTCCATTCAGCCAACTGTGGGTACTTCATGTGCCTCATCAATGTAGCTGCTGCACTCCAGAGAAGTCCAAACGTCAGGACTTAAACTTAAGTTAAAAAAAAACACACAAAAACTAAATTCTTCCGGGGGAAGCCCATCCCTCACAGTACAGTGCATGCTTCGTAACTGCGGTGGGGCGCTCCACCCCAAGATTAGCTCTGCCTTCGGGAGACCCAGTACCCCACTGTACAGTGAAAAGAGTAACTTTGCAAGCCAGCCGTGGCAAACTCCACAGCTTCCGACTCACCCAGCAATCTATCCACAGAGAGAAATTCACCTTCTTGGACGTGCTTCCACCACTTATTTTCTTTGCTGACTGTGCCAGCAATGAATCAGAAAGCTAGAGAAGAGACTAAGGCAAACAAACCATGGATCTCTCGGCCGAACAGTAGGAGGGGACAAGCTCCCCACAGCTGAGTGATGGGGAATGCATGTCTGCAGAAATGCTTTCCCTCTCTAGAGAGCTGGCTTGTCAGGGACAGAGTATTCTTCCACATCCTCTAGCTGCCGGATGGCAACGGAGGCCAGATCAGGGCTCTGGAGGTGCCTCTCCGCACTTCATGCCAGGACTGGCCTTTTGGACGTGAGATGAAGGCCAGCTCCAAGAAAGTCTCAGTACAAGTGACATGGCCACCACCAGCAGTAGAATTTAGCCTCTTCCATGCCTGCATCTTGAAGCATAGGCCACCCACGACTATTTGCCAGCATCCCCTGTCCTGGGCAACCTTTTCCGGTTCTGACCAGTTGTAGCCTGCCTTTTTAGTGTCTGCCTTCAGGTGTGTTCCGACTTAGGACTTGCCTGGTGATGTTAGTGATTGGTTGTCTAAGGGTATGTCCACTCCATCGTCATCTTCTCTTCCTGATTTCTTCTTTGGCAGGAAGTCAGTGAGTCAGTTGCCACAGGGCTTGGTTAATGGTGTCTGGCCAGTGGATCTGGAGGATTTTAGAGAGGCAGCTCTTGATAAACATGTGGATTTTTTTTGAGAGTCCTCTTTGTTGTTCTCCAAGTTTCTGCTCCTTGCAGTACGATTGATTTGACGTTGGAGTTGAATAACCTGATCTTAGTCAGAGTTCTGATCTGCTTAGGATTCCAGAAGCTTTTCATGAGAAGAAAGGCTGTTCTTGCTTTCCCAATACTCGCTCTCACATCAACATCGGTGCCCCCTCTCTTTGAGGATGCTGCCCAGGTATGGGAAGAGCTCAGCACCACTAGGGTTCCCTTTAATTTTTTCCGTCCTTGGGCAGAATTAATTTCGTTATGTGCACCAAAGTATGTGTTGGTGTGCACACTGCTGCTGGGGGCGCTCTGCTAATCAGCTGGGCAGCACCTGAATCTCTCCTGGGTGACTGCTCGGGCACTCAGCTTACCAGAAACACTCTTCCCCACGTTCAATTTCTTGCTTACCCACCCCAAAAACTTAAAGCAGCTGCTGCTACCTGGCAACGTGTGTTTCCCTTCTACATGTCTCTTTCAGGCTGTTCTTTTAAAAAAAAGAAAGTACAGCCAACAGGACAGGAAAAGGCATGTGACATATACGAGATGGGGAACAGACCATGAAACCAAGCCAGGCAAGGTGTATGCAAAGAAGAACAGTGGAAGAGAAATAAAGGTGAAAATGTGGCTACAAGAAGACTGAACCGCCCCTTTGACATTCACAGAGTCTCCAGGGTGTTTATTTGCATAGGGATTTGGTTTCAGAACCACCAAGGTGACTTTAAAACTTCAGCATCTGTACTGATTGCAGGGAAATTGCCACATACGCTCCTTGCAGGCTCAGAGAGCTGAATCCGAGCTCAGTGATGAATTAGAAACGCAAGCTCAGAGCACATCAGAATACCAGGCTGCCAGTGTTCCCTGTAAGCTGAGTGCTTGGGCGGCCGCCCAGGAGAGGTTCAAATGCCACTCTGCAGGTTAGCAGAGTGCCCCCAGCCCGCCTTAGCTAGCAGCATGTGTTGGTGGCCCACAGCTGCACATGCAGTGGAATAAATTAACTAGGGAGGTTGTGGAATCTTCATCACTGGACACCTAGCAGGGATGGTCTAGATGGTGCTTGGTCCTGCTGAGAGGGCAGGGAATTGGACTCGATGGCCTTTCCAGGCCCCTTCCAGTTCTCTGAGTCTATGCCTTGCTGCACGTAACAAAAGTTATTCTGCCCACGGATGGAAACAGCTAGAGGGTGCACTGCAGGCTGCCCACAGGAAGCAAGAGCAGTGTGTGTGTTTTTCAGCCAAGCAGACATAGAGGTAACACTTATGGGACACTGTGGTTGCCCTATAGGGCAAGTTAGTTTGGTTAGCAGGCAGAAGGACGTGAACCACAATCCCCAGGGCGGGCCAAGTCAGCTCTAAGTTGTGTGTAAATCCACACAGTGGATTTGACTCAGAAAAAAATCCACAGTGGTGGATTTGACTCAGAAAAAAAGACAAAAAGGAGGTGTGCGATTGTAATGCAGCTGAAACATGGCCTGGGATGCGAAGGAACACCCCCGGATCTGCTTCCCCACTCCCCACCCAGCCCGTGTCTCCATCACGGAATGGAGGAAGGCCACCATCCAAAATTATAACAGCAGCAAACTAGCCGGGAGCAGTGACCCGTGAAACTCGCCTGTAATGACACGAGGCCTCATCAATGAGCGCGCGGTGAAGGGAAGAGCTAAGCTGTGGAGCCAGAGTCTCTTAGGGAACAGATGGACATTGACTCAGCAGCTGCGGGGCAGCCCCAGGCCATCCCAACTGTGGGGGACCTGCTGGTTAAAGTCACTTCTGCGCCTGCCCATCCCAAAAACTCCCATTAGTTGCTACAATTAAAATGTCAAAAACCCTTTATATGTTGGAGTGGGTCCATCTTTCGCTCCGCAATCCTCTTCAATGGCACCGTTCGAATCCAGCAGCTGTCACACAGGAAGCACCACCACCGTAAGGAACTAGATTGGGCAGAGACTGCTGGTGCCAGCTCCTGCATCCCAGGAGATTCCCTTGGGAGCTAAGCGGGAATCCCAGGGGCTGAAGGCCCACACAAAGCCACCTGTGTCATGAGCCCTCAACAAGGGGAAGAGCAGAGCAGAGATGTGGGGATCAGTGTTCTCTACCATGATTTGCAATCAGGATGTTCAGGATGGAACAGAAAGAGTCCGATTCTCTACGGCACTGGACCTGGTAGAGCCGTTTATACCAGTGCAGAGAGGGTGGGAAAATGCCCCTTGCTGCAGATTGGTGGAATCCTACTCTTCACATTGCATGGGTGCAAACGGCTGCACTAGGTGTGGGAGCAGAACCAGGCTTAAAGCCCCCACCTCTACTTGCACATCTTGCAGTCCAAATTTAAACACGTGGCAGCAGCTGGGGCTCGAGCCAATAGGGCGAAGGAGGACACAGGACACAGCAGTCACACAACGTGCATCCTCGGCTCCAGCACCTACATGGCATCCTGGTTCAGCTCCCCGTGCTGGGTCCTCAGCAGGTGTAAACCAGATCCATCGACTTGAATGAGACCATGTCGACTGACACCATTTGAGGATCTGGCCCCAAGCTTTTATTATTTATGCTTGGCATTGTGGCAGGTGTGTGGCTTAAAGAGGGCTTTGAATGAAGACAGGACAGCAACTGGTTAGACCAAAACTGGGAGCGTGCCCTATCCTTAAAAAGCAGAGTGTAGAAAGGCACAGGATGGCTGTGAAGACAGATGGCACTGAAGGGAAATGGAGATCATGAGGAATGTTGCAATCAGAAGCCAGGTCGATGCACAGGCAGAGGCAAGTCATAAAGGGCTCTGAACTCGATGTGCTGGAGAAGAGGAAGACAGCCTTTGAGAAGGTGGTGATCTGATTGCCAGGCCAGGGAGATGTTTTAGCATCTGCATTTTGGATGGGCTGAAGGAAACAGGTGGACAACGCGCATTTCAAGAAGGCCACATACAGTACAGCTGGAAACTACCAGTTATCAGACTAAGAGCCATGCGTGCGCATGCTGGCGTGGGGGACCAACAAGCATGCAAAGATTCCCACACATTTTTCCCCGGGGATGAAATTATTTTCCTACTTGGGATTGTTTCCAAAGAATGTTTTTCCCTCTCAGAAAACTCATCCACTCATTCCCCTTCTGCACTGGGGCGAAAAGCGGGGCCAGTTGCTGGATTTCAAATAACCAGATTTTATTATTTCAAATAAAAACAAATCAAGCCTTCCATGCTTTCCCCAAAGGCATTAGCAGAGGCCCTGCTCACTTGCATGGATCACACTACATGGATTTACACACATTAAATAAAAATCATTCAATTTGATAAGGGATCACATGAAGATTTTTGCAGAAGAGACAGAATGCACGACCGCCTGCGCAGGCGTGTGGGTGTTTGGTTTAGGTGTCAGTGGCACCTCGGATACTTAAAGCTCTTGATCTGAGCGCCGAACTGCTATTGCCAACACATTCACACATCGCGACGTTGGGTACCAGTCTCATTAATTCTGATTTTACACTTTCTGTTTTAATATACTGTAATCTAGCCTGGAATCACAAATCTGGTACCCAAAGTCTGTAAGAAAGAGCTCGGTGCATTTCTGGGACATGACCATCACTGGCTTCTTGGGGAGAAGATGACGTACCATTTAGCAAATCCACTCCATGCACAGGAGCAGTACCCCTTGGCAATTAACTGAGCACCTTTCGTCCATGGATTTCAAATCACAGTACAAGAAAGGTTAAGCAAGAACATAAGAGGGTCTTACCCCCCCAGCGCTCATGGCCTAATAAATTTGTTAGTCTCTAAGGTCCTAGAGGACTGCTTGTTATACGGGCATACACACTGCCACACTGGGTCAGACCAAAGGCCCACCTAGCCCAGTATCCCGTCTTCCAACAATGGCCAACACCAGGTGCCCCAGAGGGAGTGAACAAAACAGGGAATCAAATGCTCTGTCCCCTGGTGCCTGTTCCCTGCTTCCGGAAAGCAGCGTAGGGACACCGCTCCTACCCGTCCTGGCTCCGAGCCCTTGATAGACCAAACCTCCCTGAATTGACCTAGTGCTCCTCTGAACCCTGTGAAAGTCCTGGTCTTCACAACCTTCTCTGGCCAGGAGTCCCGCAGGCCGACTGGGACGGAATATTTCCTTTCGCTTGCTTTACACCTGCTACGGAGGCATTTCATTTGGTTAAGGGACCAAGGAAACAACTTTTCTTTTTTCCACTTTTTCCATCCCAGTCACGATTTTATAGACCTCTCCCATATCTCCCTCAGTCGCTGCTCTAAGCTGAGAAGTCCCAGTCTTTGTCTCCCTCCCCATACAGCAGCTGCCACCTCTGGACTCACTCACTCCTCTCACTGCATGTGGGTCTCTCACATTCACCCTGGCTTGGTGCCTTGGATTGAAAGTCCTCTCAAGACTCCAGCTCTCCCCAGAGTCCTCCTGCAGCGCCAATGGAGAGACACAGGAGCAGAGAGCTGGAGCCAGGTGCTGGGTCGGGGTCAGTGTTACCTGTAAGCGGAGTGCATGGGCAGCCGCCCAGAAGAGAGCCAGGAGCTGCCCAGATGATTAGCAGAATGCCCACAGCCATCCCCAGCTGGCAGTGTGCATTTCTATAGGTGGTGCACATCAGCACATGCCCTGGTGCATATAACAAAATTTATTTCACCCCTGATGGAAATAGCGAGAGGGAACCCTGATAGGGCCCTTTGCTAACTGAGGGTACACCGCCCCGTCCAGCTGCAGGCGTAAGGAGGCCTATACATACTAGCCCCGATAAAGCAAACGTGCCGGAAGCAGCAGCATAGCGGTAGCAGTAAGCACCTAAGCTGTGTCTACACTTGTGTTCCTCTTTCAAAAGAGGAATGCAAATGAGGGAACTCAAAAATGCAAATGAGGCACTGATTGACATATCTTGTGCTTCATTTGCACAACCTCTTTTCCAAAGAGATTCTTTCGAAAGAAAAAAAGCAGGGCAGAGGGAGCGCTTTCAAAACTAAACCCCACCTTCGAAAGAGCCCTCTCAACGCTGCTTTTTTTCCTTTCAAAAGATTCTCTTCCAAAAAGAGATTATGCAAATGAAGTACAAGATATGTAAATCAGGGCCTTGTTTGCATTTTCAATTTCCCTCATTTACATTCCTCTTTCCAAAGAGGAATGAAAGTGCAGCCACAGCCCTAGTGTCTTGGTGGACTGGTCCTCAGGGGACTAGCCCCTCCTGCTGCAGGCACTGCTATGGCTACACTGCTCTGTTTTATCCTGCTGGCTTGCTCAGAGCTTGTGCAGGTACGTCTCTTTTAGCTGGCAATTCCAGGTGCAGCTCAGAGTGAATGAAGCCACTGTCCAAGGCTACCACCCTGCACTCCTTCCCTGTCATGCCACCAGCTACTGTATTCAGGCTTGCTGACGGGGGCCCAGGGAGACACAAAAGGGGTGATTGCCCCAGGGCCTGGTGACACAAAAGGGCCCAGACCTTCTGGTCACTGCTGCTGCTATTGGTGCTACAGTTAATTGCCTTTGGGAGCGGCAATAGCCCTGGATCCTTTAAATCGCTGCCAGAGAGCCACACAGAGCGCTCCAGCCAGCGCTGAGGGCTGGTGTGCGCATGCTGCAGTTCGGATGGCAGCCCAGCCGCCCACCTTTCACCGGAGGCCCTGCCCACTTCACTCAGGCCCCGCCCCTTTTGCCAAGGCCCCGCCCTTTCCGGTGGCATGGAGCAGGCCCCCCGCTCACCTTGCCCAGGGGCCCGGTGAGGCTGTCAGCCCTGCTGGCTGTACTCGTTAGGTAACAGCGAAACTATGTTTCCCGAAACAGCTGTTTCCGAAGGCGCCCCCGTGTGTGCGAGAGCAGCGTCCTGAGAGTGGGCCTTGAGAGCCTCCTGCACGGCAGTGCTGCCTCACCACTCTGTCAGCTGCCGTTACCAGTGCAGGCTCAGCACCAGGCTGTCATCTGCTGGGGGCTGACCGACCCTCTGAGGGGAAAGGGAAGGCTCCAGGCTGTGAAAAACCCATTACTCGGGCTTTTATTTTAGACTCGCTGGCGCTAATTGCCTTTGGGAGATGCAATAATAGCCCAGCTCCTATGAAAACAGATTCAGGCTAGAGGTGAACCAGGAACAGAGACGAGCCTCTATATCCGTCTCTCCCCCGAGGGGCGCATGGAATTTCGTATCAACTCTAGGCTCATGCTTTGTGCCGGCCGGGCCCTGCTGCCATGGGCCTTTGTCAGACGCAGCTCAGATGTAGTGCAGACAGACAGCGACTGGAACGGGAAAACAGCGGTCTGTCTTTTTTCCTTTCAAGCAGTGAGTTTGTCAGTGTCTCTCCCAAACCCTGAGGCTTCCTATCTGGTAATGGGGTCTGAAGCCATCTCCTCGCAGACAGGACAACCAGCCTGGGAGCCTCTCTTTTTTTCAGGCAGCGGTTATTCATCTATCAGAGAGGTGGCCGTGTTAGTCTGTAGCTTCAGAACAACAAGTCTTGTGGCATCTTATAGACTAACAGATATTTTGGAGCATAAGCTTTCATGGGCAAAGACCTGCTTCATCAGATGCATGAGTGGGGGGCGTGGTTTCAGAAGGGTATTTAAAGAGGGAGGGTCCCAGTAAGAGGGAGGGCCAGAGCTGACAAGGTCTATTCAGCAAGGTGGAAATGTTATTCATCTGTTCACATTCCTGCCTAAGACCAAAGCCTCGCCCTGGCCATGAAGGACCCCCGCCCGAGCACTCTCTGGTAGTGGTGCTTCCCATACAATGGGTCCATCCCAACCCCTCTGACACAAGCTGGCTGCAGCCGAAGTAACCAAGCCCTGCTGATTGTCCCAAGGTTGGGTGGACTCCAGAAGGAATGAGATTGGTTGTAGGCGATGTACTGGGCTGCCTCCAAGTGAATGGGCTCGAACAGGGGTCAGCAACCTTTCCGAGGTGCAGTGCCGAAATTTGACCTTTTGACCTCCGAGTGCCGGCACTACTGTTTAAAGTCACTCATAGTCCTACGTACAACAGCTTCATTCATAGATAAAGATGCAGAGCTTTGCCATTGCGGAGGTAGCATTAGCTGGTCTTTTGTGGCCTGGCTTTGAGCAAGCTCCCAGCTGCATGGGGGAGAATGGGCGGGGCTGAGCTCCTCTCTTATGTGCCGATGAAAGTCACCTCACATGCTCGCCCCGGGCTAGAAAGTGACGTTCCAGCAGGGGTGGTGCGCTCAGCAACAGTGCACATGTAGCCTTGTATGGAACACTCGAGAGCCAGATTCACGCATTCCCAGACTTCTGGGGATTTACACCAGGGATGAATTTGGCCCGGGCATTTGACAGAATGAACGTTGGTTCTGACGCCCAAGGCTCCCTCCTACTCTACGAATCAGACCTGGAACGTCCCCTGGGGAGCCAGTGGGATCTTAGCAATAGGACTCACTGGGGCATCTCCTAAACCTACCACACGCTGTAAGTAACAGAGCCAAGATGGGGTTTGGGTGGGGGATTATAACCAGTGTTAGCCAAGTGCTGGGGAGCTGCCCAGCTGCTGCCCAGCCGATTAGCAGAGCACCCACAGCAGGCAGCGTGGGTTTCTATGGGTGGTGCACATACACACGTGCCTTGGTGCACACAACAAAATTTATTCTGCCCAAGGATGGAACTCAGATTAGACTCTGCTGCCCTTGGCTCTGCAGGAGGGCATTCCACCAGCTGAAGGAAGTGCTGTGTAATGAATGGGGCACGAGGACTTGAAGGCAGTAGGAGGTAAATGTACCTAATTTGGAAAGGGCACAAGGCCAGCGCAGACTGCAGCAGGGTCTGAATCTATTACACAAAAGCTGATGTTTTCCCTAACCACCTATTAAACGTCCTGCTAAACCCCACGACTTCACAGAGCTGCCATATCTCTGACAGCACAGCAGGACTCTGAGCTGAGGCTCAGAAATAATCCCCTTCTGCCTGGGAATTACAACCCAGAGCCTTCAAAAGACATTTGCTTTCCTCACTGTGTCAAGAGGTCACTGACAGACCTCTCTTCCTCTGGAATGGACAAAATGACAGCACAGTCTTTGCTGGGCAGCTTCTAATCAAGGATTTACCCTTCATGAGCCTCAAACAAAACCTCAAAACATTATTTATCATGTGTGCCAGCCGTCCCCAAAGCATCTCAGGCAGGACGGTGCCTTTATGAACTGGTAACTTACAGGGCTGGCAAACCACAGACAGAGTAAGACACATGGGGAACAAGGATGGCAAACAGCCTGAATGTCAAGGTGTATGAAAATCAAAGCACTTTGCTGTCCCATTTCTCGATTGCAAGTGTGTCCTGCATGCCTTTGTCGAGGAAGGAGGACGGTTTCTTGGAGAACTGGGTTCTGACTCTGCAGTAGCTATGCACTGGAGGCACCTTGATGTGATCTGTGAAATCTCTCTTGTGGTCAGAACGTCAGGGCGGATAAGGAGCAGGACTGAAAACACCCAAATGCCATTGCATAAATGAATGGGACGCCCACTGTTTGAAAACTACGTGCCGGGCTAGGCACCTGGTGTCTGTGAAAGGATCTAAAAAGGGTGAAGATTTAGATACAGATCTGAAAATGACCATGAACAGGAAGACAGAATAAAAGGTCAGGGATGAGATAGATCAGTGGAGGGCAACCTGTAGCCTGAGGGCCGCCTGTGGCCTGTCGGCGTTCTGTGTGTGTCCCGTGAGACGTTTTGGTTACTGTTGCCCTTGCACAGAGTTGACAGATTCTGCTGGTTTCTGCCCATATAGGTTTTTATTCCTACCAGTATTACTCTAGCGCCATGACATGTGCGTGCAGTGTGGTGGGTGTGGATTGCATGCAATGTCGTGAAACCCACGCGCACCCTCTGCATCCAGTCAAAGTGTGGCCATGGTTCTGTCGGCACACCCCGCCCATTCACGGTACCAAGCGCAGTTAGCAAAACTACCTTCTCCTGGGAGATGATCTTGGTTACACTCTTGAGGCCCACTGGGATGAAGGAGGCACACGCACTAGCTTGGGTCGCTGAGATAGGGGCATGCAGAATAATACACAGTACAGAGAAACTAAACCAGGTCCTGCTCTCTGGTCTCTCTCGGGATAGAAGAGCAAAGTGACATTCAAGAAACCTGGAAGTTGCTAACTCAGAAACCAATGGAAAGAAATCAGCATATAATCAGCCTGTGAAACTCACTGTCACAAGCTGTAGCTATCAAGGCGTTAGTAGGGCGTCAAGAAAGGATTAGATTATCTGCATACTGACAGAAAACATAGCTGCATTAGAGGGGGAGAAAACAAGAGAGAAATGAAGCCTCAGGCTTCGAGATAAAACTAAATGCAAACTCCATAATTGCCCACTCTGCTACAGGTTGAACCTTTTTAGTCCAGCACCCTCGGGACCTGATGGGAGCCGAATGAGAGAATTTGCTGGACGACGGGAGGTCAATATTGTCTAGCCCATAACCAACACTTCCACTGCTTGCTGGGCTAAATAACAGCACAGAACACTGAGAGCCAGGACTGGTGGTTGGAAACAAACTTTATGGGACCGTGGGAAAATTGGCCGCACCCATGATAAATGGTCATCCAGCTACTGTGGTTGCCTGACCAGAGAGTGCCAGACTAGAGACGTTCCACTCTGGTATGTCTCTCACACTCCTCTAAAACATCTCTTCTGGCCAGTGGGCTAAACAGACCACTGGGCTGGCAGGATATGGCAGTTTCTTGATTGCTATAGATATGCTCTTTAATTTAATAGTCATATTAGCATGGATTCAGTTCACTATTTTCAGCACTCTCTTGATTATGTACAATAATCTACTCCAAAGGTATACTTGCTGGTGTAATTAATTTCTAGAAAATATGCAGAAGGGACAGAAAGGCAATAATTAGATCTAAACATTAGAAAGGTGTTTAATGCCTCTCCAATGACTTCTGGCAAGTCTCTTCCACTCCTCACACTGGACTCAGTTGCAGGGATGGAAAGAGTAACAGAATGGACACGCAGCTGTTGTGCCCCGAAAGCTCATGTTTGCACAAGGAAAAGGCATTTGTGCAAGCAAAAAATTATGGCCCAGATCCTCGACTACATAAATGATTGATGCTCCATTGATTTCAATGGAGTTGTGCTGATTTACACCGGATGAGACTCTGGCCTATGGTTTTTTTTAAAAAAGTCTCCTGGTCTGTACAATTTACGAGAAAAAAGATCCGGCAGATTTTATGAGTGTATGGAACGCCCCCAGGCGTGACAGAGATATTAGAAACAAGTGAAAGTTTCCAGATTTCAAGACAAGCCAAACATTTGCAGTTTTATTGCTCTGCAATTGGCTGTAGTTCATCTTTCTTTTTTGTTAGTGCTCTCCTTAAAGTGACAGTTTATGAGAACCGGGAAACAGAACATCTCTTTTATTGTCCGTTTTCCCCTTGAATATCAGCTCCTGCTCACAAGCGGGCTGGAGAGATGGAAGCACAAAAAGGCACAGGCTTTAGCTATGGTTACAAAATGCTCATAAGGGAAAAGCCAGCTGGAGTGAGTCATGTATGCTCAGGGGATGGCTGAAAATTCTCCACATCCACTGGAGGAAGGACAAGATGCCACAGGATTAACCTGCAGCATGGGAGATCTAGGCTAGCTAGCAAGACGTTTCTAACTCTAGGGATAGTAGCTATTGGAACAGGTTACCCAGTGAGGCTGCGGAATGCCCCTCCCTGAAGGTTTAAGAGACAGGTTGGACAAACCCCTGCTGGGGATACCTAGGTTTGTTTGGCCATGCCCCAGCAACGGGGGTGGACAGGTGATGTCTCGAAGGCCTATCCAGCCCCATATGTCTACAACTGTCAGCTCACCCAGGCTAGCTTTGATCTCGGTAGCACAAAGTAACAATAGCAGTGCAGACCCAGGGAGATGGGCTTCAGCACGGGTCAGCTGCCCGAGCCAAGCGGCCAGGGAGCCGGGGTCCATACCACACTGCAGGCGGCTGTGCTGTCACAGCTACCTCTACGTGTGCCGACGGGATGAACAGGAGTGTGGGCCTGGCCCTTCTGACCGTCCCTTTGCTTGCAGTGCAGACGCACCAGCCAGCCCCTCCTTTCTGAACCAGCCAAGTGCTCTCCCAGGTACTGCGTGGATGGGGTCAAAACCATGTCTAGTGCAGTCCCAAATCTTTCATATCCCCTCCAGTGTTCCCTGTAAGCAAGCGCTTGGGCAGCTGCCTGGAAAAGATTTAGGTGCCGACCAGCTGATTAGCAGAGCGCCCGCAGCCAGCAGCGTGGGTTTCTACTGGTGGTGCACATCGTCACAGGCCTTTGCACACATAGCAAAATTTATTCCGCACACGGATGAAGAAATTTAGAGGAAAAACCAAACCTCCCCGCTCCCCCGGAATGGCTCCAAATAAGTCCTAAACAGGGCTCCTGCACTGGGGATTAACATCCTTCCATGAGTCATTCCAAGAAGCCATGCAGCTCCATTGCCATGCGCTGCTGATGGTTTATTCAATAACCAATCAGTCAATCAATATCTGTTATGGTAGAACTGATGTGAGCCTTTCTCCTTGGGAGGCTTCTTATCACCCCCTCCTGCCCCCCAATGACTTCCTTCCAAGCAGAGATTTGCCGCGATGCACTGACCATTCCAGCCTCTCTCCTCCTCTCCCCCCGCCTGCGAGTCCCATGGCTTCAGATTCAAGCTGAGATACCACACACAGGCTGCTGTGGCGCGAAAGCTTTGGGCTGCTAAGCACATGACCCTTGGCTTGGCTCCCACTCAGCTATTTGTGCTGCATCTCGATAGCTGGAGTGTGATTCCAAGAACACTCCATGCCTTGTGCAGCGATCACCTGTTTCGCTCACTTGGCCTGGGGAAAAGAACAAAAACAGCCCCCAGTGCATTTACTGGATCACAAGCCAGGCCTGGAAGATGCTCTGACCCATTCCTGGTGGCAGGTAAGAGGGGATTGCTATGAGCAAGGGCTGAACTTCAGAAAGCTCAGTCCCTGAAAGGGGCTCCAGACACCTCTCCACAGAACAGTTTCTTGGGTAGCAATGAGGCTCCCTTGCCTCTGGCTGGGACCCAGCAGCACAGCAAACAATAAGAACAAGAACTTCAAGAGCCCAGTGAAAGCTCAGGTACGGACCCACGGCATTGCAAGGGAATCTACACAACCTGCTGCAACCTCCCATCTGGCATCAGTGGCGCAGACGTTAACACACCCACCAGCAGTCTCTTCTCTCCACGATTCCAACTTACCTTCTTCTTCTTCTTGGCTTCCTCCTCCTCCTTCTTCAGTCTTGTCTACAGAGGGCCGGTTTTTCAGTTACACTGGTATAATCATAGCAGTACAGTTAACTGCTGTAGCAACCCTGGTACAATTCCCCTCCGTGGACACCTATCGCAGAATAAATGTGCTCACGTGGAAAGTTGTACTGTACAGCTACATCAATTTAAATCCACAGCCTAGCTTACACTGGTCTAACCTTCCTGTGCAGGCAAGATCTCTCCCAGCATCTGGGCTATGTACTGGTCTTTGGAAAGGAGCTATTGGGGAACAGACCTTCACCCAGAAAGTGTGTCTGGCACTTGATCTGATGAACGTTCGGCCTGTTCTCCTGTGCAGGTCACCTCCGTAGCTTAGGGCCCCCTTTGAGGTCCATCACAGCTGAGTCTCTGAAACACAGGTGGAGCATCACAGCAAGCTGCCAGCAGAGAGGTGCTCTGGGGCGCAGCCAGGTGCTAAGCCAGGCCTAGTCCTGTACTTGGACGGGAGCTCAGCCGGGAGAGGAGCAGGACACTAGCAGAATGCGCAAGCCCCAGTGAGAGAGGCTAGTATTGGTCTTTGGGGCTTAAGAGATGAGCTGCAGGGTATGTTATGAGCTGCTGCTTCTGTGTGGAACTCAAGCGCAAGCCCAGGCAGAGCAATTCCAGCACCCTGTGGTGATGCATCACGGGGATTGGGAGACATTTCCTCTACTCACAGACAAACCACCATGCAGATGGGACCCCTGACTGTTTTACAGCCACAGGGGAACGCCTACCCCACTGAGCTAGCTAGCCCAGGCAGCCACCATCACATCCACTCACACTGCCTGTCGGCAGAGTGCCGCTGCCTCCCTGGTGACGTCAGGTTTTGAGGGCTCAGCCTCACAATCCAATGGGCAGTAGTGACCGACACATCGGTCCAATGCGCCATTCCTGGGATCACAAAGCCCCTGGCCAAAGCCCTCGCGAGCCCACTCGAAATACAAGTGAACGAGCCTCCCGCAGCCTGCCCGTGGAGGGGCTCAGCAAGATCTTGTGTTCTTTTTACAGCAGTGGCTCACTCGAATAACAAAAAAAAGCCCAGCAAACTCATTTGTCACGGGGAATGTTTAGAGATACGGCATGCACGAAAACTGTTCAGTGTCTAAACACATCATCGGCCTGTCTCTGTAAGTCTTCATTCTAATCAAAACCAGGTTCCTCTCTCTTGTGACTATAAAAGGTCCGTGCTGAGAGCAGCAACAGGAGGGCAGTTCCAATGGGCAAGGGGGCTCCGCGTTCACCTCTCAAGTGGATACTGCTGCCAAAGGCGGCTGCATGCACACAGGGCTGTTTCCTAGGAGCTGCTGCCCTCGGGCCGTGGCGGCGATGGCCAGATTCCCACTGTTCGCCCTCAGTTTGTTCCTTGTCTGTTTCAGCTCCCATCAGAGGGGCACATAGGGCCTGACACAGCAATGCACTTCAGCGAGCAGGGGAATGCAGGCGTGCAAACCATCCCATTGACTTGGACAGAACTCCTCGCAGGCTTAAATTGAAACAGAGGCTTGTGTTGGCAAATGGGAACGTTAGCTCCAAGTCCCACTCCACATACCAGCCTGTTTTGTTTGGGAATTAGAAGCCCCTGATTTTCACCTCAGCCCATTTGCACATGAAAAAACAGGAGAGGGCACCTGTGAAAGCAACACTCGTGTGAGCCCTTTTGGAGTCCAGTGTGTTCTCCTCGAAAGTAAATCCACCCACTTTAAAGTCACCTTTCCGACCCACAGCCCTCTTTTCCTCAGGGCACTTCTGCATGCGACACATCTCAGCCAGAAAGAAGGAACTGGCGAGCTAGAGCAGCGAAAGCACAAGATCAACCTGGACCTTTGCTCAAAGCCTTGAGCACAACAGAACCCTTCTCCCAGTTTGCTAGCTTTCAGTCGGGGGTGGCCTTGTAAGCAGGACCAGAAAGCTGAGCCTCTGGGCAGTGGCTCAGGAGAGATTCAGGTGAAATCCCACTGATTAGCAGAGCGCCCCCAGCCACCCCGCAGACGTCAGCTTGTGTTTCTACTGGCGGTGCACATCCCGTATGCCTTGGTGCACATAAACTTTCTCCAACCCGTGGACGGAAAAAATTAGAAGGAACATTACCCAGCAGAGGTGAGTTCATGTCCTGCTCTGTAAAGTGGGCATTAATATTCCCTGCTCTCAGAAGTTTCTGTCCATGACTACCATCAGGCCCAAATAGGACAGACTGGCAGAAAGCAGGGCGGCTCCCCCAGCCAGCGGGGCATTCTGTAGTTAGATTTCACCAAGCCAGTGAGAAATGTGATCTCCTGGTGCTAGTCTTCCCCTGGAGTCACTGACAGAGCCTGGGACGCTCCAGTCTGGCTGACCACCCAGACCCCTGGGACTTTGTGACAACAGGTCACTTAAGCCAAAAAAATCACACCACATCAGGTTGCTCCCAGTTCCCAAAGACCAGTCACTTATCCCCAGATCAACTGGTGCGCTAGAGCCCCCAGACAGTGCTGGTTGCTAGGTCTTTCGTCTCCTCTTAGCAAAGGAGAGGAAATGAGAGCTAGTGAGAGACTAAATCAGGTAAAATATGTTGCACAGGTGAGCCATGGTGGGTAAGTGTAAATAGTGGCAGCGGTGCAATAAACGGCTAGTTTCCCCAAAAGTCTTTTCAGGGAACCCTGATTGTCTCTGAACATCTGCACTGTGCACCCCCAGCCTTCCTTGTAAGAGTCCAAACAGCCCAGAGAGGAACAAAAAGCAGTCAAGTAGCACTTTAAAGACTAGCAAAATAGTTTATTAGGCGAGCTTTCGTGGGACAGACCCACTTCTTCAGACCATCGCCAGACCAGAACAGACTCAATATTTATAAATTATAAATATTTATAAATATTGAGTCTGTTCTGGTCTGGCGATGGTCTGAAGAAGTGGGTCTGTCCCACGGAAGCTCGCCTAATAAACTATTTTGCTAGTCTTTAAAGTGCTACTTGACTGCTTTTTGTTTTGATAGTGTATAGACTAGCACGGCTTCCTCTCTGTAACTATCCAGAGGTGTCCCAGCCTTAGCATATGATCAGTCACAGGGAAATCTGTGAACTTTAACCTCACATGTTTAAGCTTAGGACCCTGGTCTACAAAATAACCGAACAATCCTCTCTGTGAGCCCCAGCTGCATCCCAAAGCAGACCCGGCCTGTACCCGACTGCAGAGAAACAGGTCTTCAGAGGCCTCTGCCTGCCATGCAAATTTGGCAAACTTGGGCTATGGGAAGCGAAGCAAAGCCTCGCCCAACTCCCTGGGGAACCAGGATCTGCTCTCTTGCCTCACTGGCAACATGCTTGATGAATTCTAGGTCCCATCATGCCCTTCCCAGTCCCACCAGCATCGGTGAGGGCCAATGCCAGAGGGACAAGAGGGTTCCAGAGGAGGGAATTTGAGGGGCGAGGTGGCGAGACCATCCGAACCAACCATCTGCTCCTGGCTTAGGGGACAAGCAACAGAGCAACTGCAGCACAATCTTATAGCCCCACTTCCCATGCATAGGGCTGACCCCCAGCTCAACCTGTCCCCCTGGGATTCTCCTACCTTACACATTGCTTTCCTCTGCCCATCCCCAAGATCTGAACTGATCTGGCTGCAGACAGGTTCACTCTATCAGCCCCAGGGCTGGATACAGCTTCCAACAGAGGCAGGGGCCTCTCCCTCTCCCCGGCCTCCTGCTCCACCGTATGTCTCCTGCTCTCTTCTTCCTATCGCCTCTCACGTAGGAGTTTATCATTACCCTCTCAGTCATCAGCATCAATGGCCATCACAATGAGAACACACCCCCTTGCGCCCCCTCTCGTAATCATTTGTGCCTCACACACCCTGGGGGATGGAGGTAGGTGGTAATGATTTTACAGAAGGGGAAACTGAGGCACGAGATATCCCACAGTTGGAGTGCCAGGGAAAGAACCCAGTATCTTGACTCTCCATCCCACACTTTAGCTGCAAGCCTACCCACCCCTGCATTGCACTGTTGAATGCTGCAAAGCCCATGGCTATCCAGACAGCATGCAAATTGCTGCAGAAAATAATGGGCACTCCGATGCATGGGAGTTTTGCAAGTCTCAGGAAGGAAGGAGGGTCCAGTAGTTATCTCACTGGCCTGAATTCAATTCCTTGTGCTGGTGTGACTTTGGCCGAGTTTTTCGGCTTCACTTTCCCACCTGTAAAACAGACAATATCAACCGCTCGGAAATGTTGCTTGGCTAAGTATGGAGACTCTGAGCAAAGGAAAAGTCTCTTCCTTAGTGTCCTTCACTGAGAGATTTTTGCCAATTAGAGGCTTTCAGCAGCAAACAGTCCTCATTAAGAGACAGGCTTTGTGGATTTTCTTCTAAAAGTCCAGTCGACGGCAGCGTTCAGGGAGCTGGTTCGGCAGTGCTGTACTGTGACCCAGCGGACAAGTCTATTTTTACCTCGTCGCATTAGCATCTAGGGTGGGATTTGCCAGATCGGAGTTAAAAAAAGGATCATGTAAATGAGAATTATCGCTTAAAAAGCCCACCCACGCTCCCAGAAAGCAAACTGATGCACTGCAGCATCGGGCTTCGGCAGAAGGGAACCAAAGGAGAGGCTTAGGGAATGTCTTGTCTTTTGGAACAGCGGCTTCGGGCAAGAAGTTGCCACGACTGATGTGACATTGGGTGGCTGTGACACTCAGATGCTGTCTAGCACAAAGCTGCCTCTCTCAGCCTGTGTGCACGCATATACTGACAGCATGGGCACGGGCGTTCAGAGGGGATCTGCACAGAAAACCAGGGCCAGTGTTTCAGATCCCTGCACCCCCAGTGTCACGAGCCGGGGCCGATGAGTGCACAGGCACTTTGGTAAATTTGGCCGTG
Organism: Carettochelys insculpta; assembly: GCF_033958435.1. Lineage (NCBI taxonomy): Eukaryota > Metazoa > Chordata > Testudines > Carettochelyidae > Carettochelys > Carettochelys insculpta. The sequence goes on from NC_134157.1 coordinate 19,338,139, forward strand.
CATCAGCATTCCCTCTAAGCCGGGTGCTCGGGCAGCCGCCCAGGAGAGAGTCAGGTGCTGCCCAGCTGATTAGCAGAGTGCCCACAGCCGGCAGCCTGTGTTTCTACTAGTGGTACACAGCTGCTCCTCCTTTGGTGCACATAAAATTTATTCCACACAAAATCAGAGGGAACACTGCCTTGTGTGTTTGTGTCACACATACACCCTTCTGCACGCACACAGACACACTATCACATAGGTCAATGCCTATTAACAAGTATGTGAGTATATATGCCCCCCTCAATGATCTACAGCAATCTTCTGCAGAGCCTTCATCCCAGAGATGTCCTTACATCTTGCAGGAGGACATGTAAAATTACTGCACGTAGCTTTGGGCTTAGAAAGACAGGGGCGGGGGCTGCTGTACCCTGCTCGCCTGAAGATGGGGTGCAGCACCCCCTCCTGGAAAGCTGGGGAAGTCACAAGCATCCCATTGCAAACGATTATTGGCAACTTTGGCATTCTGCTGTATCGGGGGTATGCAACTGAAAAAAAGCATTGGCCCACCAGGGTTCATCTCTGGCAAGCCTCCGCTGCTGTACTTACATGTGCCTCTGCAAGTATTGGGCACCCACAGCGCTCATTGGCCGTGGATTGCTGTTGGTGGCCAATGGGAGTGGCAGGAAGCAGCATGGACTAGGACACCACGAATGGCAATCCGTGGCCAGTGAGAGCCGCAGTCCCCCGATACCTGCAGAGATGCAGGTAAACACAGAGGTTGGGGCCTGCCAGGGACTAACCCTGGCTCACTGGGTCCGGCCCACGGGCCAGTATTTGCCCACCCTGGTGCTATATACTCTCGTCCTTCATGGCAGCTGCCTACGTTTCAAAGGAAGAAAAAGCAGGCGGCGGAAGACAAGGGACAAAGCTCTGTGTAAAGAGAGGAAACAGCCACAGTAGGGACACCAGCCCACACTGACTCACTCTTGGCACAAAAGCATGTGTTGGTACTGCCTTGCCATGGCTACAGCTTGACAACAAATCTCAATCAAATACTCCTTGTTGGTGCTTCACCGGCTACTGGCCATTTGCCACCAAATAAGGGACACTCCTTCACGTACAAGCCAGGAGGCCACCCTTGTGTTTCAGTGCAGGGCACACCTGAGTGTCTGAGCCGTTCTCTACTGGGGCAGGGCGAAAGGGGTCACGATCAGGGCTTGCAGAGACAGCCTCTGGCATGGCCTTTCACTTCTGTCTCCCTCTCCCACAGGCAGGATCTTTGTGAGGCTCACATGCTACACAGAACAGACCAGAAGAACCCCAGGCCTCCATCCATATGACAAACAGGTGCAGAAGCAAAACCTCAGTCCAGAAATCCAGGGCAGACTGCCAGGCAATGCATCCTGCTCCGTGCAAGGCCAGAGAAGATGTGGAAGGGGCTTTTGCCTTGGAACTGCAGCTGGCACCAGCCTTAGACTGCCAATAGCAAGGTCAAAGCTTCACCACCACAGCCCAGGAGGGAAGACTCTCCTGTGAGGTGCTGTCTGGCTCCCCTCATGAGGCTGGGACCAGCATTTCCCTGCTCTGCTTGTCCATTGTATGGCAGAGTCTTAGGAGCTGGCATGTGTGTCAGGCAAGAGGATAACAGCCTTCCAAAACCGAAGGGCGTGTGTAACAGAGGGCCGAATCCTGCATATATGCAGGGCTTGTCTGCAGTGCACTGGGAAATTTACCAAAGCAGCTCTTCTAGGCGAATCCGCTTGCTATCAACCCTGCGGTGGTCACGCCTGGTCTCTATGAACCATTCCAGTCCACGCTAAAGGGCTGACAGGCCCTTTCTCCTGAGCAAAGCGCTCCCACTTTGCAAGGTCGGAAGGGCCCCGGGAGGGCAAGTTGGTTTTTTGGGTCTGGCAAGTGCCTCCCTGTGAAAGAGCAATAAAAACTCAGAGCGTACGCACGCGCATGTGAGCACTTGAGCGTGTGCACGCGCATGTGAGCGCTGACTCTTGCTGGCCAGCGAGGGCACGCACGCCTGGGCGTTTGGGGAAGGGAAAACCAAAGGGGTTACAAGTTCGCGTTCACACCTAGCTCTCAAACTCAAAGCTGCTCCCAAACAGCTGCCTCCTCTCACCTCCTCCTGCCCTGGCCTCCCAGGACTTGCTGGCAGACAGGTTGGCTTTTCTGCATCAAGATTCCCACAAGGGCATGGTCAGTGCCAATTCAGTGGGGGCTTTTATACTGCACACAGCAGCCTGTTTACTCCCCTCTGTGCTCCTGGGAGGACATGTCTGCCTGCCTGCCGGCTGGAGCTGGGCTTTTGTTTGGTTTCTGGCTGCAAGTTTGTGTTAAAAATACAAGGCTATTTCTAGCAGAAGTGTTTTCTCTCGGTCTTTGTGTTCTTTCGGCTGCCCCCGTGCCACCGCCTCCTCTTTGGCTCGCTGAGCTTTGTTTTCCTTGCTGGTGTCCAGCTTTGCATGGGTAAACAGAGGGAAAAGCTCTTTCTCACAGGCTCATTTCCCAAGGTGCTGCCTGGGAATGGCCTGTCAGCTCTGAGAGTTCCCCCAAAGGGATGATCAGGTTAAATATCCTACATAGGCCAGGCCATGGCTCCCGGCCCTGTTCTCTAAGCAGTAGCACGCGAAACAGGGAACCCAAACACAACAGTCAAGACAAATCCAAGTCTTCCCAGCCCTGGCGAAGTTCTGAGTCTAGAGAGAAGCTTTGCTGCTCAGATTCATTTTGAGCTCACACTAAAAGCTTTTGTTTCCCATTCTGCTTGTAATTTATAGTGCTTTTAAAGCCAATAAAACAGGCCCCTTGTTTGTTTGCTTTTCTCTGCACTGGGACACAAACACTCCCCTGTGCAGTTTTGAAACCGGCGTTGCATGAGTGCACGAGAATGGAGCGTTCCCATAGAGCCAGTATGGATTTGCTGTGCCCATTTCCATGTTTAAATCAACTGTCACATGAGCTGTGTCTACACGTGCATGCTACTTCGAAGTAGGGGCACTAACTTCGAAATAGCGCCCGTCGCGGCTACACGCGTCGGGCGCTATTTCGAAGTTAACTTCGACGTTAGGCGGCGAGACGTCGAAGTCGCTAACCCCATGAGGGGATCGGAATAGCGCCCTACTTCAACGTTCAACGTCAAAGTAGGGACCGTGTAGACGATCCACATCCCGCAACGTCGATATTGCCGGGTCCTCCATGGCGGCCATCAGCTGGGGGGTTGAGAGATGCTCTCTCTCCAGCCCCTGCGGGGCTCTATGGTCACCGTGGGCAGCAGCCCTTAGCCCAGGGCTTCTGGCTGCTGCTGTGGCAGCTGGGGATCCATGCTGCAGGCACAGGGTCTGCAACCAGTTGTCGGCTCTGTGGATCTTGTGTTGTTTAGTGCAACTGTGTCTGGGAGGGGCCCTTTAAGGGAGCGGCTTGCTGTTGAGTCCGCCCTGTGACCCTGTCTGCAGCTGTGCCTGGCACCCTTATTTCGATGTGTGCTACTTTGGCGTGTAGACGTACCCTCGCAGCGCCTATTTCGATGTGGTGCCGCGCAACGTCGAAGTTGAACATCGACGTTGCCAGCCCTGGAGGACGTGTAGACGTTATTCATCGAAATAGCCTATTTCGATGTTGGCTTCACGTGTAGACGTAGCCATGGAGTGCAGAATTCCTACCTGGGGAACCCTGATAAAAATGACTATCCTGGGTCAGACAGTTGTCCATCTAGGCTAGGATCCTGTCTTCCAACAGTGGCCAACACCCGGTGCTCCAGAGGGAATGAATAGAACAGGGAGTTATCACACGATTCCCTGTCTGCGAGCTTCTGGTGCTCAGAGGCCAGGGACGCCTAGAGCGTAGGGCTGGGGACCTGCCCATCTTGGCTAACAGCCATTGCTGGACCTATGTTCCACGAGCTCCTGTTGGAACCAGGGCTCCTCGTTCGAGGTCACGGCGTGAAAACGCTTCAACGGCGCCTTGCCCACAATGGAACCTGGAGTGGCCTGTGGCTCTGACTCGGGCCTGCGGTTCCCAATACAAAACCAACAGCTGCAGCAGGCCTGGGGATGTAGGATTAATGGTTAACCAATTAAAGGGGGCTGAGGAGGCCTCCCCACCTACACGCACACCCCTGCTCGTGGTAGGCTGGGAACCTGGTGGAGCTTCCCTGTCTGCAACACTGCTGTGGGCGGGGGGCACTCCCACCAGGCAGAGCAGCCCTGATCTCTGGCGGCACCTCAGGCACCCCAGACTGGCTGGAGCAGACCCTGTCCACAGCCTGTCCAGGCCCCCCCGCCCCTGGAAGTGCCCCTGCCCGTATTTAACAACCCCTTGCCCATGATTCGTGGCGTGCTGCTCCAGCCCCTCCTGGTTAAACTAACTGCTAAGCCTCACCCATTTAGGATAAGATGGTTAACCATTAACATCCCTAAGGAGGCCTCCTCAGGAGAAGCCCATAGCTGCACCTCAGAGTGGAAACCAGAACCATCAGCACAATCAGTAACCAACTAAACAGTTTGATGTCCAGGGATAACCACATATAAAAAAAGACACAAGCAGGCTCCCAGACTGGGACCCTCTGCCGCTCAGGGACCAGTCACGTACATCAAAACAACTCCACTTCTAACAGCGGATGTGGTAAGGGCCAGAGGACACCATCACAGCTATTAACTCAACACAGCTGGGGCCAACTTGTTCGTTCCCAGTTTCCCCACAGCAGAGCTCCTCCGCTGACTGTGCTAGGCAGTCGCAGCCAGCCCTCAGAGAGGACGGGTTGGCCTACACTCTTCCCTTCTCTCTGAAGAAGCATGTGACTGACATTCAGCTACTGCCCAAGGCCTACCCGGAGCTTTGCTCCTAGGAGAGCATCAACGTGAGCCTAGGGATGGGCTCAGAACAAAACCTGGGCCAAGCTTTTCGGAAAGCAACTTGTGATTTGGACACCCATGTGGGGACCCCCCAAAAAGGGTCTGATTCCCCAAAGTGCTGAGCACCCATCCCCAGAGAGCAGGCATCCTCCCACATATCAAGTGAGGGGCCCACAAAAGGAGGCTGCCAGATTTAAGAACATAACAACGGCCACACTGGGTCAGACCACAGGTCCATCTAGCCCAGTATCCTGTCCGCTGACAGTGGCCAATGCCAAGTGTCCCAGAGGGTGTGAACAGAACAGGTAATCATCAATGTCATCCTTCTCTCATCAACCATTTCCTGCCTTGCACCACCAGACAGACACTGATGTCACATGCTAACAAGCCCACACTCAGGACAAGTTCTGGTGCCCTCTTCTCTAAAAACAGCACGTGCAAAACAACCATAGGCTCCTTCATGTAACAACAACAACCCACAGCTAATTATATGGCTGTAAAGGTAAATCGCAAAAGGGATTATTACAAAGGGAAGTCAGTATTGTTACCCTTATTTTAATTATGGGAAAACTGAGGCAGTGGGCAGTGAACTGATTTACCAGAAGTTGCACATCAGGCCAGCAGAGAGCTGGGAATAACACCCAGGTCTCCAGAGGCCAGTGCTGTATTCACTAGGCCACACTACCCCCTGCCCTGTTGGGCTATATAAAAAAAAAATCAAAGAGCTCTTTTGGGAAAAAACCAAAGCAAAATAAAAATAAAAATGAAAACAAAAAACACCCTCATCTTCCTACCGATTGCATCACCTGGACTTGAACATCACTGGCGTCCAGCGATGACATGTGGGACTCCCGGGATTTCCTCTCTGAACTGGCCAGGTTTTCTTGGTGTTTCTTGGATTTCACAGACAGAGATATGAAGTCCTTTCCTGTCATCTTCAGGTCTCCCATGTGGTGGCTGTCTCCATTCTGTTCCTGGGGAGGACAAGAAATAGTCATTGAACAAATCATTCAGCTGAGGCTTCATGTGGTGGTTGCAGGTTTACACCCAGAATTTGTAAGAAATTAACCTCGAGTGTAGATGCCAGAATCACACATTTACAGTGGTGATCTGGTTAGGCACAGAAAGCTTGTTGACAGTTGCACCTTTTACCAGTGAACAATATACTTTATTGGAGAGGACATATCACTCCAAGGAAGCACAATTAGTCTGGCTTACATTAGCTTGTCACTGGAAGTTTTGTGGGGCATGTCATCATTTTTGAAGAGTCCAAAATGGTAAGGAGAGGGGACTATTGTACTGTTTAGAGAGGAAGGGATATTTTAGATACAGTACTGTGTATGTATGCCCACGCCACCGATTTACGATATTTACGAGGCACATATACAACAATCCTACAGGCCCAGCTGCGATTTCAGGACAATGTATTAAGATATGATTTTGAAGGTAACCACCGCTTCAAGCTCCGCCTACACTAGAGGGCTTTGTTGACAAAACTGGTGATTTGTTGACAAAACTCAGTGAGCATCCAGATTCCCAAGGTGTCCTGTCAAACAGTAAATCGACAGAACCCAGCACTTTCCTCAACAGTCTTGTCCCACTCTCTGTCCATGCTTCCAGTTGGCCATTTTGCTGAGAGTGTGACTGGGCAGTCCAGCCACTCTCTGCTCAATTGCTCTTGCGATCTGCTTGGCAGTTTGGCCGTGATCTGTCAACAGAAGATTTGTCGGAAGATATCTTCCAACAAAAACTTCTCTTGACAAATCGCTGTAATCTAGACACAGCCTCAGAGCGGTCACCTAGTAGCCCTCTCTTTTCCTGCCTGTCAGTTCTCTACCTCTAGAGCTGCTTTTCAAAGATTGCTCAGGTCAGTCGATTTCCCTTCACCGAAAGAGCCCAGTTCCTTACTAGAGCAATAATGCAAAACGTTCAAGTGATATTGCTATGGCGGATGAGGCCCAGAGAGACCCAGCTGGATACCTCAGAGCTCTGTCATACCCATCCCCTCAGTGGAAAGGTCCTCCAAGCACGCTAGAGTGGCTGCAGGAGAAGCAGCCAACCGCGGCCCAAGAGGGCCATATAAAAGGAGCTACAAATTATCACAGTAGTTGGCTGTTGCATGGAGCTCAAGTAGTGAAGACTGGGGCCAGGGCTGGTGGGAAGAGCAGCAGGTCCTTGAAAAAGCCACTGCAGGTAGGCTGAGTGCAGAACTTGGCCAGCCCACATGAAGGTACTGAGATGGGTCCTTCTGGTCTGGTTGCAGATTGAGCTGAGGGAGGGCTCCTGAAAAGGGCACCTGCTGAGGATACCAAGGTGGGCCCCTGTTAGGTGGGTGAAGGCGGCAGTACTTCTAGGAAGGAGGAGGCCTGGCCTTAGGGCAAAGCGAGCAAGGTGGTTGCCCTCGGCCCCGCACGTACAAGACCCCATGTTCTAATAGCCTATAGCATTCACTGCCCACTGGCCAGGCCCTGCTGTCTGTGTAGCACCTTGGGCCAGGCCCACCGGCAAGGACCCACTGGGCCGGCTCTGGAAACTTGAGAACTGCAGCCCTACAGCAGGGTCAAGAAGGAACTTGGACTGTCTCGCCTGGAAGCTAAGATCAGGCAGAGACACACCGGTGAGGAGGGGAGGGCACTTGTCAGAGGCAGGTGCCAATCCTGCTACAGCTGTCAACTGATACCTTGGACTTCCAAGGGTAGCTCCTGCTTGTGGCCAAAGCACAAAGAATCCTGGACAAAAATCTTGGCCTAAATCACTAATGCAGTAATACAGCGAATGAGACTGAGCGCACAGGCAGCACTTGGCAAGGATAATAAGCAGGAGGGAAGGATTTCCTACGGGGGCTGGGGCTCAGGAAATGGCAGAGAACCCAGCAGCTCAGACCCCTGGAGAGAAACTGCCAGGTCAGGCAGATGCCCGGGACTCAGTCATTCTCAAGCAGTTTCCCAGAGACTTGATTAGATCAGTTTAATTCCATCAGTAGTGGGTGTAATTATCATAGGAAAAAAAAACCATTTACCCTACAGATAGTAAAAGGCATCTCTGTGATTTGCAAACACAAAAGGTTCTTAGAGCCCAACAAAGGAATCAGCTACCGCAGGAGTGGAACTACTTCCTTTTCATCCATTGGCTTCCACTTCTGGGGAGAGATTCTTCCCTTCCATACAACATCCAGCACAGATCACGGTTAAAGGTGAGAAAGGATCCAAAGGCAGAAGTTATACAGGTTGAACCTCTCTAATCTGGAACACTCTTGTGGCAACATCCATAATCCAGCATGATTTTAGTTAGCCAGGTGACCACTTATCGTTGGTGTGGCCAAGTTTCCTGTGGTCCCAGAAAGTTTCTTTCCAGCCACCAGTCCTGACTCTCAGCGTTCCATGCTGTTATTTAGCTGTAATTTACCCCCAAATGTCTTCTAAGAGCCCGGTAAGCGGTGGCAGTGTTGGTACTGCTGCTAGACAATACTGACCTACCAGGGTCTGGCAAATTCTCTCATTTGGCACCGGTCAGGTCCCAAGGGTGCCAGATGAGAGACGTTCAACCTGTGGTTTTGTCTGCACGTAACTGAAACAGGTGAACCACCTGGATCTACAGAAATGGTCGGGGGCCTCCAAAGAATGGGCTTCCTGGAGGCTCAGTAATTTAGCATTTAGTCTGGATGCGACCAAGAAGAACAGAGGCATGAGGGTTCCAGAGAAAGGAGACCAGACTGCAGAGATTTAACCAGGGCCCAAGCTTTGAACATGTCAAAGTTCACAGGTAGCTTGAAGTAAGGAATTTGATCTCTTGATGGTGCTTAGCTCTGGTCTCTTTGGTTGGCAAATCCCTGTTCTAGAATCCTTTTGTGCATCTGCACCAACCTGCTCATGTTTGAAAACTTCATGTAAGTCGTTCTTCATGTTTAACATAAAAGACGTGTCCTGAGAAAACAGAAAAACAGTGCCAGGATTCCAACAGCTCCTCCCTTGTGACCATGAGCACTCCTTCCTCATCTGGCTACATCCCTGACTGGGAACCAGGTAGCCTGAGTTCAATTCCCAAATTTGCCATGTACTTGCCATGTGCATGTAAGCAAACCACTTGGCATATCTGTGCCTCAGTTTGCCCAACTGCGGCTCAGTAGGCTACACCACATTGGGCAGGTCTGTACATCATGCGCAGCATGCAGCGAGGCCGAGGCAGAACAGGTTAGCAGCAGGCTGTTCCAGATCTGAGGCAGTGAGACAGACTCATTAGATGTTGGAAAATGGACTTTCAGAAATATTACCACCACCTAGAGTGGAATTAAAATGGAATTGGCACGAATGTGCAGACAAGTCGCCACTTCTAGCAGCTTCAGCCAGGATGGAGAGTCGGCCTCACCCACTGAAGAGCCACTTTCAGCAGGATAGTCAAAATAAAAAAAAACAAAAAAACTTGGACTTGTTGCGAGTGGAGCATGGGCAGCTGGTGATCTTGTTTGCAAATCCCTCTTCTGAGCAGAGGTGTGAATGTTGCCGCTCCAGCCAGGCCAAGTTGTGGAGCTGTTGGTGCGTCCAGCTGTATGCTTCTCCTGCACCTCCCTGGAGTGACCACCACAGCAGGGTCCGTGGTGACTCGCAGATCAGCTGAGCAGTGCCCAACTCCACCACATGCTGCCTGGGTCTTCCTCCTGAGTGCAGCGTGACCAATAGGACGCAGCCCGCTCTAGGCGCAAGCGTGACATTCTCAATGGGAATCTTCCTGAACTGCGCTCAGGAGGTTGGCCCCGAAGGAAAATGACCTCAGCTAACAAGCAGTTCCTTGAAGGCGTTTCTTAGAGCTCCCATCTCCTCTTGTTCCTGCAACACTCAAGCTACACTGATTGCTATGTTACAACATGACTGCCCCGTTTCAGCTCTTGCTATCCATCTTTTCTCCAGTAAACATTAACCATCATACCAGCCACTCAAGCAGCTTTTATGATGATGGTATTTCTGTCCCATTTGTAGAAGATGGAGGAACGGAGACAAGAGAGAGGTGAAGTGACTTGCACAAGGACACAGTGGCAGAGACCGGAACTGGTTTCCTAGTCCAGTGCCCTGTCCATGGGATCATGTAACTTCCATTTCTGGAAATAAAGCTCCTCCCATTCTAACCTCCCCATCTGCCCCCTCTGGCACACTCTCCCTCGTTGGCCTGTCTGCTCTGACACAGTTGTTTCTGTTTCGTGGATGAGACCTTGGCACAGACCGAAGCCAACAGGTGCTGCACTGCTGCTGGACAGCCTGGTTGATGCTCTCTGCTGCCAGTCCTTGGGCTACACAGCACTAAGCTTTGTGCCTTATGGCTGACCACAGTGCCTGAATGCTCCAAGGACCACAGTCAGCCTGTCACAGTTAGCACTTGCTGGTTTGGCTGGAACTTGAGCTGTAGTATTGAGAGGTTTCACTGCTGTCCTCCTGCAGCATACAAGGGCAGGGAGAAGGCTCCGGGGACCCTAACCTGCAACCATGCCACCAGCCGCTGCTTATCGAGGGGTGATCGCAGGCATGCACTGTTCAAATTTTGGCCAGGGCCAATCTTCTTTAGCCATGAGGAAGCAAGAATTTTTGCCTGCCCTGCTGAAGCAAGTGAAGAGTCTGCCAAGCTCTTCCACCTCAGACTCCAGGTTTCAAGAGGTTTTTGTTTTGCAGCCACACCAATTTTTAGTGGGATATTTGTTTAAGAACATAACAGCAGCCAAGCTGGGTCAGACCAAAGATTCATCTAGCCCAGTACCTTGTTTTCTAACAGTGGCCAATGCCAGGTGTCCCAGAGGAATGCACAGCACAAATAATCATCAAGTGCCCATTTCCAGCTTCTCAGAGAGGGTAGGGACACCATTTCTACCCATCCTGGCTAATAGCCATTGATGGACCTAACCTCCATGCATTTACCCAGCTCTTTCTTGAACCCCGTAAAAGCCCTTGTCTTCGCAATGCCCCCTGGCAAGGAGTTCCACAGGTCAACTGTGTGTTGCAAGAAGAAAAACTCCCTTCTGTTTGTTTTAAACCTGCTACCTATCCATTTCATTTGGTGGCCTCTTGTTCTTATGTTACTGGGACAAGTAAATCACTTTTTTACTAATTTTCTCAGCACCCCATCATGATTTTATAGATCTCTATAATATCCCCCCTTAATCTCCTTTTTCCTAAAATGAAAAGTCCATCTTTTTTTTAATTTCTCCTCAGATGGCAGCCATTCCAAACCCTTAATCATTTGTGTTGTCCTTTTCTGAACTTTTGCCAAGATATTCTTTTTTGGATTGAGGTGACCACATCTGCATGCACTATTCAAGATGTGGGTGAACTAGAGATTTACATAGCAGCAATAAGATAATCTGTCTTATTCTCTATCCCTTTCTTTTAATGATTCCTAATATTCTGCTTGCTTGGTTGACTGCTGCTGCACACTGAGTGGATGTTTTCAGAGAACTATCCACGATGATTCCAAGATCTCTCTCTTGAGCGATAATAGCTAATTCAGTCACCATCATTGTGTACGCATGGTTGGGATTATGTTTTCCAATATGCATTACTTTGCATTTACCAGCACCAGAGGACAGGCAGTGGGATACTATGCTGCTAAAAAGAGAACAGTGTAGACGTGGAAAGCAGTGACTCCAGAGAATGGAGAAACAAGTCAACCGTAGGCTCCCACTACGATGCTGTGAGAAAATGGGCTAATGTAAAATGCGGGAGTGCTGGAACAATTTATGTAGAAGAGGGTGCAGAAAGCCAGGGCGTCAAACTGCAAACCTTGTATAAGATGGAAACCACTTGTAGCCAGGCAGCACGGCAGCACCCCCCACATGCTCCCAGTTGCAGCACCTACGTGTCTAAACTGGAGTAGGAGGAGACAGAAGTGATTTTATCTCTGTACGCAGCCTTTGAGAGAGCCAGTTCTGGTGTCCACATTTCTAAAAGGGTGCAGGAAAGAGCCCAAAAGATGACTTGAGCGCAGGAGAAAGTGCTGTAGCGTGAGAGGCATTACGAGCTCAACCTTCTTAGTTTGTCAAAAAGAAAAAGGGGAGCTGATTTGATTACAGCGTACAAGCAGCTTCACCATGAGAACATGCTGTTTACTAAAGGGATCTTTAATCTGGTAAACAGAGGTATACCAAGCAGGGAGGATTGATTTAAATGAAAGAAGTTTAAATCCACCAATTTTAATGATGATTAAAATCAGTTATTTAAATTGAGATTTCCTGCTTGCTCATGTAAATCAGCTTTGCATTTCTACTTTTTAGTTATTTTTCTAAAGAAAGATTGATTCTTTTTAGCTGATAACCACTAACACATGTTGATTTGCTGCTAAATATAGGCTTTTCACTAAATTGGTACTTCTTTTTGCTAAGGATGATATACTACATATTTATTTAAGCAATTACATAATGCAATTTATAAAGCTTAATTTATTCAGATTCTTAATTTTTTGCATTCCAATATGTTAATGGTGCTTTTCTTATTTACTAGATGATGATTAATTTATTTACTTGTGATTTGTATCAAGCTCTATTTGGTCGGTCAATCAAATTCAATTAAAATGCACATAAAGAGCATTTCTCTGACTTAAATGAAAGTACCTTAAAAGTGATGGATACATTTAAAAAATGTTTAATAAAATATATTTCACATTTAAAGCTATATGAGCTATTAAACCGGTGTTTCCCAAATGGTGTTCAGCAGAACCCCGGGGTTCCATGAAGTGAAAATAAGGGTTCCATGAGAAAATTCCTCTGCAGCTCCCTGCCCTGCCGCCACTGAAACAGTAGAACTAAATTTAATTGGTTTAATAGCTGGTGGGATCTGGCCATTAAACCAACTGAATTTAGTTCCATTATTTCAGCAGCATCAGGGCAGGGAGCCACAAAGAGCCCCTAACTCGCCCTGCTACGGGAGCTGCCCCCACAGCACACCACCTCCATACCAGCCTTCCTTCTGCTGGGTGCACATGGCTGCCCAGCACAGGCTCCCCAGCCAGTGCCACAGATGTGTTAGTCCCAGGGGCTGGTTTGGGGCCGAGGTGGACTAAACCTGGGGATGGAGCGGGACAGGTTTGGGGCTGAGGCAGGTTAAGGCTGGGGATGGAGGGGTGGGTTTGCAGGATGGGGTAAAGCTTGGGGATGGGGGTGGATCTGGTGCTGAGGGCCGAGGGGGATAGAGCCTGGAGATAGGGTTCTGCAAAATTCTTTTGCGTTTAAAAGGGTTCCCTGGCCAAATAAAATTGGGAAACTCCATATTAAACAAAGGAAGTGTTATCAGTAGTTAGTGAATTGGAACAGTTTATTTCTGGACACCCTGTCCTTCAAGGATTTTAGAACTAGTAGATCTCACACTCTCGTACCTAACTTTTATTAAAAGAGAAAAATAAGATTGTCTTTTTCCCTCAGCTCTCAACTGGGTTCTTAGCTTTGAATGAACTGGTCATTGAACTGAGCTGGCTAAATAAACTAAACTGAAGAAGAATATTTCCTCTGTGCAAGCTGAAGAGGCTACTATTGTCCAACTCTGGTTCAATGCTTCACTCTTCTCTGCTTCCAGGCGTTGACCCAGTGACTTCCTCCAGTTCAGTGCTCTGACTTATGTGTAACAGGGGATGGCGCACCTGAAGACTGGCTGCTTTGTTCATTCCCTCTGGGGCATCTGGCTGTGGCCACTGTCAGAAGACAGGATACTGGGCTAGATGGACTTCTGGTCTGATTCATTATGGCCATTCTCATGTTCTCAAAATACTGTGGTAGACGGGCTGCTTTGCATTTTTTATTTAATTAAAATGATTTTAATAGATTGTAACAAGTTTAGGCTGTAACAAGAGGTTGTCAATGTCAAATTTAATTTTCAATAGTCTTACATGACAAAGAAGGAGAATTGAGTGCAATGTCCTTCATCTGGCTCTTAGGGGTCACGTCTGATTTCAATCTTGCGGCTCACTGAGACGAAGGAAGCCATTCGCTAGCCTTGCCTGCCCATCACTGTTTTAGATCAAGACTGGATGCATTTCTGGAAGGTGCTTTAGTCAAACAAGTTACTGGGCTCATAACAAGGGTGGAACAAAATGCCTGGCGATCAGACTGGACCGTTTAAAATAACCTCCTCGGGCCTTGAGGTCTCAGAAAGCAACCGAGAGACCAGGGCAGGAAAGGGCCAGAGAAGCAGGCGATGGGTGGAGAAGGGGCTGGAGGGATTGAAGACATGAGAAGCAGAGGTGAGATTTAATCAGATCACTCCCCTAGCTGGGAACTCAAGAGCAATGCCCTCCTCCCTGGGCTCTAATCACATTCCCTCCAAGTGGGCTGAAGAGCAGAAAGAACACTGCCTCTCACAAGGCTGCCAGGAAGAGATCAAAATAACCTCTCCACAAAGGCCACTTAAAGAAGAATGGGAGAACTCTCAGCCCTAAGGCCTCCACAGCTGCGTGTTGACAGCTCCCATCTACTCCAGCCTCACAGTGAGTCCCTGGAAGCTCATAACCCTGCCTGAGGGCTCAGCTATTACACGGAAGCAGGCAGCAAACCACACATCAGCGAGCGAGCCCCCAGGGCCATCCGGTTACTCATCACTAACTATCCCTCTCCCCCCTCATTCAGACCCCTCTCTGCCTTCCAGGGCCACAGCCGCCCACTGTTCCCAGCGTCACAGCCCCTGAGTCACAGCAGCTGGCTGCTGGACAAGGAGAGGTTGGCACAATTAGTGCCAGTCCAGACCCGGAGCACGGACTGTGTCTTGGTGAATTGAAGGGGCAGCTGTCAGATAGGGACTGAGCACAGCACTGGGCGTCGAGCGGTCTGGGGCCAGATTTACAAAGGGGCTTCGGTGCCTGAAAATGCAGCTGGACTCAAGGGAGCTGGAAGGATTCTAACAAGGGGGGAGCTGAAAGCCACTGAACTCAGGTGTAAACCAGGATGGAAGGCACTTCAAGCCAAGGGTGTGGCAGAACCCCAAGCCAAGAGGGGCAAAAGCTTCCTAAAAGGGTGAGGGGCCCCTGAATTGTGGTCCTGTCCCCCAGATTGTCCTTCCACCCTGAGGCCTCGCTCTTGTGCCACCCTCCCGCTCCCCCCAAACACCCACCCTCACCCGCCTCTTCCCTGCTCAGGTCCCGCCTTCACGCCACCTCTCTCTCCTGAAGCCGCCTTCATACTGCTTCCCCCACAGGCCTGCTCCCCACTCACGCTTCTCCACCCCCTCTCCCTCTTGTTCCAGTGCCCCTGCCCACCCCCGTCCCCCTACTCCTATATGGTGGGACTCAGAACAGAATTTACAAAAGCCCCTGAGCTGGTGAGGTACCGAACGCCCATTGACAGCCAGTGGGAATTAGACGCTTCCGTAAACTCTACAAGGCTCCCTTGCTCTACATCATTAGGTGCTTGATTTTCTTTGGTCCCTAGCTGCTAGGTCTACCTGGACTCATGACTCTCTCTGCAAGCTGGGGTGTGCCACTTCCCTGCTGAGTGCCTCAGTATACCCATCGATAACGAGGAGCGAGCGTTAATTCCAACACGCCTGAGATCTATGGATGGAAAGGGCTCTCAGCTGGCCTGGGAAATCTCAGGGAGGGGGACTGATTAGAGCTCAGGACAAAGATGATGATTGCCAGTGGGATCCCGAGAAGAAAGCTCATGGGCTGGGGAAGGTTTCGCAGGAAAGCAGAATGTTTCCTGGGGGTGGATGGGGTGAGCATCTCCTGGACGGGTCAGACATAAGCTGCAGAGAGAAACAGTGGAGGAGAACCATGCCTGTACCCCACATTTCTTATCGGGGCAACTGGTGAGAAAGGACACAGGGGAGGCACCAGCCACATGGCCGCCCTCTGTGTGACTTCTCTTTGTGCCACCCCTAGTCCATGGGAGGGTGGGACAACATCCACCTCTTCACCCCAGGCTGCACCTTTCCTCGGCCCTGTTCTGCCCCTCCTATCTTTTCCCTTCCCCCTCCCCCAGTGAGGCTACTCCAGGGACTAGGGGAAGTCTGGCATCAGCAGCGGGGGGCAGAGTGGGGGCAATTCTGTCCCTGCCCCCCAGATGTGGCTGGGAGCCAGGAAAGCAGCTCCATGTTGCTGTGCTCCCCAACACTGCTGTGAGCAAGTGGGGGGTGAGGGTTGAACTCTGCTGCAGGCACAGGGCACCCTCTAGTCCCCTGGGCTGCCCAGAGGCTCTGGCCTCGATGGCTGCTGGTCCCTTGCCGATCCTGTCCACAGCACTGGGGGGAATCCCATGACCCACATAAACAAGTGAGGTTCCCTCCATCCAGGACTCTGGTATCTACTGGTGGCATACATCCCTGCAGATGAAGTCAGCCAACAAGCCGTGATAGCGCCCTGCCAATATTTAACCTCCTGGGCTAGCCAGTGTGAATTTGGTTGTCCTCCCAGGCTCCTCCCTCCACGCCTCTGCTGACAGACAGTTCTGCTTACCTTTTCAGGGGGGAACTTCAAGAGGTCTAAGCTGTCCATGCTGTGCCTTTGGCTTCTCTTAGGCCTGGCTCCTGAACAAAAACACAACATAGACTTGCATGAAGTGATTGTCCCCTATCTTTGGCATTAATGTCACCCAGATAAAATTCAATCTACAGGCGACCTGGGCTCCTGTTAACTGGAGTGATACAAAAGTCAACAGGACGGGATGTTGCAAGCGGGTTGCCCTTGAGATGCAGAACACGTTTTGTTCTATTTGGTTTTGTTTTTTTCCAACTATTATCGCAGCTCAGTTAGTGACAGCTGGAGCCATGTGAAGCCTCTGATACCAAACTGAACACCATGACAGCGTAGGGCTCTGAGTCTAGAACCTGAGCCAAGTTCAGTGCTGCCAGCTACAAACACTTAAAAAAAATGCTTCACATCAAAAATCATGAGATGGACTTGGAAAACCATACACTATAAGCCAATAATACAGTTTGGGTTCTGTTTCTTTGCCATCGGGTTTCCGAACTTTTGGAACATGCCCAAGTCACGTCTTCCAGCTTCTCTCCCCAACCAGGAAGGCTGGAAACCGAAGTGAATGCTGATAGACTTACAAGATAACATGACTCCAGGAGCTGGAGCATCAGGAAAATACACTGTAAGATTGACAATAAAATCATGAGAGCTGGTGACAGTGATTAGAGAGTCTCTGAGCTTCCAGCAAATTCATTATCTGGCACTATTGCTTCAAGAATATAAGGGATGAAGATGGATTTAAATGCTGATTCTTGAGTCTCCAAACTTTCTGTCTCGGGTTCTCCTGCAAGCACACTTCTGCACTTCCAGTTAGACACATCCAGCATTCCCCACTAAGCCACAGTCATTATCGCTGGGAAAACCCCTAGCACAGACTCCCTACTGGGCTCTCCCCTTGCCTCAGGGGTCTAGCTTTGGGTGGGAACTCAAACAGCCCACAGTGATTTTCAGCAGCAGAGATGCTGCATTTAGAGGTTTGGGACCTGTTTTATGGGGAAATTTTCAGGCTAAGAAAACAAAAAGCCATTTCCTGCATGTGGAAGCAACCGAGCTTTGTACAGTTCCTGTGATAACACATTCACCAAGAGCAAAACTACTCCGATATCCCACAGCAACACTCATTAATCACCTCACATACTCGCACTTGTAAGCTGGTAGTGCTCAGGTACCTGGATCCAGATTGGGGTGCCAAACAGAGCTAGCTGCAGTCCCAGACCCAGAATTTCCAATCTCATTTGCAACTAGGGCCTGAAACAGACAGACAAAGTGGCTGAAAAAGGACAAATAGAGGAACCAGAGCAGCATTACAGGAAACAACAGCATCAGGTTGAATCCAACTGCACTGGGAGCCCCTGTGAAATCAGGACCACGGCTCATAACTACAACACTCGTGGTCTGTACATCTTCACTGTTCTAGGGGTACAAGCCTGAGCCTTCTGGAAGAAGCTGAATTTCTCTTGGGCACACTCTGTGCCCGGCTTCCATAAAACAAGAGCTCCAGATAACTCCTGTTGTGACTGCTTCAGTAACAAAAAGTCTAGTGCAGTGGTTCCCAACCTGGGGTCTGCGCCGCTAATGCAAGGGGTCAGTGAAAAATAGTACAAGATAACTAAAAATGATCATAGAAAATAACTTCTAAATACATTGCAAAGTTCCAATCAATTATTATTTCTAAATGAAATACCTTCCAATAATATTATTAATGGATGTCCATAAAGGGGGTTTCCTTTTTCATTTAATGATGCGTACATAGCAGCTAGAACTGACTTTGAGGGGAGTCCGTGAATGGTTGAGGGGGAGTGATTGGGGGGGGTCTCCGAACAGTTTGGGGGAGATGACTGGGAGTCCGCAATAGTGAAGAGGTTGGTCTAGTTTATGATACTGGAATATCAGATTACAAGATATTCTGTAGATATCCAAGATATCCAATCTGATGTTGGATTCTAACCAAGATCCAATTGCCCTGCTCCTAAACCCCGTCCCATCAGCCTAAAACACTTGAGTCTTGCTGAACCTGGGTTTTAGGACTGTAATAATCAAACACACATCAGCAAAGCACGGCAGCAGCTGCTTACTTCTAAGCCTGTGCTGATGTCACATTAAAGTCAACAGGTTTTCAACACAAGCTTAAAGTTAAGCATGAACTGGTGGACTTTGCTGAACTGGTGCAGCTTGTGGAATCGGGACCTAAACAGAAATTACATTTCTGTAGAGAAGAGGATTTTTTGGGTTAGGCTTGAAAGCAAAGAGCAAGGAGCACATGGGGGCAACCGCCATGTCTTTCCTACAGGGAGATCAGCAGCCTCGCCAAAACTGCAAAACCAGGGCCAATTTCTCAGATGACGCTGGCTCAGCAAAGCCGGACTCTATCCCGGAAGACAGGCACCTGGTGCTGATATTGGCCAGGGCTCGGCTATGGAGCTTGCCAGCTTTCGGGCAGGTGGGAAGAAAGGTCTCTGCCATGGGGGCAGGGTTAGCCTTCATTTGCACTGTTTGTTTTCGTCCTTGCCTACTTTTGCTAAGAGACCTTCAGTGCCTCGACAGCTAAAGCATTAATCATCAGTTACAGCAATGGCACTCTGAACAGCAACGGGGCTCAAGTAAATGCACGCTCAGGTCAAATTCTCTCCAGGTGTAAAGTGACACAGTTCTGTTGCAGTAATCTGCACCACCAGAGAGATTTTTATACTGAGCCTGATGTCTTGCCACCTTAAGACATTTTGCAAACACCGTCCAGGCCCGGCCCTACTCTCCCTGTTGTGCAGACAAGAGAACTTCAAGCCTATGCAGAGCAGAGAGTGGACAGCGGAGGTCACACCGCAAGGGTGTGGCAGACCTAGGAACCCTCATTCCCAGGTCTGACTGCCACCAGAAGGGAGAGAAGAGGTGCTATCCCCCAAGCTCCTCAGCCTCCAGCCCACCTCTCAGGATACATTGGCACCAATGATTCCCAGCCTTTTCAGCAACACGGCCCACGTCAATGAGACAAACAATTCCACGGCACACCCACTGTTATCAGATGAATCGATTGCTCATAAAGGTCACATTTACTTACATGAACTATGGTTACAGTCTTACTGGAGAGGCTTGCACCATAGCAGTGCACACAACTAGCTAAACAAGGACCAAATGCATCAATATTTCAAATCCACCGGGGAACGTGCACCTTAGACAGCAAGCACAAACACAGGTTCAAAATCTGCTCAACGCTGCGCTAGGGATGCTGAGTGAACACGTAACCACCGAAAGCAGGCGCCTCTTCCCGCCAGCCCGATGGAGCCAGGATGTGGCACTTAAACTGCTTCCCAGCTCCAACAAACTCCCATCCTCTCTCCTTCCCCTCGCCACAGCAGGGAGTGGGGGTGGGCTCCCCACCAGCTCACATGGGCCAGGAAGCAGCATTTTAGCTGCCTCCTGGCATGAAGAGGGTCCTGGGGGGTGGGCATTTCCCCGCATGGTGGCTCTGCAAAGATCCACAGCCAGGGGAAATGGACAAACCCTGTGCCAGCTGGGACTCAGGCCAAGCTTGCTGCTTGAGCCCCAGCTGGCGTGGGGCTGTCAATATCCGCCCCCGCCCCGCCCCTTGGCTCTGCAGAGAGCTACAGCAAGGGGTAGTGATGAAATTTCATGGCACACTTGGACAGTTCTCACCTCAGCACACTGGTTGAACACCACTGCTCTACGCTACAGGGAAGATCAACCCTGCTACAGTCTGGAGTTAGATTTCGTCTGCATAGTGGGGATGCACCACATAAACTTTACAAGGTGGCCGTCAACCACAGTACTCCTGCCCCTTGTTAGGAGTCAGGGACGCTCCTGTTGATCTCCCTTAGTGGAGACGGTGCAGAGGCCTGGATTAAGAGACATCGACTTTAGCTAAGTAATTCACATAGCTGGAATTGTACACCTTAATGCGACCTTCCCCTGTCGTGTAGACCTATCCTAAATGTGCTCCTCCTATCGCAGTTACAGTAGGGTCACAACATTCGCAAGGGTTCGGTTTTTAGAACCCTTGCGAATGTTGATTTTTCATGATCATGGCTTTGGCGGGAAGCGGCAGCCGCCGGCGCTCCCAGCCCCGGAGCCCCAGGGAAGCGACGCCACTCATGAATAACCGAATTCGTGAACGTGGCACTCGCGAATGTCGCGACCTTGCTGTATAAGTACTTCCTTTGAGGAGAGGCTCACTGAAAACATGAGGCATTTCTTGTGCAAAGTTTCAGAACAATCTCCTCTGGCTGGTCTTGGGACTTACATATGCAGTGTATGTTAGTCCCTGCTATCCAGCAGTGCTTTGCACCCAGTGGGGATCCAGGAAACTCAGAGAATCTGGAGCTGAGTATCTTCTCTGGTCCTAGAGGTATTCTCTCTGGGTGCACCTGTACAACTAGGGAGTCTAAATGTGAGTTGGGAACGTAAGAACAGCCATACTGGGTCAGACCACAGGCCCATCAAGCCCAATATCCTGTCTTCCGACAGTGGCCAATGCCAGGTGCCCCAGAGGGAATGAACAGAGCAGGTAATCATCAAGTGATCAGTTCCCTGTCGCCCATTTCCAGCCTGTCGTAAACAGAGGCTAGGAACACCCTCTATACCCACCCTGGCTAATAGCCACTGATGGACCTATCCCCCAAGCAGAAGGCTGGTGTGCTGGAGGTGAAGGGGTGACCACATTAAGAACCATAAAGGCGCCCAGGAATCTCCACAGCTACTTGAAGGCGGCTCGCTGGGGGGAATTTTCCTTGTAATAATCTACAGCCTCCCACGGTCTGTGCAGCGATGGCTCTGGAACAAAGGTACTTATAAACATTTAATGCCATCCTCACATTTTGTTTTTGCCAAAGCACCGCCTTTGGAGGGCAAAGTCCAGTGTCCTACGGCAGGCGAAGTGTCATGACTAAAGCAAAGGGAAGTGTCTGATTAGATATACAGAGATCATTTCTAACAGCCTAAAGAGTTGTTAATTATACACCTCCAACTTCAGGTGCGAGAGTGTATTTGACATAGCAGTAAACTGTTGGCCACAAACTATTAATATTGATTGGACAAATCTTCCTTCCCTCTGTTACTTTAATATATGTATTCCGCTGAGACTTGCCCCATAATTAGGGCATACACAACAACGTGTTCTTTTTCTGTGTTCTTCCTTTATTGCCGCTAGGATTTCAAAGTCAGCTGAGCTGAGGGAGGGTGAAGTTAAGAGCTAACAAATACAGCTTCCAGACAGCATCAGAGGGGTAGACGTGTTACTCTATCTTCACAAAGCAAAGCAAGCAGTCCAGTAGCACCTTAAAAATTAACAGCAGATCATATTGTTTGAGGTGCTACAGGACGGCTTTCTTAGCTTCCAGACAGGCAGACTCCTTATCTCTTTAGCTGGCAGAAAAATTAAAAACTAGTGATGGGTCCAAATTCTGAACTCAGTTACAACCATTTTCACACAATTCTACTGAGTAACAACTCAAGCTGCAAGCAGCCCTGTTCAAATGAATGGGCAACGAATCAGGTACTTCAGTGAGGAAAGGTCTCAGATGCTGGACCCAAGTTTGGAGTAACTCTGCAGAGCTCGCTGGAGTTTCTCCACATTTACACAGGGGTGCAACCAAGACCAGAGTGTGGCACTTTTAACCTTTTTATCGCACTCAGCCCTAAGAATAGCAGGGAGGCTGCCGTACTCACCTCACCACTGGGGAAATGTGAATCCAGCTAACTCTCTGTCACAGAAGAGGGCATGTCTTCTGACGGCTCCAAAGCAACTTCAAGGTGCACTCAGGTCCCCACAGCTTCAGATTATTTTTCCCTGAGATATCTGTAACACCTTAATATTCAGCAACCCCCCCAAAAAACCAAACCAAACCAAACAAAAAAACAAAAAAGCCCAACCGAACTCAGGCCACTCTTTCTTTTTGCTCCACTGACCAGCAGCAGCAGGAGCCAGGGATGCGAAAGATTGAGCAATTGAAAACCTGTGTCTGTTACTCCTCTCCCACCTCTGTATTTATTGGCATGTTTATGAAGCCCATTGCAGACTAACGGAAAACCTCAGGAGCATTTCTAAATGCTCCCTCTGTCTTGAAGGTTTGCTGAGGTCTTTAATCGAGCAAGTTGAAACCTTCTTGTGAACATCAGCTGAGCAACCTCGCTGACTGACTGTATTCATGGCTTATTTTTTTTTTGGAGAATTTGGGGATATTTTGCTTTAATACTCAAGGTCATGGGTTGTTTTTTTTTAAATTTTTGAAAAAACAGATCCACCTTCTGAGCTAAACAGCCCAATTAACCAATGGGAATCTCTCTGGCTTGACGAGTTGGGCTAAGTTCATTTTCACATTTCGAGGCAGCCGCCCCCCGATCTGAAAGCAGGGAGAGGCAACGGCCTTCCTAAAAAGATCTGTGCCAGGATAAGCATACACAGCGCAGGTACATACGTAAGCACGTATTTGAGAAGTACACATAAATACACTCCTGTTTCATATTCCTCCTCATCTGTACCCATTCTTACCTCCTTATTCTCTCCCTCACACAGACAGCCCCTCATACGTACCTATGCCCAATATCCACACCAAGCTCTCACTCTCAGAAACCCATTCTACATTTCCCTATTTCATATATTACTATTCACTGTACCCACCACCTTGGGGAGAATTACGAGTGCTCCTGTTTCTTTCTGCCGTCAGAATGTGAACAGCTGGAGTGTGGAGTGACCAACACACAGAAAGTAGCTTCCAGAGTTCCGGGCCTTGATTCAGCTGTTTATCAGAACTGACTGGACTGGAAAGTCTGGCCTTTTCCCTTGTCTACATCCAAAAGAGAACAGCAGCACGAACTTCACTGCTTAGCATCTGCTCCAGCAGACTCTTGGTGACTTTGCATCAGGCAGCAAAGAAGAAGAGTGTCGAACCATGACTGCAGCTGGAGATCCAAGACAACATGCTGGAACGCACCGGCCTGCCTCCAGGCATTCTCCACTTTAGCTGACCTGACGTTAATAGGTCAGAACAGGGAATGGCTTCTCTAGAGGAGGAAAGATCCAGGGACGTCTCCTGACACCTCTAAAACGTTCACCTTCCAGGCGAGCCGTTTAATGACCACTCAGCCTTGTCCAGCTCCAGCACCTTCTGTGCACAGCTGTGAAAGCGTTTTGTGAAGGTGTCTGTTAATCCCATGAGACAGATTGAGAAAGAGTCCTAGGCAGGTTCACTGACTCGCCCAAGATCACACAGGAAATTACATGTGCTGGCAGAGCTGGGTGGGTAGAACTGAGGACGAGAGTAGCTCAGGGTGCTGCATCTCAGCACTCCAAATACCAGAGAAGCTGCAGAACTTCATGGCCTGTTCACCCTTCCCTGGTCACAACTGACAACATTCGCAGAAGCTTCTCATCCGTACTCTGCTGCGTGTTTGAGAGGGACAATATATCTACATAGAAAGGGCAGTGACGGACAGGTGTTTCTGGACAGCGCTCTCATTTTGCAAACATCAGGTCTAAACGGAATCCTCACGTCTGGGGTTTTAATTGCCACTCGATGTTGAAAGGGACTTAGGGGGCTCCCCTGTTCTTTGCAGCTGGGTTTTCTGCGGTGAAATACTCTAAGATAGGGGCACGGACTTTAGAGGGGAGCACTTGGAAAACATGAATATTGGATTTTAAAAGGCTTTTTACTGCATTTGTATCCAGCAAATAGACTAGAACAGAGGCCTCCCACTCTCATAGAATCATAGAATCATAGGCCAGGACAGGACCTCAGGAGGTCACCCAGCCCAGCCCCCTGCCTAAAGCAGGACCAACCCCAACTAAATCATCCTCACTAGGACTTTGTCAAGCCAGGACTTAAAAACCTCTAGGGATGGAGATTCCACCACCTCTCTCGGTAATGCATTCCAGTGCTTCACCACCCGCCTGGTGAAACAGTTTTTTCCTAATATCCAATTTACACCTCCCCCTCTGTAACTTGAGATCATTGCGCCTTGTTCTGCTATCGGTCACTACTGAGAACAGCCCCTCTCCATCCTCTGTGGAGTCATTGTAGACAGGCTGTGACCAGTGTTCCCTGTAAGCTGAGCACTTGGGTGGCTGCCCAGGAGAGATTCAGATGCCACCCAGCTGATTAGCATAGTGCCACAGCCTCCCACAGCTGTCAGCAAATGTTTCTACTGGTGGTGCACATCCGCACTTGCCTGGGCACACATAAAATTCATTCCACCCATGGATGGAAAAAGTTAGAGGGAGCACTGGCTGAGACTTAGGAGCCACTCTGCACACATGGGCACATCGGTTGGGTTCAATGAGATTACTCCCAGGAGTAACGTACTGACATGCATAAACTGGAACCAACAGGAGAGACCCACTTTGCTTGGAATTTCTGACTATCGGACAGGATCACAAGCGTTTTATTCTCTGTCTATCAAAGGAAACATACTGATTCAAACACTTCCCTGGGGAGAATGGGATTCATGTGTGGTTAATAAGGAGGCTCACATGGCATACAAGGAAATCTGAAAGTATCTCGACTGCTGTATTTTTGTTTACCCCAGATTTGCAGAGGTGTCCCGAGGAGGGGAGTTTTCACTCTGGATTAAGTTCCTGGTACAGCTGAGGTTGCAGGGGGCTCAGAGATATGATTCATATTCAGTGAGTTCTGCATATCAGATTTCAGCTCAAGTGCCAGATATTATTCTCGCTATTTATTTGTGCTACCTATGCTGAGGCACCTCTGCTGGGCTAGGCTCTGTGCTTACTCACAGAGAGAGACCGTCCCAGACTGACGCTCCGAACAGACACGACAGAGGGGAAGTTGCTTGTCCCATGTCACACAGCAGGTCGGCATCAGAGCTAGGTAGAGAACATGGGCACCTCAGTTCCCCACCCCAGTACATCATCAGCTGAACCCAGTTGCTGCAGCAATTGGTGTTACCAGTTTTGCCATCATGGGTCACACCTGAACCACGCCGCATAAACACGCCCCCCCGCGGCTTCCAGTCTGACCCAGAAACCAAACCACAAGGGGCAGTTCGGCTCAAGGGAACAAGCGCCGATCCCATGTGTGCAGGGGACTCAGAAGGGAGGGAGGGAACCGAGCAGAAAACATGAGCTCCTCTGCCAGCATGGGACACAGAAGCTGCGTCTACACGTGCACGCTACTTCGAAGTAGCGGCACCAACTTCGACGTTAGGTGGCGAGACGTCGAAGTCGCTAACCTCATGAGGAGATAGGAATAGCGCCCTACTTCGACGTTCAACGTCGAAGTAGGGACAGTGTAGACGATCCGCGTCCCGCAACGTCGAAATTGCTGGGTCCTCCATGGCGGCCATCAGCTGGGGGGTTGAGAGATGCTCTCTCTCCAGCCCCTGCGGGGCTCTATGGTCACCGTGGGCAGCAGCCCTTAGCCCAGGGCTTCTGGCTGCTTCTGCGGCAGCTGGGGATCTATGCTGCAGGCACAGGGTCTGCAACCAGTTGTCAGCTCTGTGTATCTTGTGTTGTTTAGTGCAACTGTGTCTGGGAGGGGCCCTTTAAGGGAGCGGCTTGCTGTTGAGTCCGCCCTGTGACCCTGTCTGCAGCTGTGCCTGGCATCCCTATTTCGATGTGTGCTACTTTGATGTGTAGACGTTCCCTCGCTGTGCCTATTTCGATGTTGGGCTGAGCAACGTCGAAGTTGAACATCGACGTTGCCGGCCCTGGAGGACGTGTAGACGTTATTCATCGAAATAGTCTATTTCGATGTTGGCTGCACGTGTAGACGTAGCCAGAAGCTGTTTACAGCCCATAGATTAACCGGGTAACTGGAATGGCCTGGAGCAGCCCCTGGCCTGGTGCAGGCAGGGGATTGCTCCAGCCCCTTGGAGCTGCCATAGGTGGGAGGCGGTCCAGAACGGCCAGAGCAGGCCCCATCTGCAGCGGCCTGGGGGCTAAGGGAGGCCCGCGGGAGACTTGCGTGCTGATGGGCTGGGCTCAGGACTGACTCGGAAGGAATGAAAGCAGCTTCCTGCAGCATCGAACTTTCCCACGCAGCCTGGTCATGCTGTTTGTGACACTGTAGTAACTGGTGGTGCACGGCCGCAGCTCAATGCAAAATAAGATGCAACTGCAGAAATGAGCGTGATGGGAAACCTCTCCTCACCATCAGCCGTGAGTGGGGATTTTCCCCATCGTGGTGAGGAAATGACCTGTAATCCGGCCTCGCGTATTACGTCGCTGTCCCCTCCCCTGCCCCAGGAGTCAAGTGTGGGCTGGCAATGCTGGGGCTGAGTGGCGCTCTTTTGAAGACATCCTCCGTATCTGGCTGGCACCTCGGAGACGTAAGGCTGAGACGATCCCATGGGACATGTGCGGCGGTGACTCAGGGAGCGGGTGCAGGAGCTCTCCCAGAGAGGACATGTGCTTAGATGACTCTGAGGCTCCGCCCCACCCTCGAGAAACTGCCTCCTCCATCCCTGTGACACATAAAGCAAAACCCCCTCTGGGAACGATTCGTGGGACGGGAACATGCAGGGCCCCTGTGGGAAGCCTGCCCCAGAAGAAACAGGATTAACCTGACAGCAGAACGCCAGGGAAATCCAGTCCCTACAGGGGACATGCTGAGGACATCTTTTATCCTGCCTACCTGCGGCTCTCCGGGCAAGGCTGCATGGCCCTGGTCACGGCAACATCTCTACAGATGTCCCTTCGTGCTCCCCACCCTCAGCATTTCAACTGCTCGGCTGGCAGATTTTGATGTAGGAGGTGTTGACAGCACGACAGCAGCCCAGTCGCAACACCCTTGCTGTAGGCGGTGGCTGGCCTAGTGTAGACCTACTCCGTATGTCTGTACAGCCCCTAGCACCAGGGAGCCCTGAACCGGAGGAGGAGAGCAAGGCATTACCATAAACACATCCACCAGCACAGCTGCTTGGTCACAGAAAAACACCATGCAAAACGGGCCCTGTAAAACTAGACTTGGCTTTGAAGGATCAGAAGGGTCCCCAGAGACATGGTGGAGTGATTGGAATGCACCCGGCGTCACCCGGCTCTCATTCTGCTGACACCTAATCAGGGAAATCTGTGTCAAGCTAAAGCGCCATCATTACAGAGTCTTCTTGAAAGGAGCAGGGGGGCACAGAGCAGGGCCGGGGGCGGGGAGAGGAAGGAGAAGCCTCCAGTAGAAGCAGCAGCTCACTCAGAGCTTTAGTTAGTCTTCAAACACACAATGGCTTCTGCTGCTGTAAATCCACTTCACCTCCATTATTAACACCTGGCGCTTGCTCTCCCAGACACCACTGCTGGGAGATAGCCCGGGACCCCCAGGACTGGTTATTTACAGGGAACGGGTGCTGACAGGCCTCACGACCAAGAGTCCTTCTAATTCTTTTTCCACCTATTGTCAGAATAAATTTTGTGATGGGCAACGAAGCCTTGAGCTTCACCGCCAGAGACACAGGCTGCCCACCGCGACCGGCTGTGGGCACTCTGCTAATCAGCTGAACGGGATGCGACTCTCTCCTGGGCAGGCGCCCTAATGCTGAGCTCACAGGGAACCCTGCTCCTGACACAAACCAAACTGCTCAGCAAGACCACTACAGCAAACCCTCAAAATGCACCAGTTCGAGCTGTGCTTCGCTCAATTAAACACCAGTTAAGTGCAACTCAAAATCCTGCTCCCCATGGCCCTGTCTCAATCCCCCTAGCCCAGCTCACCAGCCCCAGGTGTGGTCTGGCTCAACTCCCCTGGCCCTGGTTCAAACCCCACCCCCATACGTGGCTCTGGCTCAAACACCCTCCATGTACGTGGTTCTGTTTCAACCCCCACGCACGGCTCCAGCTCAACTCCAACCCCCCTGCAGCCCTAACCCACCCCAGGCTTAACCCCCTTCCCCCTCCCATGGCCCCAACCCACCACCAGGCTTAACCCTTCCCAGCTGCCCCCCAACCCCAGGACTTCACTTCCAAAAGTTGCTCAATGTGCTCCTGCTGCTTCCCCAGCTGTAGAACACGCGTTCCGCCAGGGAAAAGCCGCCCCCCCGACTTACATGAAATCCGAGTTACGTGAGGGTGCGTGGGAACATAACTCTCGCGTAACTCGAGGGACTACCTGTTTCCTGTAGGGATGGCTACAGTACCTGTGAAACCATAGGATAGCAACTTGGGGTGTCCCTCCCTTGGACTTGGCTATAGCTGTAAAGAGTGGAGAGGTCAGAAATCGTGGGATCTCATGGCTCTTCCATCAGGCTGAGTGTGCAAGGAGGAAGGACAGAAAGTGCAGGGAGGGGGCGGCAGCTCAGCTGGCTTGAAGGCCAAACGTGGCTGGCTCCGATTAAATCCTCTGCAGAGGGGAAGGCGAACTCCCCAGCTTTCTACTCCCATTTCTGGCAAATATTACTCAAGTGACCTTCGGCAAATCTCTCTGGGCCTCAGTTCCCGACCTCGGCAGTGTGAAGGATGAGAATATTCTCTTTCACCCTCGCACTTGTTTGGAGCATGAGCACATCAGAGGAGGTCCTCTCTTCCCCTCTGGGTCTCTGCAGGGCCCAGCACAAAGGGGCCCTAAACTCCAGCATCATCTCAGTCTGCTACAGAAAATGAATACAGGTTGAACCTCTCTGGTCTGGCACCCTCGGGACCTGACCGGTGTCGGACCAGACCATGGGAAAAGTCAATATTGTCTAGCACAGGGGTCAGCCACCCCTGTCATGGGTGCCAAGAGTGGCATGTGAGCCAGTTTTCATTGGCACGTGAGATGGGAGCTCAGCCTCGTCCCTCGTACCCCATGCAACCAGGAGCTTGCACAGAGCTCCTGACTATGGATTAACAAAAGACCAGTTTCTGCTACCGACCACCACGCTCACGTCAAAGCTCTGCATCTTCAAAGTGTTCTGTGCTGTTATTTAGCTGCAAATTTACCCCTAATTGTCTTCTCAGAGCCTAGTAAGCCGTGGAAGTGTTGGTAATGTGCTAGACCAGGGGTCAGCAACCTTTGAGGCAGAGTGCCAAAATTTGACCATTTGGCCTCTATGTACGGTCTGAGCGCCGGTGATGCTTTTTTAAAGCCACTAATAGTGGCTGGAAATAAGCTTTATGGGACTACGGGAAACTTGGCCATGCCCATGGTAAGTGATCATCCGGCTAACTAAAATCATTCCAGATTACAGATGGTGCAGGACGAGAGTGCCAGACTAGAGAGGTTCCACCTGTAATAATGCCTGTGCTGGAGCCTGCAATGGCCTTGCTGTGTACAGAGTTACAAACACAGGGATTTTGCCCATGCAAAAAGACATTCCAGGGTGTCTGCACCACTGTTTGGGGGCAGCACTAAACTAGGGGAAAAAAATACCGCTCAAAAGCCAATGGAGAAGGACGTAGTGACAAGAAGCGCGCGATCAGCCCATGGATATGGGCCAGGATCAAACCTGGGGGCTTCCCCACTCTAGCCGGACTTTCCTCGTAAACGCTGAGTTCCAGGATGAGGATCCACATTATGGGCTCTGTCCGCAACATACTGAAAGCAACTCACTGGCTGAGAACAGCAGATATCAGGCCAGAGCAAACCCGCTTCTGCGCGGAAGGTGGGTGGGCGCTGTGTTTGTGCCGCCTGCCTCTGAAGAGCTGCATTCGTTGGCAGGAAGAGCAGCCCTCAGCTGTGTCCATATCAGACCCCAAATGTTACCCCAAAGCTTCCCCAGATAAGAGTTTGGAGGACTCTCCCCCCATGACAAAACCCTTCCTTTAAAATAAATATAAAACACGACACGATCGCTCTTCTCAACCGAGCAGCTTCTCGCAATTTGTCACCCTAGTTCTACACCCTCTGGCAGCCTGCGTGACAGCTGGACAACCGGCTCAGAATAGCATTAGGAATATTTCACAAGTACACGACCCCTCAGAGCCCACAGGAGTGTGTGCTCCTGGAATCCAGCCACCTCCAGGATGGGCAGCCAGTGCCCAGCGCCTTATGTAATTGGCAGGGGACTGGGAGAAGATGAAATTACTGGTCATGGCAAGCCCTGTCTTTCCACGCAGCCGGGAGAGCTTTGAGGTCCATGCTGGAAAAGCAGGACAGGAGATGGGAAACCCTCCTCACACAGAGATCCCAGGAGCATCCTCTCCGGGTGGACGTCACATCTGACTTGCAGAGCAGTCAAAGAAGGAGGCTATGCCGAAATGCCACTGACTTCAGGTAGGAAACGCTTCTGTTTCTCATGGCCTCAGGTGTTTAAGGATCCCGGTTCCCTTTGCTTTTGGATAAGCCGTCAAAAGAAGCGTTCCTACCTAACTGCTCATGTGGCCACCCTTGCTGTCTCACAATGCACAGTGCCCCTGCTGAGGTTCGGAAGAAGCAGTTTAAGAAGGGACGCGTAATTTACTGGGAGGTAGCACATCTTTAGAGGGTAAGGCACTGGGAAACAGGGCATGCATGTGGAGGGGAGTCATCCACAGTAGTACAGTCATGGGCTGGAGGCTCTCATTGCTGGGCTCTGCCTCCTGCTGTGACTTCATGCATTTGGGGCTGGGGGGGAAAGCCCCCTGTGTCTCTACTTCCCCATCTACGAAGCGGAGGTGGATGTCCGGTTGCCAGACGGGGCTGCAGGAAGCAGTGGAGGGTTGCTGGAAAAATGCTCTGAAACTCGAGGGAATTCGCTAGCCGGTACAGCCAGCCCAGCAAACCCTAGCCTGGGGGTTTGGTCCCTGGAAACCAGGTTCCAGCAGCCAAGCCCCTTCACAATTTTATGCGTCCAAAAATGGTCAGGATGGAATCAAAACCTGGAACTTGGGGGGAACTGGGAGCTGGCCTGAGTCCACCTGAAACCCCGAAAGCTTCCAGCAGACTCGCCGCTGGACCAGCATTTCTGTGAGCTGAGCAGTGGGGCGGCCACCCAGGAGAGATTCAGGTGCTGCCCAGCTGGTTAGCAGAGTGCACACAAGTATCAGCATGTGTTGCTATGGGTGGTGCACATCCACACATGCCTTGGTGCACATCACTACGTTTATTCCACCCCTGGATGGACAGAATTAGAAGGAACGCTGCTCTGAACTAGGCCAGAGGCTTGGATGCAGTTGTGCTCCGTGCTCCAACCAAACAGCCATAGGACAGAGGTGAATGAATGGCACTGTGGCCATTTCAGGAACAGCATGGGGGGCTTGAAAGAGAATCCTCCTGCCACCCCTCTAAGGGATCCTCTCTTTGGGATCCCCCCGACCAAAGGGAGACATCAAAGGACCCTCAGGGCCCTTGGCCTTATGGAGGAGAGCTCAGAGCCACTTACACTGCAATCACCAGTGTGTGGAAATCAGCAATAGATCAAAGAGGAGCAGAGCCCAAGTGGAGCAGTGACACGCTGTAATTAACACAGGCGGGCGGCTTCTGAAGCAGCTAAACAAGCCCAATTAGAGCAGCTGTATCCCCAGACTGAGTCAGGGAGGGTACAATAAACAGCGGCTCACCCAAATGACTCAGTCTAAGCAGCTCTTCACCAAACATCCACAACTCCAGCTTTGAAGAGAGGCACCTGACCCATACGCTGGCTGCTGGCTTCTCATCTGCACTGCTGTGCCTTAGCAGCACAGGTCTCTTATTAACAGGGCACCTGCTGGCGAAGGATCAGAGCTGCTGTCTTCACAGAGGTTTCAGCCTGATCAGAAGGAGCCAGCTGATAAGACAGACATGGGACAGCACGCGAGCCATGTTCCCTGCAAGCTGAGCGCTTGGGCAGAGTGCCTGCAGCATGTGTTTTTATTGGTGGTGCACATTGGCACATGCCTCAGTGCTCATACCAAAATTTATTCTGTCCATTGGTGGAAAAAAGTAGAACACTGGCAGCCACCCAAGGGCTCAGCTTACAGGGAACGCTGTCCTCAAGGTGCTTTTTGCAGGCATTAAGGGCTTGCACTTACATAGTGCTTGCCAGCCACAACTCTCAGCACTTTCTCATTATGCCCATTTTACAGATGGGAACAGCAAGGCATGAAGTGGCGTTGAAATGATTTGTCCAAGATCAACATGAGAAAATGGGCCAAATATGTCTACACAGGCAAAACCTCTTAGCACAGATGCAACTTATATTAGCTAAGAAGTCCTTTTGCTGTTATACCTTATACCAGTTTGGTGAGCAGAACAAAGTCAAATGGACAAAATCACTTCTGCACATAGATGCACTAGGCCTTTTGCTGGATTTGAAGTGTTGTCCCTCCTGACTGTCTCCACCCCCCAACCCCCCCAAAAAAAATTGCACCACTAAGCAACATTACCATAATAGCAAAAATTTCCAGTGTAGCCCTA